>NC_080472.1:4731752-5412377 GCF_030265055.1 Doryrhamphus excisus | reverse complement strand
TGCAAATGAAGTGTTATCGTCCTTAGTACATGAAGTCTCACTGATATAATTTGTACTCTGCTTATCACACCGCATCACACACTTTGATAAACACTTATTCACGCTTATGTTTAATTTTTATTTTTTTATTATATCTGTTTATTTTTGTGATATTGAAAAGTAAGGAAAAGAATTACAGTGGATCCTTGGTTAGTGCCAGTAATCCATTCCAGGTCAGACTCTTAACCAAAACACACTCTAACCAAATAAATTTTTCACATAAGATATCATCGTTCCAAAAAACCTAAATATGTTTCAAAATGTATATAAATAAATATGAATGATGAAAGAAAATGATAAACAAATGAATTAACATTTTAAGTTACTTTTACCTTCATTGAAGAGTTTTTCTTGAATTCAGATGGGTTCATTTAATTCACCTCAATTAAATGGTCTTTCACTTGTAGAGCGCTTTTCCACCTCAGAGGTGAAGACGAAATAAGAAATAAATAAATAACTAAATAAATAAATAGTAAAACATGGCGGTGGTGAAATTCAGTATGTCGTCCCTAACTGAATGGCATTATTGGAGAAGTTGTATGTGTTTTTTCTTTAAGGGAAACGGGTACGTGGATACGTATCAACGTAGTTTAGTATCAAGAGTACTGATACACTTCATGTACTTTATAAGTCACATTGAATGCAGGCTTCGGGTGAACGAGAGAACATTGTACAGTGGATGTTTTTATTGATGAATTGACATTTATTGGCAAAGAGGAAGGATGCATAGGATAAGCGATGGGAAATGGGTGGATGGATGAATGAAGGATGCATGTTTTTATTGTTATATGCTCTTTTTAGAGAAATGCCACTCGATCACGTGTTTGCACTGACTACTATCCATGTCAATTAGCTCAATCAATCAATCTTTTTGCACTTTGTGGTGAGCCAATGCTATGGAGCATGTGTTATATTGAATTTACATTAAAAGTGAGGGAAATCAAATGTCTTTCTCTCTTATTGCCAAATTATTCCTACTTATTATTGCTTATTGCGCTGTGATTGGTTAGCGACCAGTCCAGGGTGTATCCCACCTCTAGACCGAAGTCACCTGGGGTAGGCTCCAGCACCCCAATGAGCATACGGCTGGATGAGAATCTATGAAGATAATGTAAGAAGGAAAAAAAAATAAGGGTGGGGACTGAAGTTCAAATTAATCATTTGTTTTTTCGCCACTATATGAAAGTTGAAATATTTGGAAAATTAAAATTGCACTTTGAGATCATTCATTTGATGTAAAGTGCGTTATAAATTAAATTTATTATTATTAAAAATTGAGCAGACTGAAGTTCAGCTGCAATAATTGCTGAGATGCACTTTTTAATAATATAATTATAACAATTTTATTAAAAATAATAAAAAAAATAATAATAATTTTAATGTATATAATTTTCAACATATTACAAAATATCAAAGTGCATCCTTTCATTTTTCAGTATGTGGTCCTCACTGATTTATACAGTCGTCTATACGGAGGTTTGGGGGTCCTTAATTATTTAATTGAACTTTTTTTTGTATAAATGTATTTTAAGTGTCGTATTTATGAATTTCCCTTGTATTTATAAGCAGTATATACATTTTAACGTGGAGTCCTGTCTTCGTGGTGACATTTTCTACTGCAGTGTTATTATCCGCCACCAGGGGGCAGTATAATACAACAAATGTATGATGTACATTTAAATCTATATACAGTATTTACATACCGATGATACATATTTAGTAGGGAAGGATGGTAGCACACAATGTCGGTACATTAGATAGTTCATGAGTACATATCTGTTTGTGTAATATTTTTAAAAGCTATGTATTGAGGAAAAAAGGCTATTATTGGATTGATCCTGTCAATGACAGAAGAAGACGAAGACAGAGACGGTTTGTTGACAAAGGAAGAAAAAGACGGTAATGTACTTATTAGCTTACATGCGTTTTTATTTATGTCATATAGATAAATACATCGTTTCTGCTGCTTGTTGGTTTATTTATCATCATATACGCTCGACGCGTTAGCTTGCTACCATCCGAAAAAAACACTTTATCGGTAAACATTCAAACATAACATGAATCTTGCATGGCGACTCTTTTTGTTTATTCTACCGAAATGGTGAAGCTGATGCTACAACATTACATTATATTCTCTCATATATTCGTCAAACAATATGTCCCATTTTACAGCGTAATATGTCCACCTAACGTTAGATTTTCATATTTTTCTATCTATTTTTTTAACTGAAGCATAGACCCATAGGACTAAATGTATCATTACTCATTACTAATAATATAAAAAATGATATTAAATAGTGACCAGAATGCAGGGTTTTGTCCCTAAGGGGATATTTTATACACAAAATGAGAAATTATGAATTATTAGGATTATGTTGAAAAGTTGAAATATTGAATGTTTGAACAATATTTACTAATATTAGCATGTTTTTTTTCACCATGTCTAATAAAAATAAAGGAAAGTGAATCATATGGCCCTGGCATATTTTCATATCTGCCTTTGCCAGATTGTTTAATTTCTTGTTTTATTAATTTATAAAGCAATGATATGAATAAGTATATAAGATAATATATGTACTTTATAATGCAGGGTATCCAAACAACAAAAGGGGGAACATACGGAAAAATGAAAGGATTATTGTTATTATGTCATCGGCCGTGAGCCGGAGGAACCAATTGGCTGTCCGTCAAGACACAGGATGATCCCGGGCCCAAGTGAGGAGAATTGTTTAAAGAAGAAAAAACACCCTCAAAAGGCTAATCTCCTTCAATGACACAAAATTTTCTTTTTGGAATGGAATGGGATGGGATGGGAAAAAATGGAACATTGATGGGCATGATAGCTTCCAACGTTATTGGCATGACAAGTGGAGGATGTGCCATCATGGGTCTTTGGTGTTTTTTCCTTCAATGGAACAATAACGCTTCAGTTTGTGCGGGGGCGTCAAACGGTGGATTGGATATGTAGTACTTCTGAATTAAGTACTTCTTCCAGAGAAATAATCTCACTCGTTTGGCCCATCCTGCATGTTCCCCTGACCTAAATCCACCTGAGATATTTGAGGATATGGATGGCAAGGGACGTTTATAAAAATATATCAGACGTCACTTCCAGACAGGGGATGTTTCTGTGAAACCATGTTCACGACATTCCCAATATTCCCAATAACTGCCTGGAAACACTGGCATCAAACATCCCCATCCCAATATCGCAGGTGGTTAACAAGAATGGGGCGGCTACTAAAGTTCTTTTTTGCATCATTTTATTTTTATTTTAGGGGGAATTTTGCGGTGTTTTAGTCATGGTCTTGAACTTTTGATCAACTGATGAGCAGCCAATTTCACTTTAATGCTTGTTTGCAAAATGTATTTATGTCTTACTCCCATTTCTTCTTCTTTCCTTTTGAATCTCAAACTTAGAACTAAGGATCGATCGATACATCGGCCGACCGATATATCAGGCCGATATTTGTGTTCTTTACTTGAATTGGTATCGGTTGGTACGTGCGTGGGTTCGCCGATGTATTTTTCCGCCGCATAATTTACAGACAGGCATCCACCGTGCAGCTTTGTGTTGCCGGAGGACCCTGCAACACACGCAGTCGCAGTACCCCTCCCACACTGCAACAGTGGTGAATCACAAGAAGGGTACGTTTTAATGAAACTTTGTTGAAATATTGCCACCTGCTTTGGAATAGGAAACATGAACGCCAAGTGCATTAAATATACGTGCTTGAAAATATAGTTTATGTTTAAATTTAGTTTAATTTAATTTAGTCATGTTTTGCTCATGTTGAATATTTATTCCTTTTAAAGTTGATAATGCCGTTTAAACGTGTTTTTAAGACCACTGAATCCTACTGTGTTCAGTGTTTACATTTCAATAAATATTTGTTTAAACTTGAGACCTGGAATATTTGTTATTATTGTCATTTTTCCATGTAAATTGAGGGAGCAAAAGCAGAATCGGCCACAAATATCGGCCATCAGCTAAGGGTGACGGAAAAAAATCGGTATCAGTATCGAAAAAAAAAAAACATATCGGTCGATCCCTACTTAGAACCGTCTTAAGATCCAACTGTGCAAATTATAAATTTTGATCAGGAGTATATAGTGTACTTTCAATATTGCAGTACTATGTTTTGGATAAGGTTACACTTTCCAGATATTGCTAATCCAGATGTTTTGATGGCTGCTATTGCGTGTGCAGATTAGCAGTCATGCTACCGCCATAGTGGAATTAGTGCTTTGTATGTAGATTAAGAAGGATTGATGCTAATATTAATGATGCTTCCATTGTTTGGGGGATGATCTGTAAGTATTCATCCGACTAAGACTGGGATCAGAACCGTGGCCCACATACCTAGATTTAAACATCGAAGTGCTGGATGAACACAGCTAATTGTTTGATGTCCTGATCTGTCGCCGCTTGAAAGCCTTTTCCACGTCAACATGTCTTACTGCTTTGTCTGTGTTGTGTGCAGATTGACATGAAGAAAGACATTGAGACGCTGATAGCTGAGGAAAGAGCTGACATCATTTTCAAATACGCTACGGTGAGTATTTTTTGTAAATACACTCCATTTATTCTCTGTGGAAACCAATGAATCACATAGCTATGTAGTGTCATAGAACTACCAGGATTAAATGTTTATGTATTTGTACTATGTGTGACATATCTGTGGATAAGAAGAGAAGAGTTGTGTAGTGGGTGTTTGTAGGCGGATGCAGTAGTCCTACCAAAAATACTACAATTGTTACATAATATGCACACCAAACGTAGCAAGTAGTAAACAAGTAATAGTGGTGAGGTGAGAGTTGGAGGCCACCTGATCTGATCTTCTCCTGGTCAAAACTACATCATGCAGATATGACTGAGTGAATTAGCATCAATGTAGATGTATTTAATAGTATGACCATTATTACCATTAAGTAAGTAAGACCTTGACCAGTATGTGTGTGTGTGTCTGCAGGGCAGGCAGGCTGGGGTGGAGATCGATCCGTGGGAAGATGCGGACTGTAATATCTACAAAGTTATTGATCGCTTTGGCTTCATGCAGTAAGTCATTAATCATCTTTTTCTCATCTTGTGTGGAAATCATTTCCCCTCATTTCTACATTTTTTTGCAGTGAGGATGAGCTGCCAGAACCTACTGCAAATGAAGAAAAGGTACAATTGTCTTTCAAATGTGATGTATATAATGCTAAGCTATCATCACTGTTCGGTACGTACTTTGCTTTTATGGTCACGGTCCATAAAAAAAAAACTATGAATTTCTGTTGATAATTAATTGTTGATGATTAATAAGTTGCAATTTTACATAATGAGCGTTTTAAAAGAAAATAAGTTGCACTTCTGTGTGAAAAAGTAATAGTTTGTAGAAGAAAATACTACAATTTTACAAGAAAAATGTTGAAATATTGTGGAAAAAGTACTATATTCTGAAGGTCGACATTTGGGACAATGTAATGTTAAAAGAAAAACTCCTAATTCTGCAAGCATAAAGTAGTCATATTATGAATATTATTATATGTTACTAGAAAAAAATGCAATGAAGATGAAAATATTCCTATTATAACAAGTTGTAATTTCACAAGATTGTATTCATGGAACCACGCTGTCAGCTAAACCCTAAAATGAAGCTACACACCATAATGTGATAAAGATGTAGCGTTACACTGCAAGTGCTTCAATTCTCCGTTTGTTTCCACAGCTGAAACAAGTGGAGGTAGAGAGAGCAGCCAAATGGGTGAAGATGGTCAAAAAGTGGGATAAATACAAAAACAGCGACAGGGTGAGTAGCCAGGACTGAAAAATCTATTCCCGACATACTTTATATTCCATGAGGCGAGCAAAGGTCTTTATTTTATCCTGGAGTCGTGTTTGATGGGTTATTTATGGAATGTTTCACACACATAATTCCTTCATCATTATTATGATTATAACATTAAGCACAGATGCTTAAAACAATAATGAATTATGAATGACTTTGATGTAAAATGTACAATATTTGTAACATCACACATCTTTGACATGAATTTGTATTTTCCATGGCCTTTAATGCACCATCATTTAATTGGAAGTGCATCAACACATTTGCACCGTTTTCAGGCTTGCGTTTCTTCCGTCTTTCAGATGGCCAATCGGGTGTATAAAGGCATCCCGCTACAGCTCAGAGGTCGTGCCTGGGCGTTGATGTTGGATGTGGAGAAGACCAAGAATGACAATGAGGGCAAATATGAGGTCAATAAAAATAATCATGATAGTACAGTACAGTAAAGTACAGGAGGAAGTGTATCAGCTAAAAGCACAACCGAACCCATTTTATAAAAACATTAGACAATTCACATACACTTCCATGTACAAATGTAGCAAACAAGTATTTTGTTAGTAGTGTTGTGCCATCAGGGCCAGCAAAGCCTTCTCTGCTGGCCTAAACATTATCCGAATTCTAGTGTTTCTTCCGTTCCCAACAGTCTATTATCTTCATTTAGTAGTTTCTTGGCTGCACTACGTCCAGGGCCTTCAGAATCAGGAGTGCTGGCCCATGTCACACATTAGTACTACGCACTAACAGCAATGGGTCTGTTTTTAAGCCAATCAGACATCTGTTTTCCTCTCAAAACCACATCGTATCTGATTGGTTGATGTCTGAAAGCCTATTCCCTAGCACTCAAAGATACCAGTGCACTTGAACGCATCATCACACAAACAGCAGCGCCAAGGATGGGGTCACGGTCACTTCACAGAGAGCTGTTTAGTAAACACAGTTCCACATCCAATTCTATTCATTCATTAGCACATAAACACTTCACTATGATCTTTTTGTTGGACTTGTCTGTCATAGATTAGCAGCAAATAGAGCAAAGCCAGTCCAATGCTGTGACGCTACAACGATGCAGCTCATGACAGCAAATATTACCTTTTGCTTCCCAAACATGTCAGCTTTGTGTACACGTGATTGTTATCATTTAATCATCATCATTGATCTTGTTGACTGTCCAGAAAATGAAGGAGCAAGCCAAACTCTACTCATCCGAAGTCAAACAAATCGACCTTGACATCAACAGGACCTTCAGGAATCACATCATGTTCATGGATCGCTTTGGAGTCAAGTAAGTGTTCAGTGTCGGTGTGCATTTGAAGTTGCGTTTATTGAGTGTCTTGCGTGTGACTGGATCTGACTTATTTGTTGTTTTGGATTCCATGTTACCTTTTACAGACAGCAGTCCCTCTTCAACGTTCTGTCTGCATATTCAGCCTACAACACAGTAAGTGTGTTTTGTCCTCATCTCACAAAGTTAACACACAGTGGAACGTCAGTTAGCATATGTCCCGGTTAGCGCGTTGTTTGGTTAATGTAAAAAAATATACACCAAAATTTTGCTTTGGCTTGCGTACAATATGGTGGTCATTTTGTCATGTTATTAATACACAACGTGAGTCCAGATGTGTTCTTACTGTATTTTTGTCGCTAAATGTTCTCGTTAGCATCCTATTAGCGGGCTAATAAATGGAAACAGGCAGCGGAAGTCAGCTTTGTTGCCCGTCTTGGACTGTAGTTCTTTGCTAACTAACATAGGTACACCACAAAATGTTAGCACAATTTTTTTTTTATAGTTTTACTTTTATAAATTCATAAAATGCATAAAACAATTCTCAATGCATATAAATGATTCATGAAGGATATAATTGAACATTTTACCGTCATTGAAGATGTTATTGTGACACAGACACGATGTGGCAGATACCACCTTCCTGTTTTGCTATGAGTTATTTCTTAAATTTCTCACCTTCTTTCACTGTTGCTCACTTTTCAGTAAGAAAAGTAGCTATTGGCTGCCTGAGAAGTCTCTGTAAAAGTGAATAGAAACACCTTAATTGCCTTTAGAATTATTGACTATTGGTTTGTTCAAGTAAAATTGGCCATGATTTCATCAAATTAAAAATAATGAATATTTTATCTCGGTCAGCGCCTCTAAAAGTTATCCCATCTCATGTTGGCAATTGAGAATTTAAAAAAATTAGCACATTAGTTGTTTATTCTGTTAGCGTGACTCAGTGTGGTTTGTGCATAGCACACATGTAATAGCAATTTTTGGCTCCATTTTGGCAAATGTTGTTCTTATCATAAGAAAAGCTGACTTTATTCCTTTCATTCATCATGCTTTCTACATGTCAAACTATAAAAATGTGTTTTTGGTTTATATTTTTTTGGCTTTCTGGAAAGGAATAATTGGATTTGCATTGTTTCTTATGGGCAAAATGTATTTGGTTAGAGTACATTTTACAGTCGGTCCTTCTGGAACGGATTAATGATGCTAACCAAGGTTCCGCTCGACTTCAAATTCATCATCGCGTAAAGTATTTCCTGGTATTATTTTGTGGTGGAAGCCGTGTCAATTTTTCTGCCAATTCAGCACTCCAGTAAATCTGACACTGGCTTGAGGAGAACATTCCAATATAGTATGTGTGGAAAGTCTTTCCACATGCTTCATTTGTTCTTGAGACTTTTCTGTCTGTCTGTCTGCAGACATACACAAAAAGGAGTTGGCTTGTGATTTTTTTCTACTAGTTTATGAGACGCAGAGGCAAATGAACCAAAAAAATGGACAACGATGATCAATCTGTTCTAAAAGGTCCAAGAAAAACTGAAGCAATTTTTGATGTACTGTAAATCCACTGACTCCATTCCACACACCCAAAATAGGAACGGAAAAAATGTTTTATTGAGAATAATCGTAGTTATACATGCAGGAAACTGTGAAATACATAGAAAAATGAGGGGGGGGAAAGCAAGGATGGCGAGGAGATCTGGCATACTTGTACCTTGCCATGAGTTATTTCTTGAATTCAGTCCTGTTTGCTGCCACTCGCAACTTTCTTTGGCCCCATGGCGGGTTCTGTAGCAGTCATACTCAATTAAAAATACACAGACAGCTAGTAAGTCAGAAAACATGGTCTGTTCTGTGAAATAATACGGTATATGGCAAACGGACAAGACTGAATAAACAACAAAAGCTCTGTGGAAAAGCTAGCTACAGAAAATGAACAACCAAAATATCTTGTATCGGTTTGGTTCGTACAATAATAAATCGTACAATATTGCACGTAACAAATATAATATAATAATTCATATAATAAAATAATTCAGGGTGCGCTTATCCGGGTCCGGGTTGCGAGGGCAGCAGTCTCAAAAGGGAAGCCCAGACTCCCCAGTCCCCGGCCACCTATTCCAGCTCCAACGGGAGGACACCAAGGCGTTCCCAGACCAGCTGTGAGACATAATGCCTCCAGCGTGTCCTAGGTCTGCCCTGGGGCCTTTTCCCGGCTGGGCATGCCCGGAACACCTCAACTGACTCCTCTCGATGTGAAGTAAAAGCAGATACCGGGGCCTCACCCTGGAGCCAGGCCCGAGGGAGGGGCTCGCAGATGAGCACCTGGTGGTCGGGCCTTCACCCATGGGGCCACACAAGATCACCGCATTGTGTGTTGGGTGGCGGTCAAGGGCGGGTGCCTTGGCGACCTGGTCTTCGACGGCCAAATCTGGTTCTATATTCGCTAGGTGGCAGCAGCACTCAATGAGGTTTACTGCTTGTAAAACTATAATAATTCTCCATAAAATGTATATTTTGCTCATATTTGTGGGTACCTGGAATGTATTCATTGGCATTCCATTATTTTCTATGGAAACAATTGCTTCAGTTGAACTGAACCGATTCACCATTGTATTTTTTTAAATGACAGATTATGAACTGTTTGTTTGTAAAGCCTTAAATGATTTCAAGATCTCAATGCAATACAAATCAGGTGTCATTAGTTGTTATTAGTGCTGTATTTCATAGTATTTAACTTTAACTGTACAATACAAGGAACAATACAATCTATGATATAATGTATGAAATTCATATTTTCTTCAGTCTGGAGGTTATTTATGTTCATGCCTGATCAATTAATGCACACTGCATGTGTATGTTTAACAAGTGGTATGAACATGAAGGCAGAAGGTGAAAGGACATGCATGTAGAGGTTCTGCCTGTGTTTCAGTGTTCACTTATCTGCTCTGATAACTCCCACCAAATTCCAAAAGCTGAGGAAAAAGCCACAATGTACTATAATAGTAATGGGTTCGTTGTTTGGTGTGCAGGAAGTGAGCTACTGCCAAGGCATGAGTCAGATTGCCGCACTGCTGCTCATGTACATGAACGAGGAAGAAGCCTTCTGGGCGCTGACGCTGCTGCTGACCGATCGTAAACACGCCATGCATGGTAAGATGGGCTTTTCTAACATGACACTGTAATGGCTATTTCAGTATTTCAGGAGGTTCCAAGTAGAGCTTCAAAATGCAAAAAGAAGAAATGGAAGTGAGACCATTTTTATTTTGCTTAAGCAATTTATTGCAAAAAAAAAACAACAACATTAAACTGATATGCATCTTGTGTAGATAGTAGATAGTAGATAGAGTTCATGACATATGATTCATGAAAAATGACTGGAAGACACACAATAGATGCATTTGTGTCACTCACACCGGCTTAACTCTCACTTTCACACTATTAAACTTTCACTTTCCAGGCACACAAGCATAGCTTTCACTTTCTGAGCGGCGCAGCAACCGCTATGGACACTTCTGATCAAAATTTTAAGGGGGACCAATTATGCTCATTTTTCGACCCCTTGTATTGAGTTGTGGTCTCCTATAGAGCAGCTACACACAATAACCCGCACAGAATCTGCACCTATTCCAGCTGTATTTCCTTTGATTTGTGCTTCCTTCCAAAACGGTCTATTTTAATTTGCCTCTGGGCATTCCTACTCTGATGTGATTGGTCACACGGCCAAAGTGCTTTTTAACTATCAACCATATAAGGAAGTCCGCCCCTCTGTGACATCACAAAGTGGCAGTTTTGCCACGCCTTTTGATACAGAGCGTTTTGAGCCATCCCAAACTTCTTTCAGGGCTCAATTCCAAATGTCCAAATTCTCATTATCTGAAACTTTGGCATCGTTTAACACGAGAATACAACATTATAACTACATTTATAGGTCAGAAAAGTGGAAAAAGCATAATAGGTCCTCTTTAAGAATTTACATTTTACAGGGTTGGTTCTTAAATAGGTTTTATGTAGAGCTTCAAAACGTATCAAGAAGAAATGGGAGTGAGAATAAAATGTTTGCGTAAGCAATTTATTGCAAACAAGCTTTAAAGTGAAACAGGTTGTTGATCTGTTGATCCAAAGTATAAGACCACAACATCTCGAAGCATGCCATTGCTTTGGAGTTTGGATCCAGTAAGACAGTCATTAAATTGTCCGTTCGGAATTTGCAGTCGATCACCAAACATGAGACATTGAAAGGTGAATGAAAGTTTTATTCTTTAATGACAACAAAATGTAACTATTATGGTTCAGACGCCTTCCAACATACGGCAGTGGAGGGAGCGTGATCATGATCTGGGGTGCTTTTTCCTTCAATGGAACAGTGGAGTTTGAGTTTGTTCAGGGTTGTCAAACGGCAGCTGGCTGTGATGATGTTGCAAGGGGTATCCTTCATGCCTGAACGGCCCTCGTCTGTGTGCTAATTACTGCAGAAAAAATGGAAAATGAAAGTGACATTTTTTTAAACTGGTGTGAGTTAGAGCGATGCCTCTATCGTGTGCCCCCGGTCATTTTCCATGAGTTGTATCTAAGTGTTGTGCAACTCCCGTTTCCTCAAGGCTGAGCTAGTGTATAATATCTACGTATCTACGTATTGTATGCATCTTCTTACTAGGATTCTTCGTTCCCGGGTTCCCAAAGCTTCAGCGATTCCAGGCGCATCACGATCAGATTATTTCCAAACTCATCCCTAATCTGAAGAAACATCTGGTGAGATGATGCTAATGCCGTCAAGCAAACAGGATATAATGATATCAAACATATTTGATGCTTGGTTGATGTGTCTCCATGCAGGACAAAGAACAGATGTCGGCTGGCATTTACACTCCCAAATGGTTCATGCAGTGTTTCATTGACAGGGTGAGTAACCTTCCTACGGAAAGGAAGTATTTGTGTACTAAGTTGTGTACTACCTGTACTAAGTTGACCCTCGTTGACCATGTTTATGCTAGCATTATGTTTCTCTGTCTGCACACACGTCCTGTCCACTTAATGCATGAAATGCCCCATTTTGGTGTCATGTGACCACCTCACATTCTCCCAAGACTTGTGTGACCGTCAATCTGGTCTACAGTCTCATCCCTGAAGTCTATGGGCTAGATTGAGAGGAGGAAGTGCCAATAATGAAGCGGTACGCTGCTTAGTTATCACTGTCCATTTCATAGGAGCAGATCCTTGTACATGTTCAAGGATACCATCTTTATCCTTCATGATGAGTGCATGACTTGCAAAGTTGATTTCTCTACTTTATGAACATTTTACCAGCTGCACGGCTGTCGAGTGGTTAGCGCACAGACCTCACAGTTGGGAGACCCAAGTTCAATTCCACCCTCGGCCATCTCTGTGTGGAGTTTGCATGTTCTCCCCGTGCATGCGTGGGTTTTCTCCGGGTACTCCGGTTTCCTCCCACATTCCAAAAACATGCTAGGTTAATTGGTGACTCCAAATTGTCCATAGGTATGAATGTGAGTGTGAATGGTTGTTTGTCTATATGTGCCCTGTGATTGGCTGGCCACCAGTCCAGGGTGTACCCCGCCTCTTACCCAAAGCTCCAGCGACCCTCGTGAGGATAAGCGGTAGAAAATGAATGAATGAATGGAATAGGAGTCATAACATCAATGAACGGTGTGAAAGCAGTGCCGTGGGGTCCAGCAGAGGCAGGACTAGTGTAGCAAATACGCTCTTCTCCAACTGGATGGATAAAAAATGTTCAAAAGGCCCACACAAACTCATCAATAGCTTTTGTAAATGGGTATATTTCCCACAGAAGCCAGTAATATTTCATCTTGTAGCATAGCAGCAATAAGGGCTGTGGTGGCAGCTTTGGACCACTGTCAGCACTTCTTTCTCACTGACATGTCTGTGAACTGGATCTTCTGCGTGGGGCCTCTGAGGTCTGGACCAAAAGCAAACACGTCTTGTGATATTGGCGAGGAGGAGAGGAGAAGCCACAAGTGATGATGTGATTTTTTTGCAGACGCCATTCACGCTCACCCTTCGTCTGTGGGACGTTTTCATCCTGGAGGGAGAGAAGCTCCTCAGCGCCATGTCTTACACCATCTTGAAGATACACAAAAGTAAGATATCAATCACCCCTTAACAACTTTTCCGTTCATTGCCGTTTTTATTCTCAATCAATCAGCTTCTATTGGAAATTTCGGATGTACTTCATTGTTGTGTTTTGCGTCTGTATAATTTTATATAAACATATAAATATATACTATTAGGAGTGTCAATAGATTAAAATAACGGGTTGCGATTAATCACGATTAATTTGTAGTTAACTCCAAATTATCAGATTAAAGCACAGATAGGAAATCTCTTTGTGGTAAACGATTCGATGTGCAACTACGATAACTACATTACATTTTAAATCATTCACAATCCTGAACACATTTTATGATTATAACACTAGAAAATGAGTTATGTTACTAAAATTAATTATTTTTCCTCACAGTATTGTGACTTAATCTGGTAAAATGTTGACTTTAGAATATGGCTTTTTTTTTTTTTAATATTTTGACTTTTTACTGGAGATTTTATTTTTTGTTGTTTAATTTTTCTTTTCTTTTTTTTCTTGTAATTATGAATTACATAATAGGATTACAACTTTTTTCTCTTCATATTGTGATTTCATTCTTCAAATTACTGCAGAATTTTTTTTCTGTTTTTTTTCTTGGTATACTTTTGAATGTGTGGCGGGACAATAAAAAACAATCCTGGGCCGCAAATGGCCCTCAGGCCGCCCTTGAGACACTTGATTCCGTGGCTAAAATGAATTAGATATGTGATTAATCAAAATGAATCTACAGCAACCTTGTGATTAATCTAATTAATATTTTGTTTGATAGCACTTCACTTAGTTGTCATTAGATGTCAACATATTATCTCGATGTTTGTACGATATTTGTGAAGAGCGTCTCTTGAAGATGTCTTTGGACGAGCTTCGGGAGTTCCTTCAGGAGCGGATCGCTCAGACCTTTTTCTCCAGCGACGATGTGGTCATGGAGCACCTCAGAGCCTCCATGACTGAACTGCGCAAGATGAAGCTGGATGTTCCTCCTCCAGGTGAACACCCTGACAGATAACACTCTCCATACTAAAAGTTTTGGAATGATTCCTTTTGTTGCCTCAGGCAAGCTTGAAGAGCTGCCGTGTAAGCCTCTGGGCCAGGAACTGCCTGTGGAAGCCTACAGAGGAAAGACATCTTCAGCCAGTGGTTGTCCCAGAGCAGGACTGAAACTCCACATCACATCCAAGCAGGCGGATTCCATATACCCAGACCGCAGCCCCTCTAAAGACCTCAAGGGTCTTGGTCCTGCTGATGAGGAGGACATAGACCCTCTGCCTTCCCCGGATGGCATCATTATTATCCACAGCCAGGCCTTGCACACCTCAGATGACTTCCCACTGACGGGGCCACCGCCTTACCAGCCCCCCGATGACTCTGTACGCTTGACAGACCACCCCACTGACACCCCCTCCAGAGTCGTCTTCAGGACCCTGTCAGCCCCCACGGATTTGACACCGTCAGAAAGTACAGCAGACGAGCAAGTGTCTCCGCCCCGACTGTCCCATTCTCTGTCCTCAAACAGGACCCAAGTCCGGCCCTGATCACCGTCCCTTTTACTGTATATGCTGACACCATCCATAGGCTGGCATCTGATGGCAGGTGAGGTGCTCACCGTCAATATGTTAATATTTGCCTTTGCAGGCTTTTTCTAATGTTTTTAAAACTCATTCAATTGCCCTGCCATTGAATAAGGGAATACAAGGGAATTTAAATATAATAATAATAAGGGAACCAGGGTGGGGTGTACCCCGTCTATCCTAGTGACGATTAAGCGACATAGAAAACAGCTGGACTGCAGCCATTTTTCCAAATTCAACCCCTTCAGTATCGGCCATTTTACTGAGTATCTTCACTGGTTTTTCAAGGCACACACAATATTGTGTTGTATGGCTATATATAAACCATATAAAGCTATATAAAGTTATATAAAGCTTTATAAACTATATAAAGCTATATAAACTATATCAAGATACATAAACATGCAATCTTCCAAGAGAAAGATGAGATCTCATGATGTTTGTTCCTACCTTTTTCCGTTCTTTAGAAAGTTTCACTGCTACAACATCGAAAAACAACTTTTCCATAAAATGAACAACACAAAAAAAACGCATAAAAATAATTTATTTCCAAACATAACTTTTCGACCTATTTTCAACGTTCACATTTGGAACTGAACTATGTACGTACGTATGTGCACGCGTGTGCATGTATTCAAATTTGCCTACCATGCATAACCTCCTCCACGCTCTCGCACTTCCTCCTGGCTGTCAAGCACATTTAAAAAATAATGAAATGATCCACGCCGAGCTCTCATCAAATGCACTTCTGCCACCCTGTGGCTGTTTTTATGTCTTAAAACTGCATGAAACATAACATATTTTATTGTGTACTTTCATCATCACCTCTTTGGGAGCGAGCGTTTGGGTTTAAGAATAAATAATGTATAAATAAGTCTTTGGTACTGAATGAGTTAATTCCAGAACAACAAGCTACAATCTCAGACAGTCCTGTTATAATGTGTTTATGGGCGGGTCACACGGCACATCTAAAAATAAAAAATAAAAATAGAATAGAAATGTAATAATGGTGATCCGCCACATGTAAATGAATGTATGGGAAACGCTGATATGTAGGATTCCTTCTTTAAAATTAAGCTTTTCTTCTAATAGTTTTTTTAATAGTTAGCGCACACAAAACTTTTTCATGTTTTTAACATTATCAGAGCCCTCCAGACATGATATAGCATCCCTATAGTCACCTTTAAATTCATATTACCCAACATAGCATAATAACAAAACATTATACATAAATAAGACTTGCGCTTGTGTGTGTTACTGTAAATATGTTCCAGTACTCGGGGAGCTGAGTGGCAGGTGGACAGGAAGTGACATCGAGAGTTCAGACTTGTTTTTTTTTTTTTTTTTTAGCTTGCAGCCGTATGTGAAAAGGGGTTATTGTGCCTGTTGTGCGATCATTCAAACCTGCAATAAATAAAGGCCAGTTGTTCCAGCAATCTAGTCTGGTGCTTGTGTTTCACACCGAACATTACGGTGACATTACTGACACCTAGTGATCGACGTAGAATACTACGTATTATCACAACGTCTTTGAATGCATCTTCTGATGCATATATTGCTTATATTTGTATTTTCTTTATTTAGGCTATTTGTTTGCTTGAAAATACTTAATTACTACTTAATTACATAAATACTTCAAAACAGTTGATAGAGTGATGCTGCGAAATACAACGCACTAAGCAGGTCAAGCAGGTTAAGGATTAAAGGGTCATACAACTCCAAATATCTATGCTACGACATCACCTGAAGCATTTCACGATTAATATCTATTAATAAAATTATTATTATCATTATCATTCTCATTATCATTCTTCCTAATGCCTTATATTTGTATTTTCTTTATTTAGGCTATTTGTTTGCTTGAAAATACTTAATTACTACTTAATTACATAAATACTTCAAAACAGTTGATAGAGTGATGCTGCGAAATACAACGCACTAAGCAGGTCAAGCAGGTTAAGGATTAAAGGGTCATACAACTCCAAATATCTATGCTACGACATCACCTGAAGCATTTCACGATTAATATCTATTAATAAAATGACAACATATAAATATATGTAAGTAAACATCAACTCACCAGAGATGTCCATTTCTCTTCCTCAGTCAAGCATGGTGGGCGTCACTTGCTGTGATCAACCAATCGAGATAGAACAGAAATCTGATAGTGTTAGTGAAGTGACATGGGCCAGCACTCCTGATTCTGAAGGCCCTGGGCAGATAAAATTGATACGGCAACATACATACATAGAAGCCCAAATCTGATTGGACCAAAAAAAATGAACATAAGCAGTGATGTGGTCAAGTCAACAGATTGATATCCTTTAGCGCTCAACTTGTTGCCGTGACGATCCAACACTGCCACCCATTGGTAACATTCCCAAAGCAGAAAACGAGTCAAGCCAATAATGAAAGATATTGCTTTTATTTCCTCTCTGATTTGCTGAGGTCGGACCCGGTCGCCAGCGAGGTCCCACGTGGGTGGAGAAATACGCAGAATTGCATGGTCATGGTTTGCACAGTCAGCAAAAAGAAGGCTTAGAGGCCAAGATGGCGGAAAGGTGGAAAAAAAGCAAAGAAATGCACATGAACAACATAACAAAGTCGTCGTTTCAATTCGCACATGCAAAAAAAAAAAAAAAAAAAGACAAATGCCGAACATGCAAACGAGAAAACTCGAGAACAGACGCTGACAATCAGCAAGAAAAGCTTTGCTCCTCTCGGCGAGGCGAGGCTACGTACGTACGTCTACATTCCGAAAGCACGTCAGTCATTCCCTCCAATAAATAGAACCCCACCCACTCCTAACAACATCGTTTCATTTCTTATAAATACATGAGGATAAATTAAAAATACAATCAAGTACAAAAATACACACAAAATACATAAAAAGATAAATACACTTAAATAAAAAGGTTGAAAAATGAGATGTTTAGTGCTGACTAAGCATCAGGAAAAACATCGGAATTGATCATCGGACCACAGGAAGTGCTTGCTTATTATTATTTCTAGCTATGATCTCATCATTCAAGCCTGCACACTCCAAGATAAAAACCAAACATACACACGGATGCAAAAACCACGTTCAAGTTTTTCCGATTTTGATGGGCTTCAAATTGCATAAGAGAAAGACTGAGGGGTTTAAACCGGGGGTGTCCGAACCGTTTCCAGCGAGGGCCACATCGATGTTTTTTTTTAAAGGGGACCTATTATGCTCATTTTGGATTGTATTAGAACCCTTTGTATTGAATTGTGGACTCCTATAGAGCAGCTACACACAATAACCAGCACACAAAGTGTTCTAGTTCTTCCAGAATCTGCACCTATTCAGCTGGATTTCTTTATTTGTGGTTTCCTGCGAAAACGGTCTGTTTTAATGTATTCCACCCATGGCCCGCCTCCAGGCACGCCCACCTCACTGTGGTTGGTGACACTAGCGAGCACTTAATAGGAGTTCCGGTTTGTGCCGCTAGCTGCAAACGGTCTAGGAGTTGATAATAAACAGTAATTTATCTTTTGAAAATGTCGGCTTTTAACATACAGGAATATGTGTTGGATTCCGAATCAGATCCGGTCGTAGAGACTGGACAGTGCAAAGTTTCTCAAGAAGAGGTTACTTCAAGACATCTCTCGATGGTAAGTAGCTTTAGCATTTTAGCATTTCACTGTAAAATGCCGTTGATCTTGGGGGCAGGGAGCTTATCTGCTTACAGACACACCCATATATGGATGTCCGGTCCTCTGTGACATCACAAAGGGGCAGTTTTACCACGCCTTTTGAAACAGAGCTTTTTGTTTCATCCCAAACTTCTTTCTTTTGCGCAAACCTCATTATCTGAAACGTTGGCATGGTTTAACACGAGAAAACAACATTCTAACTACATTTATAGGTCAGAAAAGTGGAAAAAGCACAATAGGTCCCCTTTGACGCTAGCAAATGCTAACAAGTTATATATAACATATTTCAAGAAATAACTGCATCCCAGCTTTGTCAAATAAGTGAAAATGATTAGTATCAACTTGGGGTTTTTTCCCGCAATTTTGCTTGTATGTTTTTCAATTTGGCAAATATTTCAACTTTCTTCTTAAATAACCTTCATAAATTTGGACATATCTTGACTTTATTTACATATTATAACTTTTTCTGCAAACTAAGTTTCCAAACTTTATTTTGTGTTACACATACTAGTAATATTCAACCTTTTATTTAATTTTTTCCCCCTAATATTTTATTTGCACAAAAAATGTCTTGTTTATGACTTTGTTCTCTTAATATTTTGGCTTTATTGTTCATTTTGTTGTTTGTTTCTCACAATATTACGACTTAAATTTTTTTGTTCATATTTCTTTCATAATATTAAGAATATTCCGAATTTATCATAAAATTCTCAATATTGTGACTTTTTTCATAAAATTGCAGCCGTTTGTTGATTTTCTTTCAAATTATTTTGTCTTTCTTCTTGTAAATTTTCTTTTCATAATTATGACTTTATTCCCATAATAATGGACCTTATTCCCGTAACTAATTATGACTTTTTCAGCAAACTTATTTTCCCAAAAGCATAACTTTATTTATTGTTTTGTTTGTTTTTCATAATATTATGCTTTTTAAAACTCATGATACGTTATTCTTGCAAAATGACAACTATATTATCGTAATATTTTGACTTAATTCGTGTAGAATTACTGCACTTTTGTTGTAATTGTTCCTGTTACGTTATATTTTAAAAGACAGACACCCCTGATTTAAACCATGAAATAAATACATAAAAACTGACTACTCATAAGTGTTGGGTCAGGTGAGGCGGAGCAACGAGGCAGGTGGACACGACTGTCAATCATCAGTATTCTCTCAGTCCTGCATCCAGACCAGGAAGACTCCAGATGGTTTAGAGTATTGTATGGATTATTCATCATAGTTCCCGTAGTTTTTTTTTTTTATTCACCACTCAGCATCCAAACAGTGAGCGGCTGTAATGAGTAAATGTGTTCACTATGTTCTAACTGTCCAACTGTGTCCCTTTGGAAGGAGAGTGGAGTCTTTATAAGCCAAAATTAATGCATGATTTACACTACAACTTGGACATTTACAATTATAGCATATTTCAAGTGATGGGGTGTCCAAACGGTGGCCTGGGTGCTATTTGTGGCATGCGGCACATTCTAAAAAAAAAAATTAAAAATAATAATACAAAAAAAAAGAAAAATCAGCAGTAATCTTACAAGAATAAAGTCAAATTATTAAGAGGAAAAAGTTGTCATCTAACAAGAAAGTTGTAATACTATAATTTTAGTTGCATACAGTTGAAATATTAAAGAAGAAAGAATATTTTTAAAGTCAAGTTTCCAAGTTAATATTCTTTTTTTAAAGCTGTAAGTTTGGGGAAATTAGGTTGAGAAATATCAAGAAAAAATAGAAAATTAAAAAAAAAAAAATGAAATATTTGCAAATAAAACATGAAGGAAAAAAAAGTTTAAATATTTGAAAATAGAACCACAACAAGTCAAATTAAGAGCAAAACGTATTCTAACTTTTTTTTTTTTAAACAATTTTGTTTTGACTTTCAATTTCACAATCATACACTTGTTGTCACAGGGCCACGTCTGTGAGTCCTCAAAATATGATTGAATGTGTGTGTGTTTATTTTCAGCACTCCATAATGCTTTTTCATGTTAAAGATGGAGGTTGTTGACATGTATTGTAAATGTCATCGTTTTAGTTGTGTAAAGCATGTACTATATTAAATGAGAAATATACATAAATGTTGGGTTATTTTGTCTGAATACTTCAAAAAGGGACTTGATTGGACGGTTAGAACATGGAAAACATCACGCATGTTACACCCGCAAACGTAATAACTGCCCACAAATGTAATACAAATCTGCAACTTTGAATGTAATAATCCCGCAAATGTAATACATTTCCTACAAACGTAATAAAATTTGCCTACTGCTAGCGTAATACTGAATTTCCTGCAAATGTAATAACTATTATATTTGCAGGAAATTATTCCATATGTGGGAATGTGAAAAACTGTAAATGTAATAACTTACCACAAATGTAATATGAGACAAAATAATAATCTTTGTGGTTGTTGTTGTTGTTGTTTGTTCTTTCTTCTTTTAATGAAGGAGAAGGTGTAGATGTCATTTTGAGGATTTTAACAAGATAATTCTTTTTTTTCTTTTTTTTTGTGGAAAAAAAATATTATTCAAAGAGTATCATTTGAATACATTAAAGGAATCTTTAATTATTAAATTATATTTTTTTAATTAAAAATTAAAAAAGATAACATAATTGTGATAATTGCAATTGTTTTAATAAAATTATTATTATTATTATTATTATTATATTTTATTATTTCTTCCCCATATACACCCAAAATCACACATACAATAATATACTGTAACTAAAACGCACATGTACACCCACAAACAAAATGTCATAATTTAATATAATAAATTCAATATTACGTTTGCAAATTTTATTACATTTGTGGAAATTTATTACATTTGCGGGATTATTACATTAAAAGCTGCAGATTTGTATTACGTTTGTGGGCAGTTATTACGTTTGCGAGTGTAACAACGCATGTCCAATAGCGGTATGTAGCACACAGCTACGTCATGGCATAGAATCGTTTATCGGTTTTTGCGTGTACGGTAATTTTCTAGAAAAACGATGTCGTGGACACAACAAAGGAGATCATTCATGCGTGTATAAAATCCCAAACGCGTCTCCGCTTCCTCCACCGCTTCTTCGGAACGTCCATCTTTGCGTGTTTTCAAGCCAACCTCGGATGACCTCAAAGAGAGGAGAAGATGCGTGAACGCTGACAAATGTCGCTGTCTTAAGGCCGGCGGCGTGAACGTGAACGAGAACGTGACGTGATGGAGGTGAGGAGGTCGGCTGAAGACTTTGCTGAAGGTGACGAGCAGGCCGGCCGCCGTACTTTAATAGTTTTTGTGGATGACCCCTGGTGGCACAGACAAGTCAAGCTATCAAACATGACAGGACCCCTCCCGCCCCCCCTGAAAGCGGGGCCTACAAAGCTACAATTCCTACTGAATGAAGTGAAGTGAGTATAAAAACAGAAGCAGCTTTTCTTGTTCCTCTTTGTCGTCTTTTTTCGACTAAGACATGCACGGCTACGACTCCTTAAGGACGCTCCTGTGTCCTGTTGCTGGCGGCCATCTTTGTTTTGTCTTTGCCAGCGGGGGATTTGGAGTCATTGGCGGGGGGTTGGCTGGGCTTGGCATGCTTGGCGGGGGAGCTAGGCGTGACGGGAGCCCCGGCGGGCGAACGGGACGCTTGGGCGTTCTTGTCGTCGGAAAAAAGCTGTTTAATTACGTCAAAGAAGTTACTCAAGGGGCTGCCTACACAGACGGAGAGAAAAGAAGAGAGAGGAGCAATGCGGTCAGCATGAGGAGGTGAGAGGAGGCGCTTTGAGGAAAGGAGGTGAACACAATCATACCTTATCTGCTCTTGTGCGTTATTTCGGATTTCTACATTATGAATTGTGTCGGTTATCATTGATACATAAATCGCATTACTTAAATGGCACATGAGCGTACTCATGGGTGAGCGGCTTATTATGAATTGTGTGGGTTAGAACTTATTATTCATAACTCCTGACGGGCCATCGCATTACAGTGTGACAGACATCCAATAATTAGCACACAGCCACCCCTCGTTTTTGTTTTACACCGCAAAACAAGCAATCATTTTTTGATCCAACAAATATTAAGTAAGTTTGATCACATGCAGAATTACAGCTTCTGCTTGGACTGCTTGGACTGCTTGGACCGCGACAGTTGTTGAACTCTGATGAAGAAAAAATGGTCTAACATCTCACCGAGCAAACTTAAACGAGCGACACTATAAACATGTTTATAAACATGTTGAATACCATTTTTAGCATTATTAGAGCTATGTAGACATGAAATAGCACCCCTATAGCCACCTTTCCACTCAATACAGTAGATATAATAGGTGCTAAGTGGGGGTGTATAAGGGGGCAATAAAAGCCTGTTGTTCCGGAGATCAATTCTGGTGCTTGTGTATCTCACTGAATATTACAGTAACATTACTGACATTACTATTTTATATTTACTATATTTTCAGTCATTTTTGGCCATATTCAACTACGAAATGGCATGATTTATTAAATAACATATTTTTGACATGATAGAATTAAGCCGTAAAATTTCCAAAGCATGGCGAAGGAATACTATATTTTGAGGTCAGTGAAGTACTTCAGAGAGGATGTGAACATGTTTACAACCTTGGAAATACAATTTTTACCATTATTAGAGTTCTGTAGACATAAAATAGCACCCCTATAGCCACCTTTCCACTCAATACAATAGATATAATAGGTGCTAAGTGGGGGTATATAAGGGGGCAATAAAAGCCTGTTATTCCGGAGATCAATTCTGGTGCTTGTGTATCTTACTGAATATTACGACCGGTGTAGCATACTATATTTTATATTTACTATATTTTCAGTAATTTTTGGCCGTATTCAACTACGAAATGGCATGATTTATTAAATAACATATTTTTGACACGATAGAATTAAGCCGTAAAATTTCCAAAGCATGGCGAGGGAATACTGTATTTTGAGGTCAGTGAAGTACTTAAGAGAGTACAATCTATGGCGAGTTTAAACAGAAGTGAGCATGAGAGCAGAAGAAGGATGTTGTGGTGTCAACAATGTTTGCATCAGAGGTTCGGATGAGCTGGAGGGCCAACTGGAGCACAGGAAGAACTTCCATTGGAGAATTAGCTCCTGCATCCTTGTTTCTCCATAACTAATCCTAATATTGTTGAATTTAAAAAGATAATTATACAATAATAAATTGTTCATTTATTTTCTATGTTGCTTATACTTTACTAGGGTATGCTGGAGCCTATCCCACCTGTATGAGAGGCAGGGTACACCCTGGACCGGTCACAGTATATGAACAAATGTAATTAATTTGTATCGTAATAATGCTCTTTATAGTCTTCCAAAGCTCCTGTTTGCCCTCCATCTTAATTCTACCCCAACTATGAAGACAAACAGCACCATTCAACAGTTAAGAGGGAATGAAAACATGCAATAGCAAAGCACACAGCCATCCTTAAGGTTCCAAACGTCGGTGGTGGTCCTCGTCTCCATGATAACTTACCCTCCAGAAACACTGTCATGCATTCATAATACTGGGACAGTTGACGTACAACCAAAAAAACCATGCAGAGGATTGCAGAGGTTAGTCACATGACACACACAAACACACACAGGACATAATATTCCATGAAAAAAAAATCACAGTTTTTACTTGCATGTACTTCACTTGTGTTTTTACAGTATCCATCCATCCATTCATCCATTGTTCACTGACAAAAAAGAGTTTTGAATAACTGAAAAATGATTTTTCTATGTAGGTATGGACTGGAAAACACAAAGTATTCACAAAGAGTTCTGACCTCATCTCAGTTGAAATTTGACAATGATACTACAAAAACTACAAAAAGTACTTTTCGTGAAGTTAGGATCAGGCGTTCCAAAAAATGTTGGCGCTGTAAAAATTTTGTGACAAAACAGTGCGCTGGAAGTGCGCTGAAAGCTTGTCAGCTCCGACCAGGTCTATTATCGGCGCAGGCGAAGCGCACCCGTCGCAGTGGTAAAATGGCTGACAGGTGTCACCAAAACCTCACAAGCAGGTTTTTCATAGTGTCAGGCTTTAATGTAACCATCTGAACCAGCATGTACATTTTCATATTAATGGTCCCATCACATCTATAAAAGATGTGGCGCATAATGGGAACTCCATTGGGAACGCCAGCTGAAAGTATGATGCTAATTTGATTGCTTAAGATTACACTCGGCCGTGTTAAACCCTCTCATGCTTTCTCTCCTTCCTCTTTGCCACTTGTGTTGGTGGGAGGGATGGAGGCGTGGGTGCGCTGCACTGTGCCGGACTGCAGCGTTCACAAAAATTATGCGCTGGCCACATCCCGTTGGCGCAACGTAAGCATGGCGCAGGGCAGGTAACCGTGCTACACCTGGTCTAAGAAAATAGAGCCCATAGTCTCTCCAATGTCTTCCTGTGGTCTCCAACCAGTCGGATGTCCCCGAACGCCTCTCCGGGGGGAGTGTGGGGGAGGATCCAGCATGAGTAACATCAACTTGTGACCTCAACAGTCACTTTTTCATGATGTCATCGTTGCGCCTCACTCTCCAGGCATGACTAATCAACTTAAGCTCGACTGAGTTCTTGCAGTAGCTACCATGCCAGCACCATGGCTCATATTCAAAGTATATTTGGATCACTATTACCTTGGAATGCTATTATTTTGGTCTACTATCAACACTTCCACCTGAAGCTGTGGGAAATATACATATAACATGTCCATAGTTTGAAATGGCGAGTGCCATACGTCAACATACAACAACAAAACGTCCATCCGTACAAACATTCAGTCATTTGATGTGTTCCAACACAAAGGAGCCATTGAGAACATATGCTAACACATATATATCCACGCAAACTTGTCATGCTGGTGTTCCCGTGAAAAGCATGCACATCATCCACGTGGGACGCTGAGGATGACAAGCAGTGGCGTGCACGGCCAGACGAGGAGCAACCGGAAGACGGAGATGTAGGATGCAAGGCTTTGTGGAGTTGACTTGTGTAGAGAATGGCAGGGGAATTCTAGACAGTATACTGAATTACTGCTAATTCTATTATTATTATTATTATTATTATTATTATTATTATTATTATTATTATTATTATTATTATTATTATTATTATTATTATTATTATTATTATTATTATTATTATTATTATTATTATTATTATTATTATTATTATTATTATTATTATTATTATTATTATTATTATTATTATTATTATTATTATTATTATTATTATTATTATTATTATTATTATTATTATTATTATTATTATTATTATTATTATTATTATTATTATTATTATTATTATTATTATTATTATTATTATTATTATTATTATTATTATTATTATTATTATTATTATTATTATTATTATTATTATTATTATTATTATTATTATTATCTTTGTATTTGACATGAAAGAATTTTGGCCAAAACTGTCATAATTCTTAATATTCTTCATGAAATATTTTTAGAATCCACTGTTGAATGTTGAGGTTATGTTTGCTGCAATGCACTTTGACACGTTTCCATTTTGTTGTGCATGCCCTGTTACGATGACACAAAACTATAGTCTATTTCAGGGGTGTCCAAAGTGTGGCTCAGGGGCCATTTGTGGCACATTGGTGATTTTTATTGCCTTCTAAAAATATAATTTAACAACAAAACGAAAACAAAAAAACAGCAAACATAAAAAAAATGCAGTAACTTTACAAGAATAATGTCAATACACTGAGACTAAAAACTTTTAAAACTTTTAAAAGAGTTTGATAAGAAAATTTCACGAGAATAACATCTTAAAATTATAAGGACAAAATAAACTAATTTTAGTTGAATGAACTTGAAATATAAAAGGAAAATTCTTAGTATTATGAGAAATAGACAAAACAAAGATAAAGTTCAAATAAAGTTGTACTTATTGAAACAGTTGATTGCGGAATAAAGTAATACTATGCATAATAATAATATATATATGAGAAAGTTAAAATAGTTAAACAATAATAGCAAAACGGGAAAAAACAAACAAAAGTACAAACATTACAAAAAAGTAATTTTATATGAATAAACTTCAAAAACAATTGTATTTTTTCTGAGAATAATGCCAACATATTAAGGGAAAAAGGTTGTAATATTACTAAAGTAACATTTACGAAATTCTTTACAAAATTTAATTTCTTATTTAAGAAGAATGTTGAAATATTTGTCAAATCCTAAAAAAAGCAAATATGGAAAAAAACACATTTTTCCACATGCAACACAAAGCTGAGATGCAGTTTTTAATCTTTAAATATATGTAACGTCTTAGCATACATTTACAAAATAGCCTTTAATTTTCACAATGTGGCCCTCGGTGGAGAGTTTGGACACCCCTGTTCAATTCTATTCATCTAAATCGTGGAACCTTGGTTAGTGTACAGCCATGTTAGAGTGTTTTTTTGGTTAACATAACATTTTTTGCCTCAGTTAGCAAACATTCTATGAGTAGCGTACAATATGGCGTGCATCTTGTCATGTTATTGACACACTGTGTTCTCAATGTATTTTTTATTGCAAAACGTCCTTGTTAGCAGCTTGCTAATATAAATGGAAACCAGAAGCAGAAGTCAGCTCCATCACTGTCGATGATGTCATCAGCAGTTGCTAACACAGTTACACTAGTTACACAAGTATCAGTATTTCATTCATCATTGATATATGTAGTTTAGTTCCTACTTTTATGCTTAAAAATGCTTCCCTTAAAAATACATATAATTTTCTCAAATATGCATATTTTGGACTAATAGGCTGTATTCGAAATAGTGTAAAGTGGCGATGGCGGATAAGACATGTAGCCAATTTATTATTATTTTTTAATCATACTATCATTCATTCCTGAAAAAAAATTTTCATTTAAGTTCATATGACTTTTTAAATTTAGCAAGTCAATTTTTTTATATCAATGATATAATTGATTCATGGCCAAATGTATGCAATGTATGCAATACAAGCATGTTTACAATACCAAGTCATTGTTGTTACTATGTTTCACCAACAGAGGGAACCACCATCAAGTCAATAGACAGATAGGACACAGGGAACACAATCACACTAACAAAGACAACTGGACACATAATAAATCCATCTGTCCATAGGCAGCCCATCAAACTCTATATTGACGTTATAGCATCGTTCTCCAAAAAAAAAGCTAAATTACACACACAAAAAAGTATTTGTAACTGTGAGTGAAGGTGTGTTTTCTTTTGGAGATGGATGGATTGGAGTAGGTCATACATTAGCGCCCATGAGGTAGCTCATCCTGCATGGTATGCTAGCGGGTCCATGCACATGGGCGTGCATGCTATATGCTGTGTGCAGAAGCGGGGTTCTGACGCCAAGCCGTGTGGGTCAAAGCCGAGCTGGTCGTCAAGTGCGGCTTTGCCGTGACAAGTGAGGGAAAGGGTGCGGTCAACTTACCAGAGATCTGGGGCTGGATGCCAGGCTGTTCGCTGGAACTCAGCAGCTGGGTCTGAATGATCTCCACCACGCGCTTGAAACGTCGGCTTGGACCTGATGAGTCAACAAAATCCACTGTTATTCCACTGAAGTCATGGTCTGCATCCCAATAGACTCTTATTTTGTCCACTTCCTGTTCTCTGTTGTGTGTTTCTGTGTGGTTTTTTTCTCTGACAGTGAACAAAATGCATGCATGAACAGTAGCAAAAATTAACCATTGCATCAGAGATCCTTTCAAGAGTTCCTTGAAAACTACAGGACAGATAATTATAAGCAGCTGGTGGCAAACATCCTACAAAGTCCTACAAAGCCCTTGGCTGCAATATGTTACTTTCCATTGAACTGTGTAGAAGTAAGTGATGAGCACGGGGAACGATTCCACCAGGACATTGCAAGGTTATCATTCCTGAGCCCTGTGTCCGCACCAGGAAGACGCCAGATTATTCCTGACTGTCTTTGGACGAGAGGCAGGGTACACCCTGGACTGGTGGCCAGCCAATCACAGGGCACATATAGACAAACAACCATTCACACTCACATTCATACCTATGGACAATTTGGAGTCGCCAATTAAGCTAGCATGTTTTTGGAATGTGGGAGGAAACCGGAGTACCCGGAGAAAACCCACGCATGCACGGGGAGAACATGCAAACTCCACACAGAGATGGCTGAGGGTGGAATTGAACTCGGGTCTTCTTCACTAGCTTCAATGCTAAATATTTATCCCCAGTCTTTTGTAACTGTAGTGTTTTTTGTTCTTTGTTAATTGTTTGTTACTTTTATTCCTATTTCTCCAGCTTGATCCGCTTCCTAACTGTTGCGTGTTTTCCAACCTGAAGCTGATCTTTCGGACACTTTTGGTCATGATTATTAATACATTTATACTTGTTTTTGTACAAATATAACATAAATATATCATAAAAACTATGCCAACATGTTGTGACGCTACAGAGCCATGTATTGACGTGTATATACTGAGGAGTTGCCAAGAGGGCTGACCTGAGAGCAGTGTAAAGGTGACGGAGTAGATGCCGTTCTCCTTAGTGGCGCCGCTGCTCTCCGAGTAGGTGATGTCGACCTGGAATTTCACAGGCTTTTGAAAAACGGTGGGACCAGCCGTGGACTTGTACTCGGCCCGAAAGCTGGTCTGGGATATAACGCTGTGGCTCAGACTCGGGATCTAAGTATAACGAGAGGGAAGAGGATGTCAGAATAACTCAATGAGTCAGCACTAACACAGCAGCGGCCATGACAGCATGGAGGACACACGTGAAGCAGGAAATAACAGATGATGGGATATCTCTTGCATTTACAAACGTGTCATCAATAACCAGATAATTTTCATAACTTTTAGAAATCAACATAAACTGTATTATTATTATTATTATACCATATTAGTTTTAGTATATTATCATTAGTATAACATAATAAGTAAGTATTACAATGTTCAATCATCTACTTAACATGACCCAGTAAACATACCGAAAGGAAAGCATGGACAATGTCTGCCTTTATGGAGCTGAGAGGTTTGTCTTTGATGACGATGAAGATCTGCTCCTCCTTTTCCAGGTTAATGAAGTTACCAAACCAGGACTTCTTGGCGAGTCTGCAGAATAGAACACACAAATAATTGAGAGTATTACAATACTGTACAAGTGTACAAGACTGTTTTTACAAGCAAACACAAATATTTAGTGGTTTGGTCCGATTCAGATATCAGAAAAGAGGCAAAAATGTTCCAAAATCAAATTTGATACATGTGAATATCATGTTCAGTGTAAAACACAAAGATATCATGTATTACTGTAATACTCACTCTGGGGAAGAGTCAGGGGTGAGACTAGACATGTCCTCCTGCGTGGGAACTGCAAATTAAAACAATTTGGTCAATGAGCATACTAAATAAATACTAAAATACCTAAACTTTGATATGTCAAATATGCTAAATAGTTATTTCAAGAATAAACTGCATCTCAGCATTATGATATATATCGATATACTTTTTGCCCCCATTTTCCAAATATTTACACTTTCTTCTTAAAGGAACTATTATGCTCATTTTTCAGCCCTTTGTATTGAGTTGTGGACTCCTATAGAGCATCCACACACAAAGCTTTCTCCATCTTCCAGAATCTGCACCTATTCAGCTATATTTTCTTGGATTTTGTGCTTCTGTTGTAATTTATTCTACCCACGGCCCTCCTCCATGCAAGCCCACTCCGCTGGGGTCGGTCACACTCCCAGGTGCTCAAGAGGACTTCCGGATAGCTGCCGAACGCAATTTTATTTATATATTAGATGATAATAAATGGGCTGCATGGCGGTCGAGTGGTTAGCGCGTAGACCTCACAGCTAAGAAACCCGAGTTCAATCCCACCCTCGGCCATCTCTGTGTGTTTGCATGTTCTCCCCGTGCATGCGTGGGTTTTCTCCCACATTCCAAAAACATGCTAGGTTAATTGGCGACTCCAAATTGTCCATAGGTATGAATGTGAGTGTGAATGGTTGTTTGTCTATATGTGACCTGTGATTGGCTGGCCACCAGACCAGGGTGTAACCCGCCTCTCGCTCGAAGACAGGTGGGATAGGCTCCAGCACCCCCTGCGACCCTCGTGAGGATAAGCAGTAGAAAATGAATGAATGAATGAATATTTTTAAAAGTAATTAATTAATTACAGGTAAAGTAATCAAAAAATAACTCATACAAATATATATTTTTACATTTATTTACGCACTTCAAAAAAAGCATGAGGAAAAGCCTGTAATTTATCCCATTTATTATGTATTGTGTAAAACTATGACACGAACAATATTGAATTAAAAGCAGGGCTCGACAATAACGTTGTACCGATGGCCCGGGGCAAGTTAAAACAAAATTCGGGCAAGTAAATCCAATCAGTGATATTCCCGTCGGGCAAGTGTACTTTGGAATGCCATACTGCCAAGAGTTTTTTTTAAAGCGGTTCTTGTTGGGTGTTGGTAAAACACGGACTGAGTAATTCCGCTGGTAATTTGCAAAGCAATCCTTGCAAATCTTGAAATGGACCAATCAGAATCGTCTATTTAGACCGCGGTCCGTAATCCACAGTCCGCGTTTTACCCACACCCGTTCTTGTTCGCGATCAACCAATCAGCGATCGTTTGACTACGAAAACATCCGTCATGGTGGCGCTGCCAACATCGTCTAATTCTGAAGGAAACAGCAAAAAGTGATGAAGCAGTGCCTCCTAAACAAGTATTTTATTAGCGGCAGCAAATCAAATGATGGCACAGGTGAGTGAATCACATTGCTGTGACAATTTGAAGTGGTCACAATGAAACACCACCTGATTTTGCACAAGCTACAAAATCTAGCGCTTCCATTTCTCTGTGGATTTTTCTCACCTTTGCTTCACAAATTATTGTTTGACCATTGACCATTTTTTTCTGGATTAAAAACACTTTACTAGTACACAAATGTGTCTATTCAATAATGTTTCATTGTGGTGCACAACTTATAAATATCACTGCTTACTACGACTACCATGTGTAAAGTATTATTTATTTCATTATTTTATTTATTTGAGATTCTCATGTGATGCCACAAAAAATTACATGATATCATTATGGCAGTCTTTTCATTTTACATGGGGCAAGTTCGGGCAAGTAGTTCTCACCTTAAGGATTCCCTATGGGCAAGTCATTTTGGTTTTTAATGTAGAGCCCTGAAAAGCACAAAATGAATACAGCCCCACCATCCACCAGTATGAGCCTGAAGTTTGTTTTCCAACTCTTACCTTTATGCATTCCCACATAGTGTCATCATTTGGGACTAAATATGAGGGGAAAGAAATTGGGTAAAATACCGTATAGTCGTCTCGCTGTGCAGTGTGGGAGTTTTCTTGTTAAATTCCATTTTTAAATGTGCTGGAGGCCAATCAAAAACAGCTTTGGACATCCAACCCCAGCCGATTCTTACCTTGCATTTTCCTGCGATGGAAACGAGGCGAGCCCAGGAAGCTGTTCTTGATAGAGTTGAGGCGTGTCCTCCAGGGCATGCCCCCGATAGACGGGCTGGGGGGCGGTGTCGGACTGGGCGTGCCTGTCGGGCTGTCCTTTGGCGTGTGAACCGGGGTACCTTTGGGAGTGGGGAGAGGGCTCCCTCTGGGGGAAGGATGGGGGGTCACCTGCGTGTTGGGGAAAGATTTGCCATTGTGGTCAGGGTGGAGGTGGTGGCGGCGCAGGGGGGACATCGGAGGCACGGGGGACAAAGGGATGGACAGCTTGGGTGGCACAGTAAGGGGAGGGTGTCGCCTCACACGGGGACTGTTGGGGATACAGGGCGCTAGCGGCTGGTTGGGCGTGGAGGGCTCAGACTTGGAAGGAGTCTGGGCGGTGTTGGGGAGAGGGTTGGACCTGGTGGTCTGCAGAGGCTTCTCAGACACTTTGGGCTTGGCAGGGAGGGTCTGTGTGCGAGGGTGCATGAGGGGGGAGCCCATTTTGGGCTGGAAGGAGTTGGGTGCGCGGGGCCCCAATCCGTTAAGACGGACTTCAGGGGAGCGGGCGGGGCTGCAATTGGGGGACTGACACAGGTCTGGGGACTGGGGTGGAATGAAAAACCGCCGGTTGGGCTGTGATTTTTCATGCAGCGGTGCGAATGACCACAGTCAGCAGGCGAGGGAACACCACGGCCCGAACGAACCAACGTTCATTCCCAGAAATACAAGACAGCAGCAAATCAAACAAAGATGGAGCAGGCAGGAAGCGGTGAGAGTGCGAGAAAGAAAGAAAAAAAACATGCAATTAGCACAGTGATTATCAGCCAATCAGGAGGCAGCAGTGCAGCAGTCATGATACTGATAGCAGAGATGCACCGATGTCAAACCTGCTGGCCTGAAACGACACGTTCTGTCACCATGAAACTCATTGACAGTGCTCATAGGGAAAGTCACATGACTACACTCATAAACACCACCAGAGGCGTAACTATGATCCATGTGTTTGGGAACAGTTCTCGGTGAAATACAGTACGTAAAGCTGTAAAAAAGCAGTGAAAAATATATTTTAAGAGGTGTAAGTTGAAATGTAACAAGAAAAAAGTACTTCTATGAGAATAAGTAATACTTAAAAAAAATAAATAATAAATTCCCAATTCAGTTACTGTGATCTTATGATCTTGGTTTTTTTTATATTCAGACTATTTTCAGATTCAAGCAGAAAATAAAGTTGTAATGTGAGAAAAAAAGTTACGAGATAACAAAAAAGTTCTATAAGAAAAAAATACTTTTACAAAAACATGCTGGAGCCTATCCCAGCTGTCTTTGGGCGGGAGGCGGGGTACACCCTGGACTGGTATTTCAAATGATTTTATTAGTTAATAAATTTCCCTGTGGGCTGCACAGCGGCGAGTGGTTAGCGCGCAGACCTCACAGCTAGGAGACCAGGGTTCAATTCCACCCTCTGCCATCTCTGTGTGGAGTTTTGCATGTTCTCCCCGTGCATGCGTGGGTTTTCTCCGGGTACTCCGGTTTCCTCCCACATTCCAAATGCTAGGTTAATTGGTGACTCCAAATTGTCCATAGGTATGAATGTGAGTGTGAATGGTTGTTTGTCTATATGTGCCCTGTGATTGGCTGGGCGACCAGTCCAGGGTGTACCCCGCCTCTCGCCCGAAGACAGCTGGGATAGGCTCCAGCACCCCCACGACCCTCGTGAGGAAAAGCAGTAGAAAATGAATGAATGAATGATAATGACAGTTTTAACAAAGCAATACTTTAAATGTGCTACATTTGAGTTGAAAATAATGGAAAAGATACCATGGTGATAAAAGTTCAATTCAGTCTTGCTCAGAATGAAAACCTCCTACAACGGTCACCTGGACAGTTTGCAGTTTTCTCAGGTCCAGCACAGTACCCCAAAGCCTGATACATCGGTACATCTCCAAACCATGAGAAGTAAAAATTCTAAAGTAAGTGTCACCCTCCACCCAAGATAGCAGAGTACATGCACTGTACCAGTGTGTATGCACGGTTCAGCGGAATAGATGAGCGAGCAGCCTGATCAGCATGTGTGACGACTGCTTTACCAAATCACTGTCTCACGTTATTCCACACAGCCATAGCACATCCGTGTGTACGAAAAAACTTGTTGGATTGTTTCATTGTTCTGAACTCAAATGAAACCTACACCTGGAATGGTACACTGGCATGGCTTTGATTTCATATTAAAAACATGGCAGACAGTGGGGGAGAAAGTATTCAATCTCCTGTTCCTGCTTCCTCCCACATTCCGAAAACAAGCATGTTAGGTTGATTGGCGACTCCAAATTCTCCATGCTCATTGATAGTTTTGAAAATCTACACTGCAAATAGTCATGAAACTAAGAAAAAGCACTGAATGAGAAGGTGTGTCCAAACGTTTAGCCTCTACAGAAATCCCTTGTTTCTTGTGATTAATTAGTTCCAGGCCCAACAGTGATAAATTAATTTCCGGTAAGTTGGATTCTTTACTTATAAATGAATCATTTCATAGTTAGAGCATAGAAAAGCTGTTTACTACCTTCTGAATATGTTTTTTTAAAACATTATTAGAGACCTCTATACATGAAATAACACCCCTATAGTCGCGGTTATGTAATTGATAATTCAAACCTGCAATAAAAGGCTGTTGTTTTTCCGGCCATCAAGTATGTTTGTAGTATCAAGTATCTTTGGTGTCTCAGCAAATGTTACAGTATCATTGCTGACACCTAGTGACCATTGTAGAATACTACACACAGTGGTATGAAAAAGTATCTGAACCTTATGGAATTTCTCACATCTCTGCATAAAATCACCATCAAATGTGATCTGATCTTTGTCAAAATCACACAGATGGTGTCTGCTTTAACTAAAAACACCCAAACATTTATAGGTTTTCATATTTTAATGAGGATAGCATGCAAACATTGACAGAAGGGGGAGGAATAAATAACTGAACCCTCTGCCTAAGGAGACTTAAAGAGCAATTTAATCTAATTTTTACCAAATAATTTAAGTCAGGTGCGTGCCCAATCACTGATGAGTGGCTTAAAGCTGTATTACTGTATTAAACTGTATTATTATTATTATTACTTTTGTATTTTACTTAATTTAGCCATTTTTATACTTGAAATGCTTACAAATACACAGCATTTTCTTGAATATGCATATTTTGACTAATAATAGGCCATATTAAACTAGAAAACAGAATAATGTATAAATTAATATACTCTGAAAAAACATAATAATGTGAAAGTGAGGAGTGGTGAGTGATTACTGCAGTTTAGTGTGTTGATCCAACCTTTAGAAATGGGAGAATGTTTTCATGTGTTTTTTCCATGTTTCCATGCCTTTTAAAAAGTTGCTTGCAAATGAATTTATGCAATACTATAGAGAATAGAAACATAGTTAATTCAACAGCAACATGTTGCTTCATCTCCATGACCACACAATCACTGCAGTCATTCATTTTGGCCTCACACACACACACACACACACACACACACACAAACCAAACGGCTACACATCTACTGCTAAAGTCAAGGCTTGTTGGAAACCGATTAATAATCAATAAGGACTGAGCACGGGACAAAAGAATACCAAAAGAGGCTTTTTGCTGTCACACAAGCTGATGATGGAGGTCAGAGTGCATGAGATGCTGATCACATGCAAAGACATACTGTATAGTATATGTCTTTACATATATATTTATATACTTATATATATATGTATGCCAGTGCCAGAACAGGATAGCCAGTCGCTAAGGCTGCTTTGTGGAAAACAATTAGCTTGTGGACAAACAGAGACTTACCCTGGGACTACTGAGGGGGCTAATGGAAAGACCGGAGGATGCACCACTGATGGACCGTGACCTGCAAACAACAGAAAGAGTGAACAAGAAAAGACACTACAAAACAACAGATGGCTTGATGGACATCGTGTCAATCATTTGTCCCCATTTTACCTTCCTTTGTTATGCTGTTTACTTCCTATGACTCCTCATTCTTTCTGTTTTCTCTCCGGATCACATAACTTAACCTTGCTTACCTCTGACCGTGAGTTGCCATGTCCATCGCTCGTCGCACCGGTACAGGCGATCCTCCTTCTGTCACACTCAGAACCTCCATCGACTTCCTCTCTGGTCTCCGCTTCCCATGACGACTCAGCATCGGCGAGTCAACGCGCTTCCTGGGAGGGTCTGCTCGACATCATTCAAAGCAGAATGACAGGACAACAATCATAAAGTGTCAGCAGTTCAAGGTGTAACAATATGTGTACGTGTTACTAAAATATATACTAATAAAGTTATATACTTCTTCTTCTTCTTTCTCTTTCGGCTTTTCCGTTCAGGGGTCGCAACAGCAAATTAACCACCTCCATCCAACCCTGTCTTCTGAATCTGTCCCTCTCACACCAACTACCCTCATGTCCTCCTTCACTACATCCATAAACCTCCTATTTGGTCTTCCTCTACGCCTCCTACCTGGCAGCATCCTACTACCAATATATTCACTATCTCTCCTCTGGACATGTCCCAACCATCTCAGTCTGGACGATAACTGACTTTAACTGACTTTTTTTGTCCCTCTAATGTACTCCTTCATGATCCTATCCATCCTGGTCACTCCCAATGAGAACCTCAGCATCCTCATCTCTGCTACCTCCAGTTCTGCTTCCCGTCTTTTCCATATAATAATTATAAATACACTATATAATATAATATATATAATACATAAAATAATTCAAATAATAAAATCATATACAGTCATGAAATATTTCAAATTTCAGATTTTTTTTAATTTGAAATTTTACATACACATCAATATGCCGTTGAGATAATTTGTTTTTAATTATATTATTTACTTGAAAATATTACAGTTACAATAACAAAATGAATATGTGAGAAAAAAGTTAGATATTCATAAGAAATAAGCCATGCTTCTACAAGAAAGAAAGTTGTACTTCCATGAGATAGATGGATGGATGGATGGATGGATGGATGGATGGATGGATAGAAAAGTCCTAATTTCACTAAAAAGAAATGGTAAATATCGAAGGCTAAAAAGAACCATTCTACAGATTGTAGCATTACCTCCCAGTAGTTTGCAGTATTTTATGTTAAGTCAAGTATGAGCCTACCAATCTCATTGCGTGCCGGCAGGTTCTGGTCCTCATGGCTCGGGTATCTTTCCTTGCGGTCTAGTAGAAGGAAGTAGATCATCTTTTCCTGATTGTCACTAGAAGAGAAATAATGTAAGTCGAAGTGACGCCACCTACAGGAGACGTATGACGTCAACCTGCATCTTCTATTTCTATGTATGTTTGCTTCCTGTCACTCACTCGTCAGCCAGCAGGTCTGTGCTCAATTTGTCTTTGTCCCTGAAGCAGCCCAGAGAGTGCATGCTCTCCAGGACATCGGGGTCCATCTCTTCAGCTGCTGCGAGCTTCCTGATGGCCACCTTCCTGGGGACGGGCTGCTCAGGCTCGGGTTCATTTTTTCCCGCTCTGCCACATAACATATGCGTGTTAATCATCACCGTCAAAAATGTCTTGCAGCGACTCCGCTTGAACGCAGCTTCAATTTTACAACACATTTTTACCAGCCTTCTACCTTGATACATTTTGTACTGAAAACATAAATAACATTACATTGTGGACATTAAAGATATTATACTACTACTATGTTTTATTTCATTTGATTACAATCGAATGCATCCCATAATCAGTTCACAGTTCCACATGTCCAAAAGGAGTAGGAAGAAGCAAAGCTTATTAAATCCTACCCCTCCATCTGATACTTTTACAATCAGTAACTGTTACATTTGTTCACTTCCTGCTTTCCTAATATAGTTTAAGGTTTTTTTTTTGTCCCGTACCGAAGCAGGAGGTGATATGAGCATCCAATGACATAATGTGTACCATAGTAAGTGTCAATATAGTGATATATATAGCACATCATGACTGGTTCAAGACTCTTCATCCTTGTATTTAGCAAACATCAACTGCTTGTATTGTTTCTTGAATTGGCTCATCGTTGTGCATTGTTTGACTTCCTTACTCAATCCATTCCATAGTTTGATTCCACATACTGAAATGCTATGGCTAGCATAACGTAGTCCTAGCATAGAAGTGTTTCAAATGTAGTTCTTCCCTGAGATCATATTTCTCCTCTCTTGTAGAGAAGTATTGGATGACATTTTTAGCTAATTGCTTATTTTTAGCCTTATGCATTATTTTAGCTGTTTGAAGATGAACTATATCAGCAAGTTGAAGTATTTGTGATTTTAGAAATAAGGAGTTAGTATGTTCTCTGTAGGCGGCATTATGAATTATCCTTACTATAACTATACTAGATGTTATTTCTTGTCTAGAAGGCTCAAATAATGTTAAAAACTGTATTTACAAGATCAATCAACCACGATAAATGAGGGATTCTTGTAATTCTAAGTGGAAAAACACAGAAATAATCAAAGTGTACATATCATTAAGGCATGTGTTCCAGCCCAGGTTGGTTTACTTACAGGTACCATGTATGCTTCTGGATCTCCTCTAACTGGAACACAAGAAGAAAGAAAAACACATCAAATGTGATAATTGTTGTCTTTACATTGCAATTTGTTCATTTCATGTAAAACTTTAGCTTCAACTGCATAGAGAACAATGCTGCCTATACAAGCTTTGCATTGTTGGACTGCAAACCAAACTGCTTACACTTGCACTGAAGCTCTGATACTAATTTGTGAGATGAAAAAAAAGGCAAAATATATGCTCCATTGCTTGAGGCTGACATTCTACTCTGATCAAAGACAACATCTTTGAATGAGATTTTATCAAGAGCATCACAGAGAAGAAAGTAAATATCCCCTGCAGATTGTAACAAAAATATAAGCATCATTTTAACTCTAGTTTTATTGTAACGGAGAGACAAAGGAAAAAATAACATTAAATGAAACTGCACAAGACTTTACGACAAGACTACAAGAGCACCAACAAGATTGTAGACCCACACAAGAGTAGAATGGACTACAAGGCTTTCAACTCGATTGTAGACCTGCACAAGACTGCAACCAACAACAAGACCGCCAAGAGCGGAGACCTACACAAGACCGGAATGGACCACAAGACCGTCAACAAGATTGTAGACCCGCAAAAGAGTGGAATGGACTACAAGACTTTCAACTCAATTGTAGACCTGCACAAGACTGCAACAAACGACAAGTATGCCAAGATCGGGGACCTACACAAGACCGGAATGGACTACAAGACTTTCAACTCGATTGTAGACCTGCACAAGACTGCAACAAACGACAAGGCCGCCAAGATCAGAGACCTACACAAGACCGGAATGGACAACAAGACCGTCAACAAGATTGTAGACCCGCACAAGAGTGGAATGGACTACAAGACTTTCAACTTGATTGTAGACCTGCACAAGACTGCAACCAACTACAAGACCGCCAAGAGCGGAGACCTACACAAGACCGGAATGGACTACAAGACCGTCAATAAGATAGTAGACCCGCACAATAGTGGAATGGACTACAAGACTTTCAACTCAATTGTAGACCTGCACAAGACTGCAACAAACGACAAGTACGCCAAGATCGGGGACCTACACAAGACCGGAATGGACTACAAGACTTTCAACTCGATTGTAGACCTGCACAAGACTGCAACAAACTACAAGGCTGCCAAGATCAGAGACCTACACAAGACCGGAATGGACTACAAGACCGTCAACAAGATTGTAGACCCGCACAATAGTGGAATGGACTACAAGTCTTTCAACTCGATTTTAGACCTGCACAAGACTGCAACAAACGACAAGACCGCCAAGATCGGGAACCTACACAAGACCTAAATGGACTACAAGACCGTAGTCTTGGACGGCAATCCACAAAAAAATCCACAAAATTGTAGACCAAAATTGAATACAAGATCAACAGGATTGTAGACCCACACAAGACCTCCTCAACAAGATTACACACCCGCACAAGACTCGAATGGACTACAAGACCGTCAACAAGATTGTAGACCCGTGCAAGACTGGAATGCAATACAAGACCAAACAAGACTGGAATGGAGTACAAGGTCATCAACAATATTGTGGACCAGCGCAAGACTGGAATGGACGACAAAACCCTTGACAGGATTATAGATCCGCAACAAACTGAAATAAACTCCAAGACCATCAACAAGATTGTAGACTCACACAAGACAGGAATAGACCGGTATTACAAAATCATGAAGAAGAACCTTGACAAAAATTATCGGTGCAATCATTAAAAAATGGAAGAACAGTCAATAAATTGCGAGAAAGGTAAGAAAGCAGCCCAGAATTCCTTTATAACCTAACCTATTTCATGTTATTTGTGTACATTCTGTCTCTACTAAAATAAAACTTACTAAGCTTACTGAATCATCAAATATTGATTTTCCCCACCATACCTGGAGTACATGCAGTACCCGACCCAAAAAATAAAACATCTTGAAATAACTTTCTCCTACTTCAACCAGCCCGGGTCTGCATATGTGGCTTACCGTCAGTCGTTTGGAAGCGTCCACTTCAATCATTCCACGGAGAAGGTTCTGGCAGTCTGGAGGGATGAAATGAGGCATGTGGAAAACGCCGAGCTTCACCTTTTCCAAAAGATTCCTCAGGTTGTCGTCATCAAAAGGTAGAGCACCCTGATGAGCAAGCAGAAAAAGCTAAGTAGGAATAGAAATAATCAATGGGAAAATAGAAGAATTTGCCACATAACAATTGCATGTGCTCTTTTTGTGTTGAAGCAATAGAACACAGCGAAGATTATGACCTACATGAATATTGTGTCAGGGTCATTTTGGTGATTTTATATATCTAAATGGACAACATCCTCCAGATTTTGTATTTATTTTTATTTTTCAAAGTGTGAGGCGGTTCTCCCTGTGGAAATGCCAGCAGTTTCATTGAAATCAATTAAAAAATATGTTATTATGTTCTGTTTCTGGGCTTTTGGTTAGCAAGCAGGGCTCACAGCTAAGAGACCCGAGTTCAATTCCACCCTCGGCCATCTCTGTGTGGAATTTGCATGTTCTCCCCGTGGTTAATCGGCTAATTGTTGACTCCAAATAGTCCATAGGTATGAATGTGAGTGTGAATGGTTGTTTGTCTATATGTGCCCTGTGATTGGCTGGCCACCAGTCCAGGGTGTACCCCGCCTCTCGCCCGAAGACAGCTGGGATAGGCTCCAGCACCCCCGCGACCCTCGTGAGGATAAGCGGAAGAAAATGAATGAATGAATGTTCTGTTTCCATTGTGTCTTTGATTTTGTTTTTTTGTTTATTTTGGTTTTTCTGTTTTTTTACATATGTCCTACACTTAGGTCCATCAGCTTGTTGGCTATTGTTTGGTGTTTTTTTGGTCATGTTTTCTTCATTTTTTTTGTTTTTTGTCTTGTTTTTGTTCATAATGTTTTTGTCATGTATTTTTGCTATGTTTTCTATTGGTATTGTTTTTTATGTTTTTCGTAGTGTTTTGTACATTTTTGTAGTGATTTCTGTAATATTTTCTGCAATTATTTTGGGGGTTTTGTCATTTTTTGTAATGTTTTCTGGAATGTTTATTGTCATGTTTTCGATAATGTTGTTGTAATATTTTTTTCAATTATTTCAATTATTTCAATTCAATTATTTTCATCTTTTCAAAACCATTTTTGTAAGGTTTTCTGTAATCAAAAAAATGTTTTCTGGAATGTTTTTCATCATGTTTTTTTGTAATGTGTTTATAATGTTTCTTTTTACATTTTTTTAAGTTTTCTGTAATGTGTTTTTTTTTTTGTTTCATTTAATTAAAAAATATATTTCTACATATGTATACAATGACAAATGGGGCAGGATGGAAAATGTACTACGTGGACTATTGTAAAAAACAAACAAACAAACAAAAAACTCACCACTAAAAGTGCAAAGAGGATGACTCCACAGCTCCAAGCATCTGCTTTGCGGCCATCATACTTCTCCCCCTGGTCCACAATACAAAGAGAGACAAGACACCTTACAAGAGCAGCATAGAAAGTAGCCTACTTGCCTTGGTCAAGTAGTTTGTAAAATAAATTACCCGCAAAAAGTGCGACTTATACTCCAGTGCGACTTATGTATGTTTTTTTTCTACCTAATTATGCATTTTTGGCCTTGTGCGACTTATACTCCGGAGCCACTTAAAGTCCAGAAAATACGGTATATGTTATTATATTTCGCATTTATTTAAATTGTTCACGGATCTGTAAAGGGCCATCACTGCGTCCAGATCTGGACCGAGGTCCTCCATTTGGTGATTGCTGGTCTAAAGTCTAAATTTTTTGAATAATGAATAAATTCTTCCCCGTTTGAATGAACCAAAAATAAAAGAGGGGAGGGTATATAGAGTAGATATAAATATATTTGCATATTTCTACCAATCAGGGTCCAGGAAAGTGAAGCGGGTGCCTACTGGGAGGATGCAGAATGAGGGAGGTTGGACCTGCTTTGGCTTGACAAAAGACAGCAAACACAGAGAGAGTACTTACCCTGATAACCTCTGGGCAGGCATAGTGCGGCGATCTGGAAGGGAAGCACAGAGCGGATGATGACTCAAAGTGGTCCACTCAATCACACAACATGCCCGAAGAACAAATCAACCTTCCAGCTCTCCCAAGAAAAAAAAAAATCCTTTTATCAGTATTATGTAACATGAGAGGCACGATTTTTCTTAGGTTACACAAAAGAAAAGCCATTATTAGCAGACAAAAATCAAACTGTGTCGGTTTGATAGACCGACATAGTACTTGTTCCTGTTACTCAAGAAGAGTAACACGCTAAATCACTCAAGAACTCACTGAGCTTTACTGGCCGGGGCGAGTTAGCTACATCGCCCTGGCCGGCATGGCTTGCTGGTTCGGTTTACTGAGTAAACGTCTGACTTGATGGCTTATTTTCAGTCTTTCTTTTTTTTAAAACTATCAATTGTCCTTCCGAAGTTGCAGGAAGAAAAGTGTTCTTGACTTGAATACTCACCCACAGCTGGTCTCTAGTAGACTGTCCCCGACCTGCAGAGACGCCATGCCAAAGTCCGCTATCCTGATATTGTTTTTCTCGTCTAACAACAAATTCTCCGGCTTCAAGTCTCTGTGGCTGCACAACAAATGGACAAGAAAGTACTTTTTAAACAACACACACATACATACCTGTGATGGTACTTTGTGGACAGTACTAGTACAGTAATCCCTTGCCATGTCACGCTTCAAATTCCGCCTCTTCACTCTATAACGGTTTATATACTAATAAATCACTGCCACTGCGGCTCAGTTGGGCCGAACTCCAGAAGATGGGGTGGCGGACAGCCTCTTCTCCTCTGTCTCGTTCCTCTCTGTCCGTCGTCCCTCTAACAACGTTCTGTTGGGTGGTCTTAACAATACATTTACAATGCAATTGGAATAGAAGGAGTATACTAGTTGTAATATACAATGTACAGTTTCATACTGCATGACTAAGCTACTGAATGTTAAAAAAAAGCCTTTTGTTAGTAAAAAACAAAAAATTACAAATTTGAGCAAATATTGTATTGACGAGTGGTTAGCGCGCAGGTCACACAGCTAGGAGACCCGAGTTCGATTCCACCCTCGGCCATATCTGTGTGGAGTTTGCATGTTCTCCCCGTGCATGCGTGGGTTTTCTCCGGGTACTCCGGTTTCCTCCCACATTCCAAAAACATGCTAGGTTAATTGGCCACTCCAATTGTCCATAGGTATGAATGTGAGTGTGAATGGTTGTTTGTCTATATATTATATATATTTGTATTTTACTTCATTATGCTTGCTTGATTTAGGCCAAAAATAAGTACACTTAGACATGCACATTTTTTGGACTGTGTGTAATTTGCTGAAAGTGCTATACAAATAAAATGTATTATTATTATTAATTAACGTATTTTTGTAAAACGGTGATACAGTGAAGCAAAATTTGAAGAGTGAGCATTTTTTTAGATGCAGCCAAAAATGTTGCAAGCACAATATGTGACCATTTGTAGGATGTATTGTATATATAAATATATAGCATGTGATATTTTGGAGTATTAGGGATTATACTGTCAGTTGGGTGGAACAAACCATATGGAGTGGCTATGGCAGAAGTCCAGGGCTGAGATGATCTGTCGGAAGAATTTGCGTGCTTCTTTCGGTGTTAGTCGGCCCTTCTTCACCAGGTAGTCAAAAAGCTCCCCACCAGATACGTGTTCTAGCACCAAGTACCTAAAGAAGACAATATGTTTTCACATTTCATGCCTGTAAATATTCACATTCATTCAGGTTATTGTATTCTTAGGACACTGAATGGATGGCAATTGAAAAAAAATGAATGGTGCAAAATTTAAAGTTACTGTAAAGTGGTGTGGAAAAAGTGAAAACGTGATGATCCCCAAGGCCTTTGGGAAAAGACTCTTCTGGCCTGAGGAGACAAAACTTGTGTCCCATTTTATCTTGCGTCAAAGTAATGGAGTAAAATATCATGGTGGTAGTGTGTTGGTCTCGGGTTGTTTGCTGCTTCAGGACCTGGAAGACAAGAATTCTGCTGTCTACCAAAAAATCTTGAAGGAGAATGTCCGACCATCTGTTCATGACCTCAAACAGAAACCAATGTGGGTTCTGCAGCAGGACAATGATCATAAACACACCACTAAGTCCACCTTTGAATGGAAGCCACTGCTGAACAAAAAGAACACTAAGGCTCATCTCAATTTTGCCAGAAAACATGATGATCCCCAAAGCCTTTGGGAAAAGACTCTTCTGGCCTAAAGAGAAAAAACTTTTAAGTTTCAGATATGTTTGTGTCCCATTTTTATCTTGGATAAAAATAATGGAGTAAAATATTGTGGTGGTAGTGTGTTGGTCTAGGGTTGCTTTGCTGTTTCAGGACCTGGAAGACTTGCTGTGATAAACAGAGACAATAATTCTGCTGTCTACCAAAAAATCTTGAAGGAAAATGTCCGACCATCTGTTCATGACCTCAAACAGAAACCAATGTGGGTTCTGCAGCAGGTCAATGATCATAAACACACCACTAAGTCCACCTTTGAATGGCTGAAGAATAACAAAATGAGGACTTTGGAGTGGCCTATCCAAGTATTATTGAGATGCTGACATGACCTTAAACAATGCTGGAAAACCCTCCAATGTGGATCAATTACAACAATTCTGCAAAGACTAGAGGGGGCCAAAAGAGGAATTTTGGAAGGGAAGAGGAAGTTTGGAAAAGTGATACTGGTAGATTTTCATTTGGTCCCAGCATGTAACCTCTGCAAAAAGCAAGCATCTACCAGACAGGGGTTCATTTATACTCGAGTATGTCGGAACAGATTCTGAATTTCTTTACTTGCAGTTTCCAAAATGACATTTAGAAAAAGGCGACTCAAATAAGGTTCCAGCTGGATATTGTACTTACAGGTATTTCTTGTTTTCATAGACGTCATGCAGCTTTAAAACATGAGGATGCTCTATGAGCTTCAGAATGGCAATCTCCCTTTCAACCTGGACCAACACAGGAAGAAGAACATCAAAACAACATAATTAGTACCGTGTTTTCTAGACTATAAGTCGCTCCGGATTATAAATTGCACAAAGCCACAAATGCATCATTAGGTAGAAAAAAACATACATAAGTCACACTGGAGTATAAGTCGCATTTTTTGCGGGTAATTTATTTTACAAACTACTTGACCAAAACAGACATTACGTCCTCTTGGAAGGCAAGTTCTAACAATAAAAGAATAGAGAACAGGCTGAATAGGTGTAAGATATGCTAACACAATGGTTATTCAGCTACACAAAAATAAACAAACAGAAAAGGTGTCCAGTGTTTATGTAACATAAACAGTTTTTTCATTTATAAGTCGCTCTGGAGTATAAGTCGCAGGAACAGCCAACCTATGAAAAAAGTGCGACTTATAGTTCGGAAAATACAGTACTTTTCAGAGACTGCAACTGCAACAAAAAACATACCGTACTAGAGTACAGTAATATGTATTCTTATAAATAATATTGAATAATCATTTTACTTGCAATTTTATTTTTTTAAGTTCACTGGTAAACATTTACAAAATATTTACATTTATAAGAAGTAAGTCCGAAGTGCAGATCTAGTATAGAACAACTAGTTCTATCCAAAGGCCTGTTTGTGAATTCCAATATATTCATTTTAAATAGACATTTTGACATAAAATGTTTTGTTAGGGACTGTTCTGCAAATAAGACTAATAAGATGAAAAGAACAATGTTTTGTATGAAAGTAGCCTTCCTGCTGTCATCTGACATGACAGTATATAAAAACAGAACAGAAACAGAAATAAATGAAGTTGACCATCTTAGTGGGCAGGGTGCTGGCCTAATACAATGGGAATCACTGCAGGAGTCTTCTTGTGTAAATTAGCAATGAGAAGTGGTGAAATAATCAGGTTTAGACAATGTGATTATGACAATTATATGCACGGTCTCGTCACCGCGTGAAGTTTGATTAAAGCCAGGAGCATTGTTTTAGCAAAAATAAACAAGACAATATGTATATTCACTGATTGTAAGGACGTTCTTACCTTCATAAGAACAGACTCACTGAGCTTTTCTCTGTTGACTATCTTGATGGCAACCTTCTGGCATGTCACACAGTGAACACCCAGCTTGACAAGACCTGCAGAACAAAACAAAAACAAAAATCACACTATATTCATTCATTTTCTACAGCTTATGCTCACAGGGTCACGGGGGTGCTGGAGCGAGAGGCAGGGTAGACCCTGGACTGGTGGCCAGCCAATCACAGGGCACATATAGACAAACAACCATTCACACTCATACCTATGGACAATTTGAAGTCGCCAATTAACCTAGCATGTTTTTGGAATGTGGGAGGAAAACCCAGCATGCACGGGGAGAACAAGCAAACTCCACACAGAAATGGCCAAGGGTGGGACTGAACTCGGGTCTCCTAGCTGTGAGGCATGCGTGCTAACCACTCGCCTACCATACAACCAACACTATATTCATTTTTGGTTATTTGACGTCAAATGTTCTTCCCATTCCTGTTTGTATCTGATTTCATGTCTTTTTGATGTGATTTGATTTTTTTATGTGATTTGGTCACAAAAATCAAGATTTTTGACAAATCTACCTGGGATGAGATGAGCAAAAAAGGATGTCACCTACCCAGGAGTGGGTAGCGGGTCATCGATACTTTTTCTTGCATTGTATTTTTGTTGCAGCACCAAGTCAGAACACAGTCTTGATCCATGATAACACAAAATAGCTGATGCATGTGACAGTGGTTAGCGTTCTGGACTTTATTCATTATATATTAATCAGGAAGGGCATCCGGAAATTAAAGGGTTCAAGCCAAATCAGCGTGTGGCAACTCCATAACCACGAAAAAGCCGAAAGAAACAAATTTAAAAATCAAAATGGGCCTCGATAGCATCCCTGGGGAACACACTGCTGTTAAAGATGCTAATTTTCCAGTCATTGTGTTTGTTGTTTGTTGTGTCAGCGTCTATTCTGCAAATTCACAACTTCCTGGTTCCATATCCTAACCATCAGAACCAAAGAACTGTAGTTCTTTTAGCTCTAACGATAAAGTAATCTCCTGCAATCTGTACCTTTACAATCAGTCTCAATGAGTGTTCACAACAACAGAGTGCATACATTTCCTGGTATTCCTTGCGTACGTTTGAGAGGTGGTCTCAAGAGTATTTGCTGTCACAACAGAAATGTCAACATGACTTATCTGCACTTCAAACACCGTGATAATACGGTTCTTCCATGGTCCACTAGAAATGCCAGTGCGAATATTCAACTCTTCATTACCTTTGTTGGCAAATAATGCAACACGAACCATCTCTGCAGTTGTAGGAAAAGGGGGTCCCTTTGTTTATTCAACACAGCGCTTATATAGACCTCATGAACACCAGCAATGACGTGGATTTCCAGAATTCAGTCCTTATCTGGTCATGTGTCGTGACTGGACCTAAGTGTTTTGGCAAAACATCCTGGACTCCCCTCCCATCCGAACACATCTTGTATAACAATCAGGTCACGTTGGCCTCCCCAAGTCACGTAGCCGTCTTAAGTTCAACTAGAGTTTAACAAAAAGAAAAGTCATATGCAATGTGCAAGAAAGTAGTCATTTTACAATATATTCCCCCCTTTTGGGGGTACTAAACCCCCAAAACAACAAACAATGTCGCTTGGTCCAGTCTTGGCCCCTTGGCACAGTACCCTTTTCCGAAAAGAATTCACATATGGCGTTCAAAGGAATCTCGCCGCCTTCTTGTCCTAGACCATGGGGAAAGGGAAGTGTTGTGGGAGGGGATTTGGGGCCCAGGGCGAGGGCAGAATTGGTTCAGAGCAATGTTTCTGCTCCCGTTATCGTCGTCCAGAGGATTATTGTGCCTCGGTGTTGGCCATCTTCAGTCCCTTTCTTTGACCACCCGCCGATGGTCAGCACGATGTCATCTGGAGGGACCCTTTGGCTTCTTTTGTCGAGATGAGGTGGTGACTTGGCACGTCACATGTAGGAGGAGGGCGCTCATCTCACCCCTTCCTCACTGCCAGCCTCCTGGATGGATGTCCTTCTGCTCGGTCTGGCTTTTTCCTCGACTGTGGCCCTCAGGAATGGCTTGTCCCGGTTGATGCGGTCCTCCGGAATGGCTCGTCTCAGTTGGCGGGTTCCCTTGGTTGGCGCCACCTCCACTGGAACATTCCCTTCCTAACTCTAACCCTATGCTTATTATTTGAGTGTCTGATGACTATTTCAATTTATGAGTTACCTAACTAACATATCCACTACACCCTTCAATATATAAATGTAATCTAACCGCTGTAATGTAGTGAGTATTGACATCGTTGACTACCTGTAGTCTATGGTAACTGTGTAAAATCCTTAATGCTCTAAAGTACTGTGTAGATACCTTGTTGAGCAACTGCGTGCGTGTACATTCACTCACACTATAACGCTATAAGGCAACTAGAATAGTGAGCGACTGATATACTCCTAATATAGTACGTGTACCTAGTACATGTGTTACTACTGACTGACTGGTATTATCAACACTGATTTAACTGTAAGTGAGTGCATTGTTGTTCAGTTCCGTCAAGTCCCTTGCCCTTCTATATCAGTCCTGTCCATGGGATGGCGGTTTCCCAAGCAATATTTGCACAGTTCGTGGAGAGGACTTGGTGCATAGTGACATACAGATGGTGGTGTTCAGCTCACGATCCGGCTCCCTTCCCAATTGTGGCAACAATCATACCTCATGGCTCATTGAGTCCTCTGAGTCAGTGCCATCATCCTCACGATCGTCCGGATTGGGAAATAGGTGAGGCTGCTCAACCACCTTATAGGATTCCTCTCGTCTTGGCTCGTGCCACTTTCACCTGTACACTTTGATGTACACCTGGTCGCCTGGCACACCAAACCGTCTGTCACCTTTGTCGACTCAGGAATCCTGTTTTTCTCCTGCACATAGATAGCTCCATGTATGGCAGTTAACATATTTTATATACTCTTTCAATTCACTTTGCAACTGCTCAAGTGGGGGCCCTTTATAAGGCCCTCTCAAATGCGGTGCTGGCATGGGTCGACCCGTAAGCATCTCATGCGGTATTAGATGTGTAACTCTGTTAGTTTGCATGCAATAGCTCATTAATGCAAGTGGTAGTGCATCCACCCAATTTAACTTTGTACTAGCACAGATTTTGTTGAGCTTGGCTTTAAATGTCCCATTTACTCGTTCTCCCATTCCCTGGGACTGGGGATGATAGACACACCCTAACCTTTGTTTTATTCGCAGTTGTTGTAGAATTCCTTTGGCTACCCTTTTCACGAACGTCAGACCATTGTCTGACCTTATTTCTGATGGTATTCCAAACCTTGGATTACTTCACTTAACAAGAATTTAACAACAGTTTCCGAACTTTGATATTTTGACGGCGTCGCTTCACCCCAACGACTAAATTGGTCAATCACTACTAACCTGTACCGCTTTCCATACACCGATCTAATCATATCTACATAATCTCGCACAGGATGTTTGAATGGTCCCTCTGGAACTGGTATGTGTCCAATGGGTGTGGTTATACCTTTTCTGACATTGTTCTGCTTCACATTGTCCCAAGACTTCATCAACCATTGACTGTAAATATGGTGACCAATATCCTTGTTGTTTTATCCCCCTTACAACTTCCCCCTTTGCACAGTAATCTGGACTGTGCACATCTGATATAAGCAATGTAAGTAACAAGACTGGTGGAACAAGCAAACCTTTTTCATCTTTCTCACAAGCCCTTCAATTGTTTGATTTATACCTTTCTCTGCCTCTAATTTCAGAGGGTTCTGAGCTCGTCTCTGAAGTTTCAGGTTGGGTTTGAGCTCTACTCTAACCGGGTTCGCAGATTTCACTAACCCTATGTCTGTTTCGTGTTTTGACCACAAATTTTCTGGGACATGTTTCAGCATGTCCTGTTTTAAGTCACTCTCACCTTCACTGATTTGTGACGTCTGTGGAACATCAAATGGAGTAATGATCACTTCTTTTGGTGTTGCTACATGCTGGATCATAGTAGACTGTGCAGTGGTACTCAGACTGTGGTTTTGTTGCTTTTGGAATTTGTGCAAGGATGTACTTTTCCCACTTTTGGAAAGCCAGGAGCACTGGTTTTGATATATCTCCTAACCAGTACACTTTTGCTCGTGCTGTCTGAGCAGTCATTTGGAAATTTTCCTAAGCTCTATCTAATTTCACTTCCTCAGACATACATGAAATATTTACATTCAGTTTACATAAGGCATCTCTTCCTAGCAAATATAGGTTAGCCGAACTGGAGCTGTCATTGGTATTGTTTGACGCCTTCTGAAAATCCTACTGTTTTGACAAATTTGTACTACTGGTTCTTTTTTGGTATTAGTGTTACTATTGGCAGCTGACCTTTCCTTGCAAGATTCTCTGGGCCCCCTAATAACCATAATTTGGACCTCGCCATAGGTCAACTGGACCTGAAAATTGCCGTTGTGAATTTGGTCCTTGGCCTTGAGGTTGTCGATCTCCATAGCCTCCTTCGACCCAATTGGGTGCCGGCCATGGGTTGGTCCTTTGTGGCGTTCGATTTGCTCTTGGTTAAGCATATACATTGATGACAGGTGACGCTTGGACTGATGGTACTGGAGGTGGGGCTGCAGCTGGTATTACGGGTGCCTCCACACTTGGCCTTGCATCCTCAGCTGAGGCTTGAGCTTTCTTTTTGTTTGACAGTTCCCCAAGTTGCAATTGGGCAACCTTTCTTTGAACTTGTCTGTCTTGCTCTTGCACCCTTTGTTTATCTCGTCGGTGCTTCTCGATGGCATGTACCACATGCTCACAGAATTCTCTGTGTGACTTTGATGCCAGTCCCACAACATCTTCCAGTCTACTTCTTACTGGAATTGGCATGGCTTCAACTACTGCCGTTCTGAATAGCGTGGTCATCAGAGGACTGTTGTCAACTTCCTCCTCAGTCTCTTGCTTCCACCTCTTCAGCTGGCGGCTGATATATTCAGCAGGGTTCTCTATTTCAGTGAGTGGCTGTCCCTTCAGGGCCTTGGGATCAATCTTGATTAGATACTCCCTTCGCAGTGTCCCCCATAAGTCTCTGCGATAGGGATTGAACTCAATTCCATCCGCTTCTGGAGTTCGCATCCACTGATGGCCACTTAGATATAGCATGTTTTCCATTGTTGGTATCCCCAACACTCGTGCCCACACAGCCTTGATATCTCCAAGTGCCAGTATTTTGCCCACCGTTTCTTCTTCAAACGCCCTTATCCATTTGCTGGCCCCCTCATGGATACCAGGCAGCCTAGCGATCAACCCCTCAAGATCAAGTGTCTGCCAAGGAATGTACTGTCCCTGTGTTCCTTTTATTAATATTGGTAATTGATTAGCTGGGTCAGTATACCTCTCTGGAGGGTGTATGCCAGGCCTGTATCTGAGATCATACTTTCCATTGTCTTTACCATTTGCAGCAAAGGTAAGACTTCCCCCTAATACTTCTCTTTCTTCTGCCTCGCGCGTTTTCACTGGATAACTTACCCTTCTTTTTCCTGCTAGAGCACTATGTACTCCTCCTCTTGCTCCTCTATTCCTCTCTTCTTGTTTTTCTTCTGCAGCTTTATTTTGAACATATTTTTCATTAACCTCATCTATCTCTTCCTCAAGTTCTTGAATCACAGTTCTTTCCCTTTCTCTATCCGAGTCCAAGTGCTCCAGGTTTAACCAATATGTGTGTCCATCCTTCTTTGTCATCTCTTTAAGAGCATGATCTTTGTCAGCATAACAATCCAAAACTTTTGAATTCTTTGCTTTTGCACCCTTTCTTTCCGTGCTGCAATATTGGGGTGGATTTTGCAACCTTTCAACTGGTGAGATGACTTCTTGCTTGTCAATGTCAATCTCTCCTTCAAGTTGGACATGTCCAGAGATAAAAGGATAAATGCCAGATGAAGCCACTGCAGAGAACTGAGTATTAGCCTCCATGTTTTTGTTTTTTATTTTGAATCCATCATCGCCTTTAGCTTTCACCATTTCGCGATTCTTTTTAATTGTTTTCCTGAACAATTCACCTTCCTTTTTAAACAATTTTATGATTTCCAACTCCTTTTCCCTTTTCTGCTGCCTCTTCTTACTTTTGTCTTTAGGTTTATAGTCTTTAATTCTGACTTCCATGTCATTACACAAACTCACATCGAATGTTCCACCTTTGGGCCAACTTGGATTTAAGCTTTTAGTACGTTTTGTCCATTTTTTGGAGATCTTCTCTATGTCATCCTTCCTTTTTGGGTATTTTAGCCCTAAAATCATTGTTGACAGAATAGCCATTTTTAGTGTTTTTCGTTCCGAAAAAATAAAACTGTTACTATTTGTTTATAACAAAATGAAATATTTTAACAAAAATACCTCGAACTTGGACTGTAACTATACTTTAATTTAATGACAATTGTGTTTATCCAGGTCCAAAATTAAGTATTTTCCACATGATGTACACTAACGTGACGCATTAGAATATTCTAGACACACTAACTCTGAACACAAAAACCACTGTAAAATAAAACTCTTGCACTGGTGCACTTCCACTTCAACACTCTGAGGGAGGGTTGTAGCCACTCCCCTTGTATCACCTCGCTCAACACCTCCTCCAATGAATCAGTTCACATCCGGTCAATGGCACAACCACACAGCTTGACTAAATTTAAAACACTTTTAAAATAATGTGCAACAGAGTTTAGTCACTATGCGGAAGAGACACGTTCTATTGTCCATTCAACTGTAACAATCATGTCCTTTCAACAAGCCTACCACCTTTACCACAGAGCAAGCAAAGTTATGACGCAGTTCAAATTTCTCCTTCACAACACACAACACATGAGGCTGACTAACACAGTTAAACACAGTGTCCTAACTTAGCAACTCCTGCAACAAACACAGAGATAACACACAAACTGCTTGCACTTAAGCTATGTTTCGAGTTGACCTTTTTGTTGTTCCAGAAGAGATCATTCAAACACAGTTTAATATAGGACTATGGTGACAATACACTTTTAACCACACTTCTCACTTGGTTGTTTGGCACTATTTAGCTATTTATACTGGCTTATGTTGCTGTACTGTGATTAGCGTGAATACGTTTACAGCTATTCTCTTGGCCGGTCACAATGCCAAGACACACTTTTACCCTCAGCTGACCCTCATTCATATAAACACACACACACACTCAAGACACTGAATAGAAAACAGCTGGAAGATTTACAGATAAGACGAGACAGTCAGCCAAACACACACTAGAAGTCTTGAATAAGCCAATCGAACTCCGGAGTTTTATTTACATGCACGAAAACAATCACACAATTTGAGCAATTCGATTGATTGCTTCACGCCTTACTTTCCTCCAGTTTTCTAGATTAGGTATACATTAATATACTCATAAATTATTTGGTCCACCTCATAGGACTGCAAAACTGTATTCGAGTTACATCACAAAGTACACAAGAAGACTTGCTTTATTGCAAATCTACCATGTGTAGTTTGAGTATGCTTCTCTTCTCACTAGACGTGAAATGATTCACGTGTATTTTATTAGGCGCAACCTTTTTGCTCTATAGTTCGTCACCTCCTTTGCGCGTTTGGAGGTCGTAACTACCCAGACTTGGCGCGCAACTCACGAACTCTGCGTTAATGAAGGTATCCCTCTGTACCATTTGCAGTCGGCTTCATCTTTAGCCTGACAGTTCCTCTTGAACACACTCCGGGACTCAGAGCTGCTGCAGCATAAGTCTTAAAACACACACAGCCGGCAAGAGCCTCTTGCTCTTTTTCTTACACTTTTCTTACACCTAACACTACAACAAGCCAATCATGCTGTAATACAGCCGGACTCGAGTCATTTTTAGTTAAAACACACAAAGGTTTTTCCCACTCTCAAGTGAGGGCTACACTTTGTGTGAGTGTCCCCCACCAACAATCTGCATTTGTATTACTCATGCAATAATAACAGGCTCTTTTATTTGGAGAAATTTAAACATTAATGCTCATTGAGTACCTCCACAACTGCACCACACTGTCAAGCCAAATGGTAAGAAATCTTACCTATTTTTACGGCCGTTGGCTTGCAGTGCTGTGCAGTTCTGGAGCCACAGGCATCAACGTCTTTCGTTCCAATCCTGTTCGTGACGCCAAATGTTGGCAAATAATGCAACACGAACCATCTCTGCAGTTGTAGGAAAAGGGGGTCCCTTTGTTTATTCAACACAGCGCTTATATAGACCTCATGAACACCAGCAATGACGTGGATTTCCAGAATTCAGTCCTTATCTGGTCATGTGTCGTGACTGGACCTAAGTGTTTTGGCAAAACATCCTGGACTCCCCTCCCATCCGAACACATCTTGTATAACAATCAGGTCACGTTGGCCTCCCCAAGTCACGTAGCCGTCTTAAGTTCAACTAGAGTTTAACAAAAAGAAAAGTCATATGCAATGTGCAAGAAAGTAGTCATTTTACAATACCTTCCACACTTTGCAATACTCCACAAAAGACCAGTGATTCAGTCTTTGATTTCCCTGCAGGAAATAACACGGCTCGTATCAGCGGGGGTGTTGGAGCCAAAAGGACACTGCAAAGGACTTGCAAGTGAAATGGCATCCTCAGCAACATCGATGTTGTTTGGCACAAAGTCTGCTTAGAAAACGCCTGAAAGACTGCTGCTCTACCAAGTGTCGGAAGCCATACTGAAGGTCATGTGGATATCCAGTGAAGAGAGGAAGAAACATCAGAAAAGTCTTTGTAGAAAGGTGGCGATGCAGGATGAAACATACTTTCATAGAAACAGAATATCTCCATACAGTAATCCCACAGCTGTACTCTATCATGCTTTTTGAAAAATTGATGAATAAATAAACCATGGTGTTGTGTAGTTGAAAACTTTAGTGGTCCAGGAAGAGGAGAGTGGCAGTGGATGACTTTTATGGTAGGCTACTATTTAACTAGGCATATTACACACACCGTTTGGCAATGTTTAAGTATTCATATTACATGCAATTTTCGCTACTTTTTGGCATAAAGCATTCATTTAATCTTTCTTTGTAACATATTTCTTATAGACAGGTATGGTCTACATATGTATACATATTTACAAATATTTACAAATAGATGAGCCAATTCAAGAAACAATACAAGCAGTTGATGTTTGCTAAATACAAGGATGAAGAGTCTTGAACCAGTCATGATGTGCTATACATATCACTATATTGACACTTACTATGGTACCCATTATGTCATTATATGGTCATATCACCTCCTACTTTGGTATGTGACTAAACTAAACTAAAATAAACTAAAATAAAATAAACTAAAATAAACTAAAATAAAACAAAATTAAATTAAACAAACTAAAATAAAACAAAATAAAACAAAACAAAACAACTAAATATTTTATATTAAATAAAATTAAATAAAATTAAATAAAATTAAATAAAATTAAATAAAATTAAATAAAATTAAATTAATGTAATGTAATTTAATGTTATTTAATTTAATTTAATTTAATTTAAATCTATTTTATTCTATTCTAGTGGAATATAAAATATTTAATTTAATTTAATTTAATTTCAGAAAGGCAGGAAGTGAATGTAACAGTTACTGATTGTAAAAGTACCAGATGGAGGGGTAGGATACAATAAGCTTTGTTTCTTCCTTGCAAATTTCCCCCCTGAGGGACGAATAAAGGCATATCTTCCTACTCCTTTTGGACATGTAGTACTGTGAAGTGATTATGTGATGCACTCAATTGTAACCTGATGCATGTTCAAATAAAAATAAATCATTACCATTACCATATTTAATAGCCACTTTAGTATCCTAAAGCATCTGAGATGAGAATATCCCCAGACACGTCCAACTTCCTCATAATATAGAAATAAAGTACATTGTGTCTTGTGTGAATTGTTTTCATGGCTGGTCATGTCACACAAGCTTGGCATGTGGATAATTTAAGTGTAAAGAAGAAAAGAAGATGAGCTGTGGGTATTTTAAAGGATGAAATGCAAAGATGAAATGCTGGAAAAAAAGAGCAACACTTCACGCTCGGCACACTAAACTACCCGGCAACACATGATGGACATTTTCCTCAGGCAGACACTGATTGGGAATTTTCCCACTTGTTCATTTAGTCTGGAAGAAAATTAATTTCCAGCTCTTCTATACGGTGCACTGCTCACATGCACACACATACACACACATACACACACAGCATATCTATGTCAAGGTTATGCAGTCATCATTGTTTCCTTCCCCAGAGAAAATAGAAATCCATTCTAGCAAAGCTTTTCTCCATGAATGAGGTTGGCAACAATCACGACTTCAAGGAAGGTAAAAGTAACATCAAATGTCAATTTATCACTTTCATTCATCATTGTTTTGTGCATGTAAAACTATTAAAATGTTTTGTTAACCACAGATCCTCAAGTGGAGATTCACACCTCACCCTTGACTGTGGGATGCAAACCACGAAATAAGGACACAACGTCAGCAAATAGTATAAGTGAAGCATGTGTTCGAGACCTGCACGTATAAAAGTGTACACATGCTCTGCCGGTGGTCCTGCCGGAGGCGATGGAGGTGATCCCTCCACTCCCTCCGTGATGTCGACTATTTTTAGTTGCTTCTTTCAAACGCACTTGCCCTCCTCTTGACGCATCAGAGCCTCCATCCTCTCCTTCCTCATATTTTCCCTTTTCCATCTCACCTTCAGTGAGGCTGTAATGGACTGTACCATTTCTCCACTAGTCCTACGCCTGAGAAACACAATAAGAACACAAAGCAACAAGGCAAACTAGTATGATTGATGGAATAAATAGATTCTGCCCCGGCGACAACAACAATGTGATTGACAGCTACAAAATTCCTAACCCATGTTCGGGGTTATGAATTTCTTCGGCGTAGATTGACACACTGGGGCCTTGCGAAGGGTCCCCACAAAGCTAGAAATGACCCTGGTGTGTGTGTGTGTGTGTGTGTGTGTGTGTGTGTGTGAGAGAGAGAGAGTATTTTTTCAGTGTTCTTCAGAGTCTCTGTAATACAGTTATCATATATGTTATCGTTTTTTGGAATCGTGATTTCTTTTCTTTGTGATGAAACGGTGACCTTCTTACAAACCACATACCTTTGTGTATATGGTAATATCTCATGATGATACTCCATTTCTACCATGAGCAGCTTCACAAAGCATCCTGGAGCAGCGATGACATCATTTCTAACCACCTCCTCCCCCAACGCTCATTATCTCGTCCTAAAAAAAGAATCCCCCTCTCAACACCCCCTACAAATATAGCCATGAATGCCATCAATCTTACGATATTATATATTATATTAATATTACAATATATATTTTAAAATATAGTATAAATATAGACTGTAAAATGCACTAGTAATACAATTTGAAGATTGGACCCCAAAACATATGTGAAATCACACACACACACACACACACACACACACACACACACACTCCAGCTACAATCACATAGATTCTTTTTCACAGCAATTCTTGCCATGACTGATGTTCTTTCAACAGTGTTAGCATTGTGTACATCCTGTATGTTAGCCAACATTGCAGGAAGAGTCTACACAGACAGGATAAACGTACTGCACATGCCTCATGCCTTCTAGATGAACAATCGAATTGAAGAGTCTTGCAGCATGCTGACACAAAGCACCGCAGACATTTCAAATGATTGCTGCACTGTCTTTGTCTTCTAAAAAGCTGAGGCTGAGATGAATTGTGGTCCCGCTGCCGCACTGAGTTTGTGCTGTTTCAGCACAAAGGGCAGCTCCTCTCAAGACCCGGGTCAACAATAGTAGACACAACTTCTTCAGGACATTATAGAATATTCATATGTTTACACATGCTAAATCATCATCTAAATCAACATACTGTATATAAAGTAATGCTTCATTTATCATTAATTAATCCAAAAAATAATAGTGGCAAGTGAACTAAACAAAAACGTACACAATGCTTATGTGAGACATGAACGTACATTTGTCTGTCTTTCTCGTTTTCTGTGCATTCTAAAGATATAAAAACAGCTAAAAAGAAGCAGCTACAACATATGTAATGGAAAACACAGAGAAAGTCTGCTATTAAAACAAAAAAAGAAAAACACCAACAAGGTTTTAAGGTTTTAATACTACACCTATTTTTCCATATATTGGTCCTTCTATGCATTACCGGAACTTCCGTGATTTCACATAGCAACATTGAAACAAATGCTACACCTAGCATTAACTTTTCCAAACTCTGTTCATCCATACATTGTCTATGCCGCTTGTCATAACGCGGGCATGCTGGAACCTATCCCAGCTGTCTTCGGGCGAGAGGCGGGGTACACCCTGGACTGGTGGCCAGCCAATCACAGGGCACATATAGACAAACAACCATTCACACTCACATTCATACCTATGGACAATTTGGAGTCGCCAATTAACCTAGCATGTTTTTGGAATGGGCAGCACGGCGGATGAGTGGTTAGCGCGCAGACCTCACAGCTAGGAGACCAGGGTTCAATTCCACCCTCTGCCGTCTCTGTGTGGAGTTTACATGTTCTCCCCGTGCATGCGTGGGTTTTCTCCGGGTACTCCGGTTTCCTCCCACATTCCAAAAACATGCTAGGTTAATTGGCGACTCCAAATTCTCCATAGGTATGAATGTGAGTGTGAATGGTTGTTTGTCTATATGTGCCCTGTGATTGGCTGGCGACCAGTCCAGGGTGTACCCAGCCTCTCGCCCGAAGACAGCTGGGATAGGCTCCAGCATCCCCGCGACCCTCGTGAGGAAAACGCGGTAGAAAATGAATGAATGTTTTTGGAATGTTTTTGGGAGGAAACCGGAGTACCCGGGGAAAACGCACGCATGCATTGGGAGAACATGCAAACTCCACACAGAGATGCCCAAACAGGGAATTGAATCCTACCATTCGACCACCGTGCAGTGCCATATACAGTACATTCATTCATTCATTTTTTACCGCTTTTCCTCACAAGAGTCGCGGGGGTGCTGGAGCCTATCCCAGCTGTCTTCGGGCGAGAGGCGGGGTACACCCTGGACTGGTGGCCAGCCAATCACAGGGCATATATAGACAAACAACCATTCAAACAACCATTCACACTCACATTCATACCTATGGACAATTTGGAGTCTTGTACCAGGCAATAAAATGAACAAGAAACTGAAGTAACAATCACCATTCCATGACTGTATGTTAATAAAATACTATATATAACACACTTGCATGGAAGAAAATCCTTCATCTTGCATGTGCTTTCCTATCGTGCCGACACAAAGGGATTCCCTAAAGTCTGAATGGAAAAATGGAGCACGAGTTCATCTGCAGTGTAATGGGGGTGGGGGGGTGTTATGAAAAAAAAGGTTAAGGGGGGTTTAGCGCTGCTGTTCCAGACATGCAGGATGTGTGTGTGGTGCTGGTGGTGCTGCTCGACTTCACACCTCCACTGTGGAAAGACAGGAGATTAGCGAGAGAAGGTGAGTGTGTGAAAATAATTACCTGGCATGCCAGTAATGAGTCCATGGCATACACAAATGTTGGATGTTCCAAAGGTGGAACTGTGAATTGATGTGATGTATGTACCCCATTGTAACCTGATGGATGTTCAAATAAAATGTAATCATTATCATTACCATACGTCTTGTACAGTTTTGGGGGCGAGGGGCACACAGAGGTGATGATGCAACTCTACAATAGAAGAGACCATGTTTGATGCAGTTTTAAGCTGAAAAAATGACCACAAGGTGGCAGAAGTGAATTTTATAAGAACTTGGCTTGCATCTCTTCCATTGAAATACATAGCACAGCAATCAGGAAGTGGAAAGATATCTCGTTATGTTGCGCTAAGGAGGGAAATTTTAACGCATGCGCTTAGTTTAGCAGCAGATATGTAATTGTAAATAGTTTAGTGTTATATTTGTAAAATAATTATTTTATTGCCAAACAACCATTTTTGGTGTTGTTTAGACAAGTTGTGTTAAAGTGAAAGGTATGCTTAAAATGTATCTTCTCACAAAAAGCCTTGTTTTTCCTCCCTTTTTTGTTGAGAACTGATATTTTGCTGAAACTTACCGTTAAATGTTCTACTGTTGACTACTAAAGAACCTTTCTGATGAAAGAGTCGAGTCTTTTTACTGCAGAGTAGCAATGCTTGGCAGAGAGCAGAAAGCTTATCTGGCTTACAGCCCATATAAGGAAGTTCACCCCTCTGTGACATCACAAAAGGGCAGTTTTACCACACCTTTTCAAACCGAGCGTTTTGAGTCATCCCAAAATTGTTTCCAAATGCGCAAACCTCATAATCTGACACTTAGGCATCGTCTAATACAAGAATACAACATTCTAACTACATTCATAGGTCAGAAAAGTGGAAAAAGCATAATAGGTCCCCTTGTGTCACAATGTAGGAGTTTGTTTTGCTTCCTTTCATGCCTTAGTTCCTAAGTTCTCAATCCCAAATGCGAAACCTTATTTTTTTATGAATAACATTTAGCCTTTAGAAGAATGTTTATTCTGCTAATCCTTGGAAAAATAAAACGTGAAACTAGACTGGATAATACAAAAAAAAAACTGTATAATTGTATGACTGGCCATGACATTGACCCCAATCCAAGAGGTGGATTAAAAAAGACAAACAACCCGGAAACAAGACAATGGCTTACAATCAGATAAAATAAAGAGGATCTAGACATATTAACACTCAATCAAAACTTTCAATTGACAGCATTGAGAACAAAATAATTATTCTGACCCACATTTGTGTGGTGTCGAGGGCAGAGCTTTATATGAATCATGAATTATTACCAGTGTAGCGTACATCCACTTACTGGTAATAGCAGGGCATCAGTTCATTTCAGTTCATTTTCTCCGGGTACTCCGGTTTCCTCCCACATTCCAAAAACATGCTAGGTTAATTAGTGACTCCCTCGTTTATAGCAGTTAAAGGGGAAGTGCACTTTTGGTGGAATTTTGCCCATCATTCACAATCCTTATGTGAAAATGCATCAACACATATTTCTTTGCATTTTCTGTGCATCATAACGCCAGAAAACTAGTTAATATGAGCTAGCTAACAATGCATGTCATTGGGACACACCTATTTCGATTACAAAAATGTTTTATCATTTGATATACATGCTGCGATAATGCAAGAACAAGTACATTGATGATAACATGTAATACTTAAAAGTATACTGGCTGCACGGTGGTTGAGTGGTTAGTGTGTATGCCTCACAGCCAGGAAACCCTAGTTCAATTCCACCCTCGGCCATCTCTGTGTGGAGTTTGCATGTTCTCCCCGTGCATGTGTGGGTTTTCTCCGGGGACTCCGGTTTCCTCCCACATTCCAAAAACATGCTAGGTTAATTGGCGACTCCAAATTGTCCATAGGTATGAATGCGAGTGTGAATGGTTGTTTGTCTATATGTGCCCTGTGATTGGCTGGCTACCAGTCCAGGGTGTACCCTGGACTGTTGTTGGTGTTTTACATAGCCTATTTTGATACAAACTCAGAGTAATTTGTGTTAATAAAGAATTGAAAATGACGTGTGTTTAAATGGATGACCTATACTTACTACGCATGAATGAAGTCACCTGCTGCGGTAGCACAATCCAAAGGCGGTGAGGAGAGTGCTCAGACGACCTTCAGTGTAAACTTATTGGTTGGGGGGGATTGGGCGAATGAACACCAACACAATGCACACAAGTGTCAACAGTATTGCAGTTAGGCCGATCCAATCCAGTATTAGTTTATCCAGTTCCGATTACAGCATAATTCCATCCATCCATTTTCTATGCCGCTTATCCTCACGAGGGTCGTGTGTATGCTGGAGCCTATCCCAGCTGTCTTCGGGCGAGAGGCGGGGTACACCCTGGACTGGTGGCCAGCCAATCACATGGCACATATAGACAAACAACCATTCACACTTACGTTCATACCTATGGACAATTTGGAGTCGCCAATTAACCTAGCATGTTTTTGGAATGTGGGAGGAAACCGGAGTACCCGGAGAAAACCCACACATGGGAAATGGCAGATACCACCTAACGAGATTTCTGATCCATGAGCCACGTTTGCACTTTAATGTTGTCAGCAAGCATCGCTAGAAAAAGACGTAGCGGGAAGAGCATCAGCAAATGTTGCCCTGACAGTATTGGTGGATGGAGCCAAAACAGTATCAGCTGAAGTAGCTGGAAGAAGATCAGCAAACTTAGCTAAAACAGTGCCAGTCTATGGAGCGGCAAACTTAGTCAAAATGCCGCAAGAAAAACAGTATCAGCAAACATAGCCGAAAGAGTATCAGACGATGTAGCAGAAAGAATATCAGCAAACCTAGCTAAAAGAGTAGCTTGTGGACATAGCTTGAAGAAAGAAGAATCACAGCAAACAGCGGACGTAGCTAAAAGAGCATCAGCAAACATAGCCAAAACATTATTAGCGGACGTGGCAAAAAGAGCATCAGTGAATGTCGCCAAAAGAGCATTGGTGGATGTAGGCACGATAAAAAGTATCAGCTGAAGTAGCTGGAAGTAGATCATCAACCTAGCTAAACAGTGTCAGTCAACGTAGCAGGAAAAATGTCACCAAACATAGCCGAAAAAGTATCAGAGGATATACCAGAAAGAACATCAGCAAACATAGCCGAAAGAGTATCAGTGGATGTAGCAGAAAGAATATCAGCAAACCTAGCTAAAAGAGTATTTGTGGACGTAGCTTGAAGAAAGAAGAATCACAGCAAACATAACCAAAACAGCATCAGTGGACGTAGCTAAAAGAGCATCAGCAAACATAGCCAAAACATTGTTAGCGGCTGTGGCAGTAAGAATGTCAGCAAACCTAGCCAAAAAGGTATCACTGGACGCTGCAAGAAGAACAGTATCAGCAGACATAGCCGGAAGAACATCAGCAAACGTAGCCAAAACAGTATCATTGGACTTGGCTAGAAGAGCATTAGCAAAAGTAGCCAAAACAGTACTAGCAGCCATGGCAGTAAGAATGTCAGCAAACCTAGCCAAAAAGGTATCACCAGACGCTGCAAGAAGAACAGTATCAGCAGACATAGCAGGAAGAACATCAGCAAACGTAGCCAAAACAGTATCATTGGACATGGCTACAAGAACATCAGCAAAAGTAGCCAAAACAATATCATTGGACGTGGCTAGAAGAGCATCAGCAAATGTAGCCAAAACAATATCATTGGACGTGGCTAAAAGAGCATTAGCAAAAGTAGCCAAAACATTACTAGCGACTGTGGCAGTAAGAATGTCAGCAAACCTAGCCAAAAAGGTATCACCGGACGCTGCAAGAAGAACAGTATCAGCAGACATAGCCGGAAGAACATCAGCAAAGGTAACCAAAACAGTATAATTGGACGTGGCTAGAGGAGCATCAGCAAAAGTAGCCAAAATATTATTAGCGGACATGGCAGGAAGAATGTCAGCAAACCTAGCCAAAAGAGTATCACCGGACGCTGCAAAAAGAACAGTATCAGTTGACATAGCCGGAAGAACATCAGCAATCGTAGCCAAAAGCGCTAACTTTTGACTATCCCCCGATATACTGCTAGGTAAACAATGGTCTTGTGGTGTTTTGGGGTGGTTAAATACAGTGTTACTGTGTAAACGGCAAGACACCGTGTTGCTTTCAAGTGCAACACTCAAGTATTTTGGAGAGTCCCAATGAAAAGACCCACGAATGAGTACTTCCACGTTCAACAACCAGTACTGTGTAACACAGAGATGGACCAGTTCCCGTGTCAAGGACCACAAAGAACTCTTTCTGGCCTCAGCTAATTATGGATGAATGCAGACAGCATCTGGCACTCAAAGACTGAAGACAGATGGACAGCAAACGTACAAATTCAAGGGTGACAGGATATCTGTCAAATGTGAGCTAAAAATTGTTCCTACAAACTTTTCTATTTGTAAAATAATAAATAAAATACGCTGTTTCCCTCTGATGACTAAATATAAGCACGGCTCAAGACTTAAAAGCAAATGTCCTTGCAGCAGTGATAACAAGAAAAACAAACTCGGAATGGGAATTTCTCACTATATAGCTGCTGCTGCTCATTCAATGCCTGAATATGCTTTTGAAAAATAATATGATCAAAACAAAATGAATAGGAAAACAAGAATTTTCTGTTGTATTTTTTTTTAATAAATTGGACTTTCAATTGAATAAAAGAAGAATAAAACACGCAATATATTTTTATAAAGAACACACTGACCTCTTAAAAAAATCTATATGTGTGGTGTCATGATGACTTCCTGTGAAATCGAATGCGCTCTACTGGCGTGTCAATCATCACAATTGGGAGCGATGACATCATGTTCTCGCTGAGCATCACAAAGCTGTTGTCTTTTCTTTTTCTTATGATTTATTTTCTCTTCTATTGCTGCTCTGCTGCCATTTTTTGCAAGCTCCTAGTTTTTGGATAATCCATCCATCCCCCACTCTTGCGACCCCCTCATCCCCCTTTTGCTTTTATTCATGTTGCACGGTACATGCCCCTCCCCCTGCCCCCACCTGCTTTACTGGTTGCAGCGTGGTCTTTTGTGTTTGCATGTGAATGTGCACCATAAAACATGCCAGGAAGAAAGCTAGGCTAGCACATCTTTATATGTTTCACTTGTGCTCTTGTGCTTACTTGAAAAAGTGAGCCGTGGAAACGTCCTTACGTTACGTTTTGTGTATGAGTTGCTTCTCCAAATGTAATTATGAGGCGCTTTATGAAATGTCTCGTGATTTGTGCTTTAATGGGAAAAAACACCTGATGGATAGAGAGGATTATGTTCAACAACACGTTTACCTTTAATCATTAGTAACTGCTAGTACAGGGGTGTCCAATGTGAGGACCTGGGGCCATTTGCAGCCCACAGCTCTTTTTATATTGGCCTGTGACAAAAAAGTAAAAAAAAACAAAACAACAACAAAAAGAATAAAAAGTAATTTTACAAGAATAAAGTTAAAATATTATGAGGATAAAAAGTTCTAATCTCATGAGAAAAACACATAATTTTGTGACAATAACATTGTAAAAATAATAATAATTATTATGATTATTATTAGTTAAATAACATTTTATGAGTAGAAAGATGAAATATTAACAAAAAAGATTCAAGTCTTGTATTGTGGGAAGTCGTAAAATTAGGCAAAGAAAATTTATATGAAAGTTGAAAAAAGTGCACAATTTTAAAAATCAACAGAAAACATTGAAAGAAAACAACTGTTGTCTTATAAGAAAAATGGCAAAATATGAGAGGAAAACAAACTAACTAAAAATCATAATTTCACGAGAATAAAGTCTTGGTATTATAAAAATATATATATATAATTTTAGTTACATAAAGTTCAAATATTATAAGGTACCATTCTTTCCGTTTGAGCAAATAAACCGAATGCAATTGGAATATTTAGGTCCATGGGATAGCCAAAAGTTAGCGCTTTTGGCTACGTTTGCTGATGTTCTTCCAGCTATGTCTGCTGATACTGTTCTTCTTGCAGCGTCCGTTGATACTCTGTTGGCTAAGTTTGCTGACATTCTTCCTGACATTCTTGCATAATAGGTCCTCTTTAATGGCTGTTTGTTAAGTTATTTTGCAGGTACAGTGAGTTTACACAATTGAAAAGTTCTACGCTGATTACTTTACATTGTATCAAAGTGTCATTTTTTTGTGCCGCTCCCTATATTAAATATTTGTCCAAATGTGAGGCCTGTACTCATGGTGGTTTTAGCCTATTTTTACAAAATAACAAACATTAAAATGTTTGTTTTGACTGTTGAGTATGGTGGAAAAGGTTTGAACACCCCTGATCTTTACAAAGCAAAAAAGACAAAAAGTCTTTGGTTTGACCATCTGGCAGGTGGTAATGAGGGCCCTGACCTCCTGTCAACAAGCTCTCCCCCATTTCCATTTACAACATCTGATTTTATCTGAGCTTTATCTGCAGGAACACACACACACACATACACACATACACATGCACACACTCAATCACACTCAAAGCTTTGTAAATGTTGTTAACATAGTCATGGCTCTCTATAATATAAACACGGTAACTAGACAAGTAAAAATCATTGTGTGTCTGAAAGTATTAGAGTGTTAACACACTCCATGCTTGGATTAGAGGCAGATTAAGGCCACTAACAAATATTGCCACTGGGTTTGGATCCACACGATTTCCCTTTTGTTTGTTTACAGATATTGAAAGACATTGGAAGAAAATGAGAAAAGTGACTGACAGGAGGGTTCACGCATTCGGCTCATTCAGCTATAGAACCAACACGCCCAGATGTTGAGACAGATGCACAGAGTGAAACCTCCTGTCATCCAGCCTGTTTAGTAGAAAGACAAAAGGAATGGTCAAATTATTAGATTTTCCTGTCCTAACAGTCCAAAGTAGAAGATTTCTATTCCTGCTCATTTCTCTTCCATGGCCTCAAAAAGCTAAGCTTATTTCTCTGTGAGGAGAAATGGCAATGCAAGGATAAGGATGTGCAGTGTGAGGTCACAGATGAATCTCAAATGAACACTTTGGAGGTGCTGACTCAGGAGCAAAGTCCATTTTGCTTTTGGACTGTGATAAAAATGGTGGTTTTGCCAAGGACAAAGAACATTTATCAGCAATGCCCTCAGCTTTTTTTTATCAGATAGAATATAAAATCATACACGCACAGTATAAACGATAAACACAACAATAAACAGGCAGTCAAAAGCAACTCTCTTTTGATTTGACTTGGATTTCATCTGACAGTAAAACTATGAATATTATTTATTATTTTAATTGTGTTCAGAAAATAACAACACCTCATTGTTACATATTAGATGTGAAAGCAAAAAAACATTTTTGTATTTTTCATTGTGTCATCAACTGAAAAGCCTAGCATAATAAGAATTTATAAATATAAATAAATAAGAACAATTTATAAAACAATCATGAAGTAGATAACACATTTATTAATGGCTGCAACTAAAGATTACTTTCTTCTTCAAATGATGGGAAGGTTGTTGTTTGATTAATCAAGTAATCGTTTAGGCTCTCGATCAGGGGCCCTGAATCAAAATTCAAAGCCAACTTTAAGTCGCAAACTAAACAAGGAAGTGAAGTGAACCTGACTTTTGAGAAATTAAAGTTAATTGCATTTTATGATGTACTTATTACATTATTATGACATGAAAATAACAAGAAAAAAAGTGTCACAAAATGTCAATAGCATTGATTATCAACAATAATTCTTTGGTCAATAGTCTACCAGCATATCATTTATGAATAATAGGCTCAGAATGTGCATGTATGATCCAGGCAACCAGTTTTTTCACCTCTGTAATAAGATCAGATGCTCAACAGTATCAAAGGCAGCATGCAGATCCAGGAGAACTAAGACTGGGATTTTGCATGTGCCAGTGTTCAGACGCGTATCATTTGTCACATTGATCAGAGCTGTCTCAGTACTGAGGTGGGGCCTAAAGATCGGAAAGTATCAAATACATTGTTAGACAGGAGAAAGTTAGTAATCTATGGTATACAACTCTATATAGACCCATATTGGCTGTGGAACTGTGGTATCAGGACTGCTTTTCTTTGGTAGAGGCTCAATGACCGCAGTTTGGAAGGCCTTTGGGAATGTTCCTGTCTGAAGTGAGACTTTAGAATTCTTGTAGCTTACTCATCAAGCAGGAAATCCACGGAGTCAGGCCTTGTCCACATGGGAATGCTCCTGGTGTCCACATAGTGTGCGTCTGATCAGTAAATAGTCACATCCACACACAACCAACCCTGTCTTCTGCATCTGTGTCTCTCATACCAACTACCCTCCTTCACTACATCAATAAACCTCCTCTTTGGTCTTCCTCTATGCCTCCTACCTGGCAGCATCCTTCTACCAATATATTCACTATCTCAACTCTGGACATGTCCCAACCATCTCAGTCTGGTCTCTCTGACTTTATCTCCAAGGCTTCTTAACATCTAATGTCCCTCTGATGTACTCATTCCTGATCCTATCCATCCTGGTCACTCCCAGTGAGAACCTCAGCATCCTCATCTCTGCTACCTCCAGTTCTGCTTCTTGTCTTTTCCTCCATGGCACTGTCTCTAGGCCAAACAACATGGCCGGTCTCACCACAGTTTTGTATATGAAAACTCTAGTAGCATTAGCATTAGGTCCGTCATCTGCAACTTGTCCAGGTTGTCTAGACTGACAACAAAATGGAATTACGTCTGAAGACAAAATAAATCCCAAGAATGTCGACTAGTCAGGCAAGTCAAAATATTCATATGGAACCTTGGTTAGCATCTTTAATTCCTTACAGAAGGTCCGACTCGAACCAAAACCGATGTAATGGATGGAAGGTGATAAGAGATTGATGGTATCATGGCTGTGCTAGGGGCATGGTTTTTTCCCCGGACGATCCAAGCAGATGTCAACCACACACACTCAACTCGATAATAAAAGCAAGCTAACTCACGTGTGTCATGTCCAACATGTCCACACAGATACATGGACTCACACATGCTACAGGACGTATTCACCCCCCAACAGGAAACCTATCTTGTGCACTCCCAAAGCAATTATCGTGTGCATACTGGCCGAGATAATTCCACTTTTTCCCAGGAAACCGTTATCGCACTTTTTGAGGGATGCTGTGTCTCCCCCAGGCGTTTGAAAAAAATCAACACAAGCAAGTGCATACGTGACAGAATGATTCGTTGAGTCATAAAATGAGTGTAATGTAAACAGTCACCTGGTTTTGTGCATATAAATAAGACCCATTCATTCATTCATTTTCTACCGCTTATCTTCACAAAGGTCACAAGGGTTGCTGGAGCCTATCCCAGCTGTCTTTGGCCGAAAGGCAGGGTACACCCAGGACTGGTGGCCAGCCAATCACAGGGCAAACAACCATTCACACTCACATTCATACCTATGGACAATTTGGAGTCGCCAATTAACCTAGCATGTTTTTGGAATGTGGGAGGAAACCGGAGTATGCAAGACACAATAGAAGACAAAAAGTGAAAAAAACATAAAAAGCAAAACAAATATGTTTAGAAAATAGTTTTTGACCTTCATTTACCTTCATTGAAGACGTGAGCGAGAAATGAGAAAGGCTTATTGCTTTTGATACAGTGTGCCTGCATTACTATGCCATGTATTAATGGAAAAATTGTCTCAAAATAATTAATTCATTTTCTACCGCTTTTCCTCACAAGGGTCGCGGGGGTGCTGGAGCCTATCCCAGCTATCTTCTGTTGACAATAACATAATCAATCAATAATATCTGCAATCTTTTTTAGGACAATTATGGTCCAGCAAAATGTATTATCTCGACAGGCCTAGTCGTAATTTTACAAGAATAAAATTGTAATATTATAAACAAAAAATGTGCATGCGTGGGTTTTCTCCGAGTACTCCGGTTTCCTCCCACATTCCAAAAACATGCTAGGTTAATTGGCGACTGCAAATTGTCCATAGGTATGAATGTGAGTGTGAATTGTTGTTTGTCCTGTCCTTGTTTGCCCTGTGATTGGCTGGCCACCAGTCCGGGGTGTACCCCGCCTCTCGCCCAAAGACAGCTAGGACAGGATCCAGCAACCCTTGTGAGGAAAAGCGGTAGAAAATGAATGAATGAATGTAATTTTAGTAGCTTCGAGTTAAAATATATATATTTTTTTCAAACCCATAATATTATAACAAACAAACTGAACGAATATTAGGTTGGGCAAAAAGTTATATCATAGGAATAAAGTCAAAATATTTGGGAATAAAGTCAATATTACAAGAAGAAAATGCATTAAGATTATTTACAAAGACAGTTGAACTATTTCCTATTAATAATACACTTTTTCAACTATATCACAAAGCTGAGATGCAGTTTTTTTTCTTGAAATATATATTGCTCACTGGAAAAACAACCCCTGCCCAAGTATAGAAGGCACACAGCATACTGACTGTACTTCATATGCAACTAATTATATTCATGTAATGCACTGAATGGCATTAATCAGTGAAGCGACTTGATAGCATGTCAATCCATGTGACATACACGAGTCCAATGAAAAGCACGCCCCTCCTAGTCAAGTCTCATTCATTCAGAGATGCACTGATAGACATCAGCGTCAGCCTCGAAAGATGCAGAGACTAACAGAGTGTGTGTGTGTGTGTGTGTGTGTGCAGACAAATGGGGGTTATTTTTCTCTCTCATTGTTTCGGGGATAACGTGAGTTTGAACCAAGGGACTGTGGAGATCTTACAGCATTTCTCAGGTTGCCATGGTAACCAGGCCCCCAGCCAAGACGGAAGGGAGCAAGCCAGGGGATTTACTGTATAGAAAACATGAAGGAAAGGAGGCCACGCGCCACCATTGTGTCTGATGGAAAAGCTCGACTTGAAACGTCCACCATATGACAGCAAAAACACATCCAAATTGCAAACGAAAACTCAAACATTATCAGAAAAAAAAGATGCTGGAATTACTTTATGTGGAAAGCACATGGCATCAAACACGCAAACGCACACACACATGGGTGTATACATGAACCTTCATGTTGAGAGTGGTGGGAATTTTGCCACCTGCAACCTGCTGATAATGAAGCTGTATATCTCCTTACTCAAAAGGAAGCCATCTGTGCTGCTGGGCCCTCTCAAACACACACACACACACACACACATGTAAACTCCTCCACTGGAACACACACACTCTACCCGACTGGGGACAACTATCTTTCGGATTTTCACATCAATTACATGACACTTCCACTACCAGCTGGTAACACACATTGCAGTATTGTATACAGTAGATCCCCACTTTTGGTGAGAGTCTCTATTGTCTTTGAGGGGTATCCCCATTCCATATCAGCATCCATACGTCCATTTTCTATACCGCTTATCCTCACTGGAGCAGATATCGAGAAAAAAAAAAATGGGTCGAATCAGATTATATCCGTCTGCATCTAAAATCTCAGACTCTGCCCTGGTCCACATGATCCCAACAACGTGTGCTAATGTGCTAACAAAGTACTAAAGAGGATTGATGTCGGCTGTGTGGTGGTATTTGTGTTTAAAGTCCAAAAAAAGACATTGCAGCAGAGTGACAACTTTGCTATACAATTTTCCCTTTTTGCAGATTTGCAGAATTTTTCTAGTGCTTCTTTTTTTTCCATTACTGCATATGAACACTGTCACAGGCCAAGCCTGGCCTTTTCAGAATTGCATTTTGGGAACTTGAGTGTCTCTCTCTTCTTTCTCTCGTCCGTCGGCAGCACCAATTGTCTTCTGCATGCTGATCGGCTGTAGACCATTGTCATCAATCTCCTATGACGATCGCCACCTTGCTATCTTGCAGTCTTTGTATGTTTGCAGTACTGCAGCAATATGTTTTAACAAGGATACAAAAATGCTACAGAAATGCTAAAGAAAATCATTCATTCATTCATTCATTTTCGCGGGGAGTGCTGGAGCCTATCCCAGCTGTCTTTGGGCGAGAGGCGGGGTACACCCTGGATTGGTGGCCAGCCAATCACAGGGCACATATAGACAAACAACCATTCACACTCACATTCATACCTATGGACAATTTAGAGTCGCCAATTAACCTAGCATGTTTTTGGAATGTGGGAGGAAACCGGAGTACCAGGAGAAAACCCACGCATGCACGGGGAGAACATGCAAACTCCACACAGAGATGGCCGAGGGTGGAATTGAACCCTGGTCTCCTAACTGTGAGGTCTGTGCGCTTAAAGAAAATAATTTGATGCCAAAATCAGCAAATTTGCATCCACTGGCTGAATTATACACACATATACACTGAATTATACACACATAAGAGTATTGTATACACATTACAGTATTATTTCCTGCAAAAAAGTAAAGTAGGTCATTTTGAGGATACTTCATATTTCATATGGCAGCATGTCATTTGTGTCTCCACATGATTTACAATTCGTCATCTGTTCACTGCATATAGCATGCAGAGGAGAATGACATGTCTTTATTCTGGTTTATTCTGGATTATTTCAAAATTGTTCTATTGCTTTCTATAATATGAAAGTTTTGTCAATCATAAGTCATCAACATACAGTGTGGATTTCCCCATGTGTTTGAATCCATAGAAATGAACTACTGTATGTTTTCTGGAAAGTGATAGACAGTGGAGGAACGGTGTGGTTCCTCATGTAGCCATGACAACCATGGCTGCTGGTAAACAACACGCAAAAAGAATTTAAAAGTATAAGGAGGAATATTTCACCCCTGACATACACTCACACACACACTCACGCACACGCACATACACAAACACATTGTTCATTCAGCACAGCCTTATGTCATTCAGCGAGTGGACACACACCATGAAGGCATTGTTCAACTTCTGTCTGGCTGGAAAAAGCAGCCTTCTAGCAAATATAATCTATTAAAAAATACTTTTATCCAAGATGGTGTTTTTAAAATGACTTATCAGATTTTATGGAACATAGTGTCACTAGCCACGTTTACATGGACCCAAATATTCCATTTGGGTTATTTGCTCAAACGGAAAGAATGTAACCTTTGTATACACCTCATTCCGAAAGAAAAGTGCCAATTCGAATGAATATATAATGGGATTCCCAGGGGTGGAATATTCCTTTCCCCAATCCGATTGAGGTATCTTGTACCCGCTCAAACGGAAAGTTGTCAGGGTGTGTTCTTCTTCCTGGTGTTTTTCTTCTTCTTTGGCGGTTGGCAAGCAGCTTTGGTGTGCATTAGCGCCATCTGTGGAACAGAATCTAAACCCTTCTATACGCCATTCACAAGTCCACTTTTATTCAAAAAGAAAATACATATCTATATAAAACATGTGCCCAGCTTAATTATAAAATATTAGCAAGATTGAACTTTATCTTTTCCTGTTCCCGGGTGCGTTCTTTCAGCGAATGCTGAGATATGACGTAACACGCAGCTCCAGATGTTCTTCCATTTAAAAAAATGCCAGCAATCGGCACTGGACTGCTGCGGAAAGTTTGTTTTTGATTCAAACTAAATTTCAAGACTGGACGAAGGAAAAACAGGCAATACGGAGTTATTCCAACAAGTGAAAGAAAAACTGGAGGAAGTCGGTATCACGTGATGTTGGTGTTTACGCTTTACTGTGCATGCCCCATTGACTATTCTGGTTGATTATAGCGGCGCATGTAGACACGCCATTGGAATATTCCTTTCCATGTATACCATTGCTTTCGGAGAGGTCATTCGGAAAGATTCCATTCGGAAAGAGAAAAACTCCTCATGTAAACGTGGCTACTGAAAATGATTTTCAGGAATAGCTTTTTAAAGTACATGTAAACCGGTTGGGCATACTCCCATGCACCGTCCAGCACCATCGCGCGGGTGTAGCACTAGTCCAGTGCTCCACAAAAACCGCTTTCAAGCTCTTGTAGCCACAGTTGTACCCTTCTCTCCAGCACCCTGGAATAGACTTTCCCAGGGAGGCTAAAATTGAACAAAACAAATCACCCGAGCGACTCCCTGTGGAGACACTTGCTCCCACCTCAAATGAACACTTTTTTATCATGATGCTGAATCATTCTGAGGACAACTGACGCTGATGCCATTGATGGATCTGTGCTTGAGATAATTCTGGGATAAATCAAGTCAATTCCACACAGTCAGTTCATACATCCATTTACGGTTAGGTCCGCCACAACTATACACTCATTGCTTCTTTTATTCATTTGGTCAAAATGACTACTTGAAATTTGATTGATATTGATAACATCCCAGGACACAATCGTATCTAATGTGTGTGGTGCAGTGGTGTAAAGTCAGGGCCAGCAAAGCCGTCTCTGCTGGCCTAAACACAATCAAAAAAACTGACCTACAATTTAAATTCTAATATTTGTTCCAATATATTGCTTTCAGGTCTGCACAGCGCTCGAGTGGTTAGCATGCAGACCTCACAGCTAGGAGACGAGGGTTCAATTCCACCCTCGGCCATCTCTGTGTGGAGTTTGCATGTTCTCCCCGTGCATGCGTGGGTTTTCTCCGGGTACTCCGGTTTCCTCCCACATTCCAAAAACATGCTAGGTTAATTGGCGACTCCAAATTGTCCATAGGTATGAATGTGAGTGTGAATGGTTGTTTGTCTATATGTGCCCTGTGATTGGCTGGCCACCAGTCCAGGGTGTACCCCGCCTCTCGCCCGAAGACAGCTGGGATAGGCTCCAGCACCCCCGCAACATGCGTGAGGAAAAGTGGTAGAAAATGAATGAATGAAAAAAAACAAAATAATCTTCTTTACAATTTAAATTTGACAATACTAAAATGATATTATGTCCCCATAATATTATATTATTTAATAGTTTCATATTATTGAGTTTTCTTGTTAAATAAGTAATTATTATTTATAATACTATTAAATTAATATTTTTACCTAATTTCTGCTGTTGATTTTTTTTACATAAATATAAATGTTCCTACTATTACAACATTCTTCTTGTAAAGTTTATTCTCTGAATTATGACTTTCGTCCCATATTATTTTGACTTCATTCTCATTAAAGGAATCAATTTCTGCTGTTGATTTTTTTTCATAATTTTTGCAACCACTTCAACATTGTTCTTTTTTATTTTATTTTATTTCTGTAATTTTGACTTTATTGCCATAATATTTTTTAATAATTACAACTTTCTTCGTTCTTTTGTTTGCATCTTATAATATTTAGACATTTGAAAAATACGTTTTTTTGGTCAGTATTTCAGCTTCTAGATTACGCTCGTGTTTTCTTTCTCTAACTTTTTCTCTTATTATTTTGACTTTATTCTTGTACAATTATTGCTGACTTTTCTTGTTATATTACGCTTTTCGGATGTGCCGCAGGCCGCACTTTGGACACCCCTTATCTAACATCATTGAACATACTGACTTTACAAACCCAAAAGCAAGTACAGCTTTAATATTTCTGCACATATTTAACGGTATCTTTTCACGAGACAACACTGAAGTACTGAAAAGTGTTAAACAAAAAAAAAAAGCCTAAAAATAAACATGACAAGAATCTATGATCACCTGGCAGAGATCTCTGCCTGACAACAAGGTTTAAAGACACACCACTATCACCATCACCCTCATCCTCATCCTCATGGTTGTTTGGCAGGACTCAGCAAAGCTAACACCAAGCAGACACCGCATCCATTCCGTCATCACAACAAAGCCACTAACAGAGTCCGGATGCTACGTCACAAAAGCATCATATTCATCACTCACCTGTCTGTCCTTTACCCAGCGTCTTCTCCAAGCGGTAAGGTCCCACGTAGTTGGCCTCTTTCACCGACGATGACATGTTGTGGCGTTCAGTGTTCTTGTCCAAGTTGGACACGTTTCTGGAGAGACGTTTGCTCCTCCAATCCGACGCCCGTGCACGTGATGTCCTCCACTTCCGTTCCCCGATGTCCTTAGATGTTGCTCAATAAGGCTCAGTGTAGATCTTTCAACCTGGATATCATGGTGGTCCAGCCGTTGGGTGTGAACTGGTGATGGGACAGCATCTACTGCCGCTGTCTCTATGGCGTCCTACGTCATTTTGTGCCATTCACTTCCGGCTACTCCTTTCAAAATACATGCACTTAGTGCAACATCCGGCGTTGGAAAATCGAAAGTGCAAGCGGAGAGTTTCTGTACCAGCTGACATTTCCTATGCTCAAATCTAAAATTCGTACAAATAATACAACTCGCACCGTAAATTAAATAAGTCACGAAATCAAGCATGGTAAATAGTAATATCATTGACCAAATACTACACGAATAGGATGGAAATGTAAACGTAAATAAGATGACATTCGTCATTATTTAACAGCAGTTATTTAATTGCATTTGTCTCAATAACGGTATTTTTAAAGTTTAATTGATCATAAACACCGTCTTACACATTTTACCGTATACGTGTTGGTGGTTTATTTTGAAGAGAAAAACAATTTCCGTTGTATTTTTTTTTTTTTTTTTTTTTTGCTGAACCCAGCTTGTTCACGAAGTAAACATTTTTGCCTTGACTATTCATTTCAGCTGCAGATGAGAGGGTGGCTGACCCTGCATGTGTGTGCGTGTGCGTGTGCGCGCGTTTGTAACAGAGATGTAAACGTTTTAAGTGATGGAACACTTTTAACTTGATTAAGGCAGCAGTTGGTGACAACATTAATGTAAATGTCTCATCACCCCTTCACAACAAAAGCCTTTTGGTGGCAGATGGTGAACACCCCCACCCTCTCTCACCCTTAAATCTATAAGCACCTCCTTCCGCACCCTAACAAAGGCATGGACATTATGACTTTATTTGGCTTTAAAACAGAAATGCAAATAAAAACAGTAAGCAGATATTCTTGTCACTCACTTTGTTTTTACTGCATTTAATGAAACTGGAAAATCCCATAAAATTCACTAAAAATATGTGAATTCATCTTAAGTGGCGTGGTGTCATTGAACTGCTCATAATAAAGCAGTTCAAGGGCCGCGGGGCTATGCTGGAGCCTATCCCAGCTGACAGGCGAGAATTAGATAAATCAGTGTTACGTAAATACATAATTTGACAATTTTTTAATTTGATTAAAATTTTGGTGCTGTTAATACTAAAATAAAAATTTAGTGTCAAAGCTTTTGTGAAAACATGAAGCTGGACACCAAAATGTTATCCTCTCTATTCAGCTCTCTGTCGCCCTCTAGTGCAGCACACTCAGAATACATGCCGTCAGTTCAGTTGTATTCCACATTTTTTTCCTTTCTACCTTTTTTAGAATTCTATTTTTTCTTTTAGGAGGAAACCGGAGTACCCAGAGAAAACCCACGCATGCAAACTCCACACAGAGATGGCCGAGGGTGGAATTGAACCCTGGTCTCCTAGCGGTAACCACTCGTTGCCACAGTTGTCAAAAATACCTGCTGGCTTTTCATCTCAATGGACTGCAGTGACAAGCACCTTCCGGCTCACACGCGCCACTACCTCTTCAGGATGAAGCAAGTACTGCAAGTATCTGCATTTTTACTGTCTGCAATTTGCAATGAAGACCTTCTTAATACATTTTTCATTTCTAAATACACTTTTGAACATTATATGAGCCTACAGACATGAAATAAGACTCCTATTGTCACCTTCACGCACCTATTATTCTTTGTTTACAACACATTGCTTAACTATTCTGCTACAGGTACTGTAGATAGCCAATTAACGAGCTAACACCTTAGCCTCAAATTTATTTCTTTTAACCTTAAGAAACCAAAACTTACCACTTCCACACATAATATGAGGAGAAATATAATATGAGGATGGATAGATGGATGGATGGATCCCTGTATACATGAAATAACAACCCTATAGTCACAGAAATTGACATGACAATTTTTAAAAGGCTACTTGGTGTAGTACATCGTCACAATTACTTCTATACGCCGAGTGGAACCTTGGTTATCATCATTAATTTGTTCCAGAAGGTCTAACTGTCCTAAACAGATGCTAACCACATACATTTTCCCATAAGAAATCATGTAAATCCAATCAATCGGTTCCAGAATGCCAAAAGTCTTAATATAAAACATCTTTTTTACAGTTTTATAATAACATTTTGTTGTGAAATAAACCAATGAAAATGCACATAAATATAAATGATGAATGAAAGGGAAAAATGAACATTTAAGGTTCCAGTACATTTACCTTTATTGATGATGTGATTCTTGAAGGAACTCTTCCCAAAAGACACAATGTGACAGCAAGACACCACATGGACACCACCTTCGAGTTATTTCTTGAATTCAATAGTGTCTCTTACCTCAATAATCGAAAATGGAGCCACAGTGCCAGTATTTTGATAAAATTTGATTGGGGAAAGGAATATTCCACCCCTGGGAATCCCATTATATATTCATTCGGATTGGCACTTTTCTTTCGGAATGAGGTGTATACAAAGGTTACATTCTTTCCGTTTGAGCAAATAACCCAAATGGAATTGGAATATTTGGGTCCATGTATACGTGGCTACTGTGTGTATTTTCAGCATCTTTGAGATATACACATATATTACACAATGCACTATACACAATACAATACTGTTGTCAGTGCAAACTCTTAACTCATGTTGAAAGTGTCTTTCAGACCCTTCAGGGCTTGCTCCTTTGTGATTTTCTTCCAGGCCTCTGGAACATCAGCTGGCTTGCCTTTGTACCTTTGAGCAAATCTCTGATTGTAGCGTACAAGTACAAACTTCCAGTAATCAGAAGCTTGTATTGTGGCATCAGGAGGAATGTGCCAGTCAGGATAGTATTTTGTGTATTCTTTGTATGGAATCCACAGCTGAGCTTTCCCATCAATTACTTTAAATGTACGGTCAGTCTGCACATCAGTTGTACATAGAGTTTCAACCAGTACTTCAGTTGAAAGGTATCTGTATGCTCCAAGCCCCTGTGGCCGATGCACAGCAGCATGATGTTTCTTGTGGTCTTTGCCTCCAGCCTCACAAGGAATTTGACAAAATGGGCAAAGGTGTCCGCATCCAAATATCCTCTTGAAGAGCTCATCCTGTGGTTTTATTGCAAGTTTATTGAGGGTTTCACGTACGTCTTCAATTTTGGAGAATTCCACATTGAGAGTTTCCTTTAATGTGTTCAAGGATGCAGTAAAGCTTTGTGCGAATGACTGGCATGTGGTTTTGATCTGAAACAAGGTGCGTTTTTCAGCCTCCTCTGATACTACAATGTCCTGAATCAGATATTTGCGCATTTCACAGACAAGATTTAGAACATTTTCATTGTCATCTGATCGCATACTTGAGGCCTCCTTCATTGCCTTCAATATTTTGGCAAATACAACTTCCAGCTTCTTTCGCTTTAATTCACACAAAATGTTGTCTTGCATGTTTTGAACAACCTGCTCAAATATCCAGTCCTTAACATACATTTCGTACTGAGAGATGTACTTGACAAATGCCTCAAAGTCATCTTTCAGCAGTAACTCTTTCTGAATGTTGTAGTGGAAACTGGAGCGTGAACTGTACTCTACTGAATGGCAACTTGTCAAGATGTCATCTACAATGTCAACTCCCAAAGCTCTGTTCATGTAGTCCTCAATGGCGGGCTTGATACAAAACTGGACATAATCATTTGCTTTGCGTTGGCAGTGATCTGTCTCTTTGTACAAATCCAGAAAGTCAGACAAGTATTGGGGCTTGTATTGTTCCAACTGTGCTCGGGGGTCATTTTTGCACAAGAATTTTTGGTGCATTTTGAGGAACTCTCTGGCAGCAATTCCACAAATATGAAGTTTGAGGTCAATCTCAAATCTTATGTTTGCGCTATGAGACCTATAACCTTTATTTAGTGATTCATCAATCCTTTGCAACAGATCCCTTGACAAAGAATCATGGTAATCACCATCTGACTTGGTTTTATCAACAACAAACTCTGTTGATGTCTCAATGACGTTGTCTGCAAACATCTGTATGTCTCTTTTCAACATATTTTTAATCTTCTTCATGACAGAGTCAACATGGTCAATTCGGGTCTTAAATGTGTCCATTCCAAAGCTTTTCAGGTCTTTGATGTGCTGTAAGTCCTCGTTAACATTCCGGTTTGATAGATTCCTCTTCAGCTGGGTGAGAACGGATGCCTGTATATCTTTTTCTTTCAGTGCAGGTACATTGGCAGTAGCAGCAGTCCACATTTTGTCAAACTCCTCTCGAAGTTGGTCATCAGACAGTTTGGTGTCTTTGCAGTCGCTCAGAAGCTTCAAGACTCTCTCTTCAATCCTGCCACAGTACTCCTGTATTATGTCCAGTGCCTTTCTCAAAGCTATCTTTCGCTCGAGGGTTCCTTCCAATTTAGCATTGACTGAATGTTGAATCTCATTTGACAGGCTTGTGATGCAATTGAGAAAGTCTGCTTTGTATTTCTCTATCAGGTTTACATGTCTGTCTCTCTTTCTGTAATAATCGGAGAGTTTGTCTTTCATTTTGTTTTTTTGTGCTTCTATTTCTTCAGCTAGTTGTTCTTTTTTGAGCCTGACCAAGGTGGTCCATGCTTCCAATCCACCGTCGTTGTTGGCATTTGCAACTTCTAACTCTGCTGCTGTCTGTCTGGAGAGGATTTCTTTTTGCATCTCCCATTCCCACTGGTTGAACTCTTTGCACAGGTTGTCATAAGCGTGGGCCACAAGAGTGTTCCTGAAACTGAAGATGAAGTTCTCATATTTCACTGATTTCCACAGACTTCTCATCCATTCTACAAAGTCTGGGATCTTTGAGGCTGGGGATTGCCTTTGTTTTCCTACAGACTCCAGAAGATTTTTCTTGAACTGTGATACGGCTTCACTGTAACCAGTGTTTACTGGTGCCATTGGAGGAGTTCCATGCCAAAGTCCTGGGATGTTCCAGTTGTTGTTTTCCACGTCATAGTGCAACACATCTGTGATTTTTTTAATCAAAGGTTGTCTTTCCATGTCGGCTGCAATCTTTGTCATGTCATTGAGTTGGTCCAAGAGATGTTGTCTCTCTGTCAGGGTTCTGCTATGAGCTGAAACTCCAGCAACATTTTGGTGCACAAAATGACAAATAGTCTTTTTCCCAATTTCTTTCATTCTCAAGAAGGCATGAACAGCGATTTGGAGGACATCTTTCATTTCGTTTGCATTCTCCATTGCAATGTTTATAATGGTCACGTCACTTAAGCCAATGACAAAAGTTGCCAGCTGATTGTCATGCTCATAACTATCTTCTAGTTGTGCGAGCTCAGGGGATTTCAGACCTTCTGTATCAATGAGCAGAATGAAGTCACAACCCAACTCTTGTTGAGTATCTTCTCCAACTTTGAGAAAGAGCATGTAGGCCCCCCTTGTACATCTGCCACTGCTGACACTAAACTGAACACCAAACATGGTGTTGAGAAGGGTTGATTTTCCACTACTTTGAACCCCCAACACGGCTAGTACTAACAATCTGCTCTGTCCCCCGACCTTCTTGTGAAGCTCCATTAACACGGCTGTCACCCACTTCTCTGGGACGTTTGAAGCAACACCATCCAACAGTTCCAATGGATAACCATCCAACAGCATTTCAGCAGCTACTTCAGGCAAATGGGACAATTTATTTGTGGTATCATCTGAGTGCGCAGAAACCTCATAGTGAAGTCCCACCTCTCGCATGTAATGCTCTACCCCTAAAGAGCTGTCCAACAGAGCTTGATCAACTTCCGCAATGAGTTTGGCATCCTTTGCTTTGCATTGCTCTTTGAATTTGTTGCGCAGGTTGCTCAGTTTGTCTCGAGAATGGTCATTGAACCTGAATTTCATCCACTTCAAGAAAAACTGTCTTGTCTCTCTGTTGCTTGTTGATAAGGTCTCAATAAAAGCCAGCATTCCTTGAGACACTTTTTGCTGTTTTTGTTCTTCCCAAATGTGCTTTTTCTCCTCTTGTAGCTGAGCTATATGATGCTCAACAGCATCAGTGCCGACATCACTGATTCTGCACTCCTTCCTCTCCAGTTGTGATAATCTCTTCCAGTTCTCTCCTTGCAAAGGAAGCTGTTGTTTTTTGTAGTGTGGTATACTTCGCACACCAATCCCCATCATGATCTCCTCAGCTGTTTTTTTCTGCTCAAGAGTTTTGTTTTCATCCACAGTCAGACCCAAGTCAACAGCTTTCTTTTGCATATCTGCAATACTCATTGTGGTCTTTATGGAACAGAGTGAGGTTTTGATGGTTTCACAAAGCTTTTTTGAAAACTCTGCTGTATTTACCCTTGAATCCTTGATTTTGACACTGCTCATTGGTACATCCAAATCTTGCAGTGTTTTCTTGACAGACGTCATATTCTCAGCAGCACTGTCTCCGCGATGAACAACAAAATAGAGTTTGGATTTTGCATCTTGAAGAGCCTTCAGAATGAGATGTTCCTTTTCTTCAACTTTGTCCAGGAATACAAAGACTGCATTGGAAACTTCATACAGAAAAGTAAACTGTGCAAGTGACTCAGAAATGTCTCCTCGCAAATTAGCAAATGCAACTGGCTCTGGGAACACGTCAAGATTTTCTCTTCCACAAGGAAGAAACCAGCAAACTTCCACTAAACCATTTGACAGTTTTCGAGTCAGGCTTCCTCCTTCCATGTCTCTGTGGATGAACATAGTGTGATTCTGCTGGTCACGGCTGAGGACCTGATTCAAATACTGAGATTTGGATATACTGCAGCTTTTTAACCTCACAAAGGAAAACAACGGCATTCTTGCTTGGACAATGTTGTCTTCAACAAATCCTCTTGATTGGGACAAATCATGTGGACACCACTCTTTGACAATTTCTCTCAGAGCCCATAGCATCAGGGTACATTGATTGTTGTCGGTGTGGGGCAACAGCAGCGGGACGGAAAACTGGCATAAAGACATCTTGACGGCCATTTCCTGTTGCAAGAAGCTGTCTGCACAAAGAAACAGACCTACTATCAAGTCAAGAGGATGAACTGTGTTTTCTGAGGGGTTACATGCTGTGTAAAGGTCCAGTAAGTCAACGTTGTCATCGGTGTCATCATGGCTGCTGATTATACGTGTGCAGTTTCTGCACCCGGCATTGATTTGAAACAGTTTTCTTAGGAAATGAAATGGCATCTCATCCACTGATATAACAGCTTTTTCATAGATGCTGCTTTTGTTGACTTCCAATAGAGACTGAAGACTGAGTTTGTTGGGATAATATTTCTCCAGTCCAAGGTTGGAGAGGACATCCAACAGAGCTGTCAGAAAAAAAACGTCTCTATAAGATACCAGCTTTAAGTCTTTTGTAACTTTGGAGATATAATTGATGTACAAGTTGAACAATTTTGGTCCCAGTATTGACCCTTGGTGTACTCCATACGTAATATATGAACTTGCAGATGTGCAGATGCTTTTTTTTATTTTTTTTATTTTTCCTTTATTTGGGCAAATATATGAATCATTACAGTGCATTTCTTACATCAATCAAAATATAACTTTCCATTATTTACATTTGTATTCAACTATCTGATCCCAAGCCCAAAAGGAGTAGGCTGAAGCAAAAGCTTATAAATGCCTACCCCTTTTTGCAAGATATAATCATGTTCATGCCACTGTCTTGTTTCCCCTGTTATTATTATCATTGTAATATTATTATTATTATCATTATCATTATTGTTATAATCTTTATCATTATTACCAGCATTATAATCATCATTAATATTACCATTTTCATCATTATAGTTAACAATTTTTTTTATTTTTTTTTTATTTTAATTATTTAATGTTACAGACTTCATTGCTTCTTGTAGAGTGCTGTATCACTTCATCTGTTATGTTCTGAAATCCGCAGTCTTTGTGTGTCAATTTATTAGCCCACTTTTTTGTGACATTTACTTATTTTCTGGATTGCATGTGTCTAATCTTATGCATTAAAAAACAAGAACTTGAGACTGTGTCTTGTACTGTGTCACATTTCATTGAATTTACAACTAAATTAAATTCAGTAGTGCCACCAATGTAGACAGTTTTTTTTTTGTTTTTTTTTGGACCCACTTCTGAACTAATCCTCTTATTCCATACCTTTCTAATTTAGCTATTAGGATGTCATGATTGATTGTATCAAAGGCTTTTGTCAGATCCATGAATACTGCGGCTGCACACTTCCTATGATCTATAGTATTAGTGATTTCCTAAGTAGGAATGTACCTGTTGTCATTTCTCCTTCATTTCTCATGGTATCCATGGTCTGATGGTGCCTCTGAAGTCCTTAAAAACCTGGAGTCCACAATGTCTTTCAGTTAGATAATATTGTACCATACCTTATACAAACTGTTGGTGACGAATTAATAATTCTTTCCAAAAATCAAGTGAGTTACCACCATTCCTGGAAGTTTAAGTGTAGAGAAAACAGTGACTTTTATCATGTAACATTTATTATTATCTGCATGGCAATAAAAGTTAACTCACCTTCCATTTCAGTGTCCAGTGCAGTGTCCTGGCTCTGACTCTCTTCGCTGGTATTTAAAGGCAGCAGGCAGAAACAGAAAGCATTTGATATTCCTGCTAAACAGGTTAAATAACATTGTTTTTATCCCTGTCTTATCTTATCTTGTTAGTTGTCACATACTGCACCTGTTTTTACTGACAATTAAACAGCAATAAACACTACTATTACAGTTTATACGCTTATTTTATGCTGTATGTCAGGGTCTCCAATTCAATTTGAGTAAGGTTCGTTTATGCATTTTTTTCACAGTGAAGGTCCTTATTTTGCCTTACAATTGCATCAAACAGACTAGCTCATATGATCATCAAATGTAATGAAACCCTGCACATCACCCTAAAACCATTTTCCAAGCAATTTTAATGTGCTTGTTTGCTTCACTGCTCTCCATTTTGTTGCTTTTTGCTGGTTTTAGTTTCAAGTTTACTTTGTACAATACAGATAAATGAATACATTTAATTTTCTCAATAGTATTTCATATGGGGGTGATGGTTGGATATGGTTGGGATATGTTTTTATCCAAAATAGTTGAGAACCACTGCCCAATGAAATTCATTCATTCACTAATAATAATAATAATAATAATAATAATAATAATAATAACATAATTGAATAAATTTGTCTTTTACAGAAAAAGCTACAACAGTACTTTACCTTTGGGTTAGACCACTGCAGCAGAGCGCTCCCATCAGTGAAGGCTCTCAAAGGCCTCCTCCATCCGGTCTTCCCAGGGAACAGTCAACTCCAGCGGGACCACTTTCCTAGTTGTTTCTGACACCAGGACCATGTCTGGCCTGTGAGTGATCACTGCGATGTTCTCCGGGAATTTGAGCTACCTCCCTAGGTCGACTTTTAGCTGCCAGTCTCGAGCTGTCGCCAGCAGCCCCCCTGCATGACTCCGGCACTGCTTTGGCTTCTCCTCAGCCCTAACAAAGGCGATGGACTGCCTTGTTGGTTGTTGGTGTTTACTGGTGGAGATCCCTGTGCTGATGACCTCTGCGATGACCTGCAGCACTTGGTCATGGCACCAGCGGTAACGCCCATTCCCCAGTGCCCTGGGACAGCAGCTCCAGCGATCCAGCACTCCGGCAGAGAGGGCACAGTGGATTCTCCGCCAAGACCCAGCAGAAGAGGACGGGCTTGGGGGCACATCGTACACCGACCGCATGAGGAACTCAATCCGGTGTGGCTCAGATCACCATAGCTCTGTCCACGATATCTTCCTCCGATATCAGCTGCTGCCTCCCATCGGGTCCACGCTCCCTGCTGCCGCATCCCTACTGTCCTAGTGCAGCGGGCTTCCTCGACCCCTGCTCGGATCTCCTCCTGGATCAGCTGACGCCTTTCCTTTCCCTGGGCCTTGTTGAAGTGAGGTCTTCGGTTGCTCCCGAGGCCTGACCGTCCAGAAGCCACTGTTCCCACCAGCTCACTGTGTTGCAAGCGGGACTGAGCCTGGTCTACTGCCTCGTGAGCCTTCCACTTCCTGCCAGCTCGTACTTCTATGCCAGCCGAGGAGACTTTCATGTCACTGGAGTCCCTATACTGCAGCACCCCTCTTGCTCGGGTGACCATAAACTCCTCCATCAGACTACTGAAGGGCAGTTTCAGCTTGTTGCTCCTCCCGTACAAGGCGATGTTGCTGAGGCTTCGTGGTAAGCCCAACCACCTCCACAGGAAACAGCTGACCTTCCTCTCAAAGCCCTTGACAGTGGTCAGTGGCACATTGTAGACCAGCAGCGGCCAGAGTAGTCTTGGCAGGATGATGTGTTGGTAGATCCAGGCCAGTTGGAAATGGTGATTAATTAACATGATTAATCGGATTAAAAGTGACTAGCATGTGCTTTTCATCTGAAGAAATACTTTCTCACTGGGGATGCTGAAAAAACGTATCTACTGTTTAGCTTAATGGGGAGAGTGACAAAGTGAAAACTTTGTCGCCTCCATGCTAATGATTGTTGGTTCTATTTCATTACCTGGGATTGACGTTATAAGGTACTATCTTGAAAGTTCCACAGTGGCATTGGAGATGTTGCTGTCAAACACTAACTGTTCAGTAACTACCAAACAGTGGAAGCTGAAAACATACACCTGTCATCTACACATCAAATAGCGATGTTATCATTTTCTCTCTGGAAAACAAGCTACTGATGGTGAATTTGCATTAATTTTGTGCTTTTAATTAAATGTGCTTGTATTTGCTTCATAAATAAATAGCATCACATGGCATGACTGTTGTAATACCCCCCTTGCATCCAATTTTTCAGTATATGGTCCTCATTGGAAAAGGTTGGTATGTTCTTTCTGCTCCTTAATTGACAGTGAAAACATTTGCAGTATGTGCCATCTGAGAAGACAAGATAAGGCAAGAGATACAAAATAATGTTAATAAACCTGTTTATCAGGAATAGGAAATGCTTTCAGTTTCCATTTGCTGCCTTTGAATTCAAGGAATGCCAGAAACTATCACAAGAAAACAAGTTTATATGACCTCGCTAGCAATGGGCGTCCTGGGAAATACCTTTTTTGATGCTAAAGCCTCACAAAAAATACTTAAAAAAAAACATCTACAGTGTTCTGTTTACATAACTGACAACTGACTATTATATCAACCAAGCTACTGCGATTTTATTATCGTAGCAGAAAAACTAATTGCTAGTCTCAACATCATTCACAGATGGAATAGTTGATATTAAGCTCAAGGATACTAAGACTCATATTTTGAGGACTGGAGCACTGAGGACTGGAGCGGACATTGTAAATGTTATCGCTGCTGTTGTTATTGAAGGAACTACCATAAGTATGTGTATCAATGTGCATCAAGTTTCTGTAGTGTTTTAAATCATCAAAAAAACTGCAAGATACTGCAACTATTACATGTTATCATCAACGTACGTGTTAATGCATGATCACAGCATGGATATCAAACGATGCAATGTTGTTAGAGGTTTTTTTTAAGGGCTTCATAGTCGAAATAGGTGTATCTGATGATTGTAAGCTAGCTCAAATCAACTTGTTTTCTCATTTATAATGCACAGAATAAGGAAATAAATATGTGAGAAACTGTCATAACGGTATTGGTAATACAGTGATTTTTCCCAATGCCATCAGACTTGTTGGCTGTGGCCAGGTATTATGGTAAACTATGGGCATACTAGCATCCGTTGGTTTGTAAATGAAGGCATTACCTTTTGGCTGACAAGGGTGGAGTACAGAACAATGCATGCTTTCGTGGTTGATAGCAATCTTTAGATGACTAAAGCTTCATTTCTGCATCAAAGTAGTGGTTTGTTGTACTTTTTGTAGAGTAAATGACTGTTATGTTATTTGTGTATATTCACATATTTGCCTTTTTCTTCAAAAATAATGTTTTGCAACATTTCATGTTTTGTTTCACATAATTTCTGTCACGACTCACGATCATATTTTTCCCCCTTTTAAAATTATTTTTACTTTTTTAGTCTGCTCTTATTTCAGTAATTACTTGTGTCACTACTTTTTTCCTTTTATTTAACATTATCTAAATGTGAGCTTACTTTCACTTGAGTTAGGGGTTAGCATGGTTGTGACTTGAGTTTGCACCTCAGGATGGTTCATTAGCTAAAATTGGCCACTCAGAGGGTAGTCATTTGGCTGCTCTCTGGGCATTGTAGATATAGAATAACAAAAAACATAACAAAAAAGGCTGTTCACATCTCCGGATGGATTATTAGCTAAAACTAGCCCCCACAAGTCAAGCCATTTGGCTCACCTCTGGTAATTCTAGGTAGGGACACGTACCGCTGGGCATTCTAGTGTTAATGCACAAAACGTGAAAAACTGTGTGTACCTTAGGTGAGGGCGGAATCTTGAGCTTGATGAAGGTTGGGCTGATGATGGAATCTATGTATAGTGTATGGTCCCACGAATCTGGGTGCCAACTTCCTGTTGGAAACTGCTAGTGGTAAGTCCTGGGCAATAGCTCCACCTCCTGACCAACTTGATAGTCTGGTCTGGTGCCGGGATCCAATGGCGGTCCGCCACCCTCCTGTTCTGTCCAAGCCCTTGTCTCCCTCCAAATGCCTGGGTGGCAGGGATTGCCACATCCCTCTGGTAGCCGTGTGCAGCTTTAAATGGAGACATACCTGCAGCCGAGCTCTCCAAGTAAATGTGCACGTATTCCACCCCCGGGTGGGATGACCAGGCTGAAGGGTGCTGATGAAAGACGCAACGGAGGGCTGCCTCAAAGTCCTGGCTCTGCCTGGCCATTGGTCTCCAGGTGGTATCCAGAAGATGACGACCCTAGCACCTTGCAGAAACCCCTCCACACCTGAAACCTAAACTGGGTACCTCTGTCAGATACGATGTCCATGGGTATGCCATGTGTCTCACCAGCAGTCGCTCTGTTCCACCAGTAGATAGCAGTATAAGCCTTGTAATGTGCTCTAGAGCTTGGAATGTATGTTTGCCTGTTAACTGTTCGCTCTTATGCCAACAGTCAGTGTGAATTAACACATGTTGAATGCTGTGCTTTCTTATTTTGATATTTGATGTCAATTGCAACTAGCTATTCAGCACCTGTTTATTTTGCATTTGAAGAATTGCAGAACCACACCCCCATATTGAAACTTCCACCTGCTGTGTTGAGAGAAGAGCGTGTGTTGATTGTGTTGATCGTGTGAAAGTTCTAAAGGACAGTTAAAGAAGTGACAGTTTGTTTGTTCTGATCGGACATTCTTCAGTGGACCTGGAATTAGGCAACCACAAGTCAGAATAACAATAACCGTGCATATCATCAGTGCACCCGATTTTTCAGTGAGTGTGTTCCTTGAGATCCTTGGAAAAAATTATAATATCATCAAGATATATAAAGCAAAATATGTTGGTAATGGTAATGGTAATGGTTTAATTTCATTTGAACATGCATCAGGTTACAATTGAGTGCATCCCATAATCAGTTCCCAGTTCCACATGTCCAAAAGGAGTAGGAAGAAGCAAAGCTTATTAAATCCTACTCCTCCATTTGGTACTTTTACAATCAGTAACTGTTACATTTGTTCACTTCCTGCTTTCCCAATATAGTTTAAGTTTTTTATTTGTTTTTTTTTGTTTTGATTTTTTTATCACGTACCAAAGTATGAGGTGATGTGACCATGCAATGACGTCATGACTGGTTCAAGACTCTTCATCCTTGTATTTAGCAAACATCAACTGCTTGTATTGTTTCTTGAGTTGGCTCATCGTTGTGCATTGTTTGACTTCCATTCCATAGTTTGATTCCACATACTGAAATGCTATGGCTAGCATAACGTAGTCCTAGCATAGAAGTGTTTCAAATGTAGTTCTTCCGAGATCATATTTCTCCTCTCTTGTAGAGAAGTATTGGATGACATTTTTAGCTAATTGGTTATTTTTAGCTTTATATGTTATTTTAGCTGTTTGAAGTGATATTGGACCTGACTCCATCCTTTCATAAGCACATTAAGAATGTGATTAAAACAGCATTTTTTTCATCTCTGCAACATTGCGAAGATCCGGCCTATTCTTTCCACTACTGATGCAGAGACCCTAGTCCAGAGGTAGGGAACCTATGGCTCGGGAGCCAGGTAGGGCTCTTTTGATGACACTATCTGGCTCTTAAGCATTTCTTACCGCAATAAAAATTTATTTTTGCTAACATTTTAAAATAAACATCACAGAAATCACTGTTAAAAATAATATTAATAATCAAAACTTTCTTATGCATTTTAATTCGTCCATCTATTTTCTACTGCAATACGGCCGACCATATCCATCTTTCCTGATGATATTTTCCAGGTCAAACACCAAAACTTGATTATTACTGGGTAATGCGGTAGTCTACCTCGGTCATTGAGATGTCAAAAAAACATGTAAATGTAAACTTTCCTCCTTTAGTCAAATAGCTAAAGCTGCAGAACCAAGCCTTCTGGTGAAGATGGCCAAAAGAATGAAATACGTGTATTGAATACGGTTCAAAACTATGCAGCAGCAGAAGTTGCATTAATGGCAGCAAGTATTTGATTTATTATTAGACACTGCGCTGCTCACAAAAGTATGCTGGCCACACACCATTGGCGTGGGGTAGTGTGCCTGGTCTACATAATTAGAGCCCATTATATCTAAAACTGTTGGTCTTACATAAAAATGCACACATTTGCACATTTTATTGCATTCAAAATGTATATGGCTCTCACAGATACACATTTTAAAATATCTGGCCTTCATGGCTCTCTTAGCCAAAAAGGTTCCCGACCCCTGCCCTAGTCCATGCATTTGTCACGTCTCGTCTCGACTACTGTTAATGTACTGCTTTCTGGTCTTCCAATGGCAAGTTTCAAAAGCCTGCAGTTAGTACAAAATGCTGCAGCACGACTTCTTACAAGGACGCATACGTTTGACCATATTTCTCCAGTGCTAGTCAACTTGCGCTGGCTCCCAGTTCATTTAAGATGTGACTTTAAGGTTCTGCTTCTTGTTTACAAAATATTACATGGGTTGGCACCTTCCTAGTATCTGGTTGACGTAATTGTACCCTAGGCTCCGTCTTGAAACCTACACTCACAACACGCCGTTTTTTTGACAATCCCAAGAGCCAGAAAGAAGTATGCGAGCTCTAGAGCCTTTTCTATTTGGGCTCCAATGGTGTGGAATGTCCTACCTGTTAAAATTAGAGCTGCTACCTCAGTAGAAATGTTCAAGTCCCGACTAAAGACTTGATTTCTACACTTTAGCGTTTAGTTAAAAATATTCCCTGCCCGTTTGGCTGTTTAATTAATCGGTATGGACAGTGAGCTAAATAAAAGATGTAAGCAACATGGCCATATGTGGACAGCACACCACATGATCTAACTTTTGGAATCAAACTTTGTCCAGGTATTTATTTTAATTGCAACTACATTTGTTTTCAGCACACAGTAACTATATTAGTATTATTATTGTATTTACAATGAGTTCATAATAACCCATCAATCATGCATCTATGTCATTTCTGCAGGAGATGCTGAGCCAAATGAAGTCATCACACAACATTCCAATACCATTCCAAAGTGACAATCTCACTATGGAAAAGAAAAGAAAATGCAATTCTGGTCTTTCTCAGGAATAATGTGAGAGAGAACATCAATGACATGAAGAGAGTGAGGCCAAATAAACCTCATCAAGTCAAAATGATGATTGACTGTTATTTCTATTCCATATGCATACATTTGACATTATATTTTTTATAAATTATGTTACATCGCTGCTTATTTATTACAGTTGTTTGTTGTTTTGCAATAAATGTAACAATTTGTAAGATGTGTGCCTTTTATTTAAAAAAATGTGTTGTGAGGCAGACTACAGAACATGACATCATGTAGAAATGTATGCACCTTACTCTATGGAAGCAAACATGAACAATTTAATTATAGTCCATAGTTTGCCTGTCACATTCAGCAAGTGGTGAAAGGTGATGATGTAGTGAAAATCAAGTGGTGTCACATTTCTGAGTGACTTCATCCCCTCGGCCATAGGTTTTAACGGGTGAAGGAAGGGGTAAGACGAAGGGGAGTGGTTAAGTGGTAGAACCGGGATTCAGACCGAGTCCATTTTTATTCAGCATGCCTTTGGTAGTACAGTAAACCTCGGATATATCGGACTCGGATATATCGGAAATTCGCTCACAACGGACAGATAAAAAAGAACCGATTTTTCTGTAATGCATTTCCAATAAAAATTCATTGCATATATCGGATTTTTTATAACGGACTTCGCCTATTTTGGACAAAATCTCCAGTCCCGTTCCAATGCATTTCCATTAAATTTCCCTCGCATATATCGGATGGCCGCATCGTGGCGCTCCGAAGCTAGCTGACATTCTGAGACGTTTTAAAGCAGAGGACATTTTTAATGCCGATGAAACTGGGTTATTCTGGCAAATGCTGCCAGAAAACACCCTGGGATTTATTGAATGAGATCGTAACCTCACTATTGGAAATAACATAGGCCTGACGGGCGTAACAGGGCCTAGCTTAATTAACAATTTGTTATGCTCAGAGTCCAATAAAGTTAAATTCTCATTACCTTACGTCTCTTTTCATTGCCCAGTCCAGGTACATTGGAAACATAGTCAAGGAAGTGCCTTTTTATAACGGATAAAATCCGATTTACGCATATACCGGATATAAATCCGATATATGCGTAAAACGGACATTTTCCGGTATACACATATAACGGATTTCGCTTATATCGGACAAAACCAGTGGGAACAATTGAATCCGATATAGCCGAGGTTTACTGTACTTATTATTCTTTTTTATGACTGTACAAATGCATGGACGCACACAGTTCAGTTTCAAATGTGAAAATTGTAAATAGGTCATGGTGTTATATTTTTAAATAAATATTTTCATGTAAAACAACCTTTGTTTTTATGTTATGGCCAAGTTGGAATAGAGTTGCCTGTTTAAGGACACCATTCTGAGTTTTGATAAAAGGATCTTTACCCAAAGTGACTCTGGGTGTGATATTGGACCCAACTCTATACTATCATAAGCACATTAAGAATGTTACTAAAACAGCATTTTTTCATCTTCGCTACATAATGAAAATACGGCCTATTCTTTCCACTTCTGATGCAGAGACCCTAGTCCATGCATTTGTCACGTCTCACCCTGACTACTGTAACGTACTGCTTTCTGGTCTAAAGATGGTAAGTTTCAAAAGTCTGCAGTTAGTACAAAATGCTGCAGCACGACTTTTTACAAGGCCCTGACTCAACTGGACCACATCTGACATGGCCTACCTCAGGGAGGCACTGCAGCAGAGGGATGGTGATCATCCTAAGACCCATGGCTCACCACCTCCCCTGATGGCATTACATCTTGGACCTGGACTATTATTATACTCTTTGTTATATTTAATTGTCACATGTTACCCTCTTGACATCCATTGCAGCCTGGTCATCCTAGAGTAGGGATTCCCCCATCTGCGGTCCCTTCTCAAGGTTTTGTTTTCCCTAATGGGTTTTGAGTTTTTCCTCTCCCTGATGGGGGTTCAGACCAGGGGATGTTGTCTATCGTCTATCATCTACTGTTGCCTGCTTGTTAAGCCCTTTGAGACTCTTTTGTGATTATGGGTTATATAAATAAACTCGACTTGACTGGACTTTGGTGCAAACCGGCAGCAACAGGCGCTGGCCCAGTGGACTCTTAGCATTAGAGAACAAGTTTACAAAGTAACTTTATATATAAACTGAAATAAATGCGAGCTGAAGAAAACTTAATAAAGTGGAGGCATTGTGACAAACGCAGAGCCGTTTTCAACTTCCCAATTGCACTGTGTACGTGAATGAGGCACCGCAAAAATGGAAACAATGGAAAAAATGCATTATCCTTAATGGTTAATCTTTTATAACAAGTATCCGAGTTTGGTTTTTTTTTCTGCTCATTCATTGTCAGTGACAACATTTGCAGTATGTGTTACAGAGTTACAAAAGAATGTTAATAAACCTGTTTATCATGAATATGAAATGCTTTCTCTTTGCTGCCTTTAAATTCAAGGGAAGAGAATCAGACCCAGGTCACTGCTGGCTGATATGCAAGGTGAGTCAACTTCTATTGGAGGGTGGGTAATAATAAATATGAAGTTTCTTTGCATTAAACTTTTGTAAAGAATCATTACTTTATTACCAACAGTTTGTATGGAGTATGACATAATATGACATTGTGGCCACCAGGTTTTTATGGACACAGGACCGACATACCGTGGCTACCATGGGCACTGAAGAACAAAAACCAACAGGTGCATTATGATTTTGATTAAATACATATTTGTATGTATTAATATTACCACATTTTTAAATAACAAACCACTGTTGAGTTGTTGATGCTTCTAAAAGCATGAAATTAGTTACGTATATCCAGCGGTGTGAGAAAGTGTTTTCTCCCTTCCTGATTTCTTGTTTTATTGTAAATCTGTCACACTTAAATGCTACAGATGATCAGTGACAAACTGTTTTTTTAAATGAAACTTTCTATTATTGACTCATTCAATCCCCGCCCTTTTTCAGAAGCCATCCCTCTAAGTACCAGCATTTTTGGATGATTTTGACAGATTTTTAAAGCCACGCATAATATTGTGATATAGGGATATATACACATGATATATACCAGAAGAAAGGTTAGACTGTCATCTTTCATCAGAAAGTTATTTTCTACCCTTTTCTGTTCTTCCTTTTGTGTTATCCGTGGACCATGATATCCTCTTGTCACGTCTGGACCTGTACGTAGGTCTTAAAGGAACTGTTCTCCAGTGGTTTCGTTAATATTTATCTGAAAGGCCCTTTTCTGTCAATATTGGCAACTTCAGTTCAAAAGTGGCTTAACTCTGGTGTGCCTCAAGGCTCCACTTTGGGTCCAGCCTTGTTTGCTCTGTACATGTTGCCCTTGGGGTTTTTCATCTCCAAATATAATAGTACATTTCATTGTTTTGCAGATGATCTCCAAATCTATCTGCCTTTGAAATCTGGTAGACTTAATGTAGTCTTAATGATATCAAGCAGTGGTTGTCTCTGAATTTCCTTAAGGTAAAGGAGGGAAAAACAGAAATTCTTGTTTTTAGCAATCCAGCTCCTTTAGATGGTGTGGATAGTGTTCTTGGCCCGTTGTCTTCATATTTCCAACCATATGTTAAAAACCTTGGCGTGTTTTTAGACGGTTCTTTTAAATTAATTAAACAAGTGAGTGCTGTGGTCCAATCTTGTTTCTTCCACTTGAGACAGTTGGCAAAGGTAAAACCGTTCCTTCCTAATGACGTCTTTGAGCATGTTTTTTGAGCACGATTGCAATTCATTGTATTGTGGTCTGGACAAATCTTCCATGCATCGTCTCCAGCTGGTTCAAAATGAAGCTGCCGGCCTGTTAATGGTTACCAAGAGACGGGAACATATAACCCCAATCTTGGGCTCCTTGCATTGGTTACCTGTTGCTTACAGGATCCAGTTCAAAGTTCTTCTTTTGTTTTTTAAGTGGCTGAATGGGCTGGCTCCTTCACACTTATCTGACTTATTGAGTGTTCATGTTCCTACCACAACTATGAGGTCCAGCTCAAAGTTTCTGTTAACAATGCCTCAGTCTAAACTTACATCTCGGGGTGATAGGGCCTTCTCTGCCGCAGGTCCGAGACTTTAGAATGGCCTGCCTCTTAACATTCGATCTGCACAATTGCTGGAGCATTTTAAATCCAGATATAAAATAAAAAAAAATTATTAACTGCATTTTGTGTGAACTATTGTTGTCATTGACTACATTTGTTTGATGATCGGAAATTTAAAATTTGAAAACATGCAAAAAATAAGAAATCAGGAAGGGGGCAAACACTTTTTAACACTATTGAAGATACAGGTAAGGGCCAGAAAATTAGAATATTTTCATAAACTTGATTTATTTCAGTCATTGTGTTCAAAAGGTATAACTTTTACATTATATTGAATCATTGCACACAGACTGATGCATTTCAAATGTTTATTTCTTTAATTTTGATGATTATAGGTGGCAACAAATGAAAATCCGAAATTCCGTGGGTCAGAAAATTAGAATATTACCTAAGGCCAATACAAAAAAAGGATTTTTAGAAATGTTGGCCAACTGAAAAGTATGAACGTGAAAAATATGAGAATGTACAGTACTCAATACTTGGTTGGAGCTCCTTTTGCCTCAATGACTGCATTAATGCGGCGTGGCATGGAGTCGATCAGTTTCTGGCACTGCTCAGGTGTTATGAGAGCCCAGGTTGCTTTGATAGTGGCCTTCAGCTCTTCTGCATTTTTGGGTCTGGCATTCTGCATCTTCCTCTTAACAATACCCCACAGATTTTCGATGGGGCTAAGGTCAGGCGAGTTGGCTGGCCAATTGAGAACAGAAATATCATGGTCCTTAAACCAGGCACTGGTAGATTTGGCGCTGTGTGCAGGCGCCAAGTCCTGTTGGAACGTAAAATCCCCATCTCCATAAAGCAGGTCAGCAGCAGGAAGCATGAAGTGCTCTAAAACTTGCTGGTAGACGGCTGCGTTGACCTTGGATCTCAGGAAACAGAGTGGACCGACACCAGCAGATGACATGGCACCCCAAACCATCACTGATGGTGGAAACTTCACACTAGACTTCAAGCAACGTGGATCCTGTGCCTCTCCTCTCTTCCTCCAGACTCTGGGACCTCGATTTCCAAAGGAAATGCAAAATTTGCTTTCATCAGAAAACATAACTTTGGACCACTCAGCAGCAGTCCAGCTCTTTTTTTCCTTAGCCCAGGTGAGACGCTTTTCGCGCTGTTTCTTGTTCAAAAGAGGCTTGACACGAGGTATGCGGCAGTTGAAACCCATGTCTTTCATGCGTCTCTTGGTGGTGGATCTTGAAGCACTGACTCCTGCAGCAGTCCAGTCCTTGTGAATCTCCCCCACATTTTTGAATGGGTTTTTTTTCACAATCTTCACCAGGGCGCGGTGATTCCTATCGCTTGTACACTTTTTCCTACCACAGTTTTTCCTTCCCTTTGCCTCTCCATTAATGTGTTTGGACACAGATGTTTGAGAACAGCCAACCTTTTCAGCAATAACCTTTTGAGTCTTGCCCTCCTTGTGCAATGTGTCAATGGTTGCCTTTTGGACAGCTGTCAAATCTGAAGTCTTCCCCATGTTTGTGTAAGCTTCAGAACTGGACTGAGAGACCATTTAAAGCCCTTTGCAGGACACCAGGTGTCTTCAAAATTGAACCCTTTCACAATATTCTAATTTTCTGACCCACGGAATTTCGGATTTTCATTTGTTGCCACCTATAATCATCAAAATTAAAGAAATAAACATTTGAAATGCATCAGTCCGTGTGCAATGATTAAATATAATGTAAAAGTTATACCTTTTGAACACAATGACTGAAATAAATCAAGTTTATGAAAATATTCTAATTTTCTGACCCTTACCTGTATATACTGCATAGTTATCTCAGGAGATCACTGCACAGAGAGCATTGTATTTGGCCACCAACTCAAAAATGTGTTCAGGCAGCAGTAGTGAAATAAACATTTTGAAGAAGGTGCAATTGCCAAATAACTGAGATAATGGACGTTTTGTCAGCTGCTCTGAGAATAAAGCTGGTACTCTGACGGGTCAGCAGACAGATTCCAGAAATATAGAATTTCCTATAAACAATTATGATTGTATTGATAGTTGTACAAAAGAAATCGTGGACACAGTTAACATTATTGAAATTGTATATATATATTTTTTTTTTACAGTTTTGTTGGATGTCCTCTCCAACCTTGGACTGGAGAAATATTATCCCAACAAACTCAGTCTTCAGTCTCTATTGGAAGTCAACAAAAGCAGCATCTATGAAAAAGCTGTTATATCAGTGAATGAGATGCCATTTCATTTCTTAAGAAAACTGTTTCAAATCAATGCCGGGTGCCGAAACTGCACACGTATAATCAGCAGCTGTGATGAAACTGATGACAACCTTGACTTATTGGACCTTTACACAGCATGTAACCCATCCGAAAACACAGTTCATCCTCTTGACCTGATAGTAGGTCTGTTTCTTTGTGCAGACAGCTTCTTGCAACAGGAAATGGCCGTCAAGATGTCTTTATGCCAGTTTTCCGTCCCGCTGCTGTTGCCCCACACCGACAACAATCAGTGTACCCTGATGCTATGGGCTCTGAGAGAAATTGTAAAAGAGTGGTGTCCACATGATTTGTCCCAATCAAGAGGATTTGTTGAAGACAACATTGTCCAAGCAAGAATGCCGTTGTTTTCCTTTGTGAGGTTAAAAAGCTGCAGTATATCCAAATCTCAGTTTCTGAATCAGGTCCTCAGCCGTGACCAGCAGAATCACACTATGTTCACCCACAGAGACATGGAAGGAGGAAGCCTGACTCGAAAACTGTCAAATGGTTTAGTGGAAGTTTGCTGGTTTCTTCCTTGTGGGAGGAAAAATCTTGACGTGTTCCCGGAGCCAGTTGCATTTGCTAATTTGCGAGGAGACATTTCCGAGTCACTTACACAGTTTACTTTTCTGTATGAAGTTTCCAATGCAGTCTTTGTATTCCTGGACAAAGTTGAAGAAAAGGAACATCTCATTCTGAAGGCTCTTCAAGATGCAAAATCCAGACTCTATTTTGTTGTTCATCGTGGAGATAGTGCTGCTGAGAATATGACGTCTGTCAAGAAAACACTGCAAGATTTGGATGTACCAATGAGCAGTGTCAAAATCAAGGATTCAAGGGTAAATACAGCAGAGTTTTCAAAAAAGCTTTGTGAAACCATCAAAACCTCACTCTGTTCCATAAAGACCACAATGAGTATTGCAGATATGCAAAAGAAAGCTGTTGACTTGGGTCTGACTGTGGATGAAAACAAAACTCTTGAGCAGAAAAAAACTGCTGAGGAGATCATGATGGGGATTGGTGTGCGAAGTATACCACACTACAAAAAACAACAGCTTCCTTTGCAAGGAGAGAACTGGAAGAGATTATCACAACTGGAGAGGAAGGAGTGCAGAATCAGTGATGTCGGCACTGATGCTGTTGAGCATCATATAGCTCAGCTACAAGAGGAGAAAAAGCACATTTGGGAAGAACAAAAACAGCAAAAAGTGTCTCAAGGAATGCTGGCTTTTATTGAGACCTTATCAACAAGCAACAGAGAGACAAGACAGTTTTTCTTGAAGTGGATGAAATTCAGGTTCAATGACCATTCTCGAGACAAACTGAGCAACCTGCGCAACAAATTCAAAGAGCAATGCAAAGCAAAGGATGCCAAACTCATTGCGGAAGTTGATCAAGCTCTGTTGGACAGCTCTTTAGGGGTAGAGCATTACATGCGAGAGGTGGGACTTCACTATGAGGTTTCTGCGCACTCAGATGATATCACAAATAAAATGTCCCATTTGCCTGAAGTAGCTGCTGAAATGCTGTTGGATGGTTATCCATTGGAACTGTTGGATGGTGTTGCTTCAAACGTCCCAGAGAAGTGGGTGACAGCCGTGTTAATGGAGCTTCACAAGAAGGTCGGGGGACAGAGCAGATTGTTAGTACTAGCCGTGTTGGGGGTTCAAAGTAGTGGAAAATCAACCCTTCTCAACACCATGTTTGGTGTTCAGTTTAGTGTCAGCAGTGGCAGATGTACAAGAGGGGCCTACATGCTCTTTCTCAAAGTTGGAGAAGATACTCAACAAGAGTTGGGTTGTGACTTCATTCTGCTCATTGATACAGAAGGTCTGAAATCCCCTGAGCTCGCACAACTAGAAGATAGTTATGAGCATGACAATCAGCTGGCAACCTTTGTCATTGGCTTAAGTGACGTGACCATTATAAACATTGCAATGGAGAATGCAAACGAAATGAAAGATGTCCTCCAAATCGCTGTTCATGCCTTCTTGAGAATGAAAGAAATTGGGAAAAAGACTATTTGTCATTTTGTGCACCAAAATGTTGCTGGAGTTTCAGCTCATAGCAGAACCCTGACAGAGAGACAACATCTCTTGGACCAACTCAATGACATGACAAAGATTGCAGCCGACATGGAAAGACAATCTTCTATCCAAGAATTCACAGATGTGTTGCACTATGATGTGGAAAACAACAACTGGAACATCCCAGGACTTTGGCATGGAACTCCTCCAATGGCACCAGTAAACACTGGTTACAGTGAAGCCGTATCACAGTTCAAGAAAAATCTTCTGGACTCTGTAGGAAAACAAAGGCAATCCCCAGCCTCAAAGATCCCAGACTTTGTAGAATGGATGAGAAGTCTGTGGAAATCAGTGAAATATGAGAACTTCATCTTCAGTTTCAGGAACACTCTTGTGGCCCACGCTTATGACAACCTGTGCAAAGAGTTCAACCAGTGGGAATGGGAGATGCAAAAAGAAATCCTCTCCAGACAGACAGCAGCAGAGTTAGAAGTTGCAAATGCCAACAACGACGGTGGATTGGAAGCATGGACCACCTTGGTCAGGCTCAAAAAAGAACAACTAGCTGAAGAAATAGAAGCACAAAAAAACAAAATGAAAGACAAACTCTCCGATTATTACAGAAAGAGAGACAGACATGTAAACCTGATAGAGAAATACAAAGCAGACTTTTTCAATTGCATCACAGGCCTGTCAAATGAGATTCAACATTCAGTCAATGCTAAATTGGAAGGAACGCTCGAGCGAAAGATAGCTTTGAGAAAGGCACTGGACATAATACAGGAGTACTGTGGCAGGATTGAAGAGAGAGTCTTGAAGCTTCTGAGCGACTGCAAAGACACCAAACTGTCTGATGACCAACTTCGAGAGGAGTTTGACAAAATGTGGACTGCTGCTACTGCCAATGTACCTGCACTGAAAGAAAAAGATATACACGCATCCGTTCTCACCCAGCTGAAGAGGAATCTATCAAACCGGAATGTTAACGAGGACTTACAGCACATCAAAGACCTGAAAAGCTTTGGAATGGACACATTTAAGACACGAATTGACCATGTTGACTCTGTCATGAAGAAGATTAAAAATATGTTGAAAAGAGACATACAGATGTTTGCAGACAACGTCATTGAGACATCAACAAAGTTTGTTGTTGATAAAACCAAGTCAGGTGGTGATTACCATGATTCTTTGTCAAGGGATCTGTTGCAAAGGATTGATGAATCACTAAATAAAGGTTATAGGTCTCATAGCGCAAACATAAGATTTGAGATTGACCTCAAACTTCATATTTGTGGAATTGCTGCCAGAAAATTCCTCAAAATGCACCAAAAATTCTTGTGCAAAAATGACCCCCGAGCACAGTTGGAACAATACAAGCACCAATACTTGTCTGACTTTCTGGATTTGTACAAAGAGACAGATCACTGCCAACGCAAAGCAAATGATTATGTCCAGTTTTGTATCAAGCCCGCCATTGAGGACTACATGAACAGAGCTTTGGGAGTTGACATTGTAGATGACATCTTGACAAGTTGCCATTCAGTAGAGTACAGTTCACGCTCCAGTTTCCACTACAACATTCAGAAAGAGTTACTGCTGAAAGATGACTTTGAGGCATTTGTCAAGTACATCTCTCAGTACGAAATGTATGTTAAGGACTGGATATTTGAGCAGGTTGTTCAAAAAATGCAAGACAACATTTTGTGTGAATTAAAGCGAAAGAAGCTGGAAGCTGTAGTTGCCAAAATATTGAAGGCAATGAAGGAGGCCTCAAGTATGCGATCAGATGACAATGAAAATGTTCCAAAACTTGTCTTTGAAATGCAGAATGATCTGATGGAAGACTTTGCGATACCAGAGGATGCTACAAACCGTGCTTTGTTTCAAATCAAAACCACATGCCAGTCATTCGCACAAAGCTTTACTGCATCCTTGAACACGTTAAAGGAAACTCTCCATGTGGAATTCTCCAAGATGGAAGACATACCTGAAACCCTAAATAGGCTTACAGTGAAACCACAGGATGAGCTCTTCAAGAGGATATTTGGATGCGGACACATTTGCCCATTTTGTAAAATTCCTTGTGAGGCTGGAGGAAAAGACCACAAGAAACATCATGCTGCTGTGCATCGGCCACAGGGGCTTGGAGCATACAGATACCTTTCAACTGAAGTACTGGTTGAAACTCTATGTACAACTGATGTGCAGACTGACCGTTTATTTCGAATATTTGAAGGGACAACTGAGCTGTGGATTCCATACAAAGACTACACAAAATACTATCCTGACTGGCACATTCCTCCAGATGCCACAATAGAAGCTTCTGATTACTGGAAGTTTGTACTTGTACGCTACAATCAGAGATTTGCTCAAACGTATGCGTGCAAGCCTGCCGATGTTCCAAATGCCTGGACGACAATCACAAAGGAGCAAGCCCTTGAGGGTCTGAAAAACACTTTCAACATGAGTTAATCTTTTGCTCAGGGGATTTCAGACAACAGTAGTAAACCTGGTTCATGGTGTAATATATGTGTATACTAATAAATACCTGTACCTTACATTTCGATAACACTGTTCTGGGAACTCAAGGATGCTGATTATATATTTTGTGGTGATGGTGATGATGTACTACACCCAGTAAAAGATTGTCACATCATATTTATCTTTGAATATTGTAAATATCTATCTTGAATATACTGTATTATGAGTCTTTTCTTGTAAACTCCAGATTACTTTTTTCTTTTAGTGAACTCCAATCGAACTGGCTTCATGACTTAGGGAGGTCAAAGTGACCTGATTGTTACCCAAGATGGGTTTGGATGTTAATGAATTCCAAGATGCCCTGCCCCAAACAGTTTGTTCCAGTTAGAAGGTACCTCCAAATCAGGGCTGAGTTCTGGAAACCTACGTCATTGTTACTGCTTCAAAACACTATTTAACTGTCTCCCCAACCAGTGTCTTGTTTTGCTTTTCAAAAATGTACCATAAGAATTGATTAAATGTCGTTCAATAACCATTTCTTTAAAATGGAAGTGATATTACAGCATACTGTATGTAACAGTATCCTTGCCTCAAATCAGCAGTCCTTTCCTCTTCCTGCCCAAGGGTGCTTGATGAAAATTTGAGTGTCACTACCACAACAAAGACTCAAGTGTCAGTGATTCACGTGTAAGTGTAATATGTACGTAAGTCATGAATGAATCATTGACAAGTGAATTTCCTCAAATTTATAGTTATTGAATGATAATATTGCATTGTTAAACCTTACAGTATTGTTGCACTATTGTTCGGATTGTTATGTGGATTTACTTTTGAATTTGTCAGTCAGCTACATTTTAAATAAGAGAGGTTAATTTTGCAAAATATTTTGTATCCAGTACATACTGTGTACAAGCAGTGTACACAGTAGTAGTCTAAAAGCTGCATGTTTCCACATTGTGACATGCAATATTTCGAACACGATGCTACATACAAAGATTTAACATAACAGTAGCCCACCAGAAAGGTTGTGCTGTTATTGCATTGACGTCTTCATCCTTCTCTTTAAAAGACCAGACATATTGAATGAGCATCCAATGGAAATATGGAACCTGTGCAAGGTGCACTGTGGTTGAACTCACTTTCGAAGTCATTGTTGTGCCACCCCGGAGGTCAGGGGAACCAGGGTAAAGAGCAGGTGGAAACACCTGGCCAGGCCCAGCAAGGTGTACTGTGGTCAGACACACTCTCCGAGTGCCTCAAGTTGTCTGTCTCAGACACAGTTGTCTGTGTAAAAAAAAAAAAACAAGACCAAATTAATAGCTTGTGAGAGCTCTTTTGCATTTTGAAATGCCTGTTAAAATATGGAAACACCTGTACAAACTCCTACAGGCCAAACATGTAGTTTTAAGAATGCAAAAATAAAATAAATGTACACTTACAGTATACGCTGAAATACTTATTTATATTTATTGTCAAATTCACTACCTATTTTACTATCTATTTTGCCATGGACCTACCTCCTTTTGAAATAAGCAGACATTAAAACATATATGAAGCACTGCATTGTTTTGTTAGCTTAACTTTTTCATATCGTGTATAGATGTAAATGTCCACTTTGAGAACAATGTCATCAAGCTAACTGGAAAGCAACACAATTGACAACTTACATTGTTGCTGGTCGTCAGGACTCATCCATGAAATCTTCCCAACTTCCACAGCATTGTCCTTGAAATAGTAGATGGCAAATGCCATTGTGGCTTCTTAAATGCTGAAAAATATTTGTTTTTCCTTCTTCTGTGACCAGTGTCCCGTGTCAACAGTACCTTTTGGGGTGGGGATCAGGGATGTGCATTAATGAGCATTAATTTAAAATTAGGCGACTCCCATTGGCTGCCAGGTAGGGGGCGGGACCATGGCAAGAAGTGCAAAGCATAGCATCCAGTGAGAACGTGGCACCACAGCTAGAGCTGAAATTGATGAGAAGCTTAGCTAGATCATAAGAGCGATTTTGAATGCGTTGACGCTGTGTACAGAACACCTTTACCAAACCTTATGAAAGGGACTGACTTGATCAGTAAAGTCAAGTGAAATGTTTTTCTGTGTGACATTTAAGGTATAAAGTAATATAATTGTTTAATTAATTAACATTAATATATAAATGTTAAGCACAAGTCAATGGCTTGACCGTATTATGCACATGGAGCAAGATATACTACGTATTAGTCATTTGTGGCAGTAAGAAGTATACTAAAGTATAAGTAAGTCCGAGTATTAATGTACTTAGTCTTTATACTTTTCAGTATAAGCCAATTATACTTCAAGTATACTTCATTGTACTATTATTAAGTATATAAAATATAGTTTACCAACTAATAAAGAAATTTACTATCTATAAATGTGCATTAAATATGTATAACACAAGTAGCTAGCCAAAACACAAGCTAGCTAACACCAAAACACAAGCTAGCTAACAGTCATCACACCAAGTTTACGAACACATTCAAAATAACCATTCAGGGACATTTAAGATCGCTATTTCAGAAGCTTTTTACACAGATACTCACAAAGACGAAAGTTTCCGGAGCTTCAAACGTTTTAGAAGAAACACAGCTTGTTCATGAGCTCTTCAAACTTAATTTCTTCCGTTGCAAGCTGTTGCTTCACAGAGCGAAGAAAAAACGTCAAAGATTGTCTAATCGCGAGATGAGTACTCACTCTTCCTGTCACTGAAAACATTGTTTTTAAATGCTGTCTCACTTTGATCTTTTTTAATCATTTCTTTTTAACCGGTTTTACTCTACATTATATCATATTTACTTAACGACTATGAACCTCTTTACACATTTTAAATAAACTCAGATATCTCATGTTTATGAAAATTGAAATAGCTCAAAACTAGCATAACATAGCAGCTATATAGCGAGCTAGTGTAGCATGCTAGTCCATGTCCCAATTTCAATAAAATGCCACTTGCTCCAAACAACTTCTATTTCCACAAAGTGAAGCAATCTTTATTCAGACCATAAAGGAACAGAGAAAATGTGTTTTGTTTTTTTGTCGCTATCGCATGGACGTGTTTTTTTTTCTTCTTATTTCGAATGTGAAAAACATCCAAAGCACAACAAACTAACCAAAATCAATACAAATAAAAATACCTATGTATATATAAACGTACACATGTTCGAAAGGGAGTGGGAAGAAGTCAAGACATTTGGTTTGATAGAAATGTATCAAAAATTGTCTGCATTCTGACATTTTCAATAAAGCAGATTTCAGATTCACTGTCTTAATTTGAGTACAGGACAAAAAAATGTAAAAAAAAAAAAACTTAAACTATATTAGGAAAGCAGGAAGTGAACAAATCTAACAGTTATTGATTGTGAAAGTACGTGATAGAGGGGTAGGATTTAATAAGCTTTGCTTCTTCCTACTCCTTTTGGACATGTGGAACTGGGAACTGATTATGGGATGCATTCAATTGTAATCTGATGCATGTTCAAATGAAATAAAACCATTACCATTACTTTTCTCCCAGAACACCTAGGAGATCCACATTCCTGTGCTCCGTGTCTCCTCCTCCTCAGCTGTCACGTCACTGTAGATATATTGTATCCTGTAGTCTCTGTTAGTCGCCTTTGCCCGTGACCAATATCAACACCCCTGGCCAGGATCAACACCATCAATCATAAGAAGAGGTAAGTGCATTTACGTATATCACTGTAAAGTAAACATACTTCATTATTTCAATCAGTTCAGTTCAGTTCAATCAGTTGCTATATTTCATTCATGAAATCACTCTAGTTGTCATATTTCATTCTTTAAATAACCCTAGTTACCATATTCCATGAATTCAATGACTTTCGTTGCCATATGTCATTATTTAAATCGCTATAGTTATCATTGTATTATTTAAATCACTCTAGATGCTGTAGAACGCTGTAAACAGAGTGGAAGTGTATGCCGAGTGTGAGTCATGCAGGAATGTCAGCGTGTTCTGCTACATTCCTGTCTTTAGCACACACACACACACACACGCACGCACACACAGGTACACACCAAAATGTCTTTCCTTGTGAGTTAGAGATGTCAGTGATGTAGTGTTTTTATTCATTCATTCATTCATTTTCTACCGCTTATCCTCACGAGGGTCGTGGGGGGTGCTGGAGCATATCCCAGCTGTCTTCGGGTAAGAGGAGGCGGGGTAGACCCTGGACTGGTGGCCAGCCAATCACAGGGCACATATAGACAAACAACCATTCACACTCACATTCATACCTATGGACAATTTGGAGTCACCAATTAACCTAGCCCTAGTGTTTTTATTACAAAATAATAAGAATCATATACAATCAATGGATATTGTATGGAAATATGAAGTCAGACAGCTGATGTATGTCATGTACTTTCAATACAAAGTACTTGCCAATATGATTACCATATAATCTGGACTATAAGTCACTCCGGAGTATTAGTCGCACAAGGCCAAAAATGCATAATTAGGTAGAAAAAAACATAAGGATGCCCGGACACGATGTCTCCCTCTGGCATCCAGAGCAGACATAGACAATCGATCCCCGATTAACTGATTCAGAGTGCATTGTAAATCAATTTTAAATAGATGTAACCTTTTTTGGTGAGCACCTTGCAACACAAACAATATATCACATGTGCTGATTAATCGGTCGCTGATAAGTATTGGCTAATTTCCACAAAAGACACTTGGCTGGTACTAATGCTAATACCGTATTTTCTGGACTATAAGTCGCTCCGGAGTATAAGTCGCACAAGGCCAAAAATGCATAATTAGGTAGAAAAAAACATACATAAGTCACATTGGAGTATAAGTCACGGGTAATTTATTTGACAAACTACTTGACCAAAACAGACATTACGTACTCTTGGAAGGCAAGTTCTAACAATAAAAGAATAGAGAACAGGCTGAATAGGTGTAAGATATGCTAACACAATGGTTATTCAGCTACACAAAAAATAAACATGAACAGAAAAGGTGTCCATTGTTTATGTAACATAAACAGTTTTTTCATTTATAAGTTGCTCTGGAGTATAAGTCGCAGGAACAGCCAACCTATGAAAAAAATGTGAATTATAATCCGGGAAATACTACAGTACATTATTCTGCTTATATGGTATTTTTCATATATACAGTGTTCATCAGTGTTAATAAGAGACGTCTGTATTCATGTGTGTCCTTTATTCACGTGTGTCCTCCTGCAGCTTCTGCTGGTGTTGTGTGTAAGACATGGAGATCAAGGTGTGGGTGGAAGGTGTGGTCAGAGTCGTGTGTGGTATATCCCAGACTACTTCCTGTCAGGATGTTGTCATTTCTCTCGCACAAGCAATTGGTAAGCCGTCTTAGCCGTCTTTTATTTTATATGGCATTGTACAGTATGGCATACATTAAAGGTTAAAAAAATGTCCCCAAGGTCAAAACATTTTTTGTTTCAGCTGCCAACTATAGCACTCACTTATCATGATTCTCACAAATTCTATTTCATCCATATCATTTAAAGTTTTGGTTGTCTTCCAGAAAATGAAATTTGTAAAGCAGTGGTGTCCAAAGTGGGCCATGTTTTCTAAATATAATTTAACAAGAAAGATTTTTTTTTTTTTTTAAAACAGCAAAAATGGAAAAATATTGGAAAAAGGTCGGAATCTAATGTTACGATCTTACAAGAATAACATTGTAATATTAAATATAAAAAATAAAAATAACATCATTTTAGTTCCATAAAGTTAAAATATTAAAGAAAGACATTACCGATGAGATGATGGTTTGAACCCTCCCTCAGTCTACCATGTTGTTGTACCATGTTGTTAAAATGATGTATTATATGATCACTGTTTTGTGGTATAATATGTCCTATTATTAGTCCAAAAAATATTGTAAAACAAGTCATTCGTATACCCTTTCTTAAGCTGAGAATAAATAATTTGGAGGCTAAATCCAGCAAAAATAATAGCAGCATAAAAGTGACTATAGTGGTGTTATTGTATGTTTACAGGTTCTCTAATAATGGTAAAATGTATAAAGTGTATACAGAAGAAATCCAAAATATTATGCGAACAAAGTTGTAATTAATAGAAGAAAATGAAGCTAAAACAGTGGGAAAACAAGAAGCTATAACAGCAGAAATGGAATAAAACAGCAGAAATTATATGAGAATAATGTCAAAGTATAAAGAGAAAAACGTTGTATTCTAACAAGAAAAAAGTTGCAATTTTATGAGAATGAACTCTTAATATTAATTGAGGAAAAATAGTGTCAGTTCATTAGCATAGACTTGAAATATTAAAGAAAAAGTATGTTATTTTTGGATACATTTTAAAAAGTGGTGATATTATGAGAAACGAAAAGAAAGGAATAATGTTGCATTTTGTTTGAATAATTAGATTTGGGAAAAAGACACAACAGGAATAAAGTGAAAATATTTAGAGGAAAACAAGAAAGGTCATTATTTTCTAAGAATAACTTTGTAATACAGTAAACCTCGGATATATCCGAAATTCGCTCACAACGGACAGATAAAAAAGAACCAATTTTTCTGTAATGCATTTCCAATAAAAATTCATTGCATATATCGGATTTTTTATAACGGATTTTGCCTATTTCGGACAAAATCTCCAGTCCCGTTCCAATGCATTTCCATTAAATTTCCCTCGCATATATCGGATGGCCGCATCGTGGCGCTCCGATTCGCCGAATCGTGACAGGCCGCTATACGACGTCATTTGCAGCGTTTGCAGCGTTGCCTGCGCGTCCAGGTACATTGGAAACATAGTCAAGGAAGTGCCTTTTTATAACGGATAAAATCCAATTTACGCATATACCGGATATAAATCCGATATATGCGTAAAACGGACATTTTCCGGTATACGGATTTCGCTTATATCGGGCAAAACCAGTGGGAACAATTGAATCCGATATATCCGAGGTTTACTGTAATATGAGGAAAAATAACGTCATTGGCATGAAGTTGAAATATAAAAAAAAAGGTTTTATTTTCATGAAGTCGTAATATTATGAGTAATATTATTACAAAACAACAAATAGAGTTGTCATTTTTGGGAATTAAGTCGTAATTACTAGAGGCAAATTTACAAGAACAAAGTTAAAATAGTTGGAAAACAAGAAAAAATAACAGCAGAATTGAGAGAAAAAAATCCTTATTTTCTGAGAATACCATAGAATACCATAATAATAATTATGTAGTGTAATGGAGTGTAGTTCACTTTACGGTGTCTTCTATCACACAGGTCAAACAGGTCGTTACGTTCTGGTCTTGAAATTCCGTGACACAGAAAGACCACTGGGAGCCGATGAATGTCCGCTACAGCATCTGAATAAACTGGGACAGTTTGCTGGAGAGGTCCAGTTTATTCTCCACCGAACTGGTCCCAGTCTGAGTGCTGGGCAAGACCAAACAACCAGAGTCATCCATCCTGCCCTTCTTAAACCACCAAAGCCGGAATCCATCAAACACAGGAGACCAAAGAAGGCTCTCACGTTCAGTCTTGGTCCATCCACAGCTCCTAGGAGAACTCAGTCCAACCGAGCCTGGTCTCCTTGTCCAAGAACCTCACCAGAACCAAGAGCTTCCCTTCTTGACTCTCACAACACGATACAGTGTGATGGCGCTCCATCTTCCAAGGAGGAAGTGTTTAGGCAGATTTTGCAGCAACAGATGATGCTGAAGGACTTGGAGATTGAGCTTCAAGCTCTAGAGGATGACACGGAGTGGCGGGAACAAGAAATGGCCAATACTGCAATTTCTGCCTGGAATTCGGAGGCAACCGATGAATTGACCAGACTCGAGCAACTGTTCAGACATAACGAAGCAGAGCTGATGATGAGTCAACTATGGGGAGAATCGTTACAGGAAGAAATAGACAGAGAAGAAGGTAGGATCAAAGTTTTTTCATTCTCTAAATAAAATAAACATTCTCTATTCTTCCTATTTGACAGACTTGCAGAGTCGTCTCAACTACGTCCAGTCATCAGTGGAGGATCAAAGCTCTCGGATTGAAGAGCTTCTGGACCTTTTTGCACATCTCCAGAGTGACATCGGTACCTCTCAGGTGGACACTCAGGTGGAGATCTTGAAGCCCCTGAAACAGGAGCTCAAGCAACGTGTGCAGCAGGGAGAAGAACTGAACGACACATTGTCAAAGACTTCCAGAGACCTACAAGCTGCAGAGGAAAGACTTCGGGTACGACTTAGATGTTGTATTTGATAGGATTATGGTATTTGAAGCTATGGAGCATCTATCGTGAACTTGTCTAATTGGGCCTATTAAACGGTTGTTAGCCTGACGTAGATGCTAGAATTCCATCCATCCATCCATCCATCTTCTTCCACTTATCCGAGGTCTAATATGAGAAGCTTCCCTATCCTCTGGCTGCTTCATCCAGCTCCTCCCGGCGGATCCCTAGGCGTTCCCAGGCCAGTTGAAAGATCTGAGGGGCATCCAGACCAGATGCCCCGAGTCTGCCCAGCCCATATACAGTATAAAAGTAAAAGTAAATGCAGCCAATCCCCGGGTCCTTCATTTATCACTGTTAACTGGTTCCAGACCCGACTGTGAGAAGTGAATTTATGTGAAGTAGAATTCCTTGTATATAAATAGAACATTTGAATCGTTAGAGCACAGCAAAAACTGTTAACAATCTTCTAAATATGTTTCTTAACATTATCAGAACCGTTTAGACATGAAATACTACCCATTACTACCCAGATATATCTTACTTATTGTGTGGAAATATGGAATAATAACTGTAAAAGCAATCTTCACTCGCTAAATGTACTGCAAAAAAGGTCAGTAAGGATAATTCATAATGCCGCCTACAGAGAACATACTAACTCCTTATTTGTAAAATCAAAAATATTTAAACTTGCTGATATAGTTCATCTTCAAACAGCTAAAATAATGCATAAGGCTAAAAATAACCAATTAGCTAAAAATGTCATCCAATACTTCTCTACAAGAGAGGAGAAATATGATCTCAGGGAAGAACTACATTTGAAACACTTCTATGCTAGGACTACGTTAACGTTAATGTTAAGTCTTGAACCAGTCATGATGTGCTATATATATCACTATATTGACACTTACTATGGTACACATTATGGCATTGGATGCTCATATCACCTCCTACTTTGGTATGTGAAAATTAAATTAAATTAAATTAAATTAAATTAAATTAAATTAAATTAAATTAAATTAAATTAAATTAAATTAAATTAAATTAAATTAAATTAAGAAAGCAGGAAGTGAACAAATGTAACAGTTACTGATTGTAAAAGTACCAGATGGAGGGGTAGGATTTAATAAGCTTTGCTTCTTCCTACTCCTTTTAGACATGTGGAACTGGGAAATGATTATGGGATGCACTCAATTGTAATCTGATGCATGTTCAAATGAAATAAAACCATTACCATTACCATTACCATTGCCATTACCATTACTACAAATTATTGTAATTGTAATTGTAAAACATAATAACAGAAAATAATCAGTTTAAGACATAAATACAACGCATGTTCGTTTGCGTTACTGTAAATGTGTTCCAGTGCTAGGGGAGCCGAGTGGGGGACAGACAGGAAGTGAGGTTGGGCGTTCTGAATTTTAGCTTGGTGTTGGCTACGGCCGCAATAGAAGCCCGTGTTAGGGGTAATTACTTCAACCGGTTGTTCCAGTGATCGTATCTGGTGCTTGTGTGTCTCACCCAACATTACAGTACACCAAGTGACCAGTGTATAGTACTATATATCAACACAATGTCTTTGAATGTGTCTTCTGAATGCCTTATATTTGTATTTTACTTCATTTAGGCATCTTTATGCTTGAAAAGCTTCAAAGCTTTATACAATAAATGATAGCTAGTAGTGATATATCATATGTGATGATTAATATAACCCCACCTCATCTTTTAGGGCAGATGGGAGACGGTTGAGGAGCTGAATAAGGAGCTGAGACAATGTAAGCTGCAGCATTTCATCCAGCAGACCAGCACTACTCCACTTGTAGACCAGACAAACTACCTACCTGTCACTGATGCTTACCTCAACAATGCTGCCTTTATGGAGTGACCTAGAGGTCATAATAAATACAGAAATAAAAATTTAAAAGTTGAAGACGATTATTTAAAAACACAAGCATTGCTCATAGGTTTCTCACTGAAACCATGTAAGGACATATCTCTTTTTTTAGATGTTCCAAGCTTTGTTTATTCACCTGTGGACCATTACTCACCATTACGCTGCATAGTTTTTACTGGTAGAAGAAATCCCCCTCAGCTTTTATTGTTCATCCCCTGAACGCATCCAGACATACATAACGTCTGTTTTTAGAGTGGCTATATGGCGCCCAGATAATCCTGCTCAGGTCACTTAGGATATGCGTGATGTCACCCGTTTCACATTGTGTAATGTATGTTGTGGACATTTTGTCAAAGCCTGTGTGCTTATTTATTTTGAGTACAATGAATTGAGTTCGAGTGTCGAGTCAGCGAGTAACAGTCTTACATTTAAACTACACTTGATTTTTTAAAATTGTATTTATTTTGTTATGTTTACTGTGTTCTTTGTCGTGTGTGTACATACAGATTTACTGAATCTGGACTCACAGATCAAAATACAGTTGGAGTGCTGACTTTCTAATAGGGGTGTGTGTTATAACCCTGAAAAGGGGGAAATATGTGAATAAGGATGGCCGGACACGATGTCTCCCTCTGGCATCCTCATCCAGAATGTTTTTGTTTTTCATTTATTTCTCACACAGAAAAAACATGTATGTCCAGCACACAGTAGCCATTTTGTAGACCTGCACAGCAAATCAACAAAACAACAAACAGTGTTCCTTTCTACTTTTTCAGACAACTCAAACACAAAGCATCTAAAATAAAATAATAATTCTTATTTTTATTAATATTAATATTAATATTGATTACTATTAATAATTATTTATTTTTTCAGACAACTCAAAAATAATATTAATGGTTATATGTTATTAATTGTTAATATTGATATTTTCTGACAATTATTAATAGCTAATATATTATTAATATTAATATTCATTATTATTTATTTTATTTTATTGTGACTTTGAAACACAGTGAAATTTTGTTTTTGTTTTTTTTAAAAACAAGCAATGCGGTTAGTTTGGAGCTTGTTTTTGTCCCTTGGGGTAGTAGATACAGTATTACGTCCATCAGGTACGGACTAACTTTGCCTCGTCGTTATATTAATGATGTCTTTTTGTGTTTAGTTGTGGAATGAACCTATTATCTATTTGCCAGAGGCCTTTGGAACTGTCCAATGGTGGGCCTGGCCAATAGCATTTGGGTATCGGCCGATCTCACTCATGGATGATTGATATCGGAATCGGCAGAATCATCGACATCCCTACTCTCTAACTTTCAAGCAACTAAAATGACACAGTTTTTGGATGAAAATTCTATCAGTGGATTCAAATTAACTTATGAGGATCATCAATGACAATGATTGCCTGTCAGCAAGTGATATCACAAATAGCCATTGAATCATTCATTCATTCATTTTCTACCGCTTTTCCTCACAAGGGTTGCGGGGGTGCTGAAGCCTATCCCAGCTGTCTTCAGGCGAGAGGCGGGGTACACCCTGGACTGGTGGCCAGCCAATCACAGGGCACATATAGACAAACAACCATTCACACTCACATTCATACCTATGGACAATTTGGAGTCGCCAATTAACCTAGCATGTTTTTGGAATGTGGGAGGAAACCGGAGTACCCGGAGAAAACCCACACATGCATGGGGAGAACATGCAAACTCCACACAGAGATGGCCGAGGGTGGAATTGAACCCTGGTCTTCTAGCTGTGAGGTCTATGCACTAACCACCCGACCGCGTGCAGCCTAGCCATTGATTATTGGTGCAAATATGTTTTTAACAGAATGCCAGTGAAAAGTGTACAGTATGTACCAGTACAAGATTATAATACCGTTAACCCTGAGATTAACGCTGATGAAATAAGCTGCCTTGACTGAAAATAACCCGTCGGCTTATAACTGTATTCAAGTTCAAGCAGTAGGAGGGGCTTAAAGCAGGACTATAAAGACCATGTCCGTAATGAAGGGGACAGAATAGAGACACTGCAAGAAGAAAGAAGACACAGTCTTTGTCTTGCAGCTGCTTTTTCACCGCTTCTCTGCAAAGAGGACTTTTTTTGGACTCCGGCAAACGCAGTAAGTACAGCAGCACTCTAGCATCACTATTTCATGTTGATTGGTGTCAAAGTTCATAGGCCTTCAGTTGTAGCTCCTTTTGAGAACCACTGTTCTAATCTCTGTACAGTAATGCACAAGGATTGTACACAAGATTATTTTCTTAGCCGATTAATCTGTAGCATGCGGTTTCGATTAATCAAGTAATAGGTTAGGCCATAGACCATGTTGCAGACCACAGTACATTTTAAATATATAATTTCACAAAAAAATAAAATTAAAAAACGGAAAAATCAGTAGTCATTTAAAAAAATCAAACAACAGAAAACACATATATTTCTTTAATGTTGTCATATAATAAACCAAAAAACATTTTGTAATTTTTAGAAAAGTAAGTTGAGGAACAAGTTATAGTAATTATGGCAACAGGGTCAAAATAGTATGGGAATAATATAATATTACGGAAGAAAATTTACAGGATTAAAAAAACAGCTGTAATTTTATGAGAATGGAGTCAAAATATTGAGAGGAAAAAAGAGAGAAAAATATAACAATTTTATGAGGGTAAACTTGTGATATTATGCAGAATAATAGAGTTGAAATATTAACGAAAATATATGTTATTTTCTTTGAGTCGTAATATTATGAGAAACAATAAAGTTGTAATTTTGGGGATAATTAGGTTGGGGGAAAAGTTATAATATTATGGGAATAAAGTCGTAATATGAGAAGAAGAAAATTGACAAAGATCAATAATAATAAGAAGAAGAAATTTAATTTATAATGCACTTTACTTCAAAATAAGATGAAAATTTAAATTTTTGGGAAAATTCATTCAATTAAAAGTTCATACACATTTCATCTATACAGCAAACCTGGATGCATTTTTTTTCTTGAAATATATATGATTTTTTAGCATAATAGCTACAGTATCTATTTATTTATATATGATATCAAAGTGGCCCTTGCATCCTTTTTGGAAAAAGTTTGGACATCCCTGCTTATCCCCACCTCTCTCCCAAAGACAGCTGGGATAGGCTCCAAATATGAACATGGTAAACATAGTTAATGATATAATATAAATAAATGGTAATCCATGCAATAATAATAGCATGTATAGCATATAATAATAATAATATAGATGATCCCTGGAGTATTGTATAAGTAGTAGTCATCTTAAATGATGAATAACAGTCATGATGGTTTGCAGTCCAAAGCTAGCAACATGAACGTGGCAGTGGCACAAGGAGGAAACAAGGCGGCTCCTCCAAAGTTCAAACAGAAGGAAACCAGACAGTTCAAGAGCAAAGCGCCCAAAGCAGGACAAAAGGGGTAAAGCTCATCATCAACTGTATATCATATTCCATGTACTTTTCTCATACTTTCTATCTTTTCCCCCCAAAAAAAAGATTTGGCAATGATGTTCCAGGGATGGAGGGTCTTGGAGGTAAGACCTAGTTCAATATTTATAAATAATAGAAATAAATAATAGAAATATAAATTATAAATAAATATTTATTTATCGTGGTTCATTGGTTCCAGGCCTGAAATAATTTATAAATTATTATTATTACTATTATTATTATTATTACTATTATGATCATCATCATCATCATTATTATTATTATTACTATTATTATTATCAATATCATCATTATTATTATTACTATTATTATCATTATTATTAACATCACCATCATCATCATCATCATTATTATTATTATTACTATTATTATTATTACTATTATTATTATCAATATCATCATTATTATTATTATTATTATCATCACCATCATCACCATTATTATTATTACTATGATTATTATAATCATTATTATTATTACTATTATTATCATTATTATTATCATCACCATCATCATCATTATTATTATTATTATTATCATCATTATTATTATTATTACTGCTACTATTATTATTATTATTATCATTATTATTATTATTATTATTATTAGAGCCCTCTACACATGAAATAAACCCCCTATAGTCACCTTTACACTCCTTTTATCCTATGTAGTAGACATAATATGATAAAATCATGAAACTTGTGTGTGTTGCTGTAAATGTGCTCCGGTGCAACGTCTCAGCCAACATTACAGTAACATTACTGACACCTAGTGACCAGTGTAGAATACTACATAACAATGTCTTTGAATGTGTCTTCTCAATGCCTTATATTTGTATTTCCCTTCCATTTTTAGGCTTGAAAAATGCTTAATTTAGGCACAATTCCATAACATTTATTTAAAACCAACCACGAAACAGCATTTTTCAAAAACAGCAATAGAGTGAAGCCGCATAATTGGAAGTTTGGAGTGGCTAGGGATTACAGTATGGGATTTTTAAAAATATATAATGTATATTTTCATCTTCTTGGCCTGTGCAGACGCTGCAGTGGTGTGTCCTTGGGAGGCGTTTGGTGACATGGAGCTCAGCGACCTGGCTCAGTTTGGCATCATATAAATGTTTTTTTTTTTGTTGTTTTTGTGTGGATGCATTTTAGTACAAGAGTAGATCAGGGTGATATGGAAACGTATATGGATACTTATATATATGGATATGGAAACTTTCTAACTGCCAATTTAAACTAGTTTTTCTGTCCTTGTGCTATTATCGATTGAGCTACCTCTTCATCTACTTATCTACTTATTCTACCTTTCTACATTTTTTTATGAATATGCCATCTTTTCAAACATCCATTGCATATTTGTCCAAAGTGCATTTTCTATGAATGTAAATGAGGGAAAGGAAATGACAAGGAATATGCATACACATAATGCACACATTTAAATTAAATTAAATTAAATTAAATTAAATTAAATTAAATTAAATTAAATTAAATTAAATTAAATTAAATTAAATTAAATTAAATTAAATTAAATTAAATTAAATTAAATTAAATTAAATTAAATTAAATTAAAAGCAGATTTAATCATTTTTGATGACTAGGTGTCTGTGGCCCACCCTATATGGATCCGTGGCCCGTTTTGGGGTCCCAACCCACCAGTTGAGATTCACTGTACTACAGAACTGCTGCACTGGCATCAAATAGTGAACATGAACCAGTGGAAATGTATATTAGTGATACAGTAAATAAAGATTGATTGATGTGATCTTTTTGCCTTCTTTATTGTCAGCTTCAACACATCCATCCATAATCCATCACGGGTATGCTGGAGCCTATCCCAGCTGTCTTTGGGCTGGAGTAGTGGCCGGCCAATAACAGGGCACATATAGACAAACAACCATTCACACTCACATTCATACCTATGGACAATTTGGAGTCAATTAACCTAGCATGTTTTTGGAATGTGGGAGGAAACCGGGAGAACATGCTAACTCCACACAAAAATAGCCGAGAGTGGAATTGAACACGGGACATTCTGAACTTGTAATTAAAAAAAAAAATGAACAACTGAAATCTGATTTCACCTGATCAAAAGTTTAAGACCACAGGCTATAAAAGCTAAAATCTGCTAAAAATTCTCATTTTCTGTCAGGCATTGACACGGTCATGCCTTCCTGATACCAATAAGACAGTTATTCTACATTTTTGGAAAGATCCTGAGCATTACGGAACAAAAACGTCACATGGTTGACCCCCCCCCCAAAAATGACACCTGGCCTAGTGAGGAGATCAGGTCCGTCAGGGTCCGTTAAGACACAGTGCAGTCCTCGACCCAAATAAAGGCCCTTACTGGTGCCAACTACACCACAATAACCATCAGACGCCATCTGTGGGAAAAGAGTTTTTTGTAATTCTTTGAGCGATGGTCTTCAACTTTTAATCAGCTGACTTTTATTGTTGTTTTCAATAAATGACTTATAAACTAATAAATGACTTAAAAGTCAAGAATAAAAGTCATTTTTGGCGGCCGAGTGTTTAGCACACAGGTCTCACAGCTAGAAGACCCGAGTTCAATTCCACCCTCGGCCATCTCTGTGTGGAGTTTGCATGTTCTCCCCGTGCATGCGTGGGTTTTCTCCGGGTACTCCGGTTTCCTCCCACATTCCAAAAACATGCTAGGTTAATTGGCCACTCCAAATTGTCCATAGGTATGAATGTGAGTGTGAATGGTTGTTTGTCTATATGTGCCTTGTGATTGGCTGGCCACCAGCTGAAGACAGCTATGATAGGCTCCAGCACCCCCCACCGCGACCCTCGTGAGGATAAGTGGTAGAAAATGAATGAATGAATGAATTCTCAAGATTGGGCATGCTTTTCCTAGCTTAGAAGCACTTAAATAGAGAAAAATTGAGGTTTTGGATTGAGTTCAACTCTACACTTTCAACTGTCTCTTCCTGTTCGACCCCCACTCAGCTCCCCTAGCACCCCAACACATTTACAGCAACACAGTAATGTCTTAAATGGCTTCTGTCTACTAACGTCTATTATATTGGGTAACAGGGGAGTAAAGGTGAATATAGGGGTGTTATTTCATGTCTAGAGGGCTCTGGTAATCAAAAAAAACATACATAGAAGGTCATAAACAAGTATTGTATGCTCTATGAAAATATTTGATTCACAATTAAGGAATAATCAAGGATGCTTGAAGTACAAAAATATTGTTAGGATTATTGTATCATATAGTCAAATTCCCTTTGACACCACTTATTATTTATTTTTACACCAAAATATTAGGTAATATGTGCCCTGTGATTGGCTGGCGACCAGTCCGAAGACAGCTGGGATAGGCTCCAGCACCCCCGCGACTCTCGTGAGGATAAGCGGTAGAAAATGAATAAATGAAAGTACTTTTTGTCCTACTCCCAATTCTTGCATTTGCATATTGTAGCTCTACTTAAAAGTCACTAAGATCCAAAAGTTCAATTCCTAACACTGCTTTTTGACTTCTTACTCTTGGTTTCCCAGCATGCATCATGACACCATGGAGTGCTCAGGGAGTTAATGGGATTGTCCTCTTAAGACTTCCAGTTGGACATGGTGCTTGACAGAGTATTCGTGTTTTTGTGAGCCGGGCGAGGACATTTCAGCATTTTTCCGACCGATCGAAGAGATGGGACAAGAGGAAAGCCGCAGTGAGGAAATGGATTTGGCACAGATTCAGGAGCTGTGTATTATTTTCATGAAAGAATGTCCGAGCGGTGCTCTGCATTTACACGAGTTCAAACGGATCTTCGGCGTTCCCAGCACGTCTGCAGAGGAATCTCTCTTCATTGAAACCATATTCCACTCCTTTGACACAAACCAGGTAAACACGGAAAAGCGTCATGTTGTCATCACGTTTGATGTCTAATTTGCTCTTTCGATATCAGGACAACGCTCTGGACTTCCTGGAGTATGTTGCGGCACTTCATCTCATCCTGCGAGGAAACCTTGAAGACCGCCTGAAGTGGTCTTTCAAGATGTACGACACGGACAGAAATGGAAAGTTAGACAGGAAAGAGGTGAAACGCATCATCAGGGTACGTGAAGAACAACACTTGTCAATTATGGTAATGGTAACGGTAACGGTAACGGTAACGGTAATGGTTTTATTTCATTTGAAAAATTCCCAGTTCCACATGTCCAAAAGGAGTAGGAAGAAGCAAAACTTATTAAATCCTACCCCTCCATCTGGTACTTTTACAATCAGTAACTGTTACATTTGTTCACTTCCTGCTTTCCTAATGTAATTTAACTTTTATTTTTTATTTTTTAACTATTTTATTGTGTCAGTCTTGAAAAAAAGTCACCATGTTTGCTTTCATAATGCTAATCCTCTTAAAGAGACATTACTCCAGTAAAGACACGGCTTACATACTGAAATAGTCGGCTATATCTGGACCGTCTTGACCATAAGTCTTAAAGGATGAAGTCCAATTAGGACACAAACATAACAAGGACCCACGTAAACAGGACCCTCAGTTTTAGTCATTTATGTGTTCCGAAATAGCAGTTTTTACGATGAGGCAAATGGCACTAACATGTTTGGCGGTGTTACCTCCAGCTAGGTTGGGATTCACTCCATAGCAGATGGAAAATACGACATTCATTATCCTGGCCGTCTATAGTGTCCCAATGGTAGCAATCCATTCTTGGATGCTTTGTTGGACACCTTAGACCAGGGGTCTCAAACCTTGATATGAAAGTTTAATGTTAGTACGAGTTTGCTATGGATGCTGTATGCTATCATGTAACCAGAAATGATAGCTTAAAACCGTGTCCACACCAGACACAATTGACGACGCAGCTCCCAGATGTAACAATGCTAACTTGCTAATTAAAATGGTTAAGTTTCATTAATGTTCATGTTAAAGGTTAAATAACTGCTAATACTGTTCATTTGGGGCTGCACGGCGGACCGAGTGGTTCGCGTAGAGACCTCACAGCTAGGAGACCAGGGTTCAATTCCATCCTCTGCCATCTCTGTGTGGAGTTTGCATGTTCTCCCCGTGCATGCGTGGGTTTTCTCCGGGTACTCCGGTTTCCTCCCACATTCCAAAAACATGCTAGGTTAATTGGCCACTCCAAATTGTCCATAGGTATGAATGTGAGTGTGAATGGTTGTTTGTCTATATGTGCCCTGTGATTGGCTGGGAACCCGAAGACAGCTGGGATAGGTTCCAGCGCCCCCGCGACCCTTGTGAGGATAAGCGATAGAAAATGAATGAATGAATGAATGAACTGTTCATTTGAATCTTTCTTACGTTTTTCTTATTTAGTGTTTTATTATTATTTAATTTATTTATTTATTACTGATTGCCAATTTATTTACTTTATTTTGATTTATTTATTTTTTTATCTTATTTTGTGTAGTAAATAAAAATAAAAAAAAATTATAAATAAAAAAAAGGAAATAAAATCTAAGATATTTGAGAACAGTGGAATGTTTTATCAGAATGTTTCTTGTGGAAAACCGGAACCAAAGCACTGAAAAAAGTGTAGGGTAAGCATTGAAGACAGTTTATTTATTTATTTGTTTTTCTGTTTTTAATAAACGCGTTTTTGTTTTGTTTTTTTAACCTGATGCCTCACCCAGACCCTAGCTCCAGTGGCCCCCAGGTAAATTGAGTTTGAGACCCCTGCCTTAGCGACACTTACCGAGGTTACGAGTACATCTACTAGTCGAAGTTCATTGGACATCAAGAGGGGGCAAGTTTTTTAGGCGCATTTGTGCCGTACGAAAACCAGACAGTTATTTTTATCAAAAAACTAATCTGAGGTACTGCTTTCCAACTTATGTATTCAGTACAATGACAGTGAACGTCTCTTGAATGCAGCCGTATGTAATTTTATTTGTGTGTTTGTGTCCATCACACAGATTCTCTATAAAATCAAGCTCCAAAAACACGATCTGACTTTGACGCCGTCTGAAATCTGTGACAGAATCTTTGACCTGGTTGACCAGAATAATGATGGTAAGTACGTACAGTATGTTGAAGTTCAATACTGTGTGAGTGTGTGGAACCGTAGATACACGACCCCTCCCAAGACCTGATTGGAAAAGATAGATTTGGAATTTTGAAAAGATATTTTGACTTTATTTTGGATAAAATTACAGCTGTTTTTTTTTCATTTGTGCTGTGTTTTTTTAAATAATCTAACAATTTCAACTTTTGTCTTGTAAATATAACTTTGCTGGCATATTTTAACTTTATTTTACTTTAATTTAACTTGATTTTAAACCTAATTTGCTAAAAAATTAAAGTTTTTTCTTATTATTATGATTATAATAAATGTCATTCTTTAATAATTCAACTTTACATGCTCCAAATATTACATTATTTTTCCTTATATTATTATGTTTGACTTTTTCTATTAAAATTGACACTGTATGGTTGACAATTGATGGTGATTTTTCCATTTTTGTTGTTTGAGAATATATATATATATATATATATATATATATATATATATATATATATATATATATTATATATATATGTATTATATTCATGTTTAGAAAATATTGAAGTTGCACTTATTTATCTGTCAAGAAAAAAAGAAGAAATATCTTAAGACATTATATACATCTTGCAGCCGGCATATTGTAGCCAAAGGCTTTGTAGGATTTCAGGGGGTTTGCCACCAGCTGCTTATAATAATCTGCTTTGTGGTGTCCTACAGAGAAATTTCTGCAAATAAAACAAACCATTTTACGTCAAAACTCCAGCCATATTAAAATGAATGTATTGAAATGTGCAGACAGGCTTTCAGATACAACTGTTTGCTTGTCGACACACTGTATCATTTTTGCATAAATATCATATTTTGACCCTATACTGTATCTTGGAAACTATAGCCAATCTGTTTAAATTACTTACTTACTTTTTCTGTATTGTGATTTCTTGGTTTAGTGACCTAAACCAAGAAAAATTATACTAGTAAACCAGTAGACAAGTGTGCCTAGGGGCCACCAATCATCAAACCAAAGGCCCCCAGGGGCCGCACTTTGGACACCTCTGCTTTATGGTGATGACGCTTTGCCAGTTATTACCACAACCTTTGATTAAACAGGATAATCACAGCAAAACTCAACACAAATGTAAATATATGCAGATTATCAGAATGCATAACATAATAATAATAACAAACCTGTTTAAGATGATATAAATACGGGTTGTAACATAATTAGAGCTCTCTAGACAGGATGTAATAACCCTATAGTCACCTTTACACTCGTTCTACCCTGGAATGTGTTTTTACAGGTCAGATAACCTTGTCGGAGTTCATGGAGGGCGCTCAGAAGGACGAATGGGTCATGAACATTTTCAAGTTGGACGTCAACGCCTCCAGCTGGGTCATCCACAATTGTGGCAAATGATCCAAGTAACGGTTGAACTGATGGAACAAAGGAGTACAAACAGACACATACGCTGCCTGTGTATTTTTTGTTTCCATGTTGAGCTTCTTTTTTGACATTTGAAGGGCGGTGAACCTTCTGACAAGCTCTGTCTTGCGACCGATTGAGGGTCTGAAACTTTGGTATATTCCGCTGGCAAGGAGCTCAGGAAAACTGATATTGGAGGGGGTTTGTTGTTGAGTGCTGACCGATTATTGTTATTGGAGATATGATTATGCTAACAGGTGTAACTACTACCTCCTTGTTAATAGTAATGCTACGTTGATGATTTCATTTTGTGATTATTTTTAATTTTATGTTTGAGTTAATACTGCGTTGTTACAATTTACTGTGTCATCTTTTTATTAATTTTTTTTTTGTTTTGTCTTACATACCTTACAAAAGCGTTTAAAGAGGTCTGTTCTTCAAAATGTTCAAGTGTGGAATCCCTTGTCATTCATTTAATTTGTGTGTTTTAGCGCCCTCGAATGGTCGCGTCGGGTATTGCAATGTCTGTTTTGAACAAAACTTTATTCAAACGATTCTCCATTAATTCATTTCACAACTTCATGGTGTCAGTTTGAAGAAAAATGCTGCAAACACCTTTTGTTTAAGGTTGTCTCGCCAATATATACTGAAATGTTGCGCAAGATATCTGCAAAATACTATTTGACTTTAAAAATTAGTATTTTGATATGTAAATACCGGTGATTTGCCAAATCGTCCAATATGGCGTCTGAAGGATAAAGGTCGTATTGTATGGACATGTTTCATGGTTTATATACTAGAAATGCATTCTATATGTGGATATTTTGCTTTACATATCCATGTTTTGAATTTCTTATTTTCTGTTTCACTCTTCTGAATGTCATTAAACGTGTTGCAGTGGTTCCAAAATCACAAAACACTGAAAAAAATGTGGCGTAAATGTTTTTTACCTGTGACGTGTCCTTGATTGATGACTTACACTACACTAACACTCATATTATCAGAATATACACTAACAAAAGCAGCAAGGCCGTCTCCAGACGCCCTCTAGTGGCAAAATAGTGCTAGTGCGTGGAATTAGGTTATGAACAAATATTTCGAACATATAAATAGTTGTAACATACGTAAACCGGAGAAAAACACACGAATCCTTGAAAACTTTATTTAATGCCACACACATCACATCTTAATTTCAATGGAGCAATACATAATTATTTGTTGTGAAAATATGCAAAATGCAATGTATTTTATTGAATATATTATTATTTACAACATTTTTAATGATTTAAAGTTTCGATAAGCCGGATGCCAACTCCATTTCACAAGGGGGCGGTAATGCACGTACATGTATTTGCAACATTCAATAAACCAGAAGAAGACGACAAAGTGGGAGGGCAAAGAAGACGAAGAAGAAAAAGGCAAACGAAGAAGAAGAAGACCAAGGTCGACTTTGTGTGGTTGTCCGTGAAAATGGCGAGCCTTTTAACGCGATCGGGGGCATTGACTCCATATATGCAAGCCACATCTTTTACAATCGCTGGCCCACTCAAAGCTTTGGTTCCTGGGGTTCCTGTCAAGTCCGAGCGGGTGTTGTTGAACCCAAAGAAGTTGTTCCTATGCCGGGAATCGCTCAATGGCCAAAGCCCTAAGACAGGACCCGCCATCACGGTTAGCATTAATGGTAAGTCAAATATTAATTTATTGATTATGTAGGGCTTTTTCTCATTAAGGTCACGAGCTGACTTTGGGCGGGAGGCGGGTTACACCCCGGAACCTGAATCTGTCAATCACAGGACACACACAAACAGCGAGAATTGAAATCATGCTCAACGATAGCACACGTCTGATTGGTTGCGTTCAAAGACAACATGTAATTTAAGTTGAGCGAAATATATACCGTTCAATCCGGACATTTACATGTATAAAACAATTATAACTCCAGTTAAATGATAAACGAACATTTAAAGTCGCCCGATATATGATGTGGCAGCGAGATCAACACGGATAACTCCTTCCTGATTTGCTCTGAGTTATTTATTTAATTCAACAGTGCTTCTGACCTGCTTTTTCTTTGATCACAGCTGCAAAATAAGTCAAAATCTACCCTAAAGTTGCCAACATTTTGATAAAGAAGGTGAAAAACACCATTGAATACAAGAAATAACTAATTTTAGCTAAACATTTTATGGATAACTAAAGTCATGTTAAAAAAAATAAATAAAGATATTTGAGTCATCCGGTGCATTTTCTTGTCATGATTGCAGCCTGTTCGGCGGTGCGATTGGCCCACACGGACGTCAGGGTACCAGACTTCTCCACCTACAGACGTCCAGAGGTGCTGGACCCCCATAAGTCCTCCCAGGAGACCAGTGAATCCAGAAGAGTCTTTTCATATTTGGTGACGGGTGCCACGGCGGTGATGGGCGTCTACGCCGCTAAGACGGTGGTCACTCAGTTTGTGTCCTCCATGAGCGCATCAGCGGATGTTCTTGCCTTGTCTAAGATCGAAATCAAGCTCGGCGAAATCCCAGAGGGCAAGAACATGACGTTCAAGTGGAGAGGCAAACCCCTTTTTGTCCGTCACCGCACCGAGCGAGAGATTGCGATGGAGGAAGCGGTGAATTTGTCCGAGCTGCGTGACCCTCAACATGACAAGGACCGCGTCATCAATCCCAGTTGGGTCATTGTTCTCGGCGTGTGCACCCATCTCGGTTGTGTACCCATCGCCAACGCTGGTGACTTTGGAGGTTACTACTGCCCTTGTCACGGCTCGCATTACGACGCTTCAGGCCGCATCAGGAAAGGCCCCGCACCACTCAACTTGGAGGTTCCGTACTACGAGTTTCCAGATGAAGACACTGTGGTTGTTGGATAATCCTTACACGTCTCTCTCTCTCTGTTAGTGTTGAAATAAAGTCTGCTCTCAGCATTTTATCCCAACACTCATGCTTTCTTAGTGTGTATTACAGGAAGTAGGAAAATAATATTTTAAAGTGCATGTGATGCCACCAAAGAGGCCTTCCAAAGCCAGGGACACATTTATTATAAGTGTTTCAGGAATACAGTTAAGATGAGCGGAAATGTGAATACTTACCATATTTGCTTGTGTCACTGTGCTAATAAGTTAGTCTGTAGTCCTGTCCAAACGTTTTCAGGAATTTGAGTCGGCCCTGTTTTAGATAGCCGACCAGCATTTTGTTTTGCTTCATATTCATGAAAGTTGTAAAAAAGGAGTATATAAACATGCTAACATTAGCATGCTGTCTACCTATGAAAATGCCTAAAACGATACTATGCTAATGTTAGCATACTAACACCAAACATGATAGTGCTAAGTGTTCATGAAAACGTCTAAAAATGCAAATATGCTGATATCAGCATGATAGCAATGCTAGCGTTAGCATGATAACACCTCCCATGATAGTGGTGTCTACTTAAGTTCATATTCAGGAAAGTTGTAAAAAGTATATTAACATGCTAACCTTAGCATGGTGTCAACCTATGAAAATGCCTAAAAACGATACTACGCTAATGTAAGCATACTAACACCAAGCATGATAGTGCTGTGTTTATGAAAACATCTAAAAATGCTGATATCAGCATGATTGCAATGATAACATTTTAACATTAGCATGCTAATACCTAGAATAACGCAATCTTTATGTATTGATCATGTCTATCTTTGTGATCACTTTATCCAGTTCATGACACGGCTCTCAAACATCAAAATTTAATGTACATGCGATTGTTATTGCATTCATGCAACATCCATGACCAAGTACAGTAATGATTGGGTTGAAACAGATGCAGTCAAATTAATTGTAATTACTTTATTGGCAAAAGGAAAAATAAATGATGCAAGTTCTTTAATACTAAGACAGCTTCCCGACTATTCCACCTATGTTGTTACAAAGAATGCCATTACAAGGTTAACACGGTATTTGGTGCTTTACACTAGACAGGAAACTGGATGACAAATTTGTACATAATAAAAATACCACATGTTTTTGGATGAATATTAAAAATTACATATACAGGAAATTAATTACAAAAGAACTGAAGCAACTGAAGAATTTCTGAGATGGATTTTGCAAAAAAAATATTTTTTCCAGATCATCAGTATTCATTTCTGGGAGATATTTTATTTTGCAACAGGTCTACCTTTTTTACAAAAGAAGCCTAATTTTTGCTGACCAAAGGCAAAATAAGTGATACCAGTCTCAATATTTATGTTAGTCTCATTATGTCTGTTATGTCCAAAATGTAAAAGAATGAAAGTTTAAATGTACAACAAGGAACTATGTTTCCACAATCAAAGAATGAAGTTCTAAAATGGAATGAAATAATAAAATAAGTATCAAAAATAAAAAAGGGGGTGGTTTAACAGCTTGAAATAGCCATGTTGCAGACTCTTGACGGATAAAAAAAAATGAAGTAAAACAAGCCTTAAGGTGCAAACTGACATACGATCAACCGATGACATTATGGTACCACAAATAATCTAATCTAATCCAAGCATTTGCATCGCTCTCCCATCTGACGTTTAAAAGCCAAAACATTTCTAAAGTGCTTCAAGCAAAACAGGACAGACAAAAAAATAAAGAAGTCCCTCATCAGATGAATTATCCAATATAAGAAAGCTCATTTCTAACATTTTTACATAACATTGAACCTAATATTGGTTGGGGAAAATGCCTCATTTCTTTACATTTTCTTCTCCGCTGATGTGCCAAGTTTGAGCCAAGATCAGTCTGGGGAACTTTAGTACTTCGGCACTTTGGTGTAGTCCTCCATGTGAAGGTTCTTGCACAAACAGATGGCCAGGATCATCGCTAGCAACTGTTGGGGAAAAAAAACACAAATTCATTAATTCATTCATTTTCTACCGCTTATCCTCACGAGGCGGTAAGTGTCTGCTTAAGTTCATATTCATGAAAGTCGTACAAAATTAGTATATTAACATGCTAACATTAGCATGCTGTAGTAAATGATACTACGCTATTGTTAGCATACTAACACCAAGCATGATAGTACTAAGTGTTCATGAAAACGTCTAAAAATGCTAATATGCTGATATCAGCATGACAGCAACGCTAACATTCTAACATTAGCATGCTAATACCTAGAATGATAACACCTACCATGATACCAGTAAGTGTCTGCTTAAGTTCATATTCAGGAAAGTCGGAAAAAAGTTAGCATATTAACATGCTAACCTTAGCATGCTGTCAACCTATGAAAATGCCTAAAAATGATACTACGCTGATGTTAGCATACTAACACCAAGCATGATAGTGCTAAGTGTTCATGAAAATGTCTAAGAATGCTAATATGCTGATATCAGCATGATAGCAATGCTAACATTAGCATGTTAATACCTAGAATGACAACACCTACCATGAGAGCAGTAAGTGTCTGCTTAAGTTCATATTCAAGAAAGTCGTAAAAACATTATATTAACATGCTAACCTTAGTACGCTGTCAACCTATGAAAATGCCTAAAAACGATACTGCGCTAATGTTAGCATACTAACACCAAGCATGATAGTGCTAAGTGTTCACGAAAACGTCTAAAAATGCTATTATGCTGATATCAGCGTATGCTAACATTGCTAACAATGCTAACATTAGCATGCTAATACCTAGAAAGTGCAATGTACGAGCGCTCTGACTTTTGATTTTGTGAAGTTATATGCACAAATGCCGAAAATGGTCCTATCTTGCAATGTTAATTAATCCTTAACCAAAATTCACATCCACATTCGGGTCAGCTCTTCCATGTCCCATTTCCAACAATTGCTGAAAATTAGATCCAAATCCAAATGAATGTGTGATGGATCATGTGTACCTCAATAAATGCGATTGTGATGCAGATACCCAAGACGACCCCAATGTTGGTGAGGAACCATCTGTCCACACTGGCAGAACAACCCTGAAGAGCACACCAGGAGATGACGTCACTATCAATTCCCAAAACAGTTGATGGCGAAAATGACAACAATAAAAAACACCTTACCATGTCGTATACGGGCCAGTCAGGTGTCTGTGCCTCACAGAATCCACTCTCGGAGACGTTTCCAATTGCAAGAGACAAGTTCTGGCACGAGCAGGGAAAGAGGAGCCGAGAGCTGTTGGAAATCACCATGTTTCCGTTCCAGTCCTCATGACCGTTCCAGCCGCAGCATTCCATCTGCAAACGCAGCAGGAATGAAATAGTATTCAAAACGCAGGTCTTTACCAGTATAATTGAAGTATTACTTCTTTGTGTGCCTTGTTAACTTTACTTTGTGATTCCATGTTGGGGTTGTTACAATACCAGTCAACGATAACAATACCAGTCAATATTTTACATTCATATACATTTTTATAGAATTGTGAAGGCTCAATGCCACTGCTGGTCTTTATTCTTTCATTTTTGTGTTGGCAACGTGATTGCTGGTAGTTTTCTGTCGAATAATCCGAAGACAATCTGTATTTAAAGGTTCATTCAGGTTCTACCGCTTATCCTCACGAGGGTCGTGGGGGTGCTGGAGCCTATCCCAGCTGTCTTCGGGCTAGAGGCGGGGCACCCTAGACCGGCCGCAAGCCAATCACAGGGCACATATAGACAAACAACCATTCACACTCACATTCATACCTATGGACAATTTGGAGTGGCCAATTAACCTAGCATGTTTTTGGAATGTGGGAGGAAACCGGAGTACCCGGAGAAAACCCACGCATGCACGGGGAGAACATGCAAACTCCACACAGAGATGGCTGAGGGTGGAATTGAAAGTGAGGTCTGCGCGCTAACCACTCGACCGCCGTGCAGCCAATCTTGAGAATTTTGATCTGAAAACTTGCTCCCCGTGCATGCGTGGGTTTTCTCCAGGTACTCCAGTTTCCTCCCACATTCCATGGCCTTGCTGCCTTTGGTGTTATGATTCAAGATGTAACAGCATGTAAGGTTCATGATTCCACGTGTTTTGGTTCTAGAATGACAGTAACCGGGTCAAACCAGGTAAGACTGGACTGGAATGACCATGACCACTTACATTCCTCTGGATGAAGTCCCATGCTTGCTCAGTGGTGGAGTTGTTTCCTGGATAGTTGTCCAAAACCTTAGACACAACCTTGGACATCTCTTCATTTACCTGTGGGGGGGAGGGGGGGACAAACAGGTTGTAGTGTTGTAAAATGCTAAGGTAAACCGTTTGCTGACACAACATGGAGCAAAGATTAATTTAATCTGTGCGAAATGTTTCGATTTTTTGTGAAATTTTCCTATTGGCTACTGGCTTAAGTGCTTACTTCTAGTTCTACTATTTGTGAGGGAAATTGTGTACTATTTATATCAGTAATTCACCACTTTTAATGAATTGTTACTTAACACTTTGTCACATATGAATCTATTGCATCTAAGTAATCGCATATACTAAAATGATGTACAACCAACAAACTGTCTTTTCCTTGTTATAAAAAGGCAATTTTAATTTGCTGGCACTTATATTTGACTACTGTGGATCCATGAATTTGCAATTTTATTCATTTTTTTGTTGGAAAAACATTTTTTAAAATATTTTTTCCCCCCAAAAAGTCACCTTATTCACCCTAAGCTCGTTATAAATGATAAATACATAATCCTAAGACATTAAAAGTACAGGATAATAATGCATCATACTGGTCCTTGTCCAATACCTACCTGGATCTGTCATGAATAAATTATTTAAATTGAAAACAGGTGTTCCATCAATGGGGCTTCTCCACATCTATATATGGGCAAAGCACCACCAGATGGCAGTGTTAACTACAAACACAAAAACATTTTTACACGAGAACAAAGTATTCTATAAAACGTCTAGCCGTGGGGCAGTTGGCGTTTCCTGTGCAAAAGGCATATTTATTCAACACCGGTGTGTGTTTTACTAGTCTTTTTGTCATTCCAATGTAGAATAATTTGCAAATATGGCATTCGAGTCTAATAAGAAATGTAGCCTTGCAGTTGATAAAATTGTTATTTTCAAAAGGGACCTGTTGTGCTTTTTCTACCTTTCTGATCGATAAATGTTGTTACAATGTTGTATCCTTGTGTTAAATGATGCCAAAGCATCAGATAATGAGAAGTTTTGGATGGCTCTGAATGCTCGGTTTTACAGTTCTTCTAACACCGACTTCCAGACTTCCTTATATAGGTTGCAGATGGTCTGCACTCAGAAAATGCGGACCTACATATCCGTAAGTCTTTGGGAGTGCTTGGAAGTGTGACCAATCACAGCACAGTGGGCGTACCTAGTGGAGGGCCGGGGATGGAGTAAATTATACACACCACTTGGGTCAGAAGCAAGAAGTCCATGGAAAGGTGCAGAATCTGGAAGATCTAGAAAGCTTTCTGTGCGGGTTATTGTGTGTAACGGCTCTATAGGAGTCTATAACTCAATACAAAGTGCCAAAAATGAGCTAATAGGTCCCATTAACGTTCCTTTTGTGAGTAATTGTCTAAAAATGTCTTTGTTTGCAATATTTTAGTGCACTGATTGCATTTGTTACATTTAAGCTTAAGTTCACATTCAGGAAAGTCAGAAAATAGTAAGGATATTAACATGTTAACCTTAGCATGCTGTCAACCTATGAAAATGCCTAAAAACGATACTACGCTAATGTTAGCATACTAACACCAAGCATGATAGTGTTCATGAAAATGTCTAAAAATGCTAATATGCTGATATCAGCATATGCTAACATTGCTAACAATGCTAATATTCTAACATTAGCATGCTAAGTGCAATGTACGGGTGCTCTGAAGTTATATGCACATATGCCGAAAATTGTCTTGCAATGTTAATGAATTAATGAATGTAATGATTTGGCGCTTGGTAGCTATAGAAACGGAAAAGATCAGTCCAAATAATACTGCAATACTGTTTGATCCTGTTAGCCTCGACACTATGTGATCATTTTAGATCAAGTGGCCTACGGAAGTTTTTGGAAAATAGCATTGAGATGACCTGTATCTCAGACCCCAACAAACAAAGTCCTTGCAAGCAATGATCTGCAACATTAAAAGCGGTGAAGTCACCAACGTCACAACCATTCTTACCGAGGCTGCTAAATTCAGACGAAAGGTATCAATACTTTAACTGTACACAACAAGCAACAACACCATTTTAAAAAGGTATGAGGCACCTTAAAGAGGCATATGGAAGTCATCATTTTAACTACAACTACCACCTTAGATTTATCTTACAGCGTGATTGATTAAAGCAAAAAGATAAAATTTCAGGCAACCCTCCAGAAAAGGGAGATAGCTCAACTCCCTGCAAAGATGTCTGCCAGCTTTCAGCATAAAATCATCCTTATGCATCCTGTCCTGGCTCCAATAGTGCTTTTCCGTTCATAAATACCAGCAAGCACCAAAGTGTGACGTAAACTCTATCTATGCTACAATGGTAAAACTCAATATAGTATTAATTTTACCACAATGTATGTGTATCAGCATGCTAATACTTTAATTTAATCTTTCATGGATTAAATTGGTATGTTCCAATCCCAGGACTGAGCGCACAGGGGACTGTAGGTTGTTTACCTCGCTATTTGTCAGTGCTACTGTGACGTTTTCACAAAATCTGACTATATTAAGTACTATTTCTTGAGCCTGAATCATTGGGTCATGTCCTGTCATGTTCACAACAACAGCATCTGTGTGTGTGTGTGTGTGTGTGTGCACACTGATGATTCATATGAGTGTGCTACGTTCAGCATTTGGTTAGATACTGTAAATAGGTTGAATGGTTGAGCTAAACAAAAGTCAAATTGGAAAAGGTAAAATTGGAAAAAAATGATGTGTAAAATATTTTTAGGGTAGAACTAATCATTTGGTAAATTTGTGGTGTGATTTAGAATACATGACTTAAAAAAACCTAATGGATGTGCTGTTATTTTGAAGGCCGGTCGTAGTGTTGTGTGCATTGAAGTCACATCACTAGAATAAGAGGAGGAGATAAATGGCATGAGAATAACAACAAAAAATCCGCTCGATTACACTCTCTATTGCGCAATAGTCATTTATTGATGGTCCGAAATATTCACAACCAGCTGACCATGACACAGCAGTCCAGGCACAGTAAAGGGCAACTACCGCTGTAGCCACGGAGCCGAATATTGTTATTCTAATGTTGGGTTTTCTTCTTGCGATATGACCAGATATGATCCGATCTTCAAAAATACAGCAGATCAGACCCAGATCCCGATCCTGCAGATCGGATCATTACATCCCTAATTATCACGACCCAAAGGAACACAGATGGACTGGTAAATTGAGTCCACATCATTGCAAACGGAACACCGATATCACTTCCCTCACTCGTGAACAAGACGCCAAGGTACTTTGACTCCTCCACATGAGGCAGTATCTCATCCCCGACCCGGAGATGGCACGTAAATCAACTACACATGTTCAACAAATTGTACAATCTTGACCACTGCACTGTGAAGGCACCCAAAGAAAGCATTTACAAAACTAGCAACAGTCATAATTCAACAAACACATAAGACATAATAATAATAGATGCTCTGCCGATGTTTCTACAATGTGTATGGAACAAGACTCTCTCCAAAAATCTCACTTAGGCGTAGCCTGTTTCATGACACTGCAGCTAAAAATTGTCTGCCTGATTGTATTCATGTTGTTTCTGCAAAGGGTGTGAACGCCAAATAATCATATGTTGCTTACCACACCCTTGTGGAAGTAGATGAGGGCACCAGCTACAATCTCAGCAATGAAGATCAACAACAGGCAGGTAAAGTACTGTAAGGATGAGAGGAATGAATGTTGAATAACATCAAACAATCAAGCTACTGTTTACATTTTCATGGACACACTCTGACCTTCCAACACATTGTATTAGGCATAATACATAATTCATAATGGCTTCAAACAAGACTAAAGCGGGCATGAATGAAAATTTTATGATAGGAAGATGAACACATTCACTACCTCATTAAAGTGAGTACAGTAATCCCTCACCACTTCACGCTTCAAATTTGGCAGCTTCAATCTATCATTGTTATTCCAAAATAACAAACCACGTTTTTTTAATTTTACATATTTTTGGATGAAATTAATCATTTTCAAGCATAAAAATGGCTAAATGCAGTAAAATACAAATACAAGGCATTCGGGAGACGCATTCAAAGACTGTGACACTGGTCACCACAGAAAGTACTGTACAGAAATGAAGTAAAAAAAAAAAAAACAGTTAAAAAAAATGTTATTATGTCGACTATATTGGGTAATACGGGTGTAAAGGTAATTATATGGGAGCTATTTCATGTCTAGAAGGCTCTAATAATGTTAAAACCCGTATTCAGTAGGTCATAAACTATGCTATAACTTGGGGCTGGGTGATATGGACCAAAACTCATATCCCAATATATTTAGGTAAATATCGATATTCCAATATATATTGATATTTTTTCCATGAACTGAATTTAGACAAAAGTCAAAGCCAAATGTGCGTGTAAAGTTGTATTAAAATGTAAACAATGTTCGAGAAAAATAGCCACTGAAATAAAATAGTATATTCTCTTTTTTTAAATAAATACAGATGAAGTTAAATCTACTGTTCAATCACGGTAGTCTCTTTAGCAGGGTTAGCAACGTTAGCGCTTCCATCTCACATTCCCAGTGACAACAGATGGTAAACACGGTTGCTGCCGTCTTTGAAGACCTTTATACCGTCTTTTTCGAGGTTCACTCCCGCTATGCAGCCTCTCTATCTCCATATTTCTGCTGGGATATCCGATCATTGGACGTAGCCAAGGGATGCTAACAGATGCCAACAGCAGCTTCCGAGTGTCAACAATGACACAAGCGGCAAGCTACAAACGTAATTGGATGAACATCCATAGCTGCACACTTGCTTAAGGGTTCGGTATGGCACAAAACAATAAGGATGTCATAAATAAAACACTATTAAACACTAAAAACACTGCAGGAGAAACTGAGCTGGTGTAACTAGCTTGTACTCGGGCGGCGCCATCTTGAAGCATGAAACCTCCGCTTCAAATCCAGTCTATATCGATATGAACGATACGCTTCTTTTTTATATCGGGCTTAGCAGAAATATATATATATATATTTAAATATCTAAATATCGCCCAGCCCTATTATAACTATGAAAATATTACTTTTATAAATGAGAAATCCTACTTCCCGGAAATCCACTTATCACCATCGGGTCTGGAACCAATTAACCGCAATAAACAAGGGATTACTGTACACCCCTTACATTTCGACAGATATTTTATGATATATTTTCATGTGACAACACGAAAGAAAAGACACTCTGATACATCCTACATCAGGGGTGGGCAAACTTTTTGACTCATGGGCTGCCTTGAGTTAACAAAATTGTGTGGGGGGCCAGAACATATATTTAACACACACACACTATAATTTTATTTTATAAAAGTGTCATACTATCAGCTATATATTCTCATTTCCCTCAAACGACGAAATTTAATTTTACATTTTTTTTTTACTGAATAAGACATCGTGTTAAAAGTTGAAATACTCTGAAAGTAACTGGCGGGCCGGATTCAAACGCATGGTGGGCCGCATGTGGCCCCCGGGCCGTAGTTTGCCCACCCCTGTCCTACATCATACTATCCTCCACTCACTATGCCAAGCAGACAGCGGATCTCGTAAATAGCTCCCAAGCAGCCAAGGAAGCCAATGAGCATGGAGAAAGCCCCGACTCCAATCAAGATGTAGCAGGCAACCTTGACAGCTATTGAGTCACCTGCAAAGAAGGAACAGGAACACAAGTTAGCGATTATAAATCATGACACAAAATTCACCTTTTTTCACGTTTGTTTCTCATAATATTACTACATAAAAAATATAACGTCTGTTTTATTCACTATTTCAACATAATGCTATTAAAATGGCGTTATTTTCTCTCATAATATTCCAACATTATGCTGGTAAAATTACAACTTTTACTCTTTAGATGACAAGCTTTTTTCCTATTAATATTTTTACTTTATTTTTGTAAAATTACCTGTGAATTTTCAGTTTTTGCAGTTTTTTTTTTATTTTTTTTTAGCTTTGTTAAACTATATTTTTACAATGTGATGAGGGCCAATAAAAAAACAGCTGTAGGTGGGCTGCAAATGGACTCTTTGTCCAACTTTGGACTTCTATAATGTATGTAGTATTCTCCTCCTCCACCCACAAAATTCACTTTTTTGTTTGTTTCTCATAATATTACTACACTAAAAATATAACGTCTGTTTTATTTACTATTTCAACATTACGCTACTAAAATGGTGTTATTTTCTCTCATAATATTCCAATATTATGCTGGTAAAATTACAACTTTTACTCTTTATATGATGAGCTTTTTTCCTCTTAATATTTTTACTTTATTTTTGTAAAATTACCTGTGAATTTTCAGTTTTTGCAAGTTTTTTTTTTTTTAGCTTTGTTAAATTATATTTTTACAATGTGATGAGGGCCAATAAAAAAAAAACAGCTGCGGGTGGGCTGCAAATGGACTCTGTGTCCCACTACTACAAGCTTTGTAGTATTCTCCTCCTCCACCCACTAAACTAAAAGAGCTGAAACGTCCACAATCACCCACCCCATAGCGCCAACAATGGAATTCGAAGTAGTACTTGTAAACGTAATATGTCAATGAGCATCAAGTACAAAGCTAATGTGTCTACTGTACATTAACCCTTTTGTTATGGCTGCTTTCCAAGGTATGACGGCATTGCCGACCGCCGTGAAACTCATGCCCTCTCAGCCAGGCCTCGCCAGACTGGTGACGAGTGCAGTAATGAGTACGGCGGTGAGCGCGCTGGGCTGATGTGATGCATGTTGATGCTGGAAGGAGCAGAAAGGACCCAGTGTGTGATGAGAGGACACCTGCAGCGAGGCCACTGACAAAGCACAAATGTCCTCAGTGACGCCCGAAGACAGCCACACACTCTCTCTCTCTCTCCGCGACTGGAGAATCCTCGTTGTCGGTGTCTGTGCTTCTGCGTTATTTGTTTGGGGGTTTCTGTTCACCAGACACTTCTTCATTACCGTAACTATTGAACATGCACATGAAGTCCTTCAACTAATCCGCCGACTTGAAAAATAATATTTTTTTTAAGTGATAAATATTTAAAGAGAAAGCTTTGTGTTATTAGTTAATATCAACATCTCAGCCTTTTCGTGTTACATTATGTCTTATGCTCTATTTTCCTCCATTTTCGCTTCCTCTGCGTTACTGTGTACACGAAAGGAGACAAATCTATCTGTTCTCAGAGAAGCTAAAACTGTTATTGTTTGTCTCTTAGATATTCATAGACATTTAAACATTCCAAGGGCCCACAGCCAGACCTTGGCCTGATTTCTGCCTGTAAAACCTGGCTCCATTTGAATTGGCCTACATACTGTACGTACTTCTATTTCATACGGGTCAATCTGTGAAAATAATACACTGGAAAAATATATTTAGTTTAGTGGTTATTATTGCTTTTCTACATGATTTTTGTGCAGATTCCTTTGTCAACGTCTTTTGGATCTTTAGTATCATTTTGGCAATATTATTTTTGACAGTATAGTTATCGACTTCTAACGTTTTGTAAGTAACGCAATGTCCCCAAAGACACACACACACACACACACTGTGCATGGTTTCACTTCATGAAAATAATACTCCCAACATGTCTATTTGTGTTATTACACCACATCAGTCCTCATCAATACATTCTTGGATGCGTCCTTCATTCTTTTACTGCATTGTTTGAAAAAGTGTGACCTCCATCGCTAAGCTTTCTAGGGTGAGTTGACTTTTTTTTTCCAACTTTAGAATACAGAAATGAAACTGCGAAAGGTCTTTTGAAAATGAAGAAGCACTAAATGAGTAATACATTTCCCCTTATAGGACTAATAAAGGCATATCTTATCTTCTCTTATGATACATTTCCAGTGTCATGATGATCAGTTTGTTCCCCTGAAGAGAAAATTAGATGTTGAATTTGAGACTTACTGAGGACAACTATGAAGCTCTGATTGTCCAGGAGGAGCCACAATCCGAAGCCCATGACAACGGCCCCGAGTAGCTTAAGGAGAAAAACAACACACATGAGCCTGGCTTAATAAAGGCTGCGCACATGCTATAAATCGGGGCACAACACATTCTTATAATCATATTTGATTGAGTCAAATTTGTCATTTTTGTCACGCTTGTTCCATGGAGGGCCGAGACACTGAAGGTTTCCATTAAAGTACCTCCTCCTTAGTTACCAACGGTAACTAATTTATTACATTAATTATGTATTTTTTTTTGCATAATTAACACCTAAGCATCATGTCAAGCCATATGACAGCTCGGTTATGACAGCATACGACTTCATAGTGTAGTGTCCCCATACAACCACACAAAGTCTGACCCTCTTTTATAACTTTACTCTGACCCTGAACACACCATATACTGTACAGTACGTATCTCCAACTCACAAAACACAAGTCTAAAACTCCTCGGAACAACACTTCCCCATTGTCACAAGACAGTGGCGAGATGCATTCATGAACAATCTGAAAACCACATAATGTCTTAATTAATAAACAAAAACAAAAAGTGGATATTCTTATCCCTCACTAACCTACAGTACCTCTTACTGTGGAAGTACAATTTGATGCGTTTTGATTAAAAAAATGTAATCATTTGACAGCCCTAAAAATAATATAATATTCTTCTTTCTCCAAACCATCTCAGTCTGGCCTCTCTGACTTTATCTCCAAGGCCTCTAACATGTAATATCCCTCTGATGTAATCGTTCCTGATCCTATCCATCCTGGTCACCTCAGAATCCTAATCTCTGCTACCTCTAGTTCTGCTTGCCCTGAAAATAATATAGATAAAAATAATATGTAGAAAATTGGCATGACTGAAAGGAATCACGGCGAGCAGGCAGCCGTGGGTTGCTAGGTCTTGTTTTGCTTTAGGATCAAATACTTTCACTCAATCAAATACACACAAATTTATTACTGGATTTTGCTAACATTCTGTTCTGTTAGTAGTCATTAATAATGTGAACAATTATGGTAATGTCTTTGTGTGGAGGAAACACATTCGACCAACCCAACTTAGACTGCTGCATTAATACTAATTCATGCTAATAAAAACTATTAATTTGACTTTTTCATCATCATTTCACGTGATGATTGTGTAACTTGTACAGTTCGAATACTCACAAAGAAGATGAGATTGAAGAGGAACAGGAAATACTTGATCGCCGTCAAGCAGCCTTTCCCCATGATGGTTTATCTGCGAAGTGAAAGAACATGCGTGTTATGTACATGTAAGATATGTATACGGTCCTGTGGTGTAGTTGACATACAAATAGTAAAGTAGGGGCAAGCGCTGTTGGAAGAGAATTTGAAGTGTGGGAGACACAAATATGAAAATACACAACATTTTCGGCTTATCTCTTTCAGAGGTTGGCTTTGTTTTTAAGGCGGATGTCCTTCCTGACCTCACCCTGGCCGGGAATCAAACCCAGGCCTTCTGCCATGAAAGGAAGAAGTATGCACAGTCGTCCATGTCAGTGGCCAGTCAAAATATGCAAATAAAAAATATGAAAAATAAGTTCTATGTAGGGCGGCACTGTGGTCTAGTGGTTAGCGCGCAGACCTCACAGCTAGGAGACCAGGGTTCAATTCCACCCTTGGCTATCTCTGTGTGGAGTTTGCATGTTCTCCCCGTGCATGTGTGGGTTTTCTCCGGGTACTCCGGTTTCCTCCCACATTCCAAAAACATGCTAGGTTAATTGGCGACTCCAAATTGTCCATAGGTATGAATGTGAGTGTGAATGGTTGTTTGTCTATATGTGCCCTGTGATTGGCTGGCGACCAGTCCAGGGTGTACCCCGCCTCTCGCTCCAGCACCCCCGCGACCCTCGTGAGGAAAAGCGGTCGAAAATGAATGAATGAAGTTCTATGTAGTATTCTGATGACAAGGCATCAGTAATGTTACTTTGTATCGCATTAATAATTTGCAGAGTAAAAATGGCCCATGGGCTGCACCTTCGCCACATTCGATCTGTCAATGAAAACGCAAGAATGCTAATTTCAAGCATCTCTGGTATTAATAGTTCCAGCTTACGTCGTTCACCAGGAGGCGGTGTTCAAAAACAGGCACACCGCACCTTCAGAGTGGGCACACCGGCGTATCAGCCGGCGAGACACTTCCACTTGCGTGCAAGAGGCCAGGTGGCAGATGCAGTTGTGTTACCTAGTTCTCCACTTTCATGGTGAATGCCTTGCACTTTCATCCGCTTTTAGGCACACTACTGCTTGTCCAAACTCTAGATTTGCTTTATGAACCAATTCCTGTCAATATACATCAATTAACTTAACATGCACAAATCAAAAATGAGCTAAATTATAAAAAAATTAATTAAAATTAAATGAGTGGGTATCGCACCGGCCTCACAGCTAGGAGACCAGAGTTCAATTCCACCCTCGGCCATCTCTGTGTGGAGTTTGCATGTTCTCCCCGTGCATGCTTGGGTTTCCTCCCACATTCCAAAAACATGCTAGGTTAATTGGTGACTCCAAATTGTCCATAGGTATGAATGTGAGTGTGATTGGTTGTTTGTCTACATGTGCCCTGTGATTGGCTGGCCACCAGTCCAGGGTGTACCCTGCCTCTCACCCGAAGACAGCTGGGATAGGCTCCAGCACCCCCGCAACCCTCGTGAGGATAAACGGTAGAAAATGAATGAATTAATAATTGTATGGTCGGGCTGCACGGCGGTCGAGTGGTTAGCGCGCAGACCTAGGAAACCCAAGTTCAATTCCACCCTCTACCATCTCTGTGTGGAGTTTGTATGTTCTCCCCGTGCATGTGTGGGTTTTCTCCAGATACTCCGGTTTCCTCCCACATTCCAAAAACATGCTAGGTTAATTGGCCACTCCAAATTGTCCATAGGTATGAATGTGAGTGTGAATGGTTGTTTGTCTATATGTGCACTGTGATTGGCTGGCCACCAGTCCAGGGTGTACCCCGCCTCTCGCCCAAAGACAGCTGGGATAGGCTCCAGCACCCCCCACGACCCTCGTGAGGATAAGCGGTAGAAAATGAATGCATGAATAAATAAGTAAAAACTGAATTCTCCCTCCACCTGGGATTTGATCCCATCCTAGCGGTTATTTGTGGAAATAAACAGACAAGGAATCTGATTTCATGCAAGAGACAGGGTATACCTTGGTATGGTCGTCAGTCAACCAAAGGCAGAATGGTTTATTCATTATTGTGAATGTTTTACTCTCCCTTCAGTTCACACACTGACAATAAATCCTGCAACAGGAAAGTATCGATCATCTCCCTGCCACCAGAACACAACACCCTCTCCCTCTCTTTTCCAAATTATCCCTGGCAATCCTCTCTCGGTCAAACAATAGCCGTTTACTATACAAATCAATAAGAATCTGGGTGAAATATGTAGACCCCGGACCAGTTATCCTGCGGCAGTCCTGCAACGTGAGGGGCAAGCACATGCCCCACATTCCCATCAGAGGAAATGGGTGACTGTTACACTGCTGCTGTGCCACTTTGGTTGTCAATGAGAAATGTAAAGAACATTGTACCAACCAGTAAGTAGTTTTCTTCCCACCTGACAGCCTCACTTAACCACCCCATTAATGCCTGTCCCCACGGGAACGTTTGCGGGTCAAAAGTGTTAAACCATTTCAGCCTTGCATCCACATGGAAAGTGGTTGTGTGCTGCTGCCGCAAAGGCAACATAATATCGGAATATTGCATGACTCCCAGTCGACATTCTCCTGATATTTTTTGTTTTAGACTGCAAACTGACTCACAGTCTCATCCAGGGATGTCCAAAGTACAGTCATGGGGGCCATTTGTGGTCCATTTTGTATTGGCCTGCGACACATTCTAAAAATAGAATTTTACAATAAAAACAGCAAAAATTTAAACATCAGGAGTAATTTTACAAGAATAAAGTCAAAATATTATGTATAATTGTACAGGAATAATGTAATATTAAGTAAAATAGTCATTTTAATAGCATATGTATAGATAATAAAAATATAAAAAAAACAAGCAGTTATCTTTTTAAAGTCATAATTAAAACAAAATAATAAAGTTGTAATTTTTGGAAAATTAGGTGCAGAAAAAGTTATAATCTTACAAGAATTATGTCAAAATATTGTGACAAAGTCATAATTCCGAGATGAAAACTTACCAGAAGAAAGAAAAAAACTAAAAGAAAAACAGTTGTAATTTTATAACAATAAAGTCACAATATTAAGAGAAAAAGTAATATACTGATGAGAAGAAAAGTCACAATTTTACAAACAAACTCATAATATTATGAGTAAAAAAAATAATGTTAGTAGCATGGAGTTCAAATATTTAAAAAATATATTAGTATTATTTTAAAGTCGTAATGTGAGAAACAAAACAAATTAAGTTGTAATTATTGGAATATTAGGTTGGGCATAAAGTTCTAATATTATGGGAATAAAGGCGCAATATTACTAGAAAAAACATGTTCAAATATTATTTCAGAAGAAAGTTGAAATATTAGTTTAAAAAAAACATGGTGACAATATTAAGAGAAAAAGTCATACACTGATGAGAAAAAAAGTCACAATTTTACAAACAAACTCATAATCTTATGAGTAAAAAAATTATTTTAGTTGCATGGAGTTGAAATATTAAAAAATATATATCCTATATTTAAAAAGATTATTTCAGAAAAAAGTTGAAATATTTGTAAAAAAAAAAAGTAAAGAACAGAGTTGATAACAGTTGCAGTTTTTTTTCTTTAAATATATATCACTTCTTAGCATATCTACATGTGTTGCTTTTCATAATATCAAAGTAGCCCATGCATTCACTATGTGGCCCTCGCTGGAAAAGACACCCCTGGTCTAGACACACTGAACAAGTGCATGTGTTCTTACATGTTCTCCAGTTTTGGTATCTCACGTGGTTTTCACAGCGCCGCATGTGGGTGTGACTTATGTGACACTATGTGAACACCATTTTTTTTTTTTCAAACAGCCATATTGTGTCCCTCCCACCCTGACTGGTAACCAAAACAAAGGCAGCTTTCACACACGATTCTATGCCTTGTAACAAAAGGAAGAATTTGATACACACAGGCCTGCTACACAGTGCCTTTACTTCTCCTCCTCATGAGAAAACAACAGAAGATGGTTGGAAGATAGAACTTTCCACTGTGAGATCACACACCACCTGATGCGTCGTCGTTTATGCTACATTTTACAATACTTCTTTGTGGTAATACCGGTAACCAGCATATACAACTAAGGTAATACTTGGTATTTTGGAATTTTGCTCATCATTCACAATCATTATGTGAAACATAACACACATTTCTTTCCCTTTTCTGAGCATTCTAGCACAGGAAAATGAGTTAATATAAGCTAGCTAACAACAGACGTCATGGGGAATACCTAGCCCTCACAAATAAAAAACGGCAACATAACGGTTACATAACTGACGTATATATTAACCAAGCCACAGCGATATTGTTTTTGTAGCAGCTAACGTGAAAAAATATTTTTATCTGGCAGACTAATTGAATATTGACTGTTAATTGAATATTCTGTTAAAATAATGTAAACAGGGACCATTTACGTCCCTTCGTATCGAGCTACACACAATAACCCAACCAGAAAGCTTTCTAGATCTTCTAGAATCTGTTCCCAATCCAGCTGTATTTCCTTAAGATTTCTTCCACTCAGCTTGTACAGCTAGTATCCGGGCACGCCCATATAAGAAAGTCACCAGCTGGATGGGGCCGGTGACTTCTCACAAGGCTCACTGTGAAGTCATAGTGGGTCTTCGAAAAAAATAATCCTCTCTGAAACCAGGCATTCAGAGCCATCCCGAACTTCTTTCAGGGCTTACTTCCAAACACACAAACCTCACTATCTAAAACTTTGGCATTGAAAAGAATGCAATCTTGTGGCAACTGCATACAGTCGCTTTTAAAGTATACTCACATGGCAACCTGACAATCTATTACAGTAAAAACACAAGCTTTGTTTCAAAGTTCTATGTAAACATGATCCTCCAAACAATCCCTGTTTGAACAGAGCTGGAAAAAAAAATCCAAAGGTCTGGACAGGTACTAGGCGCATTCACACAGTTCTTGTCCTCCCGGACTGTACTGTGTTATAATTGAGTGGTCATAGGAAATGTTCACTTCACTGGAGAAGCGTGATCAAGCTCATTTTCTTGAGCCGAACAAGATGTACAGTGTTTCTTTAGACATCAACAATAATTTTGACAACAGTTTATGCAAAGTACAAAACACACAAAACACACCTTATATGCTAGGACTACGTTATGCTAGCCATAGCATTTCAGTATGTGGAATCAAACTATGGAATGGATTGAGTAAGGAAGTCAAACAATGCACAACGATGAGCCAATTCAAGAAACAATACAAGCAGTTGATGTTTGCTAAATACAAGGATGAAGAGTCTTGAACCAGTCATGATGTGCGATATATATCACTATATTGACACTTACTATGGTACCCATTTTGTCATCGGATGGTCATATCACCTCGTACTTTGGTACGTGACAACATTTTTTTTGTTGTCCCATCCAGCCATTGGGGCAGACAGTATTGTTTATGTAAATGTTCTTACATGCTAAACAGATTTGCTCTGTGTCAAGAAAGGTGTAAGTTACAACTTCCCTGTACCATGAAATTTTGAAATTTTATGTGCCGTTATTTGATGTTTTTGTTATGCGCATGGAGTGACCGGACCAGAGCAAGAAGAAACACAAAAAAGAAGAAGAGAAACTGGGGTGGGGGTAGGGGGAGACAGTAGAGAGAGAGACAAAAACAGGACTGCATCAGTCAAATGTCAATGACGGCTAAGGGTCACAATGGAGATGATATCACTGAAATGAAACAGTCAAACTTACCAGTGTCAACTGGTACGTGACAAAAATAAAAAAATATATATATTTAAAATAAAAAAACAAACAAACTATATTAGGAAAGCAGGAAGTGAACAAATGTAACAGTTACTGATATATATATCACTATATTGACACTTACTATGGTACCCATTATGTCATTGGATGCTCATATCACCTCCTACTTCGGTACGTGATTAAAAAAAAAAAAACTTAAACTATATTAGGAAAGCAGGAAGTGAACAAATGTAACAGTTACTGATTGTAAAAGTACCAGATGGAGGGGTAGGATTTAATAAGCTTTGCTTCTTCCTACTCCTTTTGGACATGTGGAACTGGGAACTGATTATGGGATGCATTCAATTGTAATCTGATGCATGTTCAAATGAAATAAAACCATTACCATTACCTCTCAATCAATTATCCTCCCTAAATCATTTTGACAAACTTCAACAGCCGACAGAAAGAATTGATCATTTCAGAGCCATGCTCTGCTTACATCTGCCCTGCATGTTGGGGAGGAGAACTGAACAGCTCAAACCTTATTAAATCCACAAATAGCTCTTGGGCAATTCCACCAAACAGGGGAAACAGGTTATAGACTCATGCATGCTCAAAGACGAGGCTTTCATTCTTACAGTATTTGCAGTAGATCTTTTTTTTGCTTTTCTATTTTCAACTTTAAAACAAGAGCTCAGATTCTACTCATCATGTTGAAGATCTCGGTTTTTCACAGCATAGGCTCTCTGAAAGCAGCCAAAACCAGCAGAGCCCATAAAGGAAACTCTTGAGTGACATTAGTTACATGTCTGACAAGCATCCAAACCTTAACCGGCAACAGCTGTGGACTCCTGCACAGCATGAGCCATGCAACGTCTCTGCTCTGGCTGGAAAGGTAATTAGGGGAAGAAAATCCTGATTTACGGACTACAATCTTTGGGGGTGGTTGGGGTCTCAGAAAGCTGTGATGGATTTAAAGTACATGAATGCCTCGCTACTTTGCACTTTTCAAGGCATACCGAATATTGCGTTCTTGAAGTTAACGGAACTTTCCTTTCACTGCGGTCAGTTTAACGTGCAAGAATCCTGTTTGACCCTCGGCCCACACTGTAGTTTGATTGACGCACAGTAACTCTGTCGCCATAAGCAGATATGGAGAAAGAAAAGAGTATTTTCTAAAGTAAAGTTAGCTTCAAAGCCCTTGCAGATGGCTCTTGCAACAAGTTCAAAGTTATTTGTATAAACTGTTATCACGGGTTACATCACCTGCCAGGGGCTGGAGCAGTGCAGGTAAAAGATGCATTCCATGCATAACTTTCACTTTCACACAAATTTTGCCATAATGTCTAAACTAATGATCGACCGATATGTTTTTTTTTCGGGCTGATGCCGATATCGATTTTTTTCCATCACCCTTAGCCAACGGCCGATTTAGCTTGGGCTGATAATTGTGGCCGATACTGCTTTTGCTCCCTCAATTTACATGAAAAAATAGTAATGGTAATGGTTTTATTTCATTTGAACATGCACCAGATTACAGTTGAGTGCATCCCATAATCAGTTCACAGTTCCTCGTGTCCTCGGCCATCTCTGTGTGGAGTTTGCATGTTCTCCCCGGGTTTTCTCCGGGTACTCCGGTGTCCTCCCACATTCCAAAAACGTTAAAAAAAAAGGTTAATTGGCCACTCCAAATTGTCCATAGGTATGAATGTGAGTGTGAATGGTTGTTTGTCTATATGTGCCCTGTGATTGGCTGGCGACCAGTCCAGGGTGTACCCAGCATCACGCCAGAAGACATCTGGGATAGGCTCCAGCACCCCCAGTGACCCTCGTGAGGATAAGCCATCAGATCAGATCAGATTTCATCATCAGATTTCACTTTGGGAAACAATGGCGGACATTTTTGCCTCTTTTCTGTCATGCTGCAGAGCAAACCACTAACTGCTTGTGTTTGGTTTGTATTGATTTGGTCCGTTCAAGGCCTAACTAATTATCCATGTAATCAAAACAACAAGTTTCAGATTAATCAACTCAGAAAATCATCATTTGCAGCCCTAAACAATTCAGAAGGTGACTATAGGGGTGTTATATCATGTCTTGAGACCTCTAATAATGTTGGAAAAAATACTAAAACAATTTTTCTATGCTCCAACTACAGAACAATTCTATATAAACAAGTATATATAGATAAGGAATCCTATTTTAGGGAAATTCACTAATCATGGTGATGTCTGGAACCAATTAACCAGATAAATGTGGGATTACTGTTGGGGGGGGGGGGACTGGTTGTAGCTGTGATGCCATCATTCCCATTACTGACCCACTTTCCCATCTGTAAAGTCCTCATGTAACATTTAGCTCTAAAAGGGGCCACATATCAGTCAATAGCACTTTAGATTTGTGCTAGTGTGACAGATATATTGACTCAATGCCATATCTGTATGAAATGGACGTAAAACGCATTTGCATAAAGTCACGGACAGCCGTGTGTTTGTGGCTGGACGTTTCTTTAACTTTCTTATCAAGTCATTTTGTCCTTAAAATGCCAGATCACGTGTCTTCTTTTAGGCAACTAAGTCTGCTGTGGTTGCTTCTGATTGGCTGAAATCCTCATGACAGACGGTCAATGTGTTTTTAGCGTTAGTTAGTTCTGTTTTTTGGCTAGCTTTTTTTTAGCGAAATATATGTGAATAAAATTCCGTTTAAAATTTAAAACTTCACAAAGTACCAAAGACGAAGAAAATGCTGTTTATCACACATACTGTATATAGACAACACTTGAAACCACCACATTAACTTTTACTGAGGAACTTGATGTTGTGACCAGATGATCAAGTCCCATGCCTGGACCCACGCGAGCGCTTGCCGTAAACGACACCGTTTGACGAAAGCCGTTTCCGTGTTCAATATTCGGTAAATCCCTCAACACAACATAAAAAAGATGCTTAATTACTTACTGATTCAGAAGACGACGTGCAGAAAAGTTTAGTGCGCTCAAATGCGGACTGCTGGCCGGACCCAGTGACCTCCTCCAGCACGACGCCGACAACAATGAAACAGCCACAGGCAGGCTTAAGACAGACAGAGGAGGAGGAATCGCACCCGGGCGCCATCATGTGGCAGAAATGGGAATTGATTAATTCCTCAATCTCCACAACACCAAACAAAATACTGGGTTCAAAAATGCTGGTGCATTCACAACTCAACTCACCTCGTATTAGTGTAAAATTGTATAAATTAAATCAAATACAATAAAATAGTACACATTAGTACAAGACACTCCAGGCTACATGTTTATTTAGTAGTATACTGTTTGTATTTAGTGTTGAAGTACCTTTAATTGCGCCTCCTTTGGGGCATTTGAGTTATTTTTTTTTCATGTTGTTCCTGTCACCTAAAATCAATGATGCAATGATTGCAATGCTGTTCAAAGCTTTTGGCACATTCTCAAAGTATAATGTAACAACAAAACAAAAACCCAAACCTCAAAAACAGCAGAAATATTAAAAAAAATCAGCAGTAATTTTACAATAATAATGTCAAATTATTAAGAAAAAAAAGTCGTCCTGATTTTATAAGACGAATGTAACAAGTGTAATTTATTTTTAATTCATAATGAGAAATAAACTAAACAAAAAAACTTGTTGTTATAATACCATGGATATGAGGTCAAAATATTACGGCAATGAAGTCATAATATTACAAGGAGAAATGGCAAAGAATTTTAGCTGATTGCAGGGCCTAAAGCTGTACAGTAGGCTAACAACAATAAACTAATAGTATGAGCAAAAATAATTTCATTTTGCTAACACTAAGTTGAAATGCATTTAAGTCATAATATTGTGAAAAATAAATACAACAAAAACTGGGGTGAAAATATTATAGGAATAAAGTAATTACATTACAAGAACAAAAAAAACTGCTGTAATTTTACCAGAATGATTTTACGGCCCTGTCATTGTTTCATTTTTCAGTATGTGACCCTCTGTGGAAAAAAAGTTTGGACACCCTTGATCTACTGTTTATGCAATCTCTGGCTAGCAGATGTTACCAATAGTGGTTTAAAAGAAAAGATTGAAGAAATAAATGTCTACATTTGTAACTGAACCCTGAAACATCTGTGCTTAGTCTGAACTAGACAGCCAGGGAAACTCAGAATCGATGATGCAAGACATCTCCTTGTGGACAATAGTAGTTTGCAGCTTTACAAGCTGGTGTATTATCACTAAAATACAACATTTATATATATCACATTTATGTAAATACTGTATTTTATGCTACTATGTTACTCTGAAGGAATGATACTTTCATCCAATGTAAAGTAGTCCGTGTACAGCTTGGACAACCCCCCAAAGAGGAGGACTCTTTTTGAGGATGCACCACAAATACTCAAAAGGCTTTTGGTCCATCACCTATACCCGCAGCTTCTTTAGCAAGGCAGTGATTGTCTTGGTGGTGTGTTTGGTCTCCTTTTAAATAAATGAACACGCATACAAGTTACATTGGAATACATCTCGTAGTATAATAAACAGTTCTCAATCGTTAAACAAACTAAAAAGTGCTGCCCTAACAATTCCAATAGTCCTGGGCGGACTGACTGTATATTCCCACTTCATGCTCACACCATTCAACATTGAGTGACCTGTCTTCATGGAGACAGGCGGTGGTGGTCGTGGTGAGGTCAGGGCCAGTCTGGAAAGAACACTGAGCCTCCTCATACCACATCCAGTCACTCACGGAGAGAACGTGAGCAACATTCAAGTTGCAAATGGTGTAATTCTGAGATCACAGAGCTAAGTAAGTCATTGTCAAGCCCCAAACAAAGAAAGTCACAGTTTGCCAGCCCGGCTCCGGGTTTCACACTCTACTATAACGAATGAGTGATGCGCTCGATTAATGACACGATTAGAGCTTGTGGTCTGAAGGCTGACCTCACCTATCTCAATGCACGCTTCTCCACCCACTGTCCTCCACTGAAGGCAATAGACACCAATTGTTAAGTCAATTGTTAAGGATGGGAATATTACAGTATTTTCACAAAGCCTTCTATGGTTTTTCGCATCATTAGAGCTCTCTAGACATGAAATAACACCCCTATAGTCACTTTTACACTTGTTTTACCCATTATGGTAGACATAATAAGAGAAAATATGTCAGGGAAAGCTTTGGGGGTGTCGGCTTAACTGAGATTTTACTGATACTCAGAGTTCATGACTAGGGGAAGGGAATCCATGGAGGGCAGCGCAGGGGCAGCGGGGCAACGGAAGCACCAGCAGGGTCCGGCATGGAAGAAATTGAATCCCACACTAGAGAGTTGTTAACAATCTGGTGACGTTTCCTCCTATAGCTGGGCCATCAAGAAATGCCATCAAGGATGATACAACAATGATTCAACATCAGCGTCATCAAAGGTGTTGTATAACAGGATGCTGCCATATAAAGGAATGAAAGGACTTGAAAGGTAGTTGTTAGTAAGCAATCTGGTGAGGTCTGGGGGGGGTTTGACAGTACCCCTCCCAATGGATACCACCAGGCAAACCACCACGCTTTTCCGGATAGGAGCAATGGAAGCTACGGGCAAGGTGACCTAAAACCTCACCGATGAACATCAAGGAATCGTCACACGGAAATGACTGGTGCTGCGAAAGTTTGAATTAACCTGCAAGAAAAGTTAGCAAACCCCAGAAAATGCTGCAGCACCTTTTCCTGTATGAGGTGTTGGCCACGCCTGTGTGGAAGAGACACATCTCTCTCTGAGCCAGTTCTCTAACAAGCACTGGAGAACCTGGCCAACACAGGAACTATTTAATGTTCTTTGAGTAAATGAGAATGTCGTCTCGGTAAACAAAGGCAAATCTTCACAAGAAGTCACTCAGTACATCATTTATCAGAGCCTGGAAAACCGTTGGGGCGTTGGACAGGCATAACTAGATATCAAAATGCCTCAAGGGTGTGTTTTGAATGTCGTCTCCGGCTTCTATATGCCCTAGTTCAGGGGTGGGCAAACTTTTTGGGCGCATGGAGTTAACAAAAATGGCCAGACTATACGTATATTTGATACATGCACACTATTACGCTGATACTATAATTCTAACAGTCTACATGGAATTACGTATATGTCTTTGAAATTCAACACACGGACCGGATTTGGCCCCCGGGCTGTAGTTTGCTCACTCCTACTATAGGAGTATATCTCACCCTCTTCCTACTCAGAGTATGCAAACCACACTGGAAGTACAATACACACGCAGGAAAAGGTGAAGTGAGCATCTCTGCGATTGTGTATGTGTGTGTGTTTTTTTAAGCAATCGCTTTTCTGAAAACACTACTGTTAACATGCTAGCTAGTAGTGGTGTTGTTATATTTTTGGAAAAAAGGAAAAACATTGTGGAAAAAAAGTGTAATGTGGAGCCAAGGAGGGATAGCACCTGTAATAATTGAAATTTATTAAAGTAAATAATAAAAATAATATCTTGAAATGTTAATTGTTGTATATAGTACAATATTTGAAAATGTTGAAAAATATTGAGATTTTTTTTTATTACATAGAATTTTAAATTTAAAGTTGGAAAATAGATGCTTAAAACTAAAGGCACAAAGCTTTTGTGTATATTTCCTATTTGTGTTTATATATGTGTGTGTATTTTTTCCCCGAATTCCTATAGTTTGGGCACCTAAATAATGGTGACGTCACAAATGCGTAGTTGGAAACTGGGCAGTACAGCGCATGCGTACTTTCATCCTTCCACAGCTGTCCTCTGTTGACAATTTTACCCAATGCATATTGCTGTGATGGCTGGAATAAAATGATAAAGTGTTTCTGGCTATATCTCCATGCGGGGCGATCGTCAGTGGAGTATTCATAAAAATATGCACCCGGTAAGCAATTCAAATGACTTTGTAACCGGTTGCGAGGAGCGTAAGCGGCTCTTTGGGACAGGCGAGTCTGCTGCTAGTTGTGTTAGCATTTGGCTAGCGAGATAAAGTTGCATGTCTTACTCGTGTTTATACAATTGTAGACGCCATATAGATCCATATATGGACCTGATGACTATGCACTAATTCTCATAACCACACTTTGCTGCTCGCTGGTATAAGTTTATTGCACATTAGCAGTTAGCATGCTAATGTATAGCAGGTACTGTAGTTTGTAATTAATAGTAACACCAACTCGTGACGTGACTACAGTATACCGGAAGTGTCAAACTTGTTTTTATTGCGGGCTACAATGCAGCTCGTAAGTGTGAAATTATACAATATTTGTGTCATTTCCTTGTGATATTACCCAACTAAAGTGATTTATAACTTGCTTTGAAATCAAAATCACGGTGATGGGTATTCCAAGTCTACAACTGCAGTATTGCTGGTAAGTAATACTGAGTTAAAGGTGCTGTCTGTCATGGTCGGGTACTACTACTAGGGTACTAGCTAGTGATTGAATGTACTGTATCTATCTCTGCTTGCATAACTCATGCAAGACATGCCTCACGTAAAATATAGAAGCAGTACAACATAAGTCAAAACATTTAGTCAATACATGCAGTTCTATAGCCAGCTCTATAGGTAAATGATAGAGAAAAAACAAAGCATTGACAGGTATAAAAACATAGTTGTCAGCTAATGATATCAATTTGACAAGGTTTAGCTACTATTGTCAGGCTATACACCCAATGATGGGTATTGTAACATCACTAAACACAAAGTAATCTAGGATGGTATTGTCACAGTATGGCACAGTAGCTCAAAAAACTCACAATGATCGACCTTTTTTTTATTGCATAGCCTGTCACGTCACAATTGTAAAAATGAAAGAATGAACACATAATCTACATGTGCTTTATACCACAATAAGTACCTTTGTGTTTGTTTAAGTAAAATGAATGTATTTTAAATGGCAAGTACCAGCAAGTCATTGAGTACTCAGCTGCCTGTGGTATGTGTGAGAGAACGAGTCTGACCTGATGCTTCTCCTGTGTCAGCTGGTTTGGACTGTTTACAAATTGAGTCAGTGGTTGAAATATCTTTGTGACAATGTCTTAAACAGGTCTGATATGGTTAGCGTTTTTCTCCTCTAACCTGTCGGTGTGATAACAACAAAAAATCGGATTAAAATCTCTGATATAAGCACTGTCCATTTTGAACTTCTAACTCAAATGTTGTCCTCCTCCTCCTTCCTGCTCAGCCATTGCAAGCCATGGCGATAGTTAGTTATGTTTGTTTTTGGCTAGTGGTTAGTTATCATTGAATGTATAGCCAATCATAACCACACTATGACTCTTTTGTCTATGTGCATGCGTGGTTGCAATCATCAATATATTGTAACTGTACAATAATACTTGTGTGTTTCAGGTCTGAACCATGCTGAAGTGGTTTTCTAATGAAGGGGGAGAGTCTGGCGCTGGGGTAAGTACATCTGTGAATAATTATCCATTGTCGCGTACCCTGTCGAGATTTATGATTCTTCACTAGGGTTGGGCATTGTTTGAATTTGAGCGATTCCGGTACCAATTCCTTGATTGTTTTCAGCATGAACAAAGACACCGATACTGAAAGTTACCCTGCCTCTCATATGACCACCTCCCACCCCTGACAGAGGCACGCCCCACTATTTGAGAAGTACTGTGCTACCTGAGCCAGGGGTGTCCCGTGGCACATTCTAAAAATATAATCCAACAAGAAAATGAAAAAAAAAAAACAGCAAAAATTGAAAAATCAGTGGACATTTTACATGAATAAAGAAATAAAGTTGCTGTCTATTGAGAAAATAGTTTTTTGTTTTTTTTTTTTATTATGAGTTTGTCAGTTTTGGAAAATTAATTTACGGAGAACAAATTGTAATGTTAGGAGAATAAAGTGAAATTATGGAAATAAAGTCATTATTATGAGAAGAAAATTTACAAGAAGGTGGTTAAATTAGGTGCGAAAACAAAAAAAAAACAACTAAAAGGATAACATGATAAAAGCGAAACATTCATTCATTTTCTACCGCTTTACCCCACGAGGGTCGCGGGGGTGCTGGAGCCTATCCCAGCAGTCTTTGGGCGAGAGGCAGGGTACACCCTGGACTGGTGGCCAGCCAATCACAGGGCACATATAGACAAACAACCATTCACACTATGGACAATTTGGAGTCGCCAATTAACCTAGCATGTTTTTGGAATGTGGGAGGAAACCGGAGTACCCGGAGAAAACCCACGCATGCACGGGGAGAACATGCAAACTCCACAGCTGTGAGGTCTGCACGCTAACCACTCAACCGCCGTGCAGCCCTTAACCAAAATTATCCTCCACCACTGTTATCTATCACATCTCCACATTTGGTGACGTGAGTAATACGTCAACCGATAACAGCGACAGCACCGTGGTCATACCGACGCTGCTCAATGCTAACAAGGCAGCTTCTGACTTTTGTCAACACATCGAAGCCCATTTCCGACAGCGAGGAATAACACAGAACGTGACAAAGTATTTCCACCGAGTGGCTGTGCTGGATCTCAACTTTCTCTCATATGGTCGAAATGCTGTGATGACACTTTTAGAGGTTTTTAAACAGAGTAGCATAACTTGAAACCGGTAGTCTAGTCTACTCACAAATATGGTCCCAGATGTTAGGCTCAGGCCAGTCGACATTGATTAGAGGAACACATTTACACACTGTATATTTTCTGCTAGAGATGTGCTAATCATGCAGCATTCCAAACCTAGTACGCTGTCTAATGCTGACAAGCACTCACAAGTCTCCCCTCTGCCAACCTGTTCCAGGGCCCAGACTCTCCCCCAAGTGGAGAGGTTGTTGCAGATGTTGCAGACATGGCAGAGCGTCTGGTCCAAACTGAGCAGCTTATTACTCAGCTAAAAGAAATGATCCGGGAAAAGGATGCAACGCTTCGCACCAAGGATGAACAGCTCAAGGTGTGTTAAATGCTGTTAACCATAATGTTTGTGTACAAACAACAGTGGAAATTTGCTTTCTCAATAGTATCAACATTTGAACAATTAACATTGACATATTTTTTTATAAATATATACTGTATTTATTTTACGCGAATCAAATGCAAAAAAATCAGCTCAAATAATTTTCCCCTCCACTGTACTTTGCATTTTATACTGTTTGTTGATGCTAAGCTGTTGCAGCTAGTTGTTGAATGACACACCTGTCATCATTTAGACGGAGAAGGAGACATGCGAGGCGAAACTGTCAAAGCTGCGCCTCCAAAACAAGGCCAAGGTGACATCTCTTACCACACAGCTAGAGGAAGTGAAGAAACAGATTGGCGGTCCGGTCACACCAACGCACGGCAAGAAGGTAAACATACTCTTAGATGCTGCTCAAGCTGCTCAACTAAACACACCAACCAAGCACAGCCAAATGAACTGTGAGATCGTAGCGCACAGTTTGAATCTGTGAGGTATTCATTTAACAATATGCTTCACAATTTTCCCTAGGTTTTTATTTTAAGCTGTGGTGATGGGGTGCATGGGAGGGCGGGCTGCTGCTGCTGTGTCTGTGATCGTTATTTATTATTATGATATTCTTATAAATATTATTATAAATTGTCAAATAACAATTTCTGATTTATTTATTTATTAACATCCAGCAGAACATGAACCGAGAACATTATCAGTTTTTGTTGGGAACATTCCCGACCATTACTCGTTTCAGCACCTCAAATTACTTTGCTGAGAACTCTTGTCTTAATTCAGGACAAGGGCTGTATATATACATCACTATATTGACAGTTACTATGGTACCCATTATGTCATTGTATGGTCATATCACCTCGTACTTCGTTACGTGACAAAAAAAAACGTAAACTATATTAGGAAAGCAGGAAGTGAACAAATGTAACAGTTACTGATTGTAAAAGTACCAAATGGAGGGGTAGGATTTAATAAGCTTAGCTTCTTCCTACTCCTTTTGGACATGTGGAACTGGGAACTGATTATGTGATGCACTCAATTGTAATCTGAAGCATGTTCAAATTAAATAAAACCATTACCAATGTTTGAATAAAACACTTGAACAACTCGACAATACTGCCATATAGCCATATAGTATTTTAATGATAAGAGCGTGATTAAGATTAAGTGACACTTAAAAAAAACAATAGGAAGTTGCGATGATAATCGTTTTTTGATGTAGCCCATGAACGTGCTCGCGGGACAAAAACTAGCCAGCTATTGTTCAGCAGAGAGACGGTGAGAGCCAGGCAAAATGTGTAAACAAAAATGCCAGAGTTCGGTATGTATTTACTTATATAGCATAGTATTCATATCCATTCATACAATATATAACTTTAAATTGTTTTCAGGTTAAAAAAACACATTTTTAAGGTGTGGTGGCTTTTATTTTGTCATGACGGTGCGCCACGGTCAATTATATGCAGCAGAAACCCTGTGACAGTTGCTTTGTATTTAATAGCCCTGTATCCTGATAGGCTCCATCAGAAGGAGGAGAGCAAGCAAGTCGGGGCAAAATTGTTTTGTTAAAAAAGAAGGTGGAGGATCTAGAACAACACCTTGCACGGAGTGAGAAGGAGTTAGAAAGCAAGGTAAGATCCTTTTGTTTTTTACTACTAACTTGTGGAAAATGTGGGGACAAAAATGGAACAGCAGGTGGCATTCATGAGCATTATTATAGATATGTACTCTTCTACACGATCAGCAGGTGTCAGTCATGTTACTGTAATGTTGGCTCAGACACACACGGACTAGACTTGATCGCTGGAACAGGTTTGAATGATCTCATAACAGGCACAATTATCCCTAACAAGGGCGACTAGTGAGGATAAGCTGCACAGAAGATGGATGGATGCCTACTATATTGAGTAATATGAGTGTAAAGGTTGACTATAGGGTTGTTATTTCATGTCTAGAGGACTCTAAAAATGATTAAAAAAAGGGTATTTAGAAGGTTATCTATGCTCCAACTCTAAAAATGTTCTATTTATAAATAAGAAATCCTACTTGGCCAAGATTAACAGTCGGGCCTGAAACCAATTAACAGTGATTAAGCGAGGGACTACTGTACATTATTACACACCAGTATTCAAGCATGTCCATACATAATTGTTTTGTTTCACAATGGCGTCCCTTGTTGTATAATAAGGGCACCTGTCTACTGTATATTAAAGGGAGGGCGTTCAATATAGATATATACTATGGATCAATATAGATTCCTAGCACTTTTATTCATTCATTCACTTTCTACCACTTATCCTCACAAAGTTGCGGGCGTGCGGGAGCCTATCCCAGCTGTCTTCGGGTAAGAGGCGGGGTACAACCCGGACTGGTCGCCAGCCAATCACAGGGCACATATAGACGTATATGACATACGCACCCCCAAAACTATCGTGAGGATAAGTGGTAGAAAATGAACGATTGAATGAATAAATCATTTTCAAAAAAGAAGGTTATGTAACAGGCATATATAAAGAAATATAATGAACTAGACACCACAGTTCTGTCTTTTTGTTAATCACAAATTAATGTTAATAACGCAAATACAACTAGATGTTTTGTCAAATTCCTAAATATATAGTTATTGTTCTAACGCAACTTTATTTTTCCTTTAGAGGAGAGAGGTGGAGGCACAGCGGCAACGAGGGGAAGAAATGGATGTTATGCTGACAGATAAGGACAAGAAGCTATCCGAGAAGGAGGCCTACATTATTCACTTGCAGACATCAATGGCAGGAAATCAATCAGTCACGACTGCACAACAAAAGGTACAGTCTTTACTTTACGTAGTCCTTCATGGTGATGATGAAAATGAACTAAACTAAATTGAACACAGTTTTGAGGCCCCACTGTACTGTACTTTCTCAGGTAGATGAAGATCACGGAGCAATGCAGGAGCTTCAGGTGCTGGTGCAGAGTCTAACCAAGAAAGTTGGAGAAGGCGAGGAACGCTACAGTTTACTCCAGGAGCAGACAGACAGCCTGAAGGAGCTTCTGGTCACAGAGAAGGAACAATACAGCCAGAAAGAGAACATGTATAAGCAGAATGTAGGTTTTTACACTGTTGTTACCGTGGAGTACTCGGATGTAATTCACACAATGATGAAAATTTTAATTATGTGATGTAATTGTATCTTGAAATATGGATTTATGATATATACGATCTTTCCTTTTTAGATCCAAACCTTCAAAGATATAATTCTCCAGAAAGATCAACAGCTAACAGAGATCAACCAGATGCATGAACAGGAGCTCTTCAAACTAGCCGCAACATCTGATGCCAGTGCTGATCTTCAGCAGGTGGTTCTAACCCTCAAAAAGATTCTCTGTCATCAGTCAGGTCATTTAAGCGCGGGGGTCTCCAACCACAGGGCCGTGGGCAGGGCTGCAGCAAACATTTAGATGCAGTGATTTTAAAAAACTGTTTTAAAAATGCATATGTAAATACATTTCAATTTTTGAAACTTTTTGCATGTTTGTTGCAAGCAGCGACCGTCCCACTTTATTCGATGGCCTTTGAACGCACCATTGTGTGTGTGCTAACTACTGTACTGTATTTTTACCGTTTTTCTTTCACCTCGTATTTGGTCTCAAATACGGATACCACATGGGAATGGCTAATTTGATGACCTTATTGAGTGCGAATGTGCTAGCATACTGCCTTTTAGTGCATAGGTCAAACAGTGACGGTGGAAAAACAAACTCCAGGCTCGTACTAGTGGATGGTGGGTCTGTATTCATTTTGGGCTTTGAATTAAATGTTGTACATAATGAATAAGGTTAATTAGATTGCTATAAAATATGAATGCCCCCTTCCCACTGCTACCTCTGGTCCACCGCATATTTGTGAACACACAAGCCAATCTGTGGGACCAAAAAGGTTGGGGACCACTGACTTAAGGCATCCGATTTGATGAGATAGTTTGTTGGTCATTGTTAAATGAATGATCATGACTACTAATACTATTGTTTTGTATTGTTTTATCAGCTTTTGAAGGCATTAAAACAGAAGCTTCATGAGAAGGAGGAGGTGCTGCTCGGTAAAACTCAGGTCATTGATGTTCTCCAGAAAGAGGTGGATGGCAGAGACCAGCAGATTAAGGTTAGGAATTCTACTTAATGCTAATTCATAAGGTACCTCGATCAAATGAATGTCATTGAAAGTAAATTTGATAGAAATTGTACTAATTCTTGCCCTAAAGTAGGCATAATCAAACATAAAAAGGAAAAGTGCACCAAAATACAAATACAAGGCAGAAGAAAAGTTCAATTCTAAATGTAGTACTGTATTCTGCATTGGCCACTAGATGTCGGTGTTTGGCTAGACGAGGGCCAGACATGATGGCCAGAAAATACATTTCTTCCAAGATGAAATTATATTACAATAGGCACATAAATAATTACTAAATATTTATAATAATAACAACATGGTCAGGAGATAGGGCCATTATAAGCTGAAAGTCGACTCTCCTCTACACTTCTATTCGTCCGCCACTGCTAGGGAACACATTTACTGTGATACACAGACAGGTCTTTTAAATATTTACTATTATTATTTTACAACTTACAAATGGCTTATTTACTGTTATTATGTCTCCTATATAGGGTAACACAGGTGTAAAGCCATTATGTCTACTATATAGGGTAATACAGGTGCAAAGCCATTTAAAGCAGACATTACAATACATTGACGAGATAGTTGCCACCATGGGAATTACACTCCCCCTGCCCACTTAAGTGTACTATATTGGATAATACAGATGTAAAGGTGGCTAGGTGCGTGTTGTTTCATGTCTAGTAATGTTTAAAAGCCTTATTTAGAAGATTGTAAATAGGTTTTCTATGCCATAACTACTAAAATATTACATTTGTTAACTTTGAATCCGACTTTATGGAAATTCACTATGTGATATTCAATATTTGATGGAAACCACAAAACTCAACAGTGATTTTTTTTCCTACTTTCCCATGCCAGGATCTCACAGAGCGGATGCGTAGACTCCATGTTGAAAGAGAGTCCCTTGAATCCAAGATGGAGGCAGAAAAGCACGTTATGCGAGCACAACTCCGTGACTTGATGGAAAAGCACCAGGGAGAGGCTCGGCGAATGACAGAACAACATCAGGCACAGTTAAACGAAACCCAACAGGATCTGCTGCGCCAGCTGGAGCAGCTGAGAAATGCTGCAGTAGGACCATGGACCAGTCAAGAGGCCCCAAGAACTGAAGACTTGTCTGTTGAGCCGACCGCTTTCCAGAGAATAGCTGAATTGGAAGGTAGGTTTTAAATCCATCACTGCCACTATAAAGGGGGTCACAGGGGTTACTGATGATGGTCTGTAGTTTCTCTATAGCACCTTGTAGAACAGCGGCGAGAGGCGGGGTACACCCTGGACTGGTCACCAGCCAATCACAGGGCACATATAGACAAACAACCATTAACACCACACGTGCATTCATACCTATTGACAATTTGGAGTCGCCAATTAACTTAGCTGTGAGGCCTCTACGGTAACCACTCAACCGCCGTGCAGCCCCTTCCGTTTCAATGGCTTGAATTTGTGTATCACTTTTTCTATCCACTCACGATGTCTACGGTTTGCATAATAATAATAATACCAAGTTGAAGGGGAATGTCTTAACAATCACAATAAAGCGGTGTCTTAGGTAGAAAAATAAATACAACCAATGATAAAGTCACATTTTTGGGGGAGTCGCTACTCACACTGCGCCATGCAGGGATTGGAACACCAAATCTTCCAAGACTTGCAGTTAAACACTTGATGCACAAAATAATCATCAAACTTACTTATTTTGTTGTTATGATGCACACAGAGCAATAACCAACTTCATGCTCTGTCTCCTTGTGCCATGAAGCGTTCAGGCGCACTTGTAATTGTGAGTCTGCAGCATAAGAAGAATGTTACAGTAATTGAACAGAAATAATTCATTTTCAATATGAAAAATCTGATAGATGGTCTATGTCCTGAATGATTTAACACTTTGATGTTTGAATGGGTTGAGGAAATGTTAGTGGACAAAAGATGAGCCTGAATAAGAAGTAGAGGAATCAATAGATGAGGAGCATTTATACTCATCTCTTAAATGTTTCTGTGGACAAAACACTACTCTCACTTTATATTTTCTGTATTGCTTACAGCCCAGACAAAGCAAAAAATTGACGAGGCAAGCAAATCAGAGGCCAAGTTCCTGAAAATGAAAGCTTGGTCTAAATCCCGAATCAGACAGCTGGAGGAGGAGCTCAAAAAAAGCCAGGTAAGATGTCCAACTGGTACATGTAATTTGTTACTGTTTTTATTGTTTCCCTCATTTTTATATGAAAATTTACCGGGTTATGTGTGATATGTTGCTCCACGGTAAAGTGTCTTCAAAGTGATCCACTAAAAAAAGTGACAAGGCAAGGTATTTTCCTTGTTATTTCTTCTTAAGGCTGGCATCGCCCCTCCTGATCTGACTGCCCTGCGAAGTCGTGTCACTGCCCTTGAGGAGGAGCGGGAGGAATACCAATGGAAGGTGGAGCAGTATGAGGAACTCAAAGCGAAGAATGGTACTGTACAAGTCCAAAACCAGAGTTCTCTTTGCTTGATATCCAGCCACACCAAAAGAATATCAGCAAATGTAGAGAGAAAAATATTAGTTAAGTGTTACTTATTGATTGATATTGAATCAGAATCAGAATACCCTTTGTCATTTTACATACGTATAGTAGAATGAAATTGCAGCAGCTCCATTTTCAGTGCAAGACAGTATGACAGTACAAAATATAGGAATTAGAAGAATAAATAAAGAATATATAGAAGAATTAGAAGAATAAATAATAAATAAATAAAGGGTCTACATCGTAGAGGACGATTGGTTGCCTCGATTACATGGTTACATCTTGTTGAGGGAGATGATGGCTTGATTATTGACTTTTTTATTTTATATATATTTTATATAGGCTGTGCATATGTGCGTGCGTGTAAGACTGCTACGTTTTCTGGTATTCTTCTGGTATTGGCAATTTCCAAAATTGCTCTCATCTCGAAACCCGGTACCGATACAGGATGGGATTGGCCCCAACCCTGAGCAACTTTTGTGGCTGCAGTTTCTTCATTCTTTAAAAGTTGATTGTGTATTGTTGCTTTTACCGTCAGACATGCTGGAGGCTAAACTGGAGGTATATGAGGAGCAACAAAGGACACTACAAGCCGACCTGGAACAGTTCACAAAGAGAGCTGCCTCTCAGGTCTGGGATGCAGGATTTTGATTCCTAAAGCGTTTACTCAGTAAGGTGCTGTGCGTATAGTTTCCTCGTTCCCCATGCTCATTCTGACCACAGGCAAGTGAGTCCGGCAGTGCTGATGACACCCAAAGTCAAGTCTTGGAGTGGCAGGAAATGGTCGCCGAGGCAGTCGATGCCAGGGATCAGGCCAGGGAAGAGAAGGCTGCGATGGTTCTTCGCATTAGCCACATGGAGGAAGAAAGAGAGGGTAAGGCCTTTGCTAGATGATGACAGGTGTAGTATCATGAAAATACTAGTTTTAATTCATTAATCCAATTATTTCATTCATTAATTGGAGTCTTAACACTTTGTATTGATTGTCATTAATGAGGAGGACAGTGTCGCGATTCTTTAAATCATTTAATTATATAATATAATTAAATTTTTTAGAATGTAATTTTTTATTTTTAATTAATATATACAATTTTAATAATAAAATATTGTTATTATTATTAATAATAACAAATAATATTTTGCATTATATTCCAATCCAGCTATGCATTAAGTGGTTACAGTCTTAACTATATTTAAATTAATACATACATGCCAGTGCAATAGTCTCATATAAAAACATTCCAATAGACTGCATCCTAAAGAATTTTCAATATCAGTTGGATTTGATGTCGTTATGTTGGTGTTGTATATCAATATAAACACAATATAATGGGTTAAGAAAACGACAAGTGTGAAATGTAACTCATTTGTCCTTCCACCCCACCACCACCATCTTCACATATGTATTTTTATTATTTATCAGCTGTTCTGTTGTTTCACTGAACATTATTTTTCTTTTCTTTTTATTTCCACTTTTTCCACCCTTGTTAATCGGGAGCACTTGATTGACCAAGTGCTGTCCCGTCATGTGGACCCCCGCCTCTACCCACCCTCTCCAGCTCCTGCTCCATGGATGGGAGTAGCCACATAGAACATTTTCCCAGTTTTCCCATCAGTTTTGTGCATGCAGGCTCCCCCTGAGCGCCAGTGTAGTGTTTGCGGACTGTACTGTCTGTCGCTTCCTAGAATGTTGTCTTTATTGGGGTGAGCTACAGGCAGTACAGTAGCACACTGCACCGATGAGTCCTAGTTTCTACACCCCTCTGATATTGTTTTCCTTTTCCTTTCTTCATCTTCTTTTTCTCTTGTTTTTTTTTATTTTTTTTTATTTTTATTGCGCTAACCTGAATCCACTAACATTTTAGTGGGGGCAAAGAATCATTTTCTCATGGTGGAATGGATATATCTTAGGTAGACTCAACAGTGTTAACATGAAATAATGTTGTACATTCCAATATTATATGTCTTAACTGTGGATGGATAAAAAAAAAAATCCTAAATATTGAGGCCAACAAATGGTAACAATTGAAAATGTACTCCCGAAAAGTTGCCTCTGTTTGCTTACATGTTCCAGATGGCATACAATAATACACTGTGTTAGTCTGACTGTGTTCTTAAAGAATTTTATTACAAACCTCCCTGTTAGCAGCTTGCTAATACATGGAAACGGAAAGCAGAAATAGCTCTGTCGCTCGTCTATGATGTCTTCAGTGGTTGACTCTGTAGTGCTTTGCTTTCTCTAAAAGTGTGAACACATGTTTTTATAGATTTACAATTATAGTTTTACATGCACAAAATAATTCTATATTGTATAAATGCATATTTTCTCCGGGTACTCCGGTTTCCTCCCACAATCCAAAAACATGCTAGGTTAATTGGCGACTCCAAATTGTCCATAGGTATGAATCTGAGTGTGAATGGTTGTTTGTCTATATGTGCCCTGTGATTGGCTGGCGACCCGCCTCTCGCCCGAGGACAGCTGGGATAGGCTCCAGCACCCCTGCGACCCTCGTGAGGATAAGCAGTAGAAAATGAATGATTGAATAAATGCATATAAATGATGAATAAACATTAAGGTTACTTTTACCTTCACTGAAGATTAGGGATGTGATTGTTTGTTTAATCAAACATTTATTTAATATTTCTATATTTCTATATAGTATTTATTTAATAATAAATAAAATAATAATAAATAAAACAGACTGGATTGGATTGGAAAGGTGTCGTCCATGTTGATCTTGCCGCCTTATTGTGTCTTTGGCAATAATCAAGTCTTCAAAGAAGGTAAAAGTAACCTTATATGTTCATTTAGTCATTTAATTCATTACTTCTATGCATTCAGATTAGTTTTTTGCATGTAAAACTATAAAAATGTGTTTTGTATATGTGTTTTCCGGAACAGATTGGATTGACATTATTTCTTATGGGAAATGATTTGGTTAGAGTACGTTTCAGTTAGAGCCGGACCTTTTGGAACAGATTGACGCTAACCAAGGTTCCACTGCATCCTGTTAAGCCACCTTGACCCTTGCGGTGTAAAGTATGTGTAAACTTTTGCAGGCTGTTCCATTTTGATCTTCATGCCAGTTGCGTGAATTAGTCGTGAACATTCCGCAAACTATTGACAAACAGTATTGACAACCTTATAATTGTAGTAGAATGATCCAGCTTTGCGTGTCTTTTTTAGAGCAACATGCTTGTTTTTATTGTACCAATAACTTGCATGCACTTCAACAAGTGTATGAAGAACTGCATGTACATTGTGCCATACTGTATTTTGTGGCCTGTATTTTTACTAATAAGGGGGCCACATGGCTCTAGACTAAATTTTTTTTTTTACTTATAGCAGTCTATTATTATTTGATCTTTGACATTATTAGATACCATTATTAGAGCCCATAGTCATGAAACAACAGCCCCTTCGCCCTATAGTATAGAATAAGCCTGTAACATCGTAAAATGTACTTTCTGGATGCACTGTATCTTCTGTTTTCCTCTTTGCATTGCGGCCGTCATAATCGAAATAGTTTCTTTGTGACAACCACTCGTGTATCCTCTTGTTTATGCACCCAATCAGCACACTGACCACCACTCCTGAACCCTTTCCGCTCTTTTCTTTTCTTGCTTTGAGCTTCCTCTTCTGCTTACCCTACACAGCAGCCTGTTACCACAAAACAGATGGGAACATGTTTTGAACATCACTGAGGCGAAGCATCATTTTCAAAAAGCTTGCTTTCTTCTGTCCAAAAAAATGCAAATCAACATGCAACCAAAGAATGATCTCACTAGACTCAGTGATTGCGATGAAATATTGGCTTCTCAAATGATTTCTTACATTTGTCTGCTCCTCCTCCTCACACTATTGCTCCCTTGTCAACGATAAAGTTTGAAGGTCGTCAGTTGTCCTTTGCAATGCAAACAGGCAAACAGGTCCAAGCTCTAATCATAGCGGTTTACCAGTAGAAGTCTTCTTCCCTTCACATTGTTCTCCACTCGATCTTTGTTCATACATACTCTACATAGGCTTTATTTATTTATTTTACTTTTGCTGCTTTCTATCTTTTTTTTGTTTGTTTGTCTCAACTCCCTCTTCACCAAAACCACTGTCTGTCATCACATTACCTATCTGAAGTCTATATCCAAATTCCTCTTTCATGCCCACCTTCCATCCATACCTACAACACCCCTTTTTCCCCTGTGGCACAAAACTGATTGAGGATGACTGGTTCTTTCCTGGCTACTCCGATCCAGCTTTGGCCACTCGGCAGCAGGAGTTGGAGGAGGAGCTGGCTCAAGCAAAAAGACTCAGCCAACCTGGGGGCAAGAAGCTAGCAGAACCTGCTCAACGGAGCCTACAGGTAGGCATATACATTACCTCGAACTCAGGGGTGCCCATTATATTGATCGCAAGCTCCTGGTAGAGCATCATGGTAGTTTGGGTTGATTGCTTAAACTTTGTAGACGTCATGTGACATCAGTCAGGTGATATTAACTTCCTCCATATTGTCCAGCACTTCATTTCCAGTACCGATATCGAAACTGCTATATGCAACCTGTCTGTTCAGACTGCAGTTGATCAGATACATATCAGATTTATATCAACATACAAACAAGGTCTGAGTCCCATTTGGAAAAAATCAGAATTTTGTCGTTCACACTGACATCAGACACAGTTCACATTCAATATGGGCAAAAAATTGTGTGACTGTAGCCTTATTTCCGTACTGTATTGATGTCTTATTTTCTCATATATAATAGAATTGTTCTTTCACATACACATAGGAGGATTTTGAGTTTGATGGACAAGGCCTATTCCAGGAACCCAAACATACCTCGGAGAGCACAACCCCAATGGAAGGAGAAAACATGGGAGGTTGGTGGCCTGAATACAGTACTCCTGACACAGGTGGGAGAGCCTCTAGACAGTTTACACTACCATGCACGGTCATCCTCACATTTGGGTTTTCACCATGACCTATTCTGTGTTGAATTGTAGATTGTTTTGTTTTTTTTTTTGTTTTGTTTTTTACCTCCCCCATTCCAAATTTTGAAAGCCTATATGCAATCTAGTATGCAGCAAGTTTCCCAAACTTCAACATGCCATGACCCATTTTGATTGCTGGTCCATTTTTATTGGACAGTTGTCAAAGTAAAAAAGTATGTTATGATATTTAGTGTATTTAGTCAGGATGCTATTCTAGGACATTAAGAGCGATGTAGTTCAATATTCATAAAAAAATCATATCAAAATGTATTCAACATTGAATTCATTATCAGTGACTAGCTATAGATTCTGTACTTTAAATGTGTACAATAAGTGCGCGAGAGATATTTAGAGCTTAAACCTGGATTTTGTGAGAGTGAAAAATGGCAATTGAAGAGAGAATGGAGCTGAATTTAATCTAATAATTACAACTGTCACTTTTATTGCAAATGTTGACATCAGTGGAAAACATCAGTGTCAATGATCTATTGAACTTGGCACCTTTTGACATGAAGTGATGTTGGGGGTTCATAGTTGAGGTTACCGTTGGTTATGGCTGCGATGATATCCAGTTAGTGATTCTGTGGCTGTTGTTCTAGCGATGGATAAAGTCTGGTGCTTGTGTGTCTCACCCAACATTACAGTAACGCTACTGTAATGTTGGATGAGACACACAATGAAGAAAATCAACATATAAGGTTGTTTTGTAATATTTTGCATGTAAATTGTGTACGATTTTTATTATCTTTTATTTGCAGATTATTTTTTATCTTCTCACCATCAATATATTGAAGAATTACTTTGTACAGTCAAAAAGTAGTCAAAGTGAACTATTACAATTTTTGTCAGTCTCTGTGAATAAATATCTGTTAATATGCATTTGTAAACTCTTTATGTAATTTAAAAAAATTAATTTGGGTCCTGAGTTGAAAAAGTTTGGGAATATCTGCGTTCATATTTTATGGTTTTCTTGTGAACTCAGTTTCTGGGTCACAACTGTGAGAAAAATTTTACGCCATCTCCCATTTCCAAAAATTGCCCAACAATCTTAATTCAATTTACACATTCTTTTTTTGTTTGCTTTTTGATGTGACGTGCATGCTGGTGGAACTGACTAGTTTGCTGGGTCAGTCTTGTGAATGCGCTGAGCTCTTGTGAAGTCATGTAGGTTGCAAGCTCGCTATCTGTGGTAAGTTTTATTTTTTTTGATTGCATGTTTTTTCCTCAACGGCTGGATTTACACTACAGACATTCAGTGTAAGCAGGTAAAAAAAAGCAGCTCTTAATCATATTAGGCGTTTCAAGTATGGGCTTTTAGTATGGTACTGTACATTTACAGTGGAACCTTGGTTAGCATCATTAATCCCTTCCAGAAGGTCCGACTGTAATTTAAACCAAATAATTCTTTCCATAAGAAATCATGTAAATCCAATTAATCTGTTTTCAAATTAATCCAAATTAAGTCACCTTTTTTAATCAAAATGCTGCACTGACAAATTTCTTTGGCTCCATTTTGAGTTATTTTGCAGGGGCGAACAATCACTGATGACATCATGAGCAGGCAATGTAGCTGACTTCCCGTTCCTGTTTCCCTGTATTAGCAAGCTACTAGTATAACAAGGAAGTTTTTTGATGAAAAATACATTAACAACACATTTGGGCACACACAGAGCATAACTACATTCTAAACAAAATTTTGAGTTTATATTTTTATATAGTTTATATTTTTCTTGAGTGTATGTGGGATATGAGTGACTTTAAAGTAAATATAGATTATAGGCAGTACATTATACAGTGAAGAAAATAAGTATTTGAACACCCTGCTATTTTGCTATTTCTCCCACTTAGAAATCATGGAGGGGTCTGAAATTTTCATCGTAGGTGCATGTCCACTGTGAGAGAGATAAACTAAAAAGAAAAATCCAGAAATCACAATGCATGATTTTTTAACAATTTATTTGTGTGATACAGCTGCAAATAAGTATTTGAACACCTGTGTATCATCTAGAATTCTGACCCTGAAAGACCTGTTAGTCTGCCCATTAGAAGTCCACCTGCACTCCATGTATCATCCTGAATCAGATGCACCTGTTTGAGGTCGTTAGCTGCATAAAGACACCTGTCCACCCCATACAATCAGTAAGACTTTAACTTGTAACATGGCGAAGACCAAAGAGCTGTCCAAAGACACCAGAGACAAAATTGTACACCTCCACAAGGCTGGAAAGGGCTACGGAGCAATTACCAAGCAGCTTGGTGAAAAAAGGTCCACTGTTGGAGCTATCATTAGAAAATGGAAGAAGCTAAACATGACGGTCAATCTCAATCGGAGTGGAGCCCCATGCAAGATATCACCTCGTGGGGTCTCAATGATTCTAAGAAAGGTGAGGAATCAGCCCAGAACTACACGACAGGACTTGGTCAATGACCTGAAAAGAGCTGGGACCACCGTTTCCAAGGTTACTGTAGGTAATACACTAAGACGTCATGATGTGAAATCATGCATGGCACGAAAGGTTCCCCTGCTTAAACCAGCACATGTCAAGGCCCGTCTTAAGTTTGCATATGACCATTTGGATGATACAGAGGAGTCATGGGAGAAAGTTTTATGGTCAGATGAGACCAAAATAGAACTTTTTGGTCATAATTCCAATAAGCGTGTTTGGAGGAAGAAGAATGAAGAGTACAATCCGAAGAACACCATCCCTACTGTGAAGCATGGGGGTGGTAGCATCATGCTTTGGGGGTGTTTTTCTGCACATGGGACAGGACGAGTGCACTGCATTAAAGAGAGGATGACTGGGGCCGTGTATTGTGAGATTTTGGGGAACAACCTCCTTCCCTCTGTCAGAGCATTGAAGATGGGTCGTGGCTGGGTCTTCCAACACGACAACGACCCGAAGCACACAGCCAGGAAAACCAAGGAGTGGCTCCGTAAGAAGCATATCAAGGTTCTAGCATGGCCCAGCCAGTCTCCAGATCTGAACCCAATCGAAAATCTTTGGAGGGAGCTCAAACTCCGTGTTTCTCAGCGACAGCCCAGAAACCTGACTGATCTAGAGAAGATCTGTGTGGAGGAGTGGGCCAAGATCCCTCCTGCAGTGTGTGCAAACCTGGTGAAAAACTACAGGAAACGTTTGACCTCTGTAATAGCAAACAAAGGCTACTGTACCAAATATTAACATTCATTTTCTCAGGTGTTCAAATACTTATTTGCAGCTGTATCACACAAATAAATTGTTAAAAAATCATGCATTGTGATTTCTGGATTTTTCTTTTTAGTTTATCTCTCTCACAGTGGACATGCACCTACGATGAAAATTTCAGACCCCTCCATGATTTCTAAGTGGGAGAAATAGCAAAATAGCAGGGTGTTCAAATACTTATTTTCTTCACTGTAACTGTAATCATCTATTAAAACCTGCAGTGTCGTGTAAATCCAGCCTGTGTCCACCAACTATGTTCAAATAAAGTTTTGCTTTTTGCCTGAAAACAGACCATGTGTGTTGAGTGATGTAAAAGCTTCCAAAAATGTAATTATATGTACAGACATTTATTAATCACATGTCCATAAACCACCTAGATAATAAAGTGATACAGTGGAACCTTAGTTAGCGTCATTAATCCATTCCAAAAGGTCCGACTCTAACTGAAACGGACTCTAACTGAAAATTTGTTCCCGAAAGCTAAAAATGTTAACACAAAAATTGTTTGGTTCGAGTACGTTTCAGCCAGAGTGTTATTAGAAAATATTCTCACGACTTTTTTTTCTCCCCTGGTAATTCAAGATGGTTTGCGATCTGTGGTGGAGGAGCTGGAGCTGGAAAGGAATCAACTCCAGGAGCAAATACTGAGCCTTGAAGAGCGCTGTCAAGATCTGGAAGATCGGCTACAGTTACAAGCACGCATTGAGGCCTTGCAGGTAACCTTATCCTTTACCTTTTTCCAACCACACCTTACCTCAAACCACTTCTCAAAGACTCAAAGGACCAAATACTGTAGCTCCCTTTTTAAAATGCATCCTACAAAATGGCAATTTAGCCACTAACGCTGAGTGATTTGCATGTTCCTGTTCCTGAAGACTGAGATTTTGTAACAAAGCCTTCTAACACAGGTGACTTTTGATGTAGATGAAGATGCGTTGCCACTCTGGCCTTCTCAGGTGTGTTAGATCCTTCTTGTGTGTGTGTGCGCTGGAGAGCACCTCTGGCGGTGACTGCTAATGGTGTGATGTGTGTGTTTAATCACGGCTATATCACAGGGGTGTCCAAGGTGCGGCCCAGGGTTGTTTTTTATTGGCTTGCGGCACATTCTAAGGCGATGATTTAACAAGAAAACTTGAGGAAAAATCAGCAGTCATTACAAAATTGGAATCTAACAAGAGTACAAGAATAATGATGTAATATTAATCATCATTTTAGTCGCATAAGGTTGAAATATTAAAGATGAAGTTTTTTAAAACAACATAATTTTGTTGTGTTCTAATGTTCCAAGAATAAAGTCAAAATATTATGGGAATAAAGTCATAATTACAGAAAGCTGTAATTTTATGAGAAAGTAAAAATATTAAGAGAGAAAAGTCGTATTCTAACTTGTTATATTATGAAGAAAAATGTCATTTTAGTAGCATAGGGTTGACATATTAAAGGAAAAAAAAATATTTCCTTAATATGAAATATGTTTTGAAAAACAAACTTGTAATTTTTGGAAAATTAGGTTGGGGGAAAAGTTGTGTGATGGGAATAAAGTGATAATAAATAACAATACTAATGTAATTAATGTTATAAATAATTAGCAACTTAAAAGCAACATAAATCATAAAAAAAGCAAAGATTTTTTCACCTATATCACAAAGCTGTGATGCATTTTTCAGTATGTGGGCCTCGCTGGAACAAATTTGAACACCCCTGCCGCAATATGTTTTATTAAAAATGATGTTTACAGCAAGGTTGATGTTCTGTCGCAGTATCACTGGGTGTGGTGAGTTGCACTTTATTGGTGAACTACAGTTTGTACGAAAGATATGGCTGATCTCGCTCTACTAAAAACCATGCAGATATTAAACTACAGGTTATTATAAACCTTCTTTGTGATCTTCAACAGGTCCGCTCCCATCCATATATCTGTGTGCAGTGAATATTCTTACAGAGCCTTATTTTATATAAATAAATAAAAAATGTTGTTCTTTTTTGGCTTTTTTTTAAGCTTTTGTCTCTCTGTACTTACAGAATGAGTATGAGAAGTTACAGGGCCAGCTTGCTTCCTTGCGAAGTCAGCATAGCAGAGAAGCAGAAAAGCATCAGCTGCTGGTTAGCCGTCTCAATGAACAACTAAAAGGGTAAGTTATTCTTGTGAGAATAGTCATCGCTTGCTTTATTTCAGTCGTGCATACAGGGTTACAGTGAATTTGTTGTCCCTCACCACTTTACCCTTCTAATTTTTATAGCTTCAAGATAAGCTAAGCTCGCAGTTTTTCCAAAATATATTATTTAATAAATCATGCTGCTTTGTGGTTGAATACGTACAATTATTAGTAAAAAAAAAAAAGCATTTTAAAGCAATTTTTACATTTGTTATTTTTTAAATGGAATATTTTCAAGCATAATAATGAAGTAAAACATAAATATATGGTATTCAAAGACATTGGTCACAAGGTCAGTAATGTTACTGTAATGTTGGGTGTGACACACAAGCACCAGACTTAATCGCTGGAACTACAGGCTTTGATTGCAGGTTTGAGTGATCTCACATGCACAATAATCACTAACACAGGCTACTGTTATGTCCGCAACCCATCCCTAGCTAAAACTCAACTCTGACACACCTACGTCACTTCCTGTCCGCCCCCTACTCATTTCTCCTATCTCTGGAACGCATTTACAGCAACAAGTACACACAAGTCTTATTTTTTCTATTTTTATCTTATTATTTCTACTATATTGGGTAATTGGTGATTATAAGGATGTAGTTAAAAGTTGTTGTTTGTAAATTGTGTGTGTTGCATTCAAACACGTATTTAAATCAACATTTTAGAGTGTTAAAATGTCTATTCTTTTTAGGATGAGCGACACACAAGAATGCTTGGAAAGCTCACTCGTTGAGAAGGAGAATACATTAGCAAAGACATCAGAAAAACTTGAGCTCATCAACAGCCTCCGAGAATCCTTGAGCGAAAAGGAGATTCAGTACAAGGAGATGTCTGACAAGCTCCTTCAGACTGAGCAAACAGTAAGAGCTTTTTTTCATATTAACTTAAAGGTGCTGTATGTCTTCAGATACAAAAACAAAATATTCAGTCATCTTCACCACCTGACGCAACATCCACAATAACCTCCTGGAATCACAAAAAGCATCAAGCATGGACAAAACAATGTTATTAACAAGAATGGCACAGCTACTCATTACTGAATACTATTTTGAACATTTTAGTTCTATGGTCTTGAACTTTTGATCAGATGATGGAACGGCCTATTTCACTTTAAAGCTTGTTTGCAGTAAATTGCTTACTCAATTTTTTTTTACCTCACTCCCATTTCTTCTTTTTGCATGTTTAAGTTTTACTTAGAAGTTCCTTAAGATCCAACAGTGTCAAATGTAAATTCTTGTAACTTTTCAACTGTTTCAATTATATCTAAAGCTAGTAGCTAAACCTTGATTAATCGCTATGATTAGCTGACAACAAACAAAATGCACATGCGTGTTTGTGTTACCCGGAACGTGGCTTGCAATGTCGGAGCAGGAAGAGAAGATACAATGCTTAGCGCCCTTTTTGCAGTACCAACCAATGCTGACAGCACCTTTTAAGATAGGTATTGTTTATGTTGATGGCTCGAGGGTGGTTAATTTTCTCTGATTTTCTCTACTCAGCTCGAGAAAGTTTCCAAACAAAGCAGTATCTCAGAGAAAAGCTGCTCTGAGTTGAAAGCAGAAGTTTGTGACCTCACACAGAAGCTGAGTGTCCTCAGAGACAAGGTACACCAGTTTTGGAGATGTCTCACCCTCACCCAAATTTAATTCATTATTTATTTATTTCATCTTAACTGATCATTCATTGTCATCTGATCATTCACAGACTCAAAAACAGGACATCACCATAGAAACTTTACAGACTGAGTTTGAGCAAACCAGTGAAGAACTGGACAAACTAAACACATCCCACCTGGAAGAAAGAGCCCAACTCATTCACGATCTTCAAAGCTGTGAGCGGGAGATTGACAGTCTGAAAGATATTCTGTCTGCAAAAGACAAAGAGATTTTGGCCCTGAACGGTAGTGTGCTGGAGTATACAGAACAGGTTACAGTCCTCAAACAAGACCTTCGACTCAAAGAAGAAACTTTGCTTCAAGTGGAAAATGCACTGAGTAAGGCGGAGCGAGAGGCCGAGATTCTTCGTGATTCTCAGACTTCAGATCAGCAAGTCCTAAATAGTAAGATTGCAGTGCTTGTTGAGAATCTCAAGTCTGTTGAGGTGGAGTTGGACAAGACCAAAGAAGAAAGCAAGTGGAAGGTTGATGAGATTAACCATCTAATAAAACAGGCCAAGGATGATAAGAAAACTATTCAGGACCTGCAAGACCTACAAGCTGATGCACAGAAACAGATATTGAGTCATCGTTCTCAACTTTCTGAACATGAAAAAGTCATCTCTTCACTGAAGGAGCAGCTGACCTTATCTACCCAAAGGCAACTTGAGTCTGAGGAAGTCATTGTGCAGCTCAAGAACATCAACACAATCAATGAGAAAAATGCAATGACAGAAGAGATCTACGAAAAAGAACTGAAAACTTTAAAGGATGAAAAGAACAAGCTCCTATCCCAACTGGAAATATACAGTCATGACATGGAATTGTTATCTCAACGATTAAAGGAGCAAGCGCAGATTGCGGACAGTGTCAAACACGAGATGGAGAAAAAACTGGAAATCATCACATCACTGGAAAATCAAATCAAGGCAAATGATATCGAGGGAGAGGATGAGAGACAGAGATTTAACTCTGAATTGCAAGCGAGGGATTTTGAAAATCAGAAGTTGTGCAAAGAAATTGATGGCAGAACTGAAAACATATCCAAAATGACGGACACCTTAAAACAAGTCGAGGCTCAGAAAGAACAACTGCAAGAAAAGCTTAAAAGGCTCACTGAAGAGCTCGAATTACAGAATCTCAATGGACAACAACTAACTGAAAAAATGACATCTGCGCTTGAACTTAACAGCACTCTGGAGAAGCAAGTGCAAAGCGTTACAGAGGCCAATGAACGACTTCAGCAGGAAGTCGCTGAAAGAGAGAAGACTGTATCAGAAGTAACAGTTGAAAGAGATTCTCTGCATAACAAATTATCCGCAATAGAATTACAACAGTCACAAAACGACACTATTATTCAAGAGTTAGAAAAACAAAAAGAACATTTGCTTTTGCAAACTAATGAATTTAAGAGAGATGCCGAACAAAACTCGCTCTCACACAACGAGGTTCTCCTAGCTAAAACCAACGAATGTGGTCGTCTCAATCAGCTACTCAGGGAGAAGGAAAGCTTCATTGCACAGCTGGAAGGTGAACTGCAAAGCTCCACTGCTAAGGTGGATGAGTTGCAGCATACCATAGAGCAGAAACAGCGTCTCGCCTCCGATCTTAGAGCAGAATTAGAAACCCGACGAGATGAACAAGCACAGCTTCAACAAACGTTGTCTCTCCTTGAAGAACAGGACTGTAATCTGAAGTCTAGGTTAAGCGAGAAGGATGCCAATTTGAAGGAAAAACAGGAAGAGTGCCATAGTTTGCAGAATGAAATTATTCTACATAAGAATTCGGTTTCCGAGCTTAAAGTGGACGTTGAGTCACTCAATACAGAACTCTCACTGCTTTGCAAGAAACTGGAAGAGAGCGAGCAACAAAGCCAAAAACAAAAAGACGACTTTGATAAAGCAACACAAACTATCCAGTCTTTAAATGACAAAATCAATGAATTACAAGAACATTCCAGCAAAACCGAAATCTCAAGGGACACCGAGCTGAGGACCCTTCGGTGTGAAATTGATAGCATGGCAGAACAAAACAAAGACCTCGATGCAGCCTGCAAATCCAGAGAAAATCAGCTTGAGGAGCAAATGCAAATTGTGTCAAACCTTGATAGACAGCTCAAAGTCACTCTTGAACAAAACTCCAGTTTTAGCATGAAAATAACTAGTCTAACAGAAGACAATCAGCAACTACAAGAAAAGTTGTCCCAAAACCATATGTTAGCTTCTGAGCTAACGGCTGAGAATAGCCTGCTGCAAAAACAGAAATCTGAGCTTGAGGTTCAAATCTTAAATGGTCAGACGAAAATGAATGATGTTCTGAATGAAAAAGATGAGCTTATTGTTGCAGTCAGTAATATGAAGCAGGTCCTCAAGGAAAACGAAATATCAAACAAACAGAAAACAGAAGAATTTAGCTCTCTTTCAAAAACACTGACCGACACAGAACGACAACTTCAGAATTTACAAGAACAAGTTAATCAGCTAAACCTGTTACTGGCTGAGAAAGAAAAAAATCTGTTGGACAGGAATTCTCAGTTGGATGCTCAGCAGAACCAACAGCTGCAATTACAGGACACAATATCTATGCTTCAAGAACAGGGATCTGCGCTAAAGTCAGGGCTGATGGAGAGGGACACAATGTTGCAGCAGAAATCAGAGGAATGCATTGTTTATCAAAATGAAGTGGTCCTGCAGAAGGGTCTTGTGTCGCAGATACAGAGCGAGATTGACTCGCTCACTCGAGAGTGCGGCGATGCTAAGCAACAGTTGATGCAAAAGGAGCAGATGTTAAAAGATCTAGCAAATGATTTTGAAAACCACAAGGAAGAGCTAAATAAACGTAGTGAATCAGTGATTTCCCTTAGTAGTCAGATTGGAGCCATGAACGACAGTTTTGCAGAGATGGAGGTTGAAATGAGCGGCTTGAAAGATGCCATAGAGAAGCTCACCTCAGAAAAGCATCAGCTCACACAAGAGAAGGACCGAGGCAATGCTGAGATAGTTGACTTAAAAGATGCCATTGAAGCACTGACTCATCAGAATATGCGATTCCAGTCTGAAATTGAAAAGTCTTTTCCCGAGCTGTCCAAAGCACACAAAGACCTTGCAGATTTAAAAACAACACTTAGTGACAGGGAAGTCCAACTGAAAACTTTACAGTCAGAAATAGAACAGCTTCATTTTGCCACCCAAGAAAAAGATAACTCCGTGAAACAGCAGGAACATGCAATCCAACAACTTAATAGTCGGATCTCTGAACAAGAGGGGCTGCTGAAACAGAAAGACGATGAAACATTCGGTTTAAGGATTCAAGTTACAGAACTCAGCGGTCAAGTAGAAACTCTTACGTCCGAGTCCACTGTATTACAAAATACAATGGACAAAAAGGAGCAGGCTAGTCTTGAAGATGAAAGAAATTTCTCACTTGTCACTGAAAATTTGAGTGCCAACCTTCAAGACAAAGAAAAGGAGTGCGAGAGCCTGAAAGAGCAAATTTCACACCTTGAAGAATCAGTTTTAAAGATGAACAGTACCCTCCAAACACAAAGAGAAGAAACAGAAAATCTGGCAAAAGCCTTGGAAGAAAAAGAATGGAGTCTTTCGGCACAATCACAATCACTTGAAGATTTGCAGAAGAGAGCAGATGAGTCGTTGCTCTTCAAAAGTCAGTTCATGGAAAGCACAGAGTTATTGTCACAGCTCCAGTGTCAGATTCAGACTCTGTCCTCTGACTCTGAGAACCACAAAAAGTCAGCGGAAGAAACACAAAGTGCCTTCATTAACCTGCAAGAAAAATATGCATCTAATTTGGAGGATTTGCAGGATTTGAGAAAGCAACTATCCCAAAGGACTGATGAAGTGTTAACCCTTACGAAGCTGTCAGATGACGCCAATTGTGAACACGCGAGAGCACAGACCACCATAGAAACTCTGAAAGATGAGCTATCCGCAATCCAAAACAACCTTAAGAAAACCCAGGACCTGAATTCTCAGCTGTCAAAAGAAAAGGAAGAAGCATTCAGCTCTCATCAAAAACGTGTCTCCCTTTTGACCACTGAAATAGAAACCCTAAAAACACAACATCTTCAAGTTGTGGCGCAAATGAATGCTCTGACAGAAAACCTGGAGCAGAGAGAAATGGCGCTACATGCGATTAACAGTCAATGCACAGCCCAAGCCAAACATACATCTCAGATGATTGCAGAAACACAGAAACTAGAATTACAGAATAAGAAGCTTATTGAAGAGATTCAGCAGTCAAAGGAGGAGCACCAAAGGTCTCTCACAGCGGTCAACAATGAAAAGACACACTTAGTCAACGACGTTCGAAAACTTCTTGCAGAGAAGGAAGAGCTGGAGAGACGACACCGTGAAACTGGGACATCCCAGGGGGAGCTCATGGCTCAAATGGAGCAGCAGTCCCGCAGCATGAGCGAAAACGTCGAGAAAATCCTGTCTGAGAAGGAGAGCCTTCAAGCAAAGGTTAGTGTCCGAGATGAAGAAATTTCACAATTAAGAGAAAATCTTCACAAGACCGAGCACATTCTGCAAGACTCTGAGAAAGAGTGGCTGCTAGTTCTAGATAGAGAAAAGCAGGATAAGAATCTACTTGCAGAACAGTTGAGTCGTGTTGAAAAGGAAAGAGAGGACGGAGATCGTGAAAACGGTCACTTGCAACAGGCTCTTAAAGCTGTGGCACATGAGTTAGAAGTACTTGTAAGAAAAAACAGCGGTACCATCCTCTCACCCATTGCCACTTTAAGTGTAGACAGAACACATTTACAGCACATGATTAAACAAGTTGAAGCAAATCATCGGTCTGAGATAGATGCTTTGACAAAGATGTTGGACAGTACTAGAGCAGATTTACAAGAAGTCCGAAGTACGCTTGATCATTGTGAGGTTAAAAAATGTCAAGAAATTGAGAATTTACAGAGTCAGTTGAAGACTGTGACAGAAACTGTACGTGAAAACTCATCTTTGTCTGATGAACTAAAAGCAAAAGACGATCAAATGAACTGTATGAGCATTCAAATTGCTCAGCAAAAGGAATTACTTAGTGGGCTCAGTCAGCAGTTAAAAGATAAAGATGTGTCCATTGCCCAAGTCATGGAGGCGGCCTTAAATGAAAGGGTGAAACTTGGTGAAGAAAAGGCCCATCTATCAAAACAACTCGCAAACATTCAAAAAGATTACCAAACTTCCACAAAGCGGTATGACGACGTTTCTCGGCAGCTGGAAGAACATGTTTCATGTTCACTCAGGGAGAATGAAATGCAAACCTCAGAAAAACTTGAGCTGGTGAAGAAAAACGATGAGCTAAAATCTGAACTATCGAGAATATCGGAAGAGAAAGATACAGTCAAGAAAAAACTGAAGGCCTCTCTCCTTCTCCGGAAGGATCTGTTGAAAAAAGTTGAGGAGTTAGAAAAACAAAATAAAGAGAGTATTAACAATGAAAATAATGTAACATTTTTACAAAACAAACTCTTAGAAAGCACCAAACAAGCTCAATCCACAGCCAAAATGTATGAGGATAAGGTGTTTTTCCTTGAAAAGGAGTGTCTTGACAAAGTCAATGAGTTACGCACTTTGCAAGCCACGCTAAGTGAGAAGGAAATGTCACTCAATGAAAAAAACACCCTCATCAAACAACTTCAGGCAGTTGCTGCTGAGCGCGAGGATAACTTTGAACAAGATAAAAAGAGCATGATGCTAAAAACGCAAATGCTCGAGAGCGAAATCGAGGACTATAAAGATCAATTGAAGGACAAATCTCTCTCCGATAATACTGCTATTGAATTAGAAAATGAGCTGACACAAATGAAGCAAGAAAAGGCAATGCTGCAGAAAAAGACGCAGGCTGCATTGTTGGCACGAAAAGAGACTATGAAGAAAGCTCAAGAAAGTGAGAGGCAATTAACCAAAGAATTATGTGAGCTGAAAGATGAATACAAGGCTGTCTTGGACCAACACTGTCAGCAGACCAACGAGCTCAATGTTGTCCAATTGGAATTGAATGACAAGCTCAGGGAATTGGAAGAACTCCAGAAAACACTGTCTTCTTACTCAGATGAACTGGAAACTTTAAGACGGCTTGTCCAGGAAAGGGATCAAACTGTGCAAGATTTAAATATTTCTTTGGCGGAGAAAGAGAGTCAGTGTCATTCTCTATCAAACCTGCAAACTGAACTCGATACTATGAAAGCACAATTTGAGTCATTAAAGAACGAAAGTGAAGACAAGGTTCTTGTTTTGATGGAGAAAAGCGCAGAAATGATTAACTCAAATGTCCATGTGGCACAGAGTGGCTCAGAGGAAGCCCACAAAGCTGTAAAAGAGCAGGTAGAAATGGCGGTGAAATATCAAGAACAGCCTAAAGATTCTACTGGAACATCTGAAATAACGCATCAAAACATAATAGAAGAGAAGAAGACTCTTGTGGAGCCGGTGGCAGGGGTACCGCAACATCTGAGCGAGAAGGAAAGTAGTCTGACAAACGATCTCGAAAAAGCCCCATGTGGAAATGTGGAAACAAATGTGGAAACATTGAAGCAAGAAAATGAAAATTCTGTCAGGATAATTGCTGAACTCAGGGATGAGTTAGCCATGCTTCATTTGCAGCTGCACCACTGCAAACAGCCGCTTCATGAAGACACACCGGAGATGGCCATCAGGCAAGAGCATGTTACTGAAAATGAGCTCAGTCCTGTTTACAGATGTCCTCAGAATTCCGAAGTAACTCAGAATCAGAACGATGAGTCTGAGCAAAGTCATGAATTGACCATTGCTAATATGAACAGAGAAGTTGACGATCTTCATAAAGCTCAAGAAGATTGTGGTAAAGTAAACGATCTGCAGAGCTACAATAAAATGACACAACTAACCAGAAAACTTCAAGCTGCTTTAGTTTCACGGAGAGAACTCTTGAAGGAGAATGCATCACTGAAGGAGCAAGTAGAAAATCTGGCGGACAAAGTCAACGTCAAAGAAGCTGAATTTTTGACTCTGGAATCGTCCTTTTCAAAGCTGAAACAACAAACTATCGACCTGGAAAGCAGTTTAAAGAGTATTAACATGGATAAAGAGACGCTTAGCTCTGAAGTTGATCGCATCCGGAATGATAATTGTAATCTATCCGATGCATGTGAAAGCTTGAAGCAGACCATTGAAAACATCACCCAGCAGAAGCAAGCCTTTTCCTGCCAGCTGGAATCTCTCAAAGACTCTCAGACAGAAGAGCTGACCAAATGGAAGTCAAGGCACTCGGAACTCAAACAAGACTATGAGTCTCTTTTACAGGCATATGAAAATGTCGGCACAGAAATGGACAAGATGAGACAACTTCTGGAAGGGGCCAAAAGAGAACGACAGGAAGCACTCGGTAAACTGCACAAATGTGAGACTGAGATGGAAATCCTACAGGGCCAGGCAAGAGAGCTGGATGCAGGACATGAAAGAATGAAAGAGAAAATGCACACTTTTTCAGAAGAAAAACGGCACGAGATTAACGATATGGAGCAAGCAAACGAAAAGATGAGAAACAAACTGTCTGAGATGAGTGAAAAAAACTTGATGGAAATAACCGACCTGACTGATAAAAATCAACACTTAGCGGCTGAACTTCTCCAACTGAAGTCATTGTTAGAGGACTACAAAAGCCAGCTTTCAGAGATACAGGCTGAAAACAGAAAACTAACTGAAAAGCTTCAAGAAGCTACTAGTTCTTCCGAAAAACGTTACTTAGAATCAACATCTTTTACAGAGGACATGGAGTTTAAACTTGACAAGTCACTCAGCTTGAATAATTCACAGATTGAGAAAACACAACCTAGTGTTCAATTGGAAACCGAGACTCTATTGCAGAACGAAGTGTCATACAGCGATCATGAAATACAACTAAGAGCAAAAGACGATGCCATTAATAAGCTTAACGAAATAATAAGTCAGCACAGCCAAGAAACGATTAGCCTCAATGAAAAGGTCAAAATTTTAGAAGATGACAAGTGTCTTCTTCAAGAGGAACTTGAAAACATTCAAGAGATTTCAGACAAGGTGAAAAATGAAAACGATTACTTGGAAACTGTGATCCTGAAAAACTCTGAAAGAATCGATGAGCTTTCTGAGTGTATCGGTGTACTGGAAGCCCATAACAAGCAGCTGTGTTCTCAACTGACGACGAGCAAGGAGATGTACAGCCAGCTTCGGCAAGAAAAAGATGACGAGCATCTTAAATTAGTTGGAGAACTCGAGGAAAAGCTCAAGACCATGCAACGTGGCAGGGATGGGTCCAAGAATGTGAGTAAAGAATTGCAAGAGCTTCTAAAACAAAAGCATCAAGAAATAAATTATCTCCAGCAAAACTGCATTAAATACCAAGAACATGTTTTAAATTTAGAAATCTCTCAGAAGACCTCAGAGTCAGCTTGTGAAAACTTGGAAAAAGATCTGAAAAAACTCTCTGATAAGACCTCCATTGTTGAAGAGAAAAACAAACATCTTGAAGCAGATTTAACCACATCTGAGGCTCACCTCCAGGAGGCCAAAGAGAAGATCGAGAAACTTGAGTCTGAAAGAAACCATTTGAAATTAGCTCTACAAAATGTTGAATCTGAGAAAACAAAAATAAAGGAAGATTCATTGGAGAACCAAGAGAACTCATTAACCGTGAATGAAGTGTTGTTGCAGAAACGGATAGACGATCTCCAGGATATTAACAATAAAGAAAGCCAAAAAGTTGTTGAATTAAGACAACAGATAGATTCTCAACATCTGAAGCTCAACACTCTGAAGAGAGCACTGGAGACTAACGAAGTAAAGCTATCTGCTTTATCATCTAGTCCTCAAGGGGCAAATACTACAAAACTTTGGAATGATTTGTACCAAAAGTCTTTGCATGAGAAAGATAACCAGCTCAATGAACAAGGTTCTGCAATTAGAAGATTACGGGATGATCTGCAAAAAGAGGTGAATGAACTCATAATGACCAAGTCAAGACTAGAAAAGGCACAAAACGAGTATTCTGTTGCTTCTGCTGCATATCAGAGGCAGGTCTTGGTTCTGAGTGCAAGCAACGCTGAATTTGCTGAGACTGTAGAATTGTTGACTCTTCAAGTGAAGGAACTCAATGCTCAAATTGAAAGAGTAGACCAAGACGGAAACACCCTTAAAATGCAAATCGCTGACAAGGAAGACAAGATTTCCCAGTTGCAATTTCATTGCGAACAGACAGAAAAGATAAATGCAGACTTGGAATATCAGTTGCGTGTTTTGCAGTCACAAAATGATAACGTCCGGGCTGAACTGGAGAAACAGAATGGAGTTTCCCTCCAACTGAAAACCCTTCTTCAGAACAAGAACGTCGAGATCTCTACTCTTTTGTCATGTAAGGACGGCCATATGTCGGGATATCTCGAGCAACTCCAGGCTCATTATCGCTCCCAGGAAGCTGTTTATGAAGACAGGTTAACATATGTACATAATCAAAGAGAAAATGCTGACAAAGAGTTTAGAGAGCTTGAGGCCAAAGTCAGAAGTATGACAATTAATTTAAATAGATCCGTTCAGGAAAACGAGCAGTTGTCAACCAAGATGGCCATTGTGAAGACGTCAATGCTGTCTTTACAGCGTGAAAAAGAGCGATTAATGTCAGAATACAGAATACTTGAGGTTAAACGTCAGACAGAGCTTAAAAATAAAGCAGACTCTCCTGATAATGATGGTGGTGCAACTAGAGACCTCAAACATGAAGTTAAGAAATTACTACATCAAATGGATGACCTAAATTCCGAGAATGCTATGCTCAGGGCCCAGCTGTTTCATTACAGAGAGGATTTGAATCAAGTTTTATCCCTAAAAGACAGTCAGTTGAAAGTCTTGCTCAAAAAGCAACAGGATGCGATCAAGAATCTTGAAGACCAAAAGGTCGCAGCTGAAAAGGAGTACAAGGTGTCTCAGTCAGAGCTCCAAAAGGCAGAAAATGTTAACAGTACTTTGAAGGCTGAGGTTTCTAAACTTCAGTCGCAGGTGACACAACTGCAAAGTGACATTGTGAGCCAAAAAGCTACAAACGAAGGCAAGGTGATTGCAGATCTGCAGCAAGGTGTGGCAGCTAAATCAGCCGAATGTAATGACCTTCGGCAAAAAGTTGTCTCTCAGAAAAGCCAAATTGATGACTTGAATGCGAAAATGCAAGTGCTTGAAAATGAAACTGACAAAAAACTCGGAGATGCGGATGATAAATATAATAGCGGACTGGATGCTTTAGAACGTGAACTGGAGCTAGTCAGAAACGACCGGGAGACAACCAATCAAAGGCTTACAGAGCTTGCACAAGAACTACTGGAGATGGAGCAACAATTGTCACTGGGCCAGATGCAAAATAAAGACATAAAGGATCAAAATGAGTCCCTGTGTAAAGCCATGGCTGCCCTGCAGAATAATCGGGACCAGCTCATCGAGGACTTTAAGATCTTACGAAACAGATACGATGAAGAACTCAGAGAGACTCGTGCAACTCTGAACAAAGCTGAGCGCAATCTCCAGGATGCTACATCAGACTTGGCTATGATTACCAAAGAAAGGGACATTATTGTTCAGAAAGTAAGAGCTCTGGAAAGAAAAGATACTCACAAAGAACTGACCAAGTTGTTGGGTGACCTGACCAAAGCTTTGTCAGAAAAGGAAAAACAACTGACAAAGGTTGTCCTGGAAAATAACACATACAGCAGGCAGCTGTCTGCATTCTCCAGATCCATGGCCAGCCTCCAAAATGACCGTGACAGACTGGTTTATGAGTTGGAAGGGGCGACAAAAGAAGTTGAGTCCTGGCAGAAGTCAGGCCTAGACGTTGTGTCAAGCACGAATGCGGAAAAGTCAAAAGGAAGTGCTTTCCAGATTGAAAAAGATGGGGCGGTAAGTCAAGGCTTAGTGATGGTTGGATGTTTGCTGTTGCTTGCATTTTCTGCTGTTTCCTTTTGCCGGCAGCATGGAGGGTTGAGTCTGATTTCCTTTTTTTTATATATATATATGCATTTGCTTACTCATGCATGGTTTGTGGGAGTGGCACACACACATGCTGCAGTTCATGATAAACAGAATTCAATTCAATTCTTTAATTTCCTTCACAAGATTAATGTAGTCACCATCTAGTTATCATTTTACTGACAATCGATCTGTTCTTTCTTGTCTTGCAGATGAATGAGCATCAGACTGTACTGTCTTCCAGGAAAGAAGACATTGATTCCCAGGAAAACAAACAAAATCAAAGGTAAAAGTATATATGAAGAAAAAAAACAACATATACAGAGATGCCAAGGTTGTGCATTGGAAATAGCTCCATCAATAACAGTAAAAGGGCCTGTGGAAATGAGGCATACAAGTTCCACGCTTGATGATGAAGACTAATTGTGTTTCATGTTTTTCTATTTACCAGCCTTTACTTTCTTTACTTTTATTCCTTCCTACTTCTACGAGTAACTTTACGCGGCCTCGCCGAAGAAAGTGTTGACGGGCCGTCCTTGCCTCACCACTTCAACCTTAGAATTCCATGCCTTCAGTCAAAAGTATCATAATCCATAAATCATGCTTTTTGGTGTTATACTATACACATTTTGGTGTGATATTAGTATAAAAATGCATATTTAACATATTTTTTGCCTGAATGATGTTTTTTCAAGCATAAAAATGACTAAATGAAGTAATACAAGGCATTCAGAAGACTCATTGAAAGATGTTGTGATAATACAGTATGTGGTATTTTACACTGCAAGCACAAGCACCAGATTTGATCAACGGAACAACAAGCTTTTATTACAGGTTTGAATGATCTCACAATAATCCCTAATATAAATCTTTAATAAAAACATGGCTACTTTTGTGATTGTTACCTACATAAAGCTGAAACTCCTGACGTCACTTCCTGTCTGCACCCCGCACTCAGCTCGCCTAGCCCCACCACACGTTTACATGCAGGCGAGCAAGAGCCTGCATGTAAAAAAACACACCAACGCTAACCTAAGTTCCACTCTATGTTAAACGTTCCTGGCTTTTATGATAGCTTGTTCATTGCACATTGACAGTATTAGCAGCAGATGAATATTACTAAATGCTCTTTATTATTTGCAGGTTTGCAAAAGACATGGAGCCAATCAAGGTAAGTTTGTATATTTCCAATATCGACAGACCAAACACAGAAATGATCCAAACTTAAGTCTTTAAAGAGCACTACAAAAAGTAGACCTACTCTCAATTTCACACTAACCTTACTTAGTTTTATTATTTTACCTACAGCATGAACCAATAGTTTACCATATTTTTTTGACAAATTCTAACATTTATGAGATACTGAATGTGGGGCTTTTATTAGCTGTAAACGATAATCATTGTTAATAATCTATCATCATGTAAAAGAGTTGGACATACGTATAATTTGCATATCTATTCATTTATCTGTACTATACAGACTGAACTTGAAACTGAAACCAGGAAAATGCAGCAAAATGGAGAGCATAAAAGAATATTCTAGAGTCAAATTGCATGTTGAGTACTATAATGTTGGCAGGCCTGCACTAAAATTAAGCAAATTTTTCGACACATACGCTGAACCTGCAGTGCTCCAAAATCATCACCTTGGCCGGAGTTCTCCAAAAGCTGCATTTTTAAAGACAAAACACCTGCGTTTGCGTGTGGACGACAGGCCAAAACGCATAGAAAAATGTGCATTTTTAAAAAATTTATCTGTGGAATACTGATAAGCATAAAACTCAACTGTGAACCCCCAGCATTACTCCCTGTCCACCCCCATTCATCTCCCTGAGCACGGGAACACATTTACAGTAATGTAATGTCTTGTTTTCTCTAAGTGTAGTATATTGGGTAGTATGAGTGTAAAGGTGACTATAGGGGTGTTATTTTATGGCTACAGGGCTCTAATAATGTTTTTAAAATGTATTTAGAAGGTTGTAAACATGTTTTCTATGCTCTAACCACAAATATATTTCATTTATAAATACCTTGTGGAAATTCACTGATCACTGTCGAGTCTGGAAACAATTACCGTATTTTCTGGACTATAAGTCACTCAGGAGTATAAGTCGCACAAGGCCAAAAATGCATAATTAGGTAGAAAAAAAACATACATAAGTCGCACTGGAGTATAAGTTGCATTTTTTGCGGGTAATTTATTTTACAAACTACTTGACCAAAACAGACATTACGTTATCTTTGGAAGGCAAGTTCTAACAATAAAAGAATAGAGAACAGGCTGAATAGGTGTAAGATATGCTAACACAATGGTTATTCAGCTACACAAAAAATAAACATGAACAGAAAAGGTGTCCAGTGTTTATGTAACATAAACAGTTTTTTCATTTATAAGTCGCAGGAACAGCCAACCTATAAAAAAAAGTGTGACTTATAGTCCGGAAAATACAGTAACTGTGATAAATGAGGTGTTAATGTAATCAGTATCTCCTTAAATATCTACTTTTTGACAAGTATGGTGAGCCATTATTCAGTGTTTGCATACGTATGTTTGTGGCAATAGGAAACGATGGACATTGCAAGCCAGAGTGGACCGGATGAGGCAATAAATCGACTCGAGGCAGAAAGAGTCCACCATCAAAAAGAGCTGCAACTCTGCTTCTATGAAATTCAAAAACGAGACCAGTACTTGCAGCAACTCAACTCTAAGGTATGTCATATGTAATAAGAAATACTTGTGTACTTTACATGCAACATCATATTTTGCACCATTATATATTCAGCTACATGAAGAGTTGCACATGTGAGGACCAACCTTCAGCCCGAATTCTAAACAAATGAAGAAAAAAATAACATCCAAAAAAGTCACTTTTAATTGAAAGGCTTATTAACACATGAAAACGGTGCTTATTTGAAAGCGCTGCAAACGCTCCTCCCAATGAGCTTCGTGAGGTAGTCTTGTCAGGGTTACTTAGTGGAACTTTTTGGCTTATTAACGGTTAGAACCATTCAGTTGTGTTGTGTGTGTATAAACGTTTGACCTGTACTATAGCCATCCAATTAGAAACTGTATGCTCAGCCCCAAAGGTACTTACAAAGTACATTTTGGTCAAAGGTGCCAGGGACCAAACAGTTGTGGGGTAAAGTTCCTGGTTCCAGGGTGCAAAAGGGAGTCCACCCGATGTAAAAAAATAAATAAATAAATAACAAATGTTCCGGTCCGTTCCCACAGTTACACCAGTCGATGGAGGAGAAAGGTGCTGTGGCAGCCCAGCTGAGAGTTGTCTCCCAAAACCTGAGGGACACACAAAATCGTTGCCAGTTGCTGGAAACCCAAATCCAAGGCCAAGGGCAGGTAAATGTTCCAAAGATGTGATATTCATTCATTCATTTTCTACCGCTTATCCTCATAAGAGTCACGGAAGGTGCTGGAACCTATCCCAGCTGTCTTCGGGCAAGAGGCGGGGTACACCCTGGACTGGTTGCCAGCCAATCACAGGGCACATATAGACAAACAACCATTCACACTCACATTCATACCGATGGACAATTTGGAGTTGAATGTGGGAGGAAACTCCACACAGAGATGGCCAACGGTGGAATTGAACTCCAGTCTCCTAGCTGTGAGACCCGAGTTCTAGCCTGTGTAGTAACCACTCCACTGCTGTGCAGCCAGATGTGATATTTGGTCATGTAAAAATGAATGGTGCATTTCTTGGAGGTGAAATTGTTGGATATAGTAAAGTCAGTGGATGCACGATGGTGAAGTGGTTAGCATGTAGGCCACACAGTCACGAGATGGGGAAGACCTGGGTTTGATTCTCCGCTTGGGCATCTCTGTGTGGAGTTTGCATGTTCTCCCATCCGTTGCTAGGTTAATTGGCGACTCCAAATTGTCCATAGGTATGAATGTGAGTGTGAATGGTTGTTTGTCTATATGTGCCCTGGGATTGGCTGGCCACCAGTCCAGGGTGTACCCCGCCTCTCACCCGAAGACAGCTGGGGTAGGCTCCAGCAGGACCGGCAAAGAAATGGTCATGCTTGTATCATTCTTCATTCCTAGACTTATTGTGTTGTTTTGACATGCTTTCTTCTAGGGAACAGGAAATGCAGAGGTTGCTCCTGGAGCCCCTCAGGAAAGGAGCAACAACACGGCTCATCTTCATAGAGCTGAAGACAGACTGCTCAGAGAAAGGTGAGATCAGCCACTCAAAGGGACTGTGTGCTACTGTTTTGTTAGCTGAGCGCTAACATTATAAAATGCACTTATACAACCTTGTGGCCGTTTTTTGCGGCTTAAAACTCCACCAAACATGATCTCTTCTATTGTGGAGTTGCATCATCACTTCTTTGTGCCTCTTGCGCAAAAATAAATTCAATGGCAGTTTCACTGCTGTGTTATTGTTCAATGCCAATAAAGGAAATCTCTCTGTCTCTCTCTGTCTGTCTGTCTGTCTCTCTCTCTCTCTCTCTCTCTCTCTCTCTCTGTCTCTCTCTGTCTGTCTGTCTCTCTCTGTCTGTCTCAATAGATATTACAAATATTATTGAATGTAGTATTGCTAAAACCGACAGTTAGTTGAGAATGAGCTGTAGTGACGCTACAGTTGTTTGTCAGTAACGTACAGTCTGTACTTACTGTGTGAACTACCCATCCATATTTTTAGACTACTGGAGGTGGAGCAGAGTCTGGCAGATGAACGATCCAGAAGGGAGGCTGCTGAAGAGGCTTTGCATCTTGCTGAAGTCGGCACAAAGAGGTGATGCACAAAATGTCAAGCGATACATATTCCCATTGAAGATGTGTTCAAATGGAAATGTTGGTTCAAGTCTTTCCAGGGATCATCAGAGGGACTTTAGTATCGACATGGAAGCTGAGGATGATTGGGAAGCTGTCAGTCTTAACCCGGACCAGCCTCTGATAACACGAAAGGTAGGACCAGTTTTTGGTTTGTGAGGTCGCAGGCTGTACCAGGGGTGCCCAAACTTTTTCCAGCAAGGCCCACATAGCGAAAAATGAAAGAAGAAGTACTGTATTTCAAGAAAAAAAAAACTTTCTATGGTATTTTTGTAAAATATTTTTTCACTTTTTTAAAACTTTATTCTCGTAAAATTACTACTGTTTTTGCTTTTATTTCTGCAGTTTTTTCTTACTTTCCAAATTGTATAAACTTTGCTGTCGTCCATTGTCAAACAGTCACCTTCAGGCGCCTCCAATACTTAAAATGTATCTTCTGTTAATGGAGGAGGAAAATACTAACAAGGATATAAAAACGCTATAGTTGAACGGCACAGGGCCACTCATTCCAACGACGTAGATCGACATTTTTTCAAAAAGTAACATTTACTGCCAAAGACATCTATCCATGTTTTGGGGGGAGCGACAGATGCAAATGCAGCCTAAGATTCATCCTTAAAACATATCTAATAATTGTAATAAAAAAATGGGTTTACTGCTTTGCCAATTTCAATTATTGCGGGCTATTTTCGAATTTGAATTTTTTTTTTATTTTGAATATATTCTTGTAAATTTACAGCTGTTTTCTATTGTTTAATTTTCCAACTATTTCAACTTCCTTCTTGTAAAGTCTGTTCGGCTAATTATGACTTTAATTCTCATAATATTTAGACTTTATTCTTTGCAACGCAATTTTTGTTTTCATAATAATAATAATATTGATTAATAATAATTTATTAATAATAATAATAAATATATTAATAATTTAATAATAATTAATGATAATATATATAATGTATTTTTCCTAACAGTATGACTGTATATCGACTGCATGCCTTTATTTCAATTTTATGCTGCAAAAGTTATTTTTGCTCATAATATTACAACATGAGTTTCACTTTATTTGTTAGATACAATTTTATTATTGTGAAATTACTTCACGTTTTTCCACTTTTGCTGCTGTTTTGTTTTTGTGTTAAATCTTTTTTTTTTATGGACATCCTTGAGCTATCTTATCGGATTTAATGCAAGGTTTCTCCGTCCCACACACCAAAGAGGTCAATCATGGGTGGACTGGTCATGTTTGTGTGTTTTCCTGTGTGCCATCATGTTTCTAGGTCCAAGGTGGGATGATGGCATGCCGACGTTGGCTCAGAGGAAGGAGCCTCTACTGTTCCCGGCTGCTGACTGGCCGTGCACGCTCTCGTTACTTCTTTTTGGCCTACTTACTCACAATCCACGTGCTCCTTCTCATGTGCTTGACTGGTGCCCTGTGAAAAGTGAAAAGGTCATCAGGTATGAGCTGGGGACTAAAGGTTCATATATGCAACAGAAGGTGGGATGATGTCCATTTGTATTTCCTGTTGACGTTCCCAATGATACCATTTGTCCAAGAAATAAGTAGTTGAAGATTTAATGCTAAAGAGCTGAGTGTGATTGTGTACTTCAGGGGTGTCCAAGTGTTTTCAGCCATATCATATAAAAAATACATTCCAATTTTGTGATAGAGGTGAAATGCCACTAAAATTACCCTTTTTTTCCCTGTAATATTCCAACTTTATTCTTTGGCATTTTTTCCTCTTAATATTTTGACTTTATTCTCATAAAGTTACAGCTCTTTTGTCAATTTTTTAAATCGGTTTCCAACTATTTAAACTTTTTTCTTGTAACATTCAATTGGTAATATTTTCCCTGAGTTCTCGTAATATTAACATTTTCAATTCTAACTTTCTAAAATTAAAATTCTAACTTAATTCTTGAATTATTATATTATATAAAATATTTATTGTATTTATATATTACTATTATTAATATTCTGACTTATAAATTGTTTTTTTTACTTATAGTATGACTATTCTCCTGAAATTATAACCTTTTCTTGTAAAATTACTGCTGATTTTGACAGCCACAGGCCCCAAATGGCCCCCAGTGGCACTTAGGACACCCCTGGTGCACTACATCTTCATCAGTAGCTGACTGATAGATCGTTGAGTGGCGGATCTCCTTGAAGATACATACCGAACGGGGGGTATCACAAGGTATCACACTACATTATATACAATATATTATATATAATACATTTTATATATATATATATATATATATATATATATATATATATATATATATAAAATTTATATATATATATATATATATATAAAATTTATATATATATATATAAAATGTATTATATATAATATAATACATATATTATATTATATTATTATATTGTATATAATAATATAATATATTATATACAATATAATATATACAATACTATATTATATACATACAATATATTATATATAATACATTATATATATATAATATATAAAATTTATATACGTATATAGTATATATATATATATATATATAATTTATTATATATAATATATTTTATATAATGTATTGAAATCTACTTTACACAATTCTGCACTATGTGTATGCTGTCAGCCCCGCCTCCACCCACTGAGACAAAGACACTGTATAAGGGCTCACTCCGTTCATGCCTTGTTCTTGTTCTTGAGTGAACAAGAACGCCTGTTTGGAGGCGGGAAATGACGAAAACAGACATGCACGTGGCAATATATGGAGGCAGACAAAAGTACGAGTTAATATTAGTTTATTGTAAGATTCATCGTCCCACGAGACAGATCTTGTGAACCCCCCCCCCCCCCCCCCCCCCCCCCCCCGACGTCTTCACAGTCTTGTGTTTGATTGACACATGAATAATGAATGTTGGTGCATTTGTTTTGCTTTATGTAATAGCATGCACACAATCCTGATGCTGATTAAAAGTATGCACTGTGTTTATAATAATAATCATCTCAAAACGGACAGAAGCTGAGAATCCCAACACCTCAACAAAGTTTTTTTTTAAGCATATTTTTATTTTGTGTGGAGTTGGATAAGAGTAAAAATGTGCATAGTGGTTGTTAAATTTATGGATTAGATGTATTATGTATTATTATTTATACTTTATCATCTCATCCAGATTTATTAAAAAAAATCTTGTTTTGGTGATAGGATGTTGATTTGCAAAAAATGTATATATTTCTTTGAACATAAATGGAACAGGTTATTTTGTAGAAATGCACCAATCCGGTGAGTTGAGAGCATATGTTTAATAACACTGTATATAAGGATGGCAGAACTTATTTATGAAAGACTACTAGATGATTAAAAAAAAAGTGTGCTCTGTTTTTGAGAGTTTATGATCCTGTTGGCCTTGATGACGTTAGGCTCCACTTGGTACGATCTCTAAACTTAATAAAACCTGATCATTTTCTTCATTCTGTCGGGACATCTGATTTATTGCTTGAAATGAATTGATTATGATGTATGATTATGAAATAATTTTGATATGTGGAAAAAATATATATTTTTGCAAGATTGCAAAACATTTGCAAGAAACTTCAAACAAAAACTACATCTTAACACAAAAATACAATAGTTTCTCAAGAACTAATGAGTAATCACTAAGGCGCATACATTTAGAGTAGTTACTGCGGAACTAATGATTCGTTATTGAACTAATGACGAAGGCACAAAAATTTAAAGTAGTTACTGAGGAACTAATGACTAAGGCGCACATTTAGAGTAGTTACTGGGGAGCTAATGATGGACTAAGGAGTGGCTGCTGAGGAACTAAGGTAGATGTATTTAAAGTAGTTACTGAGGAACTAATGATTACAGTAGTTATTGAACTAATGAGTAGTTACTGAGGAAATAAGGTACATGCATTTAAAGTGTACTGAGGAACTAATGATTACAGTAGTTATTGAAAAACTAATGAGTAGTTACTGGGGAACTAAGGTACATGCATTTAAAGTAGTCACTGAGGAACTGATGGGGAACGAATTACCAAGGCACAAATTTAGAGTAGTTACTGATGAACTAATGATTGCAGTAGTTATTGAGGCACTAAAGAGTAGTTACTGAGGAACTAAGGTACATGCATTTAGAGTACCTACTGGGTAAATAATGGTAGTTGCTGAAGCACTAAGGTACATGTATTTAAAGTAGTTACTGAGCAACTACTTACTAAGGCACACATTTAGAGTGGTTACTGATGAACTAATGATTACAATAGTTATTGGGGAAATAATGAAGAACTAGGAGTACTTAGAGTAGTTACTGATGAACTACGGTACATACATTTAGAGTAGTTACTGATGAATCAATGACAAATTACTTAATCAAAAGGGTTGGCTCTGCATAATTAGAGAATAGAGTGCTGTAGCGCCCTCTGCTGGCACTTCTCTTCACAAGCGAGGAGCTGAGCCAGAAGCTGGACCACATTTGAGATCATTTCGGTTTAGCGGGCGGCCATCTGGTACAAGAGCTCCATGAGGGTCTGTCGTGGTGGGCGGATCGATACAAATAGCAATCATATCGATACCAACGTTGGTATCAGCATTGATCGAAGTTAATGTGAAAAGATTGGCTTCAGTTGACTTCCCGTCCAACTGCTGAAATGTTGAATTTTATTTCATATTTCCTCCATATGAACGTTAACAGCCAATGACATACACTGGCTGTACGTTGCTTTAAATTTAACCAATCAGTGTTTGGTTTTCTGAAATGTCATTTTCAGCCAGTGAGAACGCACTTCCTGCAACGGTTCTTCGATTCAACCAATCAGCCATCTGTTGTCCTTTCAGCGCGTGGCATGAGTAAATAAACGGCTTTTGCTTTTCTTTTATGCTGACTCATGACGTCATTTTTGTAATCCGATACCTTAATCCAAGGTAGTAAGAGTGAACTTTTGTTTGATTTAGGGGAAAACATCGGCAGTAGTGTGTTTTTTATTCCGACGACTAAACTTTCAACGTGTAAGCTAGTGTAACTGGTGTAAATTGGTGTAAATTGATTGGTCATGCCTAGAGTCTATAGTCTATACCACAGTCGCATTTTCTTGACGTCATCCGTGCACCCACTCTCCAGGCAGTAGTGGTGGATAAAACCGTTCATTTCAGTCAGCCGGATAATTTTGGTTCATTCCGTAAAAAGATCCGTTCATTTCGGTCAATTGGTCGTTAGCCTGTGATCTCCCCCTGTTCATTCCGACTCAACAGCGCAACAACACGTGATGCCTAGTGGTGTGAATGAACGTTTCAAAAGAACTAGTTATTTTTGTGAACGGAATGAATGAGGTCGCCGATAGGATAAGACAGGCAAGCACGCAGATAGTCCCGCCCTCCAAAAAAAGAAACGGTGAACTAACTCTCCAGCCAATCAAAAAAAAGCATTTGCAACTGAACGGACTGAACAGGTATGTTAGGGGCGGAGACCTCGTTCATTCCGTTCACTAAAAAGAACTAGTTATTTGGTCCCGTTCGTTCATGGTCGACACACCACTACCAGGCAGGACCAATCAATTTATACCAAATTGATACAGCATGTCGAGCTACAGCCGCCAGAGGCAAGACTTCGGCTCGCCCCAAACTCGACCAGTCCGCCAGAAGTTAACCTTCATAGCTAGCGATGGAGAGGAAGAGCCAGCTCTCTGCACGCCCAAGCAGAATAAATATTCCCGACGACACGAGACGACCCCTCAGCGGCCATACAACCGGACCAACAAGGACAAATCCAGCTCACCGATCTCCACCTGCCCGGACACACCTCGCAAAACTCTGAAGAAACTACGAATTTTTGCCACGCCGCACAAATCAGAGGTCAGTATTTGCCGAGAAATTCTCACTACTACCATTAATTTATGTTATGTATGTATTATATTTTGATTATCAAACACTAACATGGTCGTTGTGTCAGTTAGCACTGGGAAATTAATGTAACGTACAAAAGGGAATGAAAGAAATAACTTCACAGAACACTAATAAAAGAGAGAAAGATCAAAGAGAAAAACACCACATCAATCTTAACACAAACAAATGAGTGGTAGACACATAGCAACTACCCGGAATCACAAAAATGTAAATATGTATGACATCTTTTTACAAAGCATGATGGGATACTGGCAATGCACCTTGCGAGATACAATATCCATATTTAATTTTACCGATTATCGATGCGTTCTCGCCACAAATAGTTGTTTTATTATAAATTAAATATACAGTATTTTTATACATAAACTGCGGAGAAGTGCTTAGACTTAATTACGTCTCGAGGACCTCCACGTGCTCCATGAGATGCATTCTCTTAAAGAGACAGTAACATACACCTCGATCCTCACAGCAATATAAACATGACAAATCAAATGTTTTCACATGAAAGTTTGAGTTTACATATTAGTTATATTATATTTTATTTAATCCTGTTATTTCACCACGAGACCCAATATACCTAACTTTGTTCATATATGTTATTTGTACAAATAATTTAAATAATTTAGAATAAATAATAATTTGAAGTTTTGCATGTGGGCAGGTAGAGGGGCTTATTTGGCATTCAGGTGGCATGTTCGTATTCATATATGTATGATACTATACTGGTGCGTGTGCGCTTTCTTTTCACACAACAAGCAAGCGTCACAATGTGCCTTTTTGTATTTGACACCTACAATTGGCAGCCAAATAAAGCATTTAATTTGGGAATATGTAGTTAAGCTGTTCCATGCTTTGTGTCAATGCTAAACCTCCATTGTGTGTTTGCACAGAGTCTTCCGCCCCATGTGATTGACACCCCCCGCGTGAGGGTGTCCCTCTTCAATAATGTGGAGCCTGCCACAACGTCCACCGCAGACCGCGTCACCAGGAGACAGTCCGCACCCCTGGTCAATTTGAACCCCTTCAGTCCAGACTCCCTGCTCGTCCAGTCGGCCACGCAGAAGCGCAGCAGGAAGCAAGCTCACAGGGACTTGTACGTCATCTCTTTGATCTTGTCTGCACCACGTCAGTTGGCTGGATGTCAGTTGATAAGTTGAAGAGAGTTAGAACTGTTTAATGACACAGCACCAGCACAGCAAAAATCATGTTTGTTTCCAATCAACACCTTTCCATACTGCCCCCTGCTGGACAATAGTAAATACTCACTCTACTCTTCCTCCTCACAGCTCCAGTGGAGAAGGCATGGAGACCAGTGATGCTGAGAGAGACCAGGGAATCCTGCCAGCATCCAAGGTCATGACCTTAACTTTTTTTATGTGTCATTGGGCATTGTCTTTCAACTTTCTCTTCCCTCTCCCACAGAAGACCGCCATGATGGAGAGCAACATAAGCACTTCTCGCTACTCCTCAGAGTTCCTGGAGCTGGAGAAGATTGGCTGCGGTCAATTTGGCGTCGTGTTCAAATGCGTGAAGAGACTGGACGGCTGCATCTACGCCATCAAACGCTCCAAGAAGCCTCTGGCCGGATCGGTGGAGGAGTAAGTCTGCTGACTCCATTTCGGTACTACTAATCTCAAATACTTCCTCCACAGACAGAACGCCCTGCGTGAGGTGTACGCCCACGCTGTGCTGGTCCAGCACCCCCACGTGGTGCGCTACCACTCTGCGTGGGCCGAGGACGACTGCATGCTCATTCAGAACGAGTACTGTGACGGCGGCACGCTGTCCGACGTCATCGCCGCCAACGCCGAGCGCCTGGCTCGCCCGACGGAGCTGGAACTCAAGGACCTCCTGCTGCAGGTCGCCAGCGGCCTCAAGTACATCCACGCCATGTCGCTGGTGCACATGGACATCAAGCCGAGTGAGGCTCTTATTGTGAAAGTGCTTTGACAGGAAGTGTGTGTGCTGGTCAAACTCCTGAGGTTTTGTTTGGTTTCCAGGCAACATCTTCCTCTGTCGCCGCTCTGTCAGCCAGGATGACAGTGACAACCTGAACACCAGAGTGGTCTACAAAATCGGTTTGTTTTCTTCTTTCTTCTCGTCACTTTGTTACACGCACCGACATGTCACTTGATTACACGCCATCTTGCAGGGGATCTGGGTCATGTGACACCAGCCAGTAATCCTCAGGCAGAAGAAGGAGACATTCGATATTTGGCCAACGAAGTTCTCCAAGAGGTTAGTGGCCTTTTGAACAAGCTCCTCCCACACGTCACACATGGGCCTCACTAACGCCCCCGACCTGCTCTCTCTCAGGACTACACCGACCTGGCCAAGGCGGACATCTTTGCCCTCGCTCTCACCATCGTCAGCGCCTCTGGGGCGGAGCCTCTGCTCGCCAATGGAGACGCGTGGCACGAGATCCGCCGTGGAAAACTGCCCGCCATGCCCCAAGCGTTATCGCCGGAGTTTGTCAACCTGCTGGAGGTGACCTTTTATGACCTATGATCTCTCTGCTTGCTAGTGAGCTAACATGCACGGCTAATGACTTCATTAGACAGTGGCTGTGTTTGAAACCGCATACTTACTACTACATACTTCCATGCACATACTATCCACACTCTATACTGCATACCCAATCCATCAGACAGTATGCAAAGTGTTTACACTACAGCGTATTACATGATAACCCACAATGCATTGCGCTCCCACCCAAGCCGAAATCGACTTTAGCTCTAAACTGTTTAAATACATCACTTTATTGAGATTTTTTTTTTAAATCAGGCGAGAAAGTGGCTGTTTAAATCCCGAGTGTGCCATTTATTTGTCCAAAATTTAAGCTAGCCGAAGTGAGCAACGCACTTTTTATTTTATTTTCACAAAATAAAACACAGTCTTACTTTTCTCATACAAAAAAACAGTGATAAATCACTGCTTACAAATCACTTACAAGAAGCAAACCAACTCGTAATATATCCTGCTTGACACCGCCGTTAGGTCCATCCTAATGCTCAGTGTTCAGCCAACGTTTTTTTTTTTTGCGGTGACGTCGCGTTGCATCCTGGGTAATTTGAATCTCAGTAGTAAGCTGATGATACATACTCAACATTTCTGGCCAATGCAGTATGCATCCAGGAACTTCTCGCATACTGCCAGTGTAGACAAATTGCATACTCAAAGAGTTAATATGAGTAGTAGGTAAGTATGCGGTTTCGAACACAGCCTTTGTCATCATTTCTTGTTTTTGTCATGAAAGTGCAGTATTTTCTCACAATGGCTTGTAAAATTGCTACTTTTTCTCGCACAGCATTGGGAAGCCAAGTGTTTCCAAACAGGAAACCTGAACCATTATGTGTTTGTACAGAGTGGACACACACTTCCTGTCCGTCACTTTTATTTTTCCAAAAAAATATTGGATCTCTGTTAAATTGAATTTTTTTCCTTTGTTTTTTCCACACCTTTACAATGACGTCACCTCTTCAGTGAGACAAAGTGTCTTTTTCATATTGCAGCTGATGATCCACCCTGACCCGGCCGCACGACCTTCCAGCTCTGACCTCGTCCGTCACCCGCTGCTCCTGGCGGGCGCCACAATGAGCGCCGAGCAGCTCCGAGTGGAGCTCAACGCCATGGAATTTAAGAATGCCCTCCTGCAGAAGTAAGCTCATGTTCTCATGTCAGAGAGTGACATGCCATGAGTACTTTGAAAGACCTCAAACGCTTGTGTGATCAACCACAGTGATGAACTCTGCTCTTTTTCATGTAAGGGAGCTTCAGAAGGCCCAGATGCCCAAAACGGCTGCCTAGGAGAGCAGCAGCGCAGAGACCCGCTCCATCAGAACCTGCAGACAAAGTGGAAAGATGATGAGCCACTCTGACAGCTCTGCCATAGTTTGAACATCTATGTTTGTTGTACATAGATGAACTTTGTCGTTTGCAAACTCATACAGTTATCTAATCAACTTTTGAATGTTCACCGTGAAAGAAAAGTGTTAATCTAACTCTTAAAGAGTGATATGGATAAAAGTTTTGGTTGAAATTAGAGTATAATGTACTCTATGGCCAGTGTCTGTTAAAAATGACACTAATGTATGATTGTTTTCATTTCTCTACTGTTACTTTTACATATTTTGTGTGTCATATGACAAAGTAAAATATAAAAATCAACGGGTTTCATTTTTTAACAAGTTTATTTTGAAGCCTTTGTCGTCTGGGACTTACACGGATGGTCTGTCGCCCTCTTGTGGTAAAGAGGTATCTTAACATCTTATTGACTATAGTGAATGATGGAAATGTAGATATATTGTTAACATCCCAAATTATCAACAGACGTTTGTCAAAAGACCCCCCCCCCCACATCAAAATAAGTATTTATAAATATCACACTATGAACTATATACAATTTTCACAACAATGTGAAACCGCTTGTGTAACCTCTGCAGCCACACACCATATTCCACTTCTTGCTGTGGAGCACTTTTAATATATTGCATTTATATATATATATATATATATGTATGTGTGTGTGTGTGTGTGTGTGTGTGTGTTGTAAACAAACCGGCGGCTGTGTGATGGGCCAAAGGGAAAAAAGAGAAAAATAACCGAGGAGAACAGAGGATTCAACGTTTCTTGAACACTTATCGGGTAAGAACACAATCCTGTCATAAGCACATATTTAGTAGCAAAGTGGCTGTTTTTATAAAGTGATTTCTGATTTTCGTCGGTATATATTTATTGTATTATAGTACAGTTTATTTATTATTATATATAACACTCGGGGATATTGTGTTTTGTTGCGCGAGTCATAGTGTTACAGGCATTTGCATTGGACAGCTATGTAGGGTCAACTTGTATGACCTTTGAACCAGGAAGTTAGTCCGGTGTGAAATGCCTCGGGGATGGATTGTTAAAATAAAGTTGGTTGGAAGCAACAAGTAACATTTTCCTTCCCTGTCAGGTCGCCCTTAATACAGGACAGCTGCTGCGTTTGCTTGCTTGGCATTTGTACATAAAAATCAAACTTAAACTGTATTAATTTGATTTTATATACTTTACCTTTTCAAAAGACTGCGGTTTTATTTTTTATAAATGCAGGCTGCGTTTTTATTGCACTGTTTGTTGCCCAGATAAGGGGCACGTTGTGCACCTTACATTTTGTAGGTTTTTTTTCGAATCCTCAAAATAAAAATGGCATCAAAAATCCGATTTCTTTATTGCATTTCTTTAATTTCATAAAAGCAATGATTTGTTAATATTGTAGTGAAGTGAAAGTTGAGGCAGACTAGTCACGTGGTGCGTCACTCCCTACAGGATGTACTGCAGGGAAAATAAACATTTAATCATGAAGGCTCATTATGTATTTGTAGCCATCTTATTTTGATTATATATATATATATATATATATATACACATACAGCATTTGTTGCCTTCATTTTAAAGGCATATATAAGTTTTTGTTTTGGTCTAATATGGCTCTTTCAAGATTTTTGGTTGCAGACCCCTGGATTAACCTCATTCCATCAAGTTTGTCATAAAAATGATTTTATTTTTCATATATTGACAAACAAAGTGCCATAAAACCTCTTGAGTAAATTCTTTTTGAAACAACAAATACACTGAACTTCAAAAGATATTTTCAAGTCAGAAACATTTTACAAGCTAAACAAAAAAATTATACAATTTGGATATGGGAATATTTCCCAGAAGGTCTAAAATTAAAAAAAAGATGTATACTTTTATTTCAAGTGATCAAACTGATTTTGCGGTGTGAGTGAACACATTGTGGATCACATAGCAATCATTGTTCCCCAAGAGTATCCATTCCCTTCCACATCCTGTTATTCCTCTCCCTCTTCTCCCTGGTCATCCACGGAGTCGGCCCCCACCTCCTCGTAGTCCTTCTCCAGCGCCGCCATATCCTCTCTGGCTTCGGAGAACTCCCCCTCCTCCATCCCCTCACCCACGTACCAGTGAACAAACGCACGCTTGGCGTACATCAGATCAAACTTGTGGTCGAGTCGAGCCCAGGCCTCGGCAACAGCAGTGGTGTTGCTGAGCATGCACACGGCTCTTTGCACTTTGGCCAGGTCTCCACCAGGAACCACGGTGGGCGGCTGGTAATTGATGCCCACCTTGAACCCAGTGGGGCACCAGTCCACAAACTGGATGGTGCGCTTTGTTTTAATGGTGGCGATGGCGGCGTTGACATCTTTTGGCACCACGTCCCCACGATACAACAGGCAACACGCCATGTACTTGCCGTGACGAGGGTCGCACTTAACCATCTGGTTGGCGGGCTCGAAACAAGAGTTGGTGATATCCGAAACGGTTAATTGCTCGTGGTAGGCCTTTTCGGCGGAGATGATGGGAGCGTAGGTGGCGAGGGGGAAGTGGATACGGGGATAAGGGACCAAGTTGGTCTGGAACTCTGCCAGATCGACATTGAGGGCGCCGTCAAAACGAAGGGAAGCGGTGATGGAGGACGTAATTTGACTGATGAGCCTGTTCAGGTTGGTGTAAGTCGGACGCTCCATGTCGAGGTTCCTGCGGCAGATATCGTAAATGGCCTCATTGTCCACCATGAAGGCGCAGTCGGAGTGCTCCAGGGTGGTGTGTGTGGTCAAGATGGAATTGTAGGGTTCCACCACAGCTGTGGACACTTGAGGGGCGGGGTAGATGGAGAACTCCAGCTTGGATTTCTTGCCGTAGTCCACAGATAGACGCTCCATTAGGAGGGAGGTGAAACCGGAACCAGTACCGCCGCCAAAGCTGTGGAACACCAGGAAGCCCTGGAGGCCGGTGCACTGGTCAGCCTGCCATCACGGTGGGAATGCTTGGGATTAGATGAAAGCTTTTCAGGATGGCAAATCATGGCGATATTTGACCGCTCACCAGTTTACGGATTCTGTCCAAAACCAGGTCAATGATCTCTTTGCCGATGGTGTAGTGACCACGGGCGTAGTTGTTGGCAGCGTCCTCCTTGCCGGTGATAAGCTGCTCAGGGTGGAACAGCAGTCTATACGTCCCGCTACGCACCTCGTCTGCAGACATCGGAATATTGCATCCACTTAATTGTTGTGTGACCCTACACTAAGGAAAATATATCGTTCGGAAGGTAAGAGGTGTACCAATGACCGTGGGTTCCAGGTCCACGAAAACAGCTCGAGGAACATGCTTTCCCGCTCCGGTCTCGCTGAAGAATGTGTTGAAAGAATCGTCTCCACCTCCAATCGTCATTTCGCTGGGCATCTGTCCATCAGGCTGGATTCCATGTTCCAGGCAGTAAAGCTCCCAGCAGGCGTTGCCGATCTGAACGCCTGCCTGGCCGACATGTACAGAGATACACTCACGCTGTAGGGGGGGGAGGGAGGAAAAAATGTTCAAGCCACGAATAGACACTTCTGGTTAGATCTTAAGGAAGTTCCAGTTAGGACGCAGTAAGATTTGATAGATACTGAGGATTATGAAACAAAAAAATGTCATCTGATTGGCTGTCCGTCAAGACACAGGAAGATCCTCGACCCAAAGGTGCAGAGTACAGTCTAGGGGTGTGAAACTCAGCACTGAGGACCACTCGATACACATCTCGATGCACTGCCAGCGATACGATACTTTAACGATACATGGAATTTTCTGGCGATACAATAATGATAATCATTTAGTTCAAATCAATACAATCCAATATGATATGGTACAATTTCGTGCGATATGATGCAATTCAACATGATGCAAATAAGCAAGAGAAAAATGGAATTCAGTATGGTCTACAAAAAGGATTTGGCTTTATTCCTTAAATATAGAAACCTTAAATATAGAAACTTCTTAGCTGTTGCTTGCGTACGAACGTCCATGCTGTTTTACTAGTAGTTGTATGAGCCTCACGGCTTCCGTCCGTATTCAATACAAAACGCCAAATAATGATGGTACATTCTGGGAAACAGCATATGGGGCGAAGTTTAACATTAATAAAACGGCGCTTGCATTGGATTTTACCGATACCCACAAACGCATCACGATGAATCTAGATTTCACCCGTCAATTGCCTCCATACCCAATGATCCGATACACATGCGCATTGATGTATCGATTAATATCGATTATTTTCCAGTCCAGATTTTTTTCCAGATTTTTTTTCAGTCCAATCACCAACAGACGACATTTGCCGGAGATGGATTGTAAGAACAAACGACTTCAAAAGACACTACAAAACTCCCCATTGGGAATTTGCACGAGAGCACCAAACATGGGACATTGAAAGGTGGAATAAGCATGGCAAGATCCCGCCTGAGATGTTTTTTTTTGGGGGGGGGGGGGGGGGGGGGGGGGGCGCCATCATGATCTGGGGTGTTTTTTCCTTTCAATGGAACAATGGAGCTCACAATGTACACTTGACACTAGACGTCTTCCAGAGGAATATCCTTACTCTTTAGACCAGGGGTCTCAAAACACGCGGCCCGCGGGCCAAATGTGGCCCGCAGGACACTAGTTTGAGGCCCCCGCCTTGATATGAAAGTTTAATGTTAGTGCGGCCCGCGCAAGTTTGATATGGATGCTGTATGGTATCATGCACCCAGAAAAAATTATTACGTTTGATTGATGTTCATGTTAAAGGTTAAATAACTGTTAATTGTTATCCTCCCTATCTGTGTGGAAGTGGTAAGTTTTTGGCTATTTAAGTTTAAAGGAAATAACTTGAAGGCTACCGCTTGTCGCTAGCTCTCTAGTTTGCGAGTCAGCATGTGTCTCAAGACCCTGCAGTTGCGCAATATGCTGTAAGTAAAAAAAAGTATAAATGTGACTATAGTCGTGTTTTGTCATGTCTACAGGGCTCTAATAATGCTTTGTTCATTTTAATCTGAAAAAAATAATTTGTCTACCCACCAACTATATGTGGTTTCTAAAGTTTTTATTATTTGCCGTTTTATTGTTATTATTATATTTATTTATGTCTGATTGATTGATTTTCTTTATTCTTGATTTCTTTATTTATTTTTCATCTTATTTTGTGTAGTAAAATAAAAAGTGAGATATTTGAGAACAGTGGAATGTTTTTTTTTGGAAAACCTGATGCGGCCCAGCCTTGCCCAGACCCTAGCTCCAGTGGCCCCCAGGTAAATTGAGTTTGAGACCCCTGCTTTAGACCATCATGCATATTCCCCTGATCCAAACCCAATTGAGAACATTTGGGGGATGAATGGCAAAAATGGACATCATCCTCAGACAGTGGATGCCCTCCGTGAAGCCATCTTCACCACCCGGACAAACTAAATTCTCACCAGCCTCCGGGAACCCACACTAAATATTTCCAAGTGTCCTTAACTCCTTAGCTAAACTTCCCAAAGAAAGACACTACATATTCTACCTCGGCTACTTAAAGAACCACAATTTCTAAGCTTCAACCTAAATTAACTTAATGAAGATGCACACTCACCATATTTATTGAAGGAGACAAGCCCTGAAAGAGTAAAAACAAGGTAAACAATGAGAAGCATACAATTCTACTCAGCTAGTTCATGTAGCATTTCATCATGTATTTCGACCTCAACAGATTCATAAAAATTAAATGCAAATTATACGATGACGCCAGCAACCTATACACAGAGACTTTAATGGCAACTCCCCAGGGAAGGTTATCCAATACAGCCTATGATTTTTTTCAAAAAATAATAAATTGGCATGCATGCGTGGTCGTCTGTGTCCCTGCAGTGGTTCCATAGCCTACGCATTAGCAATGTGGTGTAAAGAAATGGCAGTGTAAAGGTGACTATAGGGGTGCTATTTCATTTCTACAGGGCTCTAATTATGGAAATATTTAAAAAGTCAAAGAAAGTCACTTCCCGGGAAAGTTGAGATTGAAAGTTGAGTTGAAAGTTTAGAGCCCTCTATGTATGAAATATAGCCAATATAGCCGACATAATAAGAAAAAAATAAGACAGTATCAGTCAATGTCCATGCCCAGTGATCAAGTCTGGTGCTTGTGTGTCCCAATCAACATTACAGTAACATTACTGAAAGCTAGTGACCAGTAGAACACTACATCATCATCACAGCATGTTAATTTTACTTCATTTAGCCGTTGTTATGCTTGAAAAATGCCCATTTTGGACTAATATTAATCTTTAGTCAACCACAAACCAGGATTTATTAATCAATATATTTTTGAAACCCATGACAGAGTGAAATTCGATAGTCAAATTGGAGAAGTATTAATGTATATTAAAACAACTTAAAATGAATGTTGCAAATGTTCATTTGAATTAAAACTAACTTTAACCGGGTTAAGACTGGTAAATTAGGTATTTACACTCCCCTCCGAAAGTTTGTATCTCGGTCACATTGTTGGAAACAATAGAGCTTATAGTAAAAGTAACGTTTGAAAGGTTACTTACTTTGTAACGAGGAAGGTTACTGTTTCTTCTTCCGGATAAACACCGACTTTGCACAAAGTTGCACACAGAAGTCCAACGTCCTCTGCGGATGAGTCAGCACCCCTAATAAGAAGAAGATGCTGTGAATGAGAGCAACATTACAAAGGTTTCGCGTCTGGTTATGTCTACGTCATCTCGATGTGTTTTAGTAAAATATGAGCGAACATGACAAAGAATGATGTGTAGTTCGTTAAATTTGTCAAGCCTTCATAATGTGTTCATTAAAAGCTCTTCCACCTCAGGTATCAATGCACTTGCTTCGCTGATGTCATTTATATTTACATATTATGACGTCCAAACGGAGACACTGACGCTATTTTTAAGCTATATTGCTAACCTGAACAACCGACGGTAGTACTGCTCGCAACACTTTGCTAGCCACCTTGCACTCACGTTTTCCCGCCCGGAAATAACCACATGTTGCAGGCATGTGTTTGGTCAGCTATGTGGGGGCGGGCTGAGCGTGACCTGTGAACCAGGAAGTGCGGGGATCTCGTGAGTGTGGTTCTCTCTCGTTGCGGTGTGCTCGAAGAATAAAGTTGACTGGAAGCAGCCGGAAACCGTGTCTCTATCTCTGCCTAAGTCAAGCCTAAGTCCAGCCTAAGTTAAGTAAAATATATCGAAAAAGTTGACCAGGCACATTGCCACGACTGGCAATGGCTGCCTAAAAGACAACAAATGGATGTCACCCGGCTTGATTTGCACAATAAAGAAAGGTTAACATGAAACAATTAATGCAATAGTGCGTTTGTAATATTCAACCACGTACTTTAGCCGGGCGGTGGCGGTAAGGATCCTCATGGCTGCTTTGCCAGCCGCCAAAAAAAAGAAGAAGTAGAAGAAGAAAGCGGAAGTTAACGCAGCCTCCGGACGACAACCCAAGGCAAATGGCGAACGAAATGGGTTAATGAAGAAGAGGCGCAAAGCGACCACCGACGGCTTTTCTGAGGTGTTGGGAAGAAAGATGGCGTCGGGGGAGGAAGAACATTCTCGAAAAAGACAAGAGAACGAGATTTGCTCCACCGACTTGGTGTTACACACCCAAGGTGTGTTTACATGTTGCATTTACTCTTTTATTCTTGCTAAGGTCAATTTAAAGAGTCGGGGGGCTGCATGAACGTGTTTTTATTCTTTTTACTGTCCTCCAAATAATGCAAGATGGCGGCCGATGTGTTGGAGGGTGACCATATTTTCACGGCCGGTGAAGATGATGCTTCCAGTGTCCTAAAGATGCCTTAGAATGTCACTATATTTAAAGCAGTCCAAAGTAGTTTTCCTTGGAAAACAATTATATGAAACTACAGCAAAACATGAGAGTTGTTATTGTAGGAGAATAAACTTGTAATATGAGGAAAATTAATGTCAATTAATTAGTTAACCCCAAGTTTTTAACGCTGGAAGTCCTCGTGTCCTGCAGATGTGCAGCAGCAGTTTGCTCCTCGGCCGCAGGGACGGGGCTCCACAGTCAAGCAGGAGAATCCACAGCCCAGTCTCCTCAAAGAGGAAGACCAGGAACTCCGGATTGCTCAGGAGGGGGAACGTCTTTTGGGGCGGGACGAGTGTTTCCCCGGCTTGTTGCCGCAGACCGATGTCTCTGGGATGACTGAAGACGGGGAAGACAAACCACCTGAGACCTCGCGGCTTCATCGCCGTCCAGGTGAGCAGAACAGTCCAAAATAATGGAACCTTGGTTAGCATCTAACCGAAACGTACGCAAACCAAATCCATTTGTCCCCTCGTATAAGAACTCACGTGAATCCAATTCATTCTTTTTTGGCCTAAACTGAAAACATGCTAACCAGGGCGTACACCAGAGTGTTCAAAGTGTCAACATTCTAAAAATAGAAATAATAAATAATGCTATAAAAATATAACTGAATATGTGCTAACCGAGGTTCCGCAGTTTGTACGTTTAACGTAAAAAAAAAAGTGTGTTAGCTGCGCAACAGGAATGAAATGGGAATGAAACAGGAATGAAAGGAAAGAGGCAGCATCTTTAACAGCTGGTTTATGTCACGCCTAGAAGCGGCCCGCTGTTCGGCACCAGGACAAGTGAAGGCCGTCTTCAGCTCGGTTCCTGAAACCAAAACCACCAAAGCCGAGGCGGATGTCCTTCGTGGAGAAACCCATCACGACCTGGCATTTCCACACATCACCTCTCCTGCAGGCGTCCCACAAGAGCATCCTCCTCAGCCGCACAGAGGCAGCTCCGCATTGAGGCACCCCCTCCACGTGAAAGAGGAAGAGGCGGAGCCCGAGGCTGTCCACGTTAAAGACGAAGAGGAAGAGCTCTACATCACTCAGGAGGAGGCTGAGCTCAACAAAGTGCCACAAACTGGAGTCTCCATGAAGACTGAAGACGAACCACCTAAGTCCTCACAGCTTCATCCCGGTCCAAATGGGGAGGAGACCAGGGAGGCGGAGCATCCGAGCAGCAGCTCAACAGAAGCCGATGGAGACCACTGTGGAGGATCACCAGCAGACAAGCTCTTAGCTCCACTATCAGATAGTGAGCACACGACGTCACACTCTCCTGACACTGATGATGAAGACTCTACAGCTGATATGACATGTCACCATGGCAACACACGCCTGAAATGCCAACACTGCGACAAAACCTTTGGTTGCCGTAGTCATCTGAAAAGACACGTGAGGGTCCACACGGGGGAAAAACCATTCATGTGCTCAGTTTGTGGGAAAACGTTCTCTCGGAAAGCAAATTTGACTATACACACAAGAATACACACCGGAGAGAAACCTTTTCCCTGTTCCGTGTGCGGTAGAACCTTTGTACAGATTCAGTGTTTGAAAATGCACATGACCGTCCACACGGGAGAAAAAACATATTCCTGTTCAATCTGCCACAAAAGCTTTTGCGACCGAACAAACCTTCTAAAACACACGAGACGACACACTGGAGAGAAACCATACTCCTGTTCCGTGTGCAGTAAAACATTCTCCGTCAAGGCGAATTTGCAAGCACACACAAGAACGCACACTGGAGAGAAACCATATTCCTGTTCAGTCTGCAACAAAAGCTTCTGTCAACGATCAACATTTGTCAGACACACCAGGACACACACCGGAGAGAAAGTGTTTCGGTGCAGCGTGTGTGCTGAACGATTCTCTTATAAGTACCAGCTTAGCAACCACACGTGTGCCGGGGAGAACAGCGGCAGGAAGTGAAGCTGCACCGCTTCCTGCTGGGGAGAACAGCGGCAGGAAGTGAAGCTGACCCGTTTGTACTATTTAGTACTCGCCATGTTAAGCCCTAACAGGCACATATGCAGTCTAGTATGTCTGCCGCTACGCTGTTCTGAAGTCCTGTGAACCTCAAGGTGTGGGATTGCCTTGAGGTTCGAGAGTAAATTATGGCGGTGGTAGTGTGATGGTCCGGGGCAGTCATGCTGCTTCAGGTCCTGGAAGACCTGCTGTGATAAACGGAAGCATGAAATCTGTTGTGGAAAAAAATGTCTATCATCCTAAGTCGGAAAGAGAACGCCTGAAATAAATCCAGAACTTGGCAGTTTTTATGACCTTTGCCCAACAAAGCGGTCAGACAACACACAGTACGCATAACGGCCTGTAGGTGTCTTGGCCCGGAGTGGCCTCTTGGGAACTCTTATGCTCCATAGCATTCCATAGATTAGCTTTAGGCTAATCTTTCTCACGCAGGGACACAGAGCTTTCCATTGTTTCCTCCCCTCATAATAAAGACTTGTATGTAAAAGCTGTATCAGGTGTTGAGTTGTGTTGTCATAGACTAATATTTACATTAGTTGGATGATCTAAATCATCCAAGGGTGAAAAACTGAAAAATGCAAAATATGAACTAATACTGTAACTTTTTCACCAACCTAATTTTTTTCCACAAATGAGAACTTTTAGTTTTATTTCTCATAATGTCGCCACTTTACTAAATGATATTTTCATTCGTGGCATTTCCTTGGATTCATTTATTCCAACCACTGCCCGCCTCCAGCCACGCCCACTCAGCTGTGATTGGTCACACCCCATGCTACCAGGTGAAGTCTTCATTTCAATCTTCAATTTCTGCTACTGTTTGTGTTTTTTTCTTCACTATTTCACTTTTATTTTGGTGATTATGACTTTATTCCCATAATATTTTTACTTTATTCTCGCAATGTGACTTTATTCCCCAACCTCATTTTCCAAAAGTGACAACTTTATTTTTCTTTTGTTACTTTAAAAAGAAAAATATGATGTTTCCATTCATATTACAAAAATGACATTTGTAACCAGTGTTGAATTAGTTGTAGCAAGTTGTAATTAGTTGACTGTTGGGAAAATATCTGACTATGATCAGAAGGTAGGTAAGACTCGGGGAGAGAGGAAAAATGACCCGGATACACAAATCTGAGTTTGCTTTAAATAGTGTATTGATATTTACAAGCATAAACCCCAAAACAATATAACAAAGTTCATCCCCTTGGAGTCCAAGCCGATCCGGGCTCTCGGCCTCCTTCGCTTAACTCGCCATCAACTTCCTGTACCAAACTTGGCCTGTATAAACACAGGGCCACATCCATGAACCAATAGACTGTGTTATGGTTAAGGATCAGTGTGCACACTCGATACTTAATATACCAATTGCATAAAGGATCTAGAATATAACAATATATTTAAATCTATGACAATATTGTATTATATTATTCATCCCATAATTACTCATCTCATTTGCTGTTCATGCTAACCAGCCTACACAATGAGGCTGGGTGGCTAAGCTAAGTGAAGCTGATTTTAGCGACACTTACCAGTTCTGTTCAATCTATAATATATGAAATGCTCATAGTTATTGCTCCTGGTCGCAGCGGTGGTAGTTGGTGCCTATAATGCATTTTAGGTTCATATTGTGGCTTTGAAAGCCGACCTGTGCAGCAAGTGTTTCCTCATGTGTCTTTTAGTGAGTGTCTTCCTGTTGGCTATTTATTGGCTAGTGTGTGTGTCATGTGATCAAGGGGTGATATCCTGATTGGGTGCACAGAATCACGAGTCAACCTTTATGATTTAAATCACCTGGTTGCTGTATATCAAAACATTCTATTTATACTTTATATATATTCATTCATTCATTCATTTTCTAACGCTTATCCTCACAAGGGTCGCGGGGGTGCTGGAACCTATCCCAGCTGTCTTCGGGCGAGAGGCGGGGTACACCCTGGACTGGTGGCCAGCCAATCACAGGGCACATATAGACACTTTATATGTACAGTGAAGAAAATAAGTATTTGAACACCCTGCTATTTTGCTATTTCTCCCACTTAGAAATCATGGAGGGGTCTGAAATTTTCATCGTAGGTGCATGTCCACTGTGAGAGAGATAAACTAAAAAGAAAAATCCAGAAATCACAATGCATGATTTTTTAACAATTTATTTGTGTGATACAGCTGCAAATAAGTATTTGAACACCTGTGTATCATCTAGAATTCTGACCCTGAAAGACCTGTTAGTCTGCCCATTAGAAGTCCACCTGTACTCCATGTATCATCCTGAATCAGATGCACCTGTTTGAGGTCGTTAGCTGCATAAAGACACCTGTCCACCCCATACAATCAGTAAGACTTTAACTTGTAACATGGCGAAGACCAAAGAGCTGTCCAAAGACACCAGAGACAAAATTGTACACCTCCACAAGGCTGGAAAGGGCTACGGAGCAATTACCAAGCAGCTTGGTGAAAAAAGGTCCACTGTTGGAGCTATCATTAGAAAATGGAAGAAGCTAAACATGACGGTCAATCTCAATCGGAGTGGAGCCCCATGCAAGATATCACCTCGTGGGGTCTCAATGATTCTAAGAAAGGTGAGGAATCAGCCCAGAACTACACGACAGGACTTGGTCAATGACCTGAAAAGAGCTGGGACCACCGTTTCCAAGGTTACTGTAGGTAATACACTAAGACGTCATGATGTGAAATCATGCATGGCACGAAAGGTTCCCCTGCTTAAACCAGCACATGTCAAGGCCCGTCTTAAGTTTGCATATGACCATTTGGATGATACAGAGGAGTCATGGGAGAAAGTTTTATGGTCAGATGAGACCAAAATAGAACTTTTTGGTCATAATTCCAATAAGCGTGTTTGGAGGAAGAAGAATGAAGAGTACAATCCGAAGAACACCATCCCTACTGTGAAGCATGGGGGTGGTAGCATCATGCTTTGGGGGTGTTTTTCTGCACATGGGACAGGACGAGTGCACTGCATTAAAGAGAGGATGACTGGGGCCGTGTATTGTGAGATTTTGGGGAACAACCTCCTTCCCTCTGTCAGAGCATTGAAGATGGGTCGTGGCTGGGTCTTCCAACACGACAACGACCCGAAGCACACAGCCAGGAAAACCAAGGAGTGGCTCCGTAAGAAGCATATCAAGGTTCTAGCATGGCCCAGCCAGTCTCCAGACCTGAACCCAATCGAAAATCTTTGGAGGGAGCTCAAACTCCGTGTTTCTCAGCGACAGCCCAGAAACCTGACTGATCTAGAGAAGATCTGTGTGGAGGAGTGGGCCAAGATCCCTCCTGCAGTGTGTGCAAACCTGGTGAAAAACTACAGGAAACGTTTGACCTCTGTAATAGCAAACAAAGGCTACTGTACCAAATATTAACATTCATTTTCTCAGGTGTTCAAATACTTATTAGCAGCTGTATAACACAAATAAATTGTTAAAAAAATCATGCATTGTGATTTCTGGATTTTTCTTTTTAGTTTATCTCTCTCACAGTGGACATGCACCTACGATGAAAATTTCAGACCCCTCCATGATTTCTAAGTGGGAGAAATAGCAAAATAGCAGGGTGTTCAAATACTTATTTTCTTCACTGTATATATGCACCTATAATTATATGAAAGGGTATTAAATTAAAAAAAATCTATAGTGTACAAGTATATATAAATAAAATGTTAATTTCACTTGGTTAGCGCGCAGACCTCACTGCTAGGAGGACCAGGGTTCGATTCCACCCTCGGCCATCTCTGTGTGGAGTTTGCATGTTCTCCCCGTGCATGCGTGGGTTTTCTCCGGGTACTCCGGTTTCCTCCCACATTCCAAAAACATGCTAGGTTAATTAACGACTCCAAATTGTCCATAGGTATGAATGTGAGTGTGAATGGTTGTTTGTCTATATGTGCCCTGTGATTGGCTGGACACCAGTCCAGGGTGTACCCCGCCTCTCGCCCAAAGACAGCTGGGATAGGCTCCAGCATGCCCGTGACCCTCATGAGGAAAAAGCGGTAGAAAATGAATGAATTTCGCTTGGGGTACACATTATTTTTTCCTCTTGATGTTCCTCTACTCTCAGTAACTTGGTGGCAGGAAGACATAAAAGTGGTCATTTTGAAACAGACGCATATACAAGTCAAGTCTATTTATATATTTATATAGCGCTTCGTCACAAAAGAGTCTCACAGGGCTTTCTCTACAAGCTGACGACACAATCAACGACATCCCCTGATCTGGACCCCAGACTGGACAAGGAAAAACTCATAAAACCTTGACAATGTTGACAATCCCCCTTCCAGGATGACCAGGTAAATCTGATGAATACATGATAAATATACGTATACGGGTCAATACGGTGGGCAATTCCATAGGGGTTGAAACCAACAAGTGCTTAGACGCTAAAAGACGAGAGAAAGAACAACCAGCTGCCTCGCCAATCATCAGCTGACCAAGTCTTCACAGGTGATTTCAGATCGTGCGGCTTCACTTCCTGCTGCTGTTCTCCCCAGCACACATGTGTTTTTTAACCTGGTACTTATAAGAGAACCTTTCAGCACACACGCTGCACCGAAACACTTTCTCTCCCGTGTGGGTTCTCGTGTGTGCTACAAGTGTGGCTCGTTGACAAAAGCTTTTGTTGCAGACTGAACAGGAGTATGGTTTCTCTCCAGTATGAGTTCTCATGTGTGTTACCAGATGCGTTTGGACACCAAAGCTTCTGTTGCAAATGGAGCAGGAATATGGTTTCTCACCGGTGTGTATTCTCATGTGTACCTTCAGATCTTGGTTTCGTGCAATACCTGCACCACACACTGCACAGGTAAAAGGTTTCTCCCCAGTGTGCGTTCTCATGTGTATTTTGACATCTTGACTTTGAGCAAAACCTATACCACACACTGAACAGGAAAACGGTTTCTCTCCGGTGTGTATTCTTGTATGCGATTTCAAATTTGCCTTTAAGGAGAATCTTTTATCACAAATTGAGCATACAAATGGTTTCTCTCCTGTGTGGCTTCTCATGTGTCGTCTCAAATCCTGATTTCCTCTGAAGGACAGCCCGCACACCGAACAGAAAAAAGGTGTCTCCCCTGTGTGTTTTCCAGTGTGTGCTGTCAGACTTACTTTCTGAGAGAACCTTTTACCGCACACTGAACATGGAAAAGGTTTTTCCCCGGTGTGCGCTCTCAGGTGTCTTTTTAAATCTTGATTTCTTACAAATGCTATTCCACACACCGAACAGGTGAAGGGTTTATCCCCGGTGTGCGTCCTTGTGTGCATTTTCAAATCTTGATTTCGTGCAAAACTTATACCGCACACGGAACAGGAAAAAGGTTTCTCTCCTGTGTGTATTCTTGTGTGCGATTTCAAATTTGCCTTGAGGGAAAACCTTTTATCACAAATTGAGCATACGAATGGTTTCTCCCCCGTGTGACTTTGCATGTGTCTTTTCAGATTGCTACGGTAACCAAAGGTCTTGTCGCAGTGTTGGCATTTCAAGCGTGTGTTGTCAGGGTGACATGTCACATCAGCTGTAGAGTCATCATCAGTGTCAGGAGAGTGTGACGTCGTGTGCTCACTATCTGATAGTGGAGCTAAGAGCTTGTCTGCTGGTGATCCTCCACAGTGGTCTCCATCGGCTTCTGTTGTCATGTGTTGAGTTGAGCTGCTGCTTGGAGGCTCCGCCTCTCTCTTCTCCTCACTTTCACCTTCATTGTCTTCATTATCTTCACTCTTCACAACGACGCCAATCACTGGGAACTCCTCCGGTCCTTCAGGATGCTCTCCCTCCTGGCTGATGCTGTGGTCCTCCTCTTCCTCTTTAATGTGGGGGGGCCGGGGCTCCTCCTCCTCCATCCTGGAGCTCCGCTCCTGCCTCTCAGGGGAAGAAGGATGTTGTTCGCTGACGTCTGCAGGACACACGACATGGTATGGTCTACAGACACGTGAAAAAAACACCTCATGTGGTATCCTGATGAGTTCCCATGGCCGTAATTGGACTACTGTTCACAAAAGGGTGAACATTTGTCAACTAAATAACAAAATAAGCTACTGTATTGCCCGTGTTGTTCATCTAACAAATACCCACATGAACACACAGGAGAGAAGTGAAGTATCCATCTCCTTGGTATGGAATATTTGGATCAGCCCACTTCAAATGTAAATTTGTGCATATACTGTATGGGGGGTGGGAGGGTGTCGCCCAAGGCCATTTCTATCTGGAGTTGGAGGAGGTCTACACAAAGAACCCCACAGAACATTCCATTCTCTTAATATTTTTGGTTTGTTTGTGGAATTCTTTCCCATTTTACATAACATGATACTGACTGATCCCATTTCCCAGTCGATCCTATCAATAACTGAGCTGTGAGTGTAAATTGGTAGCATGAATAGGTCTTAATGACCAAAATAGAAAGCCTATAAAGTACATTATATGATCCAGGACTATGCTAACCTCTTGTGTGTGACACAACTCGACGCTTCTTCTGGAAAAGTGCTTCCAAAGGTTGACGTTGTCGCTCCTTCTCTTCTTTTCTTGCTGCAAGTTTCTCCTCGAAGTCTGCTATCCTTCTTTCGCACATTTTCACACAATCCCAACACTTTTGTTCGCTCACACCCGGTCTTCGTCCAGCGGCGCGCTAATCACTTCCGGGTCTTTGTTAGCAGCTAGCAAGCTAAACTGCTTCACGCCGTACGTGTACGGATTAAAAACACAGAACAATAATGACCGACATAACAAACGCCATCTTGCTTTTTCTTCCTGTTTTGTTTGGTGGCTCTTCTCTGTTCTGCGCATGTGCGAAACTACGTCATTCCTTCTACTCTTTTTTTTCGCCGAGACTTCGGTTTATAATTATTCATTTTTGAACATAAATAGCCAATAGAACATTTATTAGCAATTTAGATATGTAATATATAATATTTATAATACATTATATACATATATAAGTACGCGATTCACTTCAGTGACTCATAAAAAGTCAGTATCGAGTTTCCCATTGCTAATGCACAACCGCCAATTAAAAAAACAATAACAATCGGCCACAAGAGGGCAGCAGTGAGGCGTAGTGAACGAGTTAGCTCCCCTAAAACCACCATCGAAGAAGAATGAAGCTGACGTTAGCAACGCTAAGGTGACGAGAGACAAAAGGACGACGACGAAGTGAAATCGCGTTCCCAACATTCAAAGTGTTTGAGGAGTCGGCGAAGGAGCGACTAATGGCGGCAGCTGATGAAATATTCGGGCTGTTAGAAAGAACCATCGCGTCGTACGAGGAGGAACTTTCACAAGCAAGAGAGAAGAACGAGCGCCAGCAACAGGAGGCTGTTAGCAAGACTCAGCTTGTGCTACACGATGGAGGTATGTTTACTCCGGGCATCAAACCACTACGTCATCGCGCATTCATCTCTATATCAGAATCAAACTCGCGGCCCACGGCGTTTAATGTCATTTTATATGACCCCCCCCCCCTCCATTTATGCTTAAATTGTGCGCGATGAGCTTTAAACGAGTCTGTTCACCATGAACTACATTTCCCACAGTATGCTTTTGATAGGTTAGGGTGAAGTGGCGGAATCCCGCCACTGGGTGGCAGTGTGTCTCCATCAGAGTTCAAACAGTGGGGTCCAGGAAGGAAAACGTTCCAAGAAAGATGTAAATTCACGTGTTATGCTTGCGAATTGAGAAACAGTTACATCCACGTGGACGTCCATGTATGAAAACGCGACACACACCAAACCATAGAAGAAGAACGTGGCTAAGAATGGAGATTTATCCTGTGATTCATGAAGTATTTTATCCACAGAAACTTAACTTAGTACCACTGGGAGCCAACAAAGCTAAATGTTGTCACATTTCGAAAACCAAGCCTAGTTCAGTGAGTTATGGCAGTGTTGGCTTACCCTCCCCGCTCTTTTAAAGCAGGCGCTTTGCCCTCTCTGCCTTCCCTAAAGCGCAAGCAAATGTGACGACACAATGAGAACGCCATGGTGAATATTAGCGACCACGAGTCCCGTTCACGTTGTGTTGAAAGGTAGCATCTGAGAGGCAGTGTCACCGATCATGCCCCCCCCCCCGTCCGATGATAATATTTAACACCCCTGAGACAAAGTGTTTGCTTCTTGTGTCCTGCAGACGTCCAGCAGCTGATTGGACGCCCCCCTCAAGCACAGGCAAGGAGCCCTGCTTCGATGCAGGATGATACCCGGCCCCCCCACATCAAAGAGGAAGACGAGGAACTCTGCATCGCTGAGCCGGAGGAGGCACTGTTTGGTGTCTCTTTGAAAACCGAAGCACTTGAAGACAAACCACCCGAGTCCCCGCGGCGTCCTCACAGACCGGGTAAGGAGGAGAAAGGGGCGGAGCCTCCAAGCAGCAGCTCAACAGAAGCCGATGGAGACCACTGTGGAGGATCACCAGCGGACAAGCTCTTAGCTCCACTATCAGATAGCGAGCACACGACGTCACACTCTCCTGAGAATGAAGACGGAGGCGACGCCCGAGAAGCGTTGAGCAGCGATGCGGACTGCGGCGCCGATAAGACGACTCACGCGGACGAGGAACAAAAGAAGGCGGGTAAAAAGTCTCGTACCTGCCCCTTTTGTCATAAAAGCTTTTCTGACAAGTTCGGCTTGACTCGACACATGCGGGCGCACAAAGGAGAGAAACCCTTTAGTTGCTCAGTGTGTAATCAAACTTTTTCCCGAAATGATATTTTGATTAAACACAGGACCACGCACACCGAAGAAAGGCCTTTTATTTGTTCGGTGTGCGGTAAAGGTTTCTCTACAAAGTCCAACATAACCATACACATGAGAACACACACGGGGGAAACACCTTATTCCTGTTCCCTTTGTGCCAAAACGTTTACGCAGCACAACAGCTTGACAGCCCACATGCGCACACACACGGGAGAAAAACCTTTTGGTTGCTCGGTTTGCGATAAACGCTTCTCTACAAAGTCGAATATGGTTAAGCACATGAGAACGCACACCGGTGAAAAACCGTTTAGCTGCTCAATCTGCGGCAAAACGCTGATCTCAAAGGCTTCTTTGATTGGACATCAGCGAACGCACAGCGGAGAAAAACCTTTTAGTTGCTCGGTTTGCGGTAAGATGATCTCGTCGAAGTCGAGTATGGCGAAACACATGCGGACGCACACGGGAGAAAAACCATACTCTTGTTCCCTTTGTGCCAAACCATTCACTCGGCACGACAATTTGATGGCGCACATGCGGCTACACAAAAGACGATAAATGTTTTCCTGAGATTGTCAAACCATGGAATCGTACCATCGTGTGAGACGCCACCTATGTGGAGCCGTGTGTGTGTGTGTTACCAGATTACCTCATGATTCCAAGTTCGATACACCATTGTCGCTGTTACTATTAGTACTGTGATGCATCAATGATCATGATAATGTCTTTTTGTTGTGACTTTTTTGTATATTTGTATATATTGCTTTAAGAAGACTAAAATAAAGACTAATGCACTAAAAGGTTGCTCTTTTTCTGGTTGAGCCCTCCACAAGATCTGACCACCAGGGGGCGGTAGGAAGTAGGCAGGTAGGAATCACAATGAGGTGTGCGGTTCCTCCAGCCTGTCATACAATCCTCATCGGGCGGGGCACGGCAACTACCATCTAATTCCATCTAGTAAGAGACTACCCCCGCGAGGAGCCAAATGGATGATCCCGCCAGCCTCCTTCAACGGGCAAAGCATGCCAAAAAGGATGGATGAGTTGATGGCTGGGGCAAGAATAAAGGTCATGAAGGACCTTTTTTACTTGTTATTTTTTTCATTTTAATTACTTTTTATTTGTTATTTTTTTATTTTATTATTGTATTTTTTTAAGATCATGTAACCTCTTAGTCAGCAAAATCATCAATGAGCTGTGGCTCCATGTGAATGTATGGTGTAGTAGCCAAAGGTCCCCGATAGATGGCAGTGTGGTAAAGTCATAGACTGTGACCACCCAACAAAACAAGACAAGTAAAAAGCAAAATGGCGTCCGTAGCGAATACCTAAAGGTGTTCATTGTCATTCTTTCGTCGTAATCCATGCGCACGCATCCATATAAACGACGCGGAATAGAGTAAACATCGTTTAGAAATTGTTTACATCCGGGTACGTTGGCGTGGGGGCACTTTGGCGTTTCTCGGGCTAGCTTAGCTTGCTAGCTGCTAACAAAGAGACGGAAGTGATCAACACGTCGCTCAGCAGAGCTCAAGTGTGAGTGTAAAGTGTTGAGATTGTGTGAAAATGTGCGAAAGAACGACAGCAGAGTACGAGGAGGAACTTTGTCGAACAAAAGAGGAGAACGAGCGACAACGTCAACTACTGGACGCTGTTTCCAAGAGGTATCAAGTTGGGTTGCACGGAGCAGGTTAGTTTCATTCTTATTCTCACTTTATATTTTATTATGAACAATATATGTACATATCGTTTTGTTTTGGAATTATTGCTCATGACAACATGTATGTAAAACATCATGTTGGTACTTTTAACATAGTTTCATGTCTTATTTCACCACTGGATTCTTCTCCTGTGTCCTGCAGACGTCAGGGTAGATCATCTTCCCCCTGAGCAGCAGGAGTGGAGTTTCATGGCGGAGCAGAAGGAAATTAAAGAGGAAGAGGAGGAGCCCCGACCCCCGCACATTAAAGAGGAAGAGGAGGACCACAGCATCAGCCAGGAGGGAGAGCATCCTGAAGGACCAGAGGAGTTCCCAGTGATTGGCGTCATTGTGAAGAGTGAAGATGATGAAGACGATGAAGGTGAAAGTGAGGAGAAGAGAGAGGCGGAGCCTCCAAGCAGCAGCTCAACTCAACACATGACAACAGAAGCCGATGGAGACCACTGTGGAGGATCACCAGCAGACAAGCTCTTAGCTCCACTATCAGATAGCGAGCACACGACGTCACACTCTCCTGACACTGATGATGACGACTCCACAGCTGATATGACATGTCACCCTGACGACACACGCTTTCAATGCTCTCAGTGTGACACAACGTTCAAACACCGGCGTAGTCTCAATCGACACGTGAGAACGCACACAGGCCAGAAGCCGTTCGTGTGCTCTGTTTGTGGGAAAAGATTCTCTCTAAAGTCAAATTTAAAAGTACATACGAGAATACACACTGGAGAGAAACCATTTTCCTGTTCCGTGTGCGGTAAAAGTTTTGTCCAAAGTCAGTGTTTGAAAATACACATGAGGATGCACACAGGAGAGAAACCATTCATGTGCACGCTTTGCGGTAAAATATTCTCTCGGAATTCTCATTTGACATTACACACGAGAGTCCACACTGGAGAGAAACCATATTCCTGTCCAGTGTGCGGTACAAGCTTTTCTCGAAAAGATGAGTTGAAAATACACAAAAGAATACACACCGCAGAGAAACCTTTTTCCTGTTCCGTGTGTGGCACAGGTTTTACACACAAACAGTACTTGACGGCACACGCCAGAGTACACACTGGAGAGAAACCTTTTACCTGTTCAATCTGCGGTGCGGGGTTTACGCAGAGTCATTGTTTGAAAACACACATGAAAAGACACAGTGGAGAAAAACTATTTTGCTGTTCAGTGTGTGGCATCAGGTTTATACGACAGTATGAGTTGAAAATACACACAAGAATACACACCGCAGAGAAACCCTTTTCTTGTTCAATCTGTGGTACACATTTCCGACTAAATCAGCATTTGAAAAGACACATGAAAGTCCACGCCGGTGAGGAAGTGTTGCATTGCAGCGTTTGTGCTCAAAGTTTCTCCTCCAAGTCCCAGCTGAACAAACACTCGTGTGCTGGGGAGAACAGCAACAGGAAGTGAAGCTGCACCATTCAAATCAAGACTTACGATTCCATTCTGGCTCCGGAGTGGAGTGTATTGAAGTATAAATAATAACTTTTATAAATAAAAGTTTGCCTAAAACAAGAGGATGGTTTCCTTCATTCCTGAAGAGCTGTGCTCTAGTTTCCCTCTGACATATGACGCCATCACATGTAATATTATCTCCTCATTCTCCTAATATCAAGACTTTATTCTTCATAAATCTACGACTTTAGTCTTGTCAATTTTTGTCAATTTCCCAAAGGGATTAATAAAGTATTCTGTCTTGTGTTTTTACACGTTTTAAACTTTTTCTTGTAAATGTACAACTTTTTTCTTAGAAATGTACGACTTTATACTCGTAATATTCCAACTTTTTCCTCCTAAAGTAATACCCCCCCCACACACATCATTTTGGTCACGGCTTCACTAAGCGTGTGTAGTTTGGCCGCCATCTTTGATCTTTCATGGGAGATTTACGTCCCGGTGCTTTACAAACACAACACTTCCTGTTGTCTCACCGGCTCGGTATATTTGTGACGTCAGCATGAAATGGCCAAGTAGAATGTTAGTCAACGTACCTTCATCGTGTGACACCATTTGCGTCTTCATCACAGAATCCAGCTGCCGTCGATGTCGTTCCTTCTCCTCTCTTGTTCGAGAAAGTTCCTCCTCGTAGGACGCCATTGTTCTTTCACCAACTCTTTCAACATTTTTAATGTTGTATTTTTTGGTTTTGTTTTGTTTACTTGATTTAAAAAAAAGTCCAACTGACGTTTTGGGTCGGGTCGTCTTGGTAACTTCCGCATTTTCTTCTACGATTGAGGTTTTACGGTAGTCCAGATTCCATGATACAAGGACTGCAAGATCCGGTCTCGATCCAGTCCGGCTTGCAGTAAAATGCACGCTGCACCGCGCGACCGCCCAGGCTGCGGAAATCTCGCAAATGAATGGAATGTAGCACAATATGGAGCAGGAAGTCCGAGGAGGAGAAATGCAACGTTTCCGGGTTCTGCTCACCATCATGGCGGCCAATTCGCGCGCAATACTACATTGAGTGCTGATCCAACGATCCAATGATTTGCCATCGTTTCTGAAAAAGTAACAATGACAATGAACAGAAACAATGTCACTTCGTGTCATCGAAGGGAGTCTGTGGGAATTACAAATAAGTTTTTTTTTGTGGTGACAGAAATTCAAACGCAAAGACTTTCTCGGCATAATGATTATGTTCCGTGTAATGACCCCTCCACACCCGAGGGAGGCAGTAGCGTATTATAATTCTCTAACTATGTGTTACCGAAAGCAGTAAACAAAAAGAAGAAATGTGCCAGAGCCTTTTAATTCCTACATTTCTGCATTTTTACTTGTGTCTGTCGTATGCCAGACTACACATCATCAAATGTTCATGTGAGGATAAACTCGCTTCAGTGAAATTGGAAGCTTTCCGTCTAACTTAGCTTGCTAGCTGCTAACAAAGAGACCCGGAAGTGATCAACACATCGCTAAGCGGAGATCGAGTGTTAGTGTAAAGTGTCGTGATCGTGTGAAAATGTATCAAGTCCAAATGCTGAGGGCGTTGGTGAACCAGCGACTAGCTGCGGCTGTGGAAGAAATATTTGTAGTGTTGGAAAGAACGATAGCAGAGTACGAGGAGGAACTTTGTCGAACAAAAGAGGAGAACGAGCAACAACGTCAACTACTGGACGCTGTTTCCAAGAGGTATCAAGTTGGGTTGCACGGAGCAGGTTTGTTTTAGTTGTACTCTGGCATGTTTAAGAACCTTATCGCTGATAGTTAACATGAAAAAGACATTAGTGGTACATTACTTCCGATGTGTATGTGACTATGTGGCATTGACGTACGTCAACATTTACAATAAAAGTGATTGTTGTAACACATTGAATAGTTACTGTAACAGTCTGTGTTTCTTTTCCATTGCCACGAGTGTCATGGTTGCTCACTGGTTGACTCAAATTGCAGCAGGTACGTGTAAACATCGGATTTGTTTCCCCAGGGAGACAATAACATGTGTCACCGCTGCCCCCGAATCATGTCAAGTTCTAGTTTGGGAGAACTATCAACAGATATAATAATTGAGGGGGTACTCACGGTATGACAAAAAGGGTGGAAAGACACTCGGGTGGATGACGCCATTATCTTATATTGTCTTACTGTGTCCTGCAGATGCCAGCAAGGAACATCAGCAGGAGTGGAGCTCCAGGATGGAGGAGGAGGAGCCCCGGCCCTCCCACATTAAAGAGGAAGAAGAGGACCACAGCATCAGCCAGAAGGGAGAGCATCTTGAAGGACCGGAGGAGTTCCCAGTGGTTGGCGTTCCTGTGAAGAATGAAGATGATGAAAGTGAAAGTGAGGAGAAGAGAAAGGCGGAGCCTCCAAGCAGCAGCTCAACTCAACACATGACAGCAGAAGCCGATGGAGACCACTGTGGAAGATCACCAGCAGACAAGCTCTTAGCTCCACTATCAGATAGTGAGCACACAACGTCACACTCTCCTGACACTGATGATGATGATGATAACGCCAGGGCTGATATGACATGTCACCGTGACAACACACACTTGAAATGCCAACACTGCGACAAAGCCTTTAACAACCGGCGCAATCTGACCCGACACATGAGGTGTCACACTGACAAAACGCGCTTTAAATGTTCGCACTGCGGCAAAGCCTTCCATCGCTCCTGCCATCTCAAAAGACACATGGGAATCCACACGGGAGAAAAACCATTCATGTGCTCATTTTGTGGGAAAAGATACTCTCGGAAGGACTATTTGACGTCACACGTAAGAATACATGCCGTGCAATGGCTGGTGTAGGTGTTGGATAACAGATAACACACCAGGGAACAGAGAGAAACCTTTATGCTGTTCAGTGTGTAATTAAAGTTGTATACAAAGTCATTATTTGACTTGATGTGTGAGAAGTCACACTGGTGGAATAAACGAGTACAGAGCGGTTTGGAAGTCCAAGGAAAAACAGCCGGATTAGGTGCAGATGGTGGAAGATCTAGAAAGCTTTGTGTGTGGTTTATGATTCATAGCTGAGTCATTGTCATCAGACCAAAATGAGGACAGAGAAGGATGGAGGATGTAGTAGACTTATCGCCAAATATAGTAGACATGATATCACCCAGTATAATAAACAAGGTATCACTAAATAAAGTAGACATGATATCACCTTACGAATCAAACATATCACCCTATACTGTTATTCGCTTAACTTCTTTATATTCATGTTAAGCACCAATGGGCTGTTGGAAGGTGCTATACAATTAAAAATAATACAAATAATCCAAATGACGTCACATCTTACAGCCGGATCAGTACAGTGGAACGTGACGGACATCCAAAGCCGAACTGAGCCACTACCGCCCTCTTGTGGCTACTTGGAAAATAGACTAATGTAATGTTGGGGGATTCGTACGTCATTCACCCCGGAACTATTCAAGTCGAGGGTGCTTCCACCCGGACGGTTTATGGGACGGGAGCGGTAGTTAAGTTGTTGTTTCTTTGTCCTGAAGTCAAAAGTGTTATATAACATGTAAAATGCTTTGGATGCTTGTTGCTATGGCGACAGTGGTTACCGTAAGATATGTAAATAAGACGTGACTCACTTTGACGTCGTTATTTATTGATGAAACGATAGTGAAAGCAGTCGACGAGCTTTGTGTACACTGCACTGACGTCACTTGGGAAACGCCCCCTTTTACGCTTCGCTTTCAGAAACAAACAAGGCAGAACGTAATTACAAATAATATAGAACATATTCAAGCAAAGTTGGTCCATCATGTCAGTGGCCCTTTAAAAGTGACAGAAGTCGTGGTGTGAAAAACATGAAGACACAAGCAGATCAGGATCTTTCATGGCTGACATCAGTAATCCACCGGCGGCAGGGTGACCATTTGGGTGAACTCTTCGTAGTTAACCATTCCATTAGACTTGATGTTTGCTTCTTTGAACAGCTCATCCACTAGAAACACAACACATCAAATAGTTCCGTCATCCGACATTCGCAGCCTCACTCGTTTTTCCTTGGCAAATATCCATCTCAGTCACTGGAAGGATGTAATTATTAAAAAAAAAGCTCACAGTTGTTCCATTTATGTCTACGGGAAGCTGAAGCTGGGCTGAAATGCTGTGGAAATAGGCTAGAACGTTGAATGAAAGTAAGAGTAAATTGGTAGTTTGAGCTCAAATCGGGAATTGAACCAACCATCTCTGGGTCTGGATCGAAAGCACCAGCTGGACTTGGACTAACTTGCCACAATCAGGCTCGCGGTAGATCTTCCAAGTAAGTCCAGTGCCATCTCCCAGCATGCTTTGCGGCACCACTCTTTAAATAGTTGTTAATATTCCATGTTTGTTGTGTTCCATGTAAAGTATTAAGTGTTTGTGGTTCTATGATCATAAATAACCCAAAGTGTGTCCTTACCTTCTTTGTGGCTAAGTTTCTCTCCCAGCATGGTGAGCTTGGCTCGCAGCTCCGAGGCCTCAATGAATCCTTTCTTCTGCTTGTCTGTCATCCTCAGCGCCTCCAGGATTTCCGTCTTTGGGTCTTCCTGCTGAATCTGACGGTGCATCATGGTCAGGAACGTGGAGAAGTCCAAGCTGCCCGCTGCTCCTAAAAATATCCGCAAGCAATAACGACTTACGACGAGCCTTTCAAATCAATGGCATTCATTCACATTCACTTTAGCGACTCTAGCGATATCGTTATTGTAGCAGCTGACATGAAAAACGAGATTTATCTGGTGGACGGACACAACGCAACATCCTGCACAGACGGGAGCGTGGCTAGCTAGCCCCCCATTTGCCTTCCAAGACTCAACAGGATGCCGCTTTGCCGTCAGCAGTTTTTACCTGACGTCTCGTGCTGGAAGACACGGCCCGTCCCAGGGAGAGCGGACATCGGAAGCGTCATCGATGTACTTATGCCGCCATTGCTGACGGAAGTAGCGTTAGCTAAATGCGCGATGTGAGAGCAAAGACATTTCGATAATGTAATAAATAATAATAAAATCATGAAAATATGTATCTTGGTATCTTGTTCTTGCATGATGACTAACGCTGTTAGAGGAGCATTGTTAGCTAGCTCATATGAACAGAAAATGGAAGGAATGTTCATGTTTTGCATAAGGATTGGGAATGATGGGCTGAATTCCCAAAAAGTGTGCTTCCCCTTTAACACTTAGGGTTCTTTCATAACCAAGAATGTCAAACCAGATCCTATATAGCATGTGCATATTATATATTTGTTGCGCAATTACCAATGTTGTGTACTTGAAGGTGTCTTTCAATTTCCCCGAGTGTGGGACTTGTTCCCAGGCAGCGCATGACGGTGATCAGGTCCTTGGCATCAATCCTTCCCTTTTCCTTCTTGTCATACAAGGAGAAGCATTCTTTCAGCTCTGCAAGGAAAATTATTCCAAAGATGAGCAATGGAGTCTTTGAATACCGCCTGTCCATCCACCAATCCGGAAGCTTATGGAGTCATAGGAGAAAAAAAAAAACCCGACTTCAGGGGATGGCTCTTACCGTTGATTTGAACCGGAGTGAAGAACTTAGCCTGTCAGACGGAATACGGCAAACATAAACAAACATAAACAATCTTGGAAACAGGAAGAACTCTTTTTTTCTTACCATTTTCCCCCCACGTTTGCTTCTCTCCAGGAAGAACAGAATTTCCTTTCCGTCACCTGACCCTCCACCCCGGTTAAAGTCCAAGCCGGCATGTCATTCGATATGCGTTACCATGGCGACACAGATAGCACACCTATGGTCTTCCTGTCCGTGGAAGCCGATCACTTCCAAAGAAGTCACAATAGCCGTAATTAGCACACGATGACATTATTCTGTAAACTGACGTTTACCCGAGGTGCATTCAGGGTCAAGTGTGGATAGATAGAGGTCAAAGTGAAAAAGTACATATGTGTATATGATCCATGGTCATGCTAGGCTGTTGCTTTAGTCATAGATACCATATCAGATATTAGTTCCCTTGAAAATTGGCCTCATCCTACTTGGACTGATTCAATAATTCACTAATATTACAAGGATGTCTACTTTCTTCTTCTTTCTACTTTTTCCACTTTCCTTACATCAAAAGTGCAGTTGACCTTTCTATGGTTGTCATCGCCTTTTCCCCTTGGCCATCATGAGTACCTCTCCATGGAGACATCACACACACACACACACTGGCTTCCAAAGGTGAGTCTTTGGTGGCGTAGTGGTGGTGTAGTCCCATCCTGGATCGACAGGTCCTCCCACAGGTCACCCGGGTCAAAGAAGTACGAGTAGTCATGGTAACGGCTCCTTCTCCTTTTCTATTGGTTGACACTACACTACATTCAGTGCCTTGAATGTATCGTAGCATCCGGACTACGTTTGCCGCCGCTCCACCAATGATGGCATTGCCAGCCTTGAAGACTCACCCCACCCTGCCAAGTTCCCGCACCCCACCAGTGTAAAGTCCCACACTCTATCAACAACAGGAGCAGCCCAATGTGTTGATATCATAATCATTTTCTACCGATTATCCTCACGCAGGTGGGGGTGCTGGAGCCTATCACAGCTGTCTTGATGTGAGAGGCGGGGTCCCCCCTTGACTGGTGGCCAGCCAATCACAGGGCACATATAGACAAACAACCATTCACACTCACATTCATACCTATGGACAATTTGGAGTGGCCAATCAAGCTAGCATGTTTTTGGAATGGGGGGGGGGGGCATGCATGCACGGGGAGAAGATGCAAACTCCACAAGGAGATATGAACCCAGATCTTCCACATGTCCTGATACCAATGTCTTGTTGTTATTTATTGAGCTGATGAATGATGAATCGAGCTTCAGTGGCTTTTGTTTACGTGTAGCGTGTAGTAGGCCCAGGGTTCCGGCACGTACATTAAGCCGGGGTACTTGTTGCGCAGCACGGGGTCGTTCCACAGGCAGACCACCCAGAGTGTCACCAACAGGCCAGTAAGACAGAAAGTGTAGAACAAGAAGCGGCCATTGCTGTCCGGGCTGAGGCCTTTATACCTTTGCTGCATCACCATGGCGATCATGGCGAAGAAGGTGACAAGGAAGAGTTCGGTGATCTGTCCTTCAGTGACCAAGTACCTTATAGAACAAAAAAAGGAAATCATGTGATGTGTTCATGATGCTAGGAAATACCACAATATGCTCTTGGGCATCTTCTCTGCTGGTGACCAAAGCACCATGAAGAAGCCAGGAGCCTACTGACCAATAGTAGAGCGCGCTTGGAGCGAGCAGCAGCTTGCCTGACGCTGGAATCTTGTCCTCCATCTCAGTGAAACATCCAGTGAAGTAAATGAGGAGAATGATGAAGAAGGGAATGTACCTAAAACAGGACGCACGCTATCAACCACCCGCCCACAAAGGTTTCAAAGATAAGTCATAAAAAGTTAGCGTGGTTTAAATAAGGGTGCTAGCCATGTTGTTTTGGATGATATGACCTTTTTACCATGACTTTCTCTTAGGGCTATTAATAACCAGTATGCTAGTATCATACTTATGTAGGAGTACACCCTAGCTGTCTTTGGGCGAGAGGCGGGGTACACCCTGGACTGGTGGCCAGCCAATCACAGGGCACATATAGACAAACAACCATTCACACTCACATTCATACCTATGGACAATTTGGAGTGGCCAATTAACCTAGCATGTTTTTGGAATGTGGGAGGAAACCGGAGTACCCGGAGAAAACCCACACATGCACGGGGAGAACATGCAAACTCCACACAGAGATGGCCGAGAGTGGAATTGGACCCTGGTCTCCTAGCTGTGATGTCTGCGCGCTAACCACTAGACCACCGTGCCGCCCCACCTCCTGTACATAAGAGGCAATTGTATGGATTGAGAGACCAGAACGGAGACTAGGGTGGCCGGTCATGGGGGGCCGCTCACACTAACCCCCCCCCTCCACCGCTATAGACATGATCATCACATGATCATCATGATGACGTACCACATGAGATGGCCAAGGTGTTCATCATAGTAATACAGCAACTCAAAGGAGTCAATCTGGAAACAAAAGAAAGGCTCATGTTACTGGAAACGATACACCTTCACTGCAGAAAAAGTCACGATGGGGGGGGGGGGGGAAGAACCGCTAACCCAGGAACAATCCTCCTTACCAGTGTGGCGGGCTGGAGGTCTCTCATGATGGGATTGTCTCGGACTGACAGATGGAGCTGGTAGCCACTCAGGACCAGTCTGTGATTGATGGAGTCTCCCACCAGGTGGATGCTGGCGCCCATGACAAAGGTGATGATGCACAGGTACACTGCCGAGCCAGGCGGCGCCCTCGGACTGCGCTCTATCAACTCGATGGGAAAGTGACAACAGATGCTTTAAATCCAAACATTCATTCGCACTTTCTAGATGTATCTTTGCTTGGTGAGGAGAGAGCGTGGACACTTACCCTGAGCATGAGGAATGGTGTGATCACATTGTAGGCCATGTGGAAGTAGTCTCCAGCGCTCGGCTTATTCAGGGGGAACCAGTGGAGCGGAAGCAGGAGCTACAGACGTATGTTTAGCAAGAAACACCAACCAATCACAAGTCAATGTGGACTCAGCCTTCCTTACCATGACAATCGGCCTTCCAAAGTCCAGAATCCAGTTCTGCAGGGTCAGGTAGAGCCACAAGTCTGAATGGAAGTGCGCCTTTTTCTTCTGTGTCATGTTGTCGCTGGTGGATAGATGGATGGATGGATGGATAGATGCAATGAGTGACATAGTGACCCTGGTGGGGTGTCACAGCTGGACCTTTTTTCGTATTAAGGTTAGGACCAGAAAAGGTTGATAGATTCATCGCTAGTGGCTTTTTGGGTCACTAAGTTGGCAGCAAGAGCTCTGCTTACCACCGTTTGTGAAAAAGGAGACTAATAATAGTAAGTCTACAAACAATACACACTGTGTTTACAAAATGATTATTCATAAAAACATCTTACCAACATCAATTAGTCATATTTACTTAGTTCTAATTGCAGTCACTAAGCAAAAACAAATACTGGAGCCAACGAAGATGGCTTCCAACCAATTGAGTGAAATGTAGAGGACACTTTAACGTTTCGGCGATGCACTAAAGTCACAAAGACATTAGTCTGTGCTTGCATAACGACCATTAATCACTCGGGAAAGGAGTATAAATAACACGTACTTCAGTACAACTTCCAGCGGAGCGAAGCTAGCATTAGCACACCAACCTCATTTCTGTTGGCGTGTCAACGGTCGAATCGTTGAGTCGACGTCTCCTTACTGTCTGCATTTTCGGCACCGTGTCTTGATAAAGATGCAATAATAAACACAATCAGGCCTTTAAAGGCATATTTTTGTCACCAGTCTTTCACTTCCCGTTTAAAGCCTTGGTTGTCCCGCCCCGTCCACTTGTCAACCAATCAGCATGCAGCGCAGATGAATTCGTTGTGTTTTAATGGCGAATGCAACTCTGCTGGTGCAATACCGCCACCCTCCGGATGGGAGTGGTGCTACGGCTTAGGCACGGCTCACACAGAGGTTGTATGATGTATGGGGGGGCAAAGGACAACTCAAAGTTCTATTGGAATGCAGCCCAAATGGGCCCTGGACAGCAGGAAATAATAACGTATTTATTACGACTTCAAATAAATGGTTTGTGGAACATCGTGAGCACATCCGCCCATTCCCACGCAGAAAGCGTAGTTTCAAAAATAAGCCCCGCCCCTTTCACCACTCTGCAACATCAGTGTGGAATCGGATTCCGGAAATAATAGCTCATTAACTTTTACGATGCTTCTGAATTGGCAGCGTCTTAAAAAAAATTAAAGCAATGACACCAAGTCGCCGCTAGAGGCAGCAAACATCGAAGACGCCAACTTCAGCGTCGTGAAGAAGAACATCTTCCAGGAACCAACCTCAACGTAAAGTCAGCGTTTTGTCCTCTGTTAGTTTACAGAATACTTTTACGTCGCCGTTTTTTTTTGTTAATTAAAGATCAGAGTTTGTTGCAGAGCACTTTGAAAGCTCCTCTAGCTAGCGTAGCTTGCTAGCTTGTTGTTAGTCGCTCCAGAGAGATACTCGGAAGTTAGCAACGCATGCTAGGTGTCGTGATCGTGTGAAAATGTGTCAAGTCCAAATGCTGAGAGCGTTGGTGAACCAGCGACTAGCTGCGGCTGTGGAAGAAATATTTGTAGTGTTGGAAAGAACGATAGCAGAGTACGAGGAGGAACTTTGTCGAACAAAAGAGGAGAACGAGCGACAACGTCAACTACTGGACGCTGTTTCCAAGAGGTATCAAGTTGGGTTGCACGGAGCAGGTTTGTTCACTTTCACGTTACATAACTTTATACGTTTTTATTAATAATAATAATACTGGTGCTCACTTTCTTCTCTAACATGACGCATTTCTGCATTTGATGTGTGTTCCTATTTGGAATGAGTGGACTTTTCTTGGTGTGTCCTCCAGAAGAGGTTCCTTCTCTTCAGCAGCAGGAGGCGCCCCAGCTCCCCCGCATCAAAGAGGAGGAGGAAACTTGGACTCAGGAGGATGATGACGACAGCAGGATTCCAGTGACGTGTGTGATCGTGAAGAGCGAAGATGAAGCTCAGCTTGATGGCAGCGAGGAGACGAGAAGATCAGAAGCCGACAGCCTCATGGCGCCGCTCTCGGATAGCGACGACGTGACATCGCACTCTCCCGACACTGATGATGGTGAAAGCGCTACAGCTGACGTGACACGTCACGGCGACAACGCACACTTGAAATGCCAACACTGCGACAAAACCTTTGTCTACAAGCGGAATCTGAAAAGACACATGAGGTGTCACAGTGGAGACAAACACTTCAAGTGTTGTCACTGCGACAAACGTTTCGATGACAAGGCGCACCTCGCAAGACACGTGAGAAGTCACACGGGAGAAAAACCTTTCAGCTGCTCAGTTTGCGGCGAGAGCTTCACCCTGAAAGGCAATTTGATGAGACACGCCAAAAGACACAGCGGAGAAAAAACATTCTCATGTTCAGTTTGCAGTCAGTCCTTTTCCTCCAAGTCCAATTTGATGGCGCACAGCAGAACGCACACAGGGGAGAAACCATTTTCCTGTTCCTTCTGCAGTGCGAGTTTTAGTGTCCGTCCAGCTTTGGCTCAACACACGAGAACACACACCGGCGAGAAACCTTTTTCCTGCTCCGTCTGTTGTAAAAGATTCTCTCAACGGGCGCATTTGACCGCGCACACGAGAACGCACACCGGGGAGAAACCTTTTTCTTGTTCAGTCTGCAACCTGACCTTCGGTGTCAGCTCCACGCTGATTCAGCACATGAAAACGCACACCAAGGAGAAACCGTTTTCCTGCTCGCTTTGCAACAAAACCTTCTCTCGAAAGAGAAGTCTGACAGCCCACACGAGGACGCACACCGGGGAGAAACTGTTTCCTTGTTCTGTGTGTCACGAGAGCTTTAGTGCTCGGTCAACTTTGATTAACCACAAGAGAACGCACACGGGCGAGAAACCGTTCTCCTGCTCCTTCTGCGGGAACAAATTCTCCCAGAAGGCCCATATAATAACACACATGCGCACACACACCGGAGAAAAACCGTTTTCCTGCTCTGTGTGCGGCCAAACATTCTCTCTAAAAGGCACCCTGATGAAACACACCAGGAAACACACTGGAGAAAAACCATTTTCCTGCTCAGTGTGTCACTTGAGTTTTGGCGTCAGCTCCACTCTGATTCGCCACATGAGAACGCACACCGGTGAGAAACCATTTGCTTGCTCAGTTTGCGGCAAGACCTTCTCTTTGAAAAGCACTCTGGTGATCCACGCGAGGAAACACACCGGAGAAAAAGCCTTCGGCTGCGCCGTGTGCCGGGATAAATTCTCTTCCAGGAGTCAGCTCAACAAACACGCCTGCGCAGGCCAGAGCGGCGGCAGCCAAACTCTTTCCGCTGGCGAGGGTTGACTTGTTACCGTGTTGTGCATGTACCGCCGTGCAGACACTCGTCACAAACAGGTTGTCCAGACTTGAACGCGTCTTCCGCTGGCGTGACATGAAATAAAACACAAGTCCTCAAGCATGAGCGCTTTATCCATCCATCCTTTCCATCCACTCATCAAGGCCTCGGCCTGGGGTGGGGTGACACCTCTCAACTAACAAACGCCTCTCCAGGTATATGGTGGACGTGATTCAATATAGTTTTCATCCAAATAATACTTGTGCCAAAATGTTGTGTTGCTGCTGGATGTTCATCGTTTCCATGTCATACTGTGAGTTTGTTTGTTCTTCTTTTATGGTTAGGGTTTCATTAATTTCAACATTGATACACGGCATAATACAATTCACAGTTTAAGACAACAATGGACATAAGTATGACTGGTTGTTTGTCTATATGTGCCCTGGGATTGGCTGGCCACCAGTCCAGGGTGAACCCTGCCAGCTGGGATAGGCTCCAGCATGCCTATGACCCTCGTGATGATAAGCAGTACAAAATGAATGAATGAATATTCCGTAGCGGCTTCCGAGTGTAAACAACGGCGCAAGCTAACAAGATGAACATCCATAGCTGGACACTTGAATTGAATGACAACGTAACCTCTAAGTCATCAATGGACGACAAATGGCCCCCAGGCGCATGTTGGACACCCGTGCCTTGACCTTACCTCCCAAAAAATAAAGAAATATACTCATAAAACAAGAAAAGGGGTCATTCGACGTACCTGTAAAGCAATGACACTAAACCACAGGCAGGTGGCAGCAGTTGACAAAAACAGCGCCGAGAAAATCTACGAATGCGAAGAAGAAGTCAAAGCGTAGCAACACGTCGATAAGAGCGGAGCCACGGCGAAAGTAAAATGTCGGAATTGCGATTATTATCCGGCATGTTGTTAATTTAGTACACTCCTTAACCACCCGGCGTCGACCAAACATCGCGGTTTTATTTCATTGGCGTCTGAGTGCACGTTGAAGCTTCTCAGGCTAGCTTTAGCTTGCTAGCTGCTAACAAAGAGAGGCGGAAGTTAGCAACGCGTGCTAAGTGTCGCGATCGTGTGAAAATGTGTCAAGTCCAAATGCTGAGAGCGTTAGTGAACCAGCGACTAGCTGCGGCTGTGGAAGAAATATTTGTAGTGTTGGAAAGAACGATAGCAGAGTACGAGGAGGAACTTTGTCGAACAAAAGAGGAGAACGAGCGACAACGTCAACTACTGGACGCTGTTTCCAAGAAAGCTCAAGCGGGGTCGCACGCAGCAGGTTTGTTCTTCTTACCTTCAAGTGTTTGCCAACTTTATACTTTAGCATAACTGCTGTTGTTTTCCAGCTAGTCAGCATATTTATATTCTTAATCCTGGACTGACTGGACTTTTCCCAAAGCCTGTGCTTGTCTCCTTGTGTCCTGCAGACGTCCGTGAGGAAGATCTTCCCCCTGAGGAGAAGGACCCCCAGCACACCCACATCAAAGAGGAAGTGTGGACTGAGGAGGACGCAGACATGAAGTTCCCAGTGACTCGTGTGATTGTGAAGAGCGAAGATGCTGAAGATGCTCAGTGGTCACAAAGCCAAGAGAAGAGAAGATCAGAAGGAGACGGCGTCTCGGCTCCGCTATCAGAGAGTGACGACATGACGCCACGCTCCCACGACACCGATGATGAAGACGCCAAAGCGGACACGACGAGTCACACCGACGACAAACACTTTAAATGCTCCCACTGTGACAAAACCTTTGACAAGAAGTCGCATTTGGAAATACACACAAGGACGCACACGGGAGAAAAACCATTCAGCTGTTCGGTCTGTGGCGAGAGCTTCTCTCAAAAAGGCAATTTGATGAGACACACAAAGAGACACACGGGAGAAAAAACCTTCTCGTGCTCGGTTTGTGGTCAGTTATTTTCCTCAAAGTCTAATCTGATGGTGCACACAAGAAGCCACACGGGAGAAAGACCCTTTTCCTGCTCCATCTGCAACACAGGTTTTAGTTCTCATTCGTCACTGTTGAGGCACATAAGGACGCATACCGGTGAGAAACCTTTCTCTTGCTCCTTTTGCAACAAAACTTTCTCTCAAAGGGAGCATTTGATAGCGCACACGAGAACACACACTGGAGAAAAACCCTTTTCCTGTTCCGTCTGCAACGTGACCTTTACTTTCCAGTCGTCGTTGGTGAGGCACATGGTGACGCACTCTGGCGAGAAACCTTTCCCCTGCTCATTTTGTGGCGAAACATTCTCTCTGAAAAGCACCCTGGGGAAACACATGAGGAAGCACACTGGAGAGAAACCATTCAGCTGCAATGCGTGCCGTAAACGGTTTTCTTACAAGTATCAGCTGAGCAAACACGCGTGTGCTGGCGAGAGCAGCAGCACGCATTTCACTGGCTAGACTTGACCTTCAGTTGCGTGACCCGTGTTTATCGTGCTTGTTTAACGTTCCCAGCACTTTGTCGTCAAAGCAACACGGATTCCTTTCTGTGGAATAAAAACATGTCCAACCATGTGACTGTCTGTTTTTATTAAGCCGTTCTGGTCTTCTTGGTGAACGTCACATGGACAGGATCCGCCAATCACAATACCACACACCAGGAAGCTTCTTTCTTAGTCATGGCATCACATCAGACTATCCATCCATTCATCCATCCAACCTTACATCCATCCATCCACGCATTTGGCCAACCATCCATCCATTCAACCAATCATTCATCTAGCCATCCATTCATCCATCCTCGTAGCCCTCCGTCCATCCATCTATCCATCTTCTCAGGTGGGAGGAGCCAAAGTAATAAACGATACACACCTTAATGTGAGGAGCCAGCCCACTTCAGTCCAGTCAGAGCGGCCAGGGACAGTAGAGCCCATGGAAAGCTTCAAGGAGGCGGTCTTGCACGGCATGGTGTCATCCTGGCCCCGTCGACGCTGATCCGTTTATACAGCAGTTCTCAGTTTTGCTCAGTCAAAAAATGCACAGACGGCGAGTCAGCAAAGCATTTCGCAGCGCCGAAAAAAAACAAACGCACATTTCCATACAACTTCTTCAGTGAAAACGGAATGAAACGAAAAGTAAGTTGGTTGAGAAAACACTAAAATCTTTGTCCCCTGTTTTATTCCGATTTGAATCAGAGAAGTAAAGCAAACAGGAAACATCCTTCAAAGAGCTCAGACTGAGATCTATTTTGACACAAGATACACATTCAACATGGGAGCAAATGTAGAAGAAGACTTTTCATCATCAATTTACTGCCGCTTCTCCTCGCCGGCACATTTGTGTTTGCTCAGCTGGAACTTATACGCAAAGGTGTCATTGCACACATTGCAGCGGAAAGGTTTCTCTCCAGTGTGCGTCCTGGTGTGGATCGTTAGACTGTTTTTACGAGTGAATCTTTTAGAGCAAACTAAGCAAGCAAAGGGTTTCTCTCCGGTATGAGTCCTGGTGTGCGCCATCAAGTTTCCTTTTTGTGAGAATCTTTCGCCGCACACCGAGCACGGAAAAGGTTTCTCCAGGGTGTGCGTTCTGGTGTGAGTCATCAGACTGCTTTTGTCAGAAAACGCTTGGCCGCAAAAAGAGCAAGAGCACGGTTTCTCACCCGTGTGAGTTCGGGTGTGTTTCACTAAGGTGCCTTTTTGAGAGAAGGTTTGACCGCAGACTGAGCAAATGAAGGGTTTCTCCCCAGTGTGCGTTTGCATGTGCCTGACCAATGCCGTCTGAAAGCTAAAACACCTGCTACAGACTGAGCAGTGAAATGGTCTTTCTCCAGTATGCGTTCTCATGTGAGCTCTTAAACTTCTTTTCACGTAGAATCTTTTAGTGCAGACTGAGCAGGGGAAAGGTTTCTCACCAGTGTGCATTCTCATGTGCCGAATTAAAGTCGTCTGAAAACTAAAGCTCACCTTGCAGACAGAACATGAAAAGGGTTTTTCTCCTGTGTGGGTTCTGGCATGTTCTTTCAAAGTTACTTTTCTGGAGAATGTCTTCCCACAAACTGAGCATGGAAAAGGTTTCTCGCCAGTGTGCGTTCTCATGTGCTGAACTAAAGCCGAGCGGACGCTGAAACCGCTTTTGCAGACTGAGCAGGAAAACGGTTTTTCCCCCGTGTGTTTTCTCGTGTGTGCCATCAACTGCCCCCTTTGAGAGAAGGTTTTGGCACAAAAGGAGCAGGTGTAAGGTTTTTCCCCGGTGTGGGTCCTCATGTGCTGACTCAACGTTGAACTGGCGTTGAAGTTGGTGTTGCAGACCGAGCAGGAAAACGGTTTCTCACCCGTGTGCGTTCTTGTGTGTGCCACCAAATGTGCCTTTCGATGAAAACTTTTGCGGCAGAATGAGCAAGCGAACCTTTTTTCTCCCGTGTGACGCCTCATGTGTACTTTCAAATTTCTTTTGTAGCCAAACGTCTTGTCGCACTGAGAGCATTTAAAGCGCGTGTCGTCAGTGTGACGTGTCATGTCCTCTTCGTTGGTGTCAGGAGAGTGTGACACCGTGTCGTCGCCGCCTGACAGCGGCGCCATGAGGCCGTCTTCTTGGGACTTCCTGGTCTCCTCGCTTTGACCGTCATCAAGCTGTGACCACCGAGCTTCATCCTCATCGTCTTCACTCTTCACAGTCACACGGATCACTGCAAACTTGCTGATGTCAGCATCCAACTCCTCCTCTTTCATGTGGGGGGGCTGCTCCTCCTCCTGCTCTTCCCTGGATCTCCACTCTTGCTGCACCGAGGCATGATCTTCCAGGACACAAGAAGACAAACACGTTTGGAAATGTCCTTCACCATATTACCGTGGCTCCAAATACCAAAAGAAATAGGAAGATGTGGACACACGTGTAGACGGAATAAATTGCCCTTGTTAGGAGGTACCTTGGCATTCTGGTGTCTTTTAGATGCTAATTTTGCTCTATGGGCAGGCATAGCCGAGGACAGCTATCTGCGGCTTGTTTCAATGTGACCAGGCTGAAACATGTTTCACTAGCTCGTCACCCGAAAAGGATTTCAATGCATCAGTAAAACGTACTTACATGGCAGCCATCTTATTTGTAATAAAAAACTAAGACAGTAAACAACATGAAATAAACAGCAGTAAATGTAAATCCTTGGAAATCCATCTGGAATAGGTGTAGAGTCTGGAATAACTAGAAAGCTTTCCGTGTAGCTGCTCTGTTGGGAGTGTACGACTCAATACCAAGGACCGGAAATGAGAATAATAGGTCCCTTTTAATATAGAACGTCATTCATTCAGCTCTAGAATGTGTATATATATATCATACATATATACACACGCACATAAGAGTTTAAATTGAGAGAATAAACAAACCTGCTCCGTGCGACTCCATGAGATGGTTCCTAAAGACAACGTCTAGCAGTTGACACTTGGTTCTCCTCTTTAGTTGGAGAAAGTTCCTACTATCGTTCTCTTCAACGCTGCAAATATTCCGACAGCCGCCGTTTGTCGCTTGTTCGCCAGCACTCTCAGACGGCGCACATTTCCACACGCTTTAGCATGTGTCGCTAACTTCCGTGTCTCTTTGGTTAGCGGCTAACAAGCCAAGCTAGCGTCGGAAGCATCAAAGCGCGCCCCTGTGATGCTGAATTAAAAGTGTGGTCGTGTTTAGGCGATGATTACAATGAAGAATGGGGGTGTGGTGTGCTGTTGGTAGATTAAAAAGCATCGCTTCCTGTTGAACTTGCTCACTTCGCGACGCTTTCGTCCTGAGTGGTCGCGGTTTTATGACGTCATATACCAGGGCTCGCTATGACGCACGTGCAACCGTCTCAGCATTCTATGGAGTCAACCATAGACATTTATTAAGAAAAATGCATTGTATTTACATACGACTCTATAATTATGTATGTGCTATAAAAAACAGATATACATTAAGTCAACAAACAACTTGACAAAACATCGTCATTCATATCGTCACATTCTGCTGGCTTGCTTCTTCTTTTAGAACCCGCTAGCTCTGTTAGCAAACCAAATGAGCCCAACGCTAACAGAGTAAAACGCTAATGTACACCAGAGCGCACATTCCCCATTCATCCAATTTTGGAAAAAAAGAACAATCCACCCGAACAGAAACACGTCATTCATCCCAAGTCGGTAATACTTAAAAAATCTACGAGTAAAGCATAATGTAACATTCTGTGCTTCGTTGACGGTGTGACGTCGGTGCAAGATGGCGGCTCCCGTGTTGCTACAGCAACTCGATATCCTGCAGTCCATTCAGATTGGTGTTTCACCGATTATAACCGATACCGGGCCAGTAACAGCAGAGCATCAACACAAGCGTGGTGACATCGATAGTTTCTGGTTCACCTCAGTATATTTTCACGGAAATCTGGTTTGTGTTGTTATTGTGTTGACCGGAAATAGGCATTCCTAGCATAGGCAGGGCTAAAACAGACATTGTGGTGTGTAGTATTCTAGACTGGTCATTAGGTGTCAGTAATGTTGCATTGATGAGACAAAAGCCAGTCTTTATTGACATTGGTGAAGACCGTTGTTGATGGGCAAGGCGAGAGGACGCCATCTAAGCGATGCTAGCCCGTGTTGACCTGGTATCCGATGATATATACAGGATGTCTTCGATGAATACGCCAATCTGTCGCGTTCCGGACTCCAGTGGAAGAGACATGCGTGCTCTTGGGGGTGTTCTTATTTCATTTAGCACTGCTCTCCCCGGCACACTTGTGTTTGTGAAATTGATGCTTGTGCGTGAATTTTTTCCCGCAGGCGTTGCAGCCGAACGGTTGCTCTCCGGTGTGCGTCCTGGTGTGAATGTTCAGATGCCCCTTCTGGGAGAAGCGTTCGCCGCAGACCGAGCACAGAAAAGGTTTCTCACCCGTGTGCGTCCTGGTGTGAATGTTCAAATGCCCCTTCTGGGAGAATCGTTCGCCGCAGACCGAGCACGGAAAAGGTTTCTCTCCGGTGTGCGTCCTCATGTGCTGAGCCAACGCCGAGCGGAAACTGAAGCTTGTGTCGCAGACCGAGCAGGAAAACGGCTTTTCTCCCGTGTGCGTCCTCATGTGCGTTATTAAATGCGCTTTGCGTGTCAGTCCTTTACCGCAGACTGAGCAGGCAAAGGGTTTCTCTCCGGTGTGCGTCCTCATGTGTATGATCAAATGTCCTCTTCGGGTGAACTTGGCGCCGCAGACGCAACAGGCAAAGGGTTTCTCTCCGCTGTGCGTCCTTCGGTGTTGAATCAACGCCGAGCGATCGCTAAAGCTCATGCTGCAGACGGAGCACGGAAAGCTTTTTTCGCCGGTGTGCGTTCTCATGTGCGTGATCAGGTGCTCCTTCTGATAGAATCTTTTTGCGCAGACGGTGCAGGTGTATGGTTTTTCTCCAGTGTGCGTCCGTCTGTGTCGTATCAAACTGCTCATGTGGTAGAATCGGGCGGCACAAACAGGGCAGATGAAAGGTTTCTCTCCAGGGTGGATCCTCATGTGTCTGATCAAATGTTTCTTCAGCTGGAAGCTGCTGCAGCACACCGAGCAGCTGAACCTGTTCTCTCCCGTGTGGACCTTCAGGTGTGCCTTCAAACTTCTCCTGTCACCAAAGGTTTTGTCGCACTGAGAGCATTTCAAGTGTGCGCTGTCCGCGTCACGTGTCAAATCTTCGTCACCGCTGTCAGGGGAGCGTGACGTGGTGTCGTCGCTGTCCGAAATAGGAGCCAAGAGGCTGTCTGCTTCTGATCTTCTCGTCTCCTCGCTGTGACGGTGATGGAGCTGTGACCGGTGAGCTTCACCCTCCTCGTCTTCACTCTTCACAATCACACAGGTCACTGGAAAGTCCCCCATAGTACACACCTGCTCCTCCTCTTCCTCTTTCATGTGGGGGGGCCGAGGCGCCTCCTGCTCTGCCCTGGAGCTCCACTCCCCGACATCTGCAGGCCAGAAGAACACAGTTAAATCAAATCTACAATACAGTCGCTGCTGGTTACACTACATCATGCCATTGTTATTATGTACAATGAAGAGTTGCATTCAAAGACACCACGTCATTTAAGTTGCATTCTGCGGGCATACTTAAATGCATCAAAATATACTTCTGGAGCGTTAGGTTTGTGAGGCATAAGAATATCCACTATCTGTCTATCTGTTTATTTTGACCACATATACGTGCATCATTAAAACATTCTTGTGATTTTCAGAGTGCCCATGAATGCATCTCGCAGCCATCTTGTGACAATGAATAAGCGTGGCGAGTTAGAGATACTTGGAATTGTTCAGGTCAGAATAAAGAGGTATCGCATGACATGATGCGCATGCGTTAAAATTGTATTATTAGAAAATGATTTCATGAAATAAATTAGTTACGGCCGTTAACTCGCTACTTTTGACAGCCATCATACCAACATCTTAAGAAAACAGGACGTTTGGTTACTGAATGTGACGTCACTGCCAGTATCAGCGTGGGCCGTTGTACATTTAAAGATGTTTCTTTTAATGATATCGCACAAAGTATGCGAGTAGAAAACGAACAAACCTCCTGCGTGTGACTCCAGTTGGTACCTCTTGGAAACAGCGTCCAGTAGTTGACGTTGTCGCTCGTTCTCCTCTTTTGTTCGACAAAGTTCCTCCTCGTACTCTGCTATCGTTCTTTCCAACACTACAAATATTTCTTCCACAGCCGCAGCTAGTCGCTGGTTCACCAGCGCTCTCAGCATTTGGACTTGACACATTTTCACACGATCGCGACACTTTGCTAACACGTTGCTAACTTCCGCGTCTCTTTGTTTGTGGCTAATGAGCTAAGCTAGCAAGAGAATCATCAAAGTGCAGCGGGTCTTGGTGTTCGTTCGCTGATATCTGACGGAAATGTGAGCCGAATTGAGGGCAAACTGAGGGGGAAAAAACACGACATGCTCGGATAGAAATGTTAGCTCACTTGTTTAAATGTCTTGCTAACTTTCCCACTTTCTTCTTCGCAACATTTGACGGCAGCTAACATCCGCTGCTGCTTCCTGTCGGCAAATATCAGTATAAAAAATCAAAGAAACAAAAATATTAGGATACCACCGAGACAAGTATGGGACACCGGGTTAATGTATCGCCTTGTGGGGATGGGATTCACAACCGGAGAGGAGTGGAGGAACGTAGCACTAATGATCTTAGTCGCCACTCAACAACGAACACTTTGCTAACAGCTACAATGGTTACATGCTACAAGACCCTCATGACACGGAAGCGGAAGTACACTTGTGAATGTCTAAAATAATAGTGGGTTACCGCGGCCTCAATATTATCTATGACACGTTTGGTTGGTATCATTTTTATTTTCACACACATTTGAGAATACAACTATTGCATACTAATGTATTAACAATACTTATGTATTAATGAATCTATTAATAATTAATCTGTACAAATTGACAATTTAGCAAAATAGTCATTTTTAAAAAGTTATTTTGTATTATTTTACATTTAAAATATTTAAGTAGTACGTTTTACAGTTTAAAAAACAGAATTAAATATAAATACACTGAGAGTTTAAATAATTAAAAATGTACATACAAATAAGTCTAAAAATAATAAAAATAAATCAAATAAGTGTCTTAATTATTATTTCCATTATTTCCAGGCTTCCATGAGCCAAATCCAGCCCTAGGCCTCAAGTTTGAGGATTAAAGATTATTATTATTATTATATTATCTTAAAATTGCCTTCTTTCAGGCAATGGGCGTGTGCGCCTTTCATTCAAATCAAATAAATGAGAGAATGAAATAAAGAGTGAAAACGTGGTGGTTGAGCGAAACATTTGGCACCAGTTTATTTGTCATGTGAAACTTAATACAAACTAGATCACATTTTGTCAAGAATCTCAGTGCAGATATAAAAACATGCATCCTAAAGGTACCGTGACAAAACGAGCTGTCCAATGGATCTTCTGAATGATTCTCCACAAAAAAAAAAAAACGGCATTGTGGGTTCATCGTCCTCCGCCTAACATCAGTCACATTAGAAGTCTTTATTGGCGTTAAACAAAAATATCACTCTTTTTGCTCAAAAAGTTTCCTTTCTTCCTGATTTAGGACACACACACGTCAGCACTCAAAACACAACACAACACCGTGTAAAAGACACACAAAAACCACAACAACCCACACCGTAAAAACAGACTGTGGCTCTCTAGAACAGTCGCTTCTATAAAAATAAGTCGTCTATCTGGCGGCGGAAGGCAAACGACAAAAGCAAACCTCCTGGTGATGCAAGACGGGGTGAAAAGTGGACAGTGAGCACGTCCGCACAACAGACGCCAGGATGAAGGCACCGATCCGTGATGGCGAATGAGGGTCACATGACTCCCTTTTTTTTCCCTGCCATTTTTGTGCTTTTTAGTGTCCCCCCCCCTCCCCAAGCGGCAGACTTCCAATCAGAGCGTGACAAGGAGAGTTGAAGGATGAATGTCAACGCAAACGAATAAGAAGACGACCGTCATACGTGGCTTTTCCAAAGTAGCGCTGTCATCTTGGAATGAAGCCGAGTATTGGACTAGTGGATTGGGGATTTACGACATGACGGTCCCAAGATGACGGTGCTTTTTATTTGAATTAATATTTCCTATTTAATTTGGGGGAAAATAACACTTGGGTGAAAAAAAACGTGGAGGTCTCACACACACACACACACACACACGCACACACACACACATACCAGGAGATCCATTTGAGTTGTCAGACACGTTTTTGTCTTTGCAAAGTACAGCAGATAAATAATTTAGGCAATAAATAGTTCCCCAGCACACAGGAGAAGTATAAAACCTTTTTATAAAAATAGAATATACATCTCACTGCCTCATGTCCCACTTATAGAAAAAAAAAACAAGAAAAAAACATGATTGTTGAAAGTATAAGCAAGGAGCGGGTGGATGTGGAGTCACGTGACGTGTAGTCAGCTGCTAGTAGCTGAGGGACGTTTGTGGACGTGAAAATGTCTCCAAACATTTGAGTTAGTGGGGCAGGGGGGTCACTATGACAGCCAGGTGTAGAAAACAGGCGACCAAAGCACCACGAGTGACCGTGTGACACAATAGGACTCATAAAGAAACAGATCAAGTAGGATTGATTCGGTGCTGAGGTGGTTTTGGCTGCGATGGAGCTCCCCGTTCAGGTGAGCAAGTGTAACACCAAGTACAAAATGTGCGTGTGTGTGAGAAGGCGTTGGTTCAGGCAGAGCGTGAAGTGAAAGTGAAGCAAAAGTTGAGAAGAAAAGAAAAAGATGAGGGCACCAAACTGTCAAAGTGCAACACGTCTTAACTGGAAAGGTAGCACAGCAAACGAGTTCAAGAAAACACAGCAGTTTGTCCTTGTTCCAGGGAAACAAAGTGCAGGAACCACAAGAGAACACGGGAACAATCCAGTCTCAGTGAGGGGCGGGGGTGGGGTTGCCCCCCCCCCAATGCACGTTTCTGACTCCACTTACCAGAGAAGCTGCGACCCCCAACTATGACCCCACCCTCAGTACGGCTTGCTGTCATTCTTGGAGCGCTTCAGCTGCACCTTCAGCCGCTTCATGCCGATCTGGAAACCGTTCATGGACTGGATGGCCGCCTGGGATGACACCGGGTTGTCATAGCTCACAAAGCCTGCCGGGCGGGCGGGGAGATGAATACATGGATGAATATTCAATCTGTCCACTGCTCTGTTATAAATGTCCTTTATGGATGATTCCAATCATTTGGTACTTTTTTTCAAGTCGGAAATGTTGAATCCACACAGATTTTTAACATAATTAGAGCTGTCGAAACATGAAATAACACCCCTATAGTCACCTTTACACTCCTATTACCCAATATAGCAGACATAATAATGCAGTTGTTATCGTTTCATCAATGTAACATTACTGACACCTAGTGACCAGTGTAGAATACTACAATCTACATCTGAACGCCTTATATTAGTGTTTTGCATAATTTAGTCATTTTATGCTAAATGCTGAACATGCTTAAATGCTCCATTTCAATATAAAATACATACAATTTGCTTAAATATGCAGATTATCTGACTAATAATAGGCCGTATTCACCCTAATTCATACATATATTTTTGATAAACCATGACAGAGTGAGTACGATATCAACATTTTGGATTTTTACACACTTTTGCAGTTGTTTTTCTACAAATGTGTTCTAGGTCTTTGTGACCTGAGGTTAGCTCAGCGGCCAACCACAACTCTGCTTGAGGATTTAGCTTGTTAGCGTCCTTCATGTCAGCTAAGTAAAGGGTCACATTCTGGACTGAGGAAAAGGTGACGCTGTGGCAACTCACCAAAACACTTGCTGAGGTTGGTCTGCTTGTCAATGAAGACCTTGGCGGAGATGACGTTCCCGAAGGGCATGAACATTTGTAGCAGGTCCTGGTCTCCAAACTCTTGAGGGAGGTGGTAAATAAACAAGTTGGCACCTTCTGGACCTGCAAACCAGGGACACACATGAACACAAGCCAAGGCGGCATCTGACATCTCCATCATGCCGACCGCGGCAACCGTCCCTCACCTTCCTTCTGGCTTCCTGCGGCCGACACGCTCTGTTGGGACAGCAGGCTCTGGTTGTAGAGCCCGGGTAGGGCAGCGGCGGCGGCGTACTGCTGGATGCCGGAGTATGCCTGGCTCAGCGCCTCCATGGTGCTTCCTGAGCCGTTAGATAAGCCTCCGGAGCCCAGGCTGCCGTTCAGAGCCGCCATGCCTGCTAGAGAGCCCATGTTGAGACCAGCTCCGGTGCTGGCGGCCAGAGACTGCAGCGTTCCCAGAGAGGCGATGGGATTGACTGATGAGGTGCTGCTGGACGTGGGGGAGGAGCCTAAGACCAGAATAACATCTTTGTTATCCAGGTGTCACCGCACAAAGAAGGCTGTGAGGTGAGGCACGTACCTGAGCTTGTGAGAGCACTTAGTGGGCTGCTTGACGTGGTCATGGCACTGGAGCCGGTGGCCGAGGCCTGCGTGGCGGTCGCTGCCGCCAAGGCAGCCAGGTTCTGCATTGCATTAAGACCTGGCAAACACAAACGCATCATCAAATCACCTGTGGCTAACTTCCAGCTTGGGAGAAGGAGCGTGCGTACCTGAAACGGGGTGCAGGTTGCCGAGCGTGTTCCCTGTGGAGGCGGACTGCTGCAGCAGCTGCAAGTAAAGCTGCACACGGAACACCACACACAGCCAGCGTTACCGTCAGCGGGAGCATGACATGCGTCCTGAAAGACACTCACTGCCAGGTACTGAGGCCCCAGGCTGCCCAGGCCGGTCAGGTTGCCCCACATAGATGCCGCGCTGAGTTGCTGCATCTGCTGCTGCAGCTGCAGCGCCATGCGCTTCTGCTCCTTGTCCTTCTGCGTGTCGGCAAACTTGACCACGATGGGCGAGGAGCAGCCCTGAACATCAAGACAGGAAGGACACGCCTGGCTAAGCTCAGGGGCCACACGTGTGTGCGTGTGTGTGTGCGAGATGTACACCTCCATGGTCTGGGACTGGTGCATGGACTTGATGGCGGACTGGGCCATCTGTCTGGCTGTGAACGTCACAAACGCACAACCTGAAAGACACACACATTCACGTGTCAACAGGAACTAGTCGATCATAATATGGATATTGGATTTTCTTGTGGCATACCGGACCGCACTCGCATTCAAACTACACCACGTTTGCTTGTCCCATGCCTTCTACCCAGGCCATTCACTGTTTCTTTTGTGATGGCGGCCATCATCAATTACTCGTGACCCATCCTCATTCCCCATCATGGCACGCCCCCACCCAAATTGGAAACGTTTTGCACGCTCACATTTCTGTGCAGCACGTGGTGCAAGAGTAGAAGTTACCCAGCATGACTTGAGGGTACAGCTTTGCATGTACACTAATCCCTTGCCGCTTCACTCCATTACAGTGTTTGAATAAAATAATAAGTCATGAATTAGTCATTCCTCCCAAGACGGAAGGGAGAAGAAGGTCTGACCTCGGCTGAGTCCATCGGGGCCTCGCAGAATCCGACACTCCTCGATCTGCCCGTACGGCGAGAACATCAAGCGCATGTCGTTCTCGTTGCATTTCTTGGAGATCATTCCGATGAACAACTTCCTGTCTTCCACAGCTGTGTGAGACAAGCAAGCAGCATCGTCAAGCAGTCCATCGTGTTCATGAACAATTCTGTCAGGCTGTGAGCGTCTAACCTGGCTCCACAGTACGGCTTCCCAGCATGCCTTGCGGCACTTGCTTTGTACAAAGTTGCTAAAGTTATGTGTTCAGAGGTATGGTAGTTGCTTTTTACTATAGTAGTAGTAGTAGTAGTCCTTTGTGTGTTTACTTACAAGAATATAGTCCAAAAATATGAAGAGAAAAAATTTGAACAAAAAAAAAACTTAATATTCAAGAAAAAAAGTTTTGTTTTTTTTTCTCGGCACTTCCCCAGTTTGTCCATCCAACTGAAACGTTGTGCACATAAGAGGGGATTGGCTGCATCTGCGCTTCAGAAGGCAGCGGATGCGGCTGGAGTGGCCCGGCAGAGGCGGGCAAACCGCTTTTCATTCAGGTGTTCAGTGAATAAAGTGAGAAGACTAGAAATAAATGCATTGTGAAATAGCAACGTGAGCTGTGGATACCAGCATGTTGTTCGTGTTCTGGTAAAACAAGTATATTGGCTTTGTTTGCCTTGAAATAAGCTATGGAAATAAATAAATAAAAGAGTAGCTTTGGCCATTTTCACTTTGTAAAAGTAGTTCTCACAAGAAACCTTGGTGACCCCTAATAGCTGGTAGTACATGTAAACATTTACACTGCATGTGATCCCTATTGGTATTGGCCAATTTCACTAACACATTATCGGGATCGCCATGGGCAGCATCAACCCTGATGGGAACATCCAAACGTGTGTCATCGGGTGGGGTGTTTTCTGACTAAAAGGTAAAGCAAGCCACTCGGTTTGCTCTGCTGATCCAAGGTCAGCTGAGTGAGATGATGACATTAGCGAAACACGCACGACACGTAGAGAAAACCCTCACCGTTGTTTTTCTCGCTGTCAGCCGGCTTCATCTGGATGGGGTGGTGCATCTGAGGGAGGAAGAGACGTGCGTGTGAATAGCGTCAAAGCGCTGAACGCTGAAGGACGGCGTCACTCACCCCTGGAAGAATCTTCATGTTGTGAAGAGCGTTCTGCGCCTCCAGGGCGGCCTTGCGAGTGTAGTACGTGATGAAACAGCATCCTGCCAGGGAGACAACCTGTAAGATTTCTTGGTGTTCCAAGTCTGCCAGTGCGGACGTCTGCCCGGCTCACCTTTGCTCTGCGGCGGGCTCTGACTGCGGTCCCTCAGAACGTTGATCTCGTAGACGGCGCCAAAAGGCTCGAAGAGTTCGCGGAGCTGCTCCTCGGACCAGGAACGTGGAATCTGGCCGACGAACATCTTGATGGCGTCCACATCTGGTTGGTCGGGGTGGTCCAGAGACCCGTTCATTTTCTTGCCACTGCAAAGACAAAATGTGGCTAAAGGGAGGTCATGTGATCATCTTTGCTGGCTTAGGGTTACTTTCCTCAATGATACCTTCATGGTGACTTCTATTTTAGCTTAGGATTTGGTCATACACACGAACATACACCAATACCTGAACGCTGCCTGGAACTATCAGACATTTTTACACTGAAAAACATAATGCAAATTTGCCACTTTAACATTGACTACATGACATAGATCCATAAACACCGCATCACTGCTTTTTCATATAAAGTAGGTGACATAATAATACATTATTCAGAATATTTTCAGCGTCCTACATTTATTCCCTTAATATCATCGCTTTATTCCCTTAATATTATCGCTTTATTGCCTTAATATCATTCCTTTATTCCCATATTATGAGTTTATTGACATAATAATATTACAACTGTATTCCCATACTATTATGACTTATCATTGATGACTTTTTCTCGTTAGAATACTTATTCTATTGATATTTTGACTTTATTCTTTGAAAATTACTGATTTTTTCATTTTTTTTCATTTTTTTTTCCTGCTTGAATTATATTTTTACACCCCTGCTTTCCAATGGCCTGATGATGATATTCCGTGTTTGATTACTTCTTTGATTACTTAGTTTGATTACTTTCACTTAGTAATCTTTCACAATGTTTACATTCATGAAAGAGTGTCATTTTGACGTGCATGATTTCCAGGCTTTGGTCGGACGCCTGGCCCCCAGGGCCTGAGTTTGACGCCTGTGTTGACAATCATGGATTTAACAGAAGCAAGGAGAGACCAAGGTCTACAAGCAGAGTGATGAAGACTAGGAAGTGATGTCTTGTCCTTGTCCAGTCTGAAGTGAAAACACGTCACGTTACTAATCCAGTAGAAACATAACAATGCCTGACACTCAGCAGCTATAGTTTGACTGTCGTGATTGGAGTCTTGCCTTGCTGCGTGTGAAGACACAAAGGGCAAGCAAACCTAGGGAGGAAGGACAAATAGCAACTCACACAGGACTAGAATTCAGGGTGCAATGATCCACCATCATCTCAGGGAGAAAATCCAGTTTAAAAGAGGCCATGATGGCAAACACTCTCCACTGTCAGACCGGCAACCAGGAAGAGGAGGAAGAGGTGAAGTCCGGGTAATGTGCTGCTCGCTAGGTCCAGGACACAGCAGGTGAACAACAAACCAAACCACATGGAGAACCTGGCCGCCACCAGACCCGACGAGGGAACAGGATACACGATACGGAAGACAACAACAAAGTGACAGGCCTTCAGGTTCAGCTTCTGGGACCACGGAGGAAACAGGACTGACGGGATCACTGGGATCACGAGGTGGGGTGGCGGAGGGCGTGATGGCCATTCCGGGTCCCACAATCAAAATGCTGATGACCCACGGCCTTTGTGAAGGTTTCTCCTAGGCCAGCAGATCTGGCTGCAGCGTCAGATAAACACTGTGTCAGATTGATGGCGATAAGGCCCAGTGGGCAGCGGGAATGAATGCCGCCACGCCGCCAGCACATAATCCCTGGACCAGCATGACAACAATTAGCTTCCGCCATGAGGGAGGGGCTGTGTGTGAACTTGTGATGCTGTCTGAGATCTTTGCGCCTGCGCGCACACACGCACACACACAGTGTTTGAAAGGTGCAAAGGTAACACGTTTCAATTGTAAGAATTCACTGACATTTGACTTAAGCATGTCGCGGAATTGCTAAAGTTACAAAGTGGGGGAGGGGTCCAAAGTTCAGCCCAGAGGCCGTTGCAGGACGCAAATATTATTTATGACATTTTGGCATCATTATTTGTCACATACTTGTCTTTTGCTACAGTCTATGATTCCCAAATGCTAGGATATAAATTGTCTTTTCATTTTTGCCCATTATCCACAATCCTTAAGCGAGACATGAACACATTCATCTTTCTCTTTTCTGTGTGTTCTAGAGATATAAAAACAGATAATAAGAGACAGCTGCATAATGGGACACACCTATTTCAGATTCAGTGTGAGCAGGGTTATATTCTGCCATCATACTAACCATATGGTATCACTATTCCAAATCCATCTATCTGATTATAACAATAATCCCAGCATCTTGAGCTCAGCATCTCTGTCGAAGCGCATCTCGAAACATGTGGAGCCATTCCAACTTTCCCAGCCGAGCTGACAGGCAAAAAGAAGCCACAACATAACTAATGCTAAATAACCCACACTGGGGACAAAGAAGGATGTAAGCGGAAACAGTTAGATAAAGGTGAGAAACACTAGTGAATTCAATCTGCCCTGGATGTACGGGAAGTCTGCATCAACAATACATTGCATACATTTTACATTTATGATGATTCTGACTTGTTTTGTGCATGTAAAACTAGAATGATTCATTTATAATGCATTTTTGTTCACATGTTTGGGTGTCTGTAACAAATTAGTTGATTTACATTATTTCCTATTGGAAAAAAATGTCTCGGTTTTCATACGTTTCAGGTTTGAAGTCGCAGAAGAAATGAACAAAAATCATACATTTGCAGCATTTTTCTTTTGCATGTATTTTATGGTGTTTTGGCTTATTCCTCATCATCGTACAACATGACATTTATATATTGAATTGATCAAATAACTACTGATATCTGTCAGCGTGGGCAACTGTTATAGTGTCAAGGTATAATGTTTTTTTTTTATAAGACGCTGGCGACTTCCGCGTTAGGTGACATCACGTGCACGCTCCTTGGGATATAAATAGAGTTGGCCAAAAACTACCAACAGTTCAAGAACTTGACACCAGCCTCTTCTTGTAGCCATTAGGTTCCAACAGAGACTATTATCAGCCTGTTTATCGCCTGCAAAGCACAGCAGCTATGAGCATTAGCACTGCTCTCACGTTAGCTTAGCGCCACTAACAAGTTTGACAGTCAGCTGCTCGGCTAAGCTAGCAGGCTAGCTCCAACAAGCCGAACTTCAAATGAGCAACTTACCCGTCCTTTACGCCACTGTTTATTTGGACTTGTTTGACTCAGAGCAAGACGTCGTGTTGGATGCTTGTGAGCAAATGTTATGTTATATTGTACTTTTAATTAAGTCGTAAGTGTAGCGCCGAGGGGTAAAGACACTAACTTGGGAGCTATGCTAGCCGTCACTGGGCTAAAATGGCAGCTTGGGCAACTACCATCGTACCTCTTCTGTGGGGGCGGATAGGACCGTGTCGAGACTGTGTTGCAATGTTTCTTTTCATTCAATATGTGTCTTTGTTTATTGCTGATGTATTACTGATGGATCGCTTAATTTCATGCTTTGTATGCCGGCTCGTGAGAAGGTAGCGCTGCCTAAGACGGTAAATCCCCCCGCATTGGAGAATGTGGTACGGTCCACATCGTCCGTCCATTCTGGACTGACGTTTTCAATCATTTTTCTAAATAAAAATAGACAATGGCGGGTATTTTTGTAGATGGTGTGAATTGCACAGAAAAATAATAAAATTGTCTCGGTTCCGTAAATGTGTAAGCGAAAGTGTACTATGATGTCCCGTGAGGTGGGCGGGTCGCCCAAAAAGTCGGTAAGATTGATACCGAGGGCAGTATCCTTACTAGATCGATAATAGAGTGATGAGATCGATATTTACAGTTCTCTGATGTACTTTTCACAAATATGTGTTATTGCGGTATTGCGGTAATTTGGTTAAAAATGAGTGATCTATACAGCCAAGTGCATACAGAGGTTATGTTTTTGCCAGCTTTTATCTGTTTGTGTTCAAAATAACTTGTTGTTAATGGATTTGGATGATACTTTCAGGAACTGAATACATTTTACAAAATATCAAAGGACTTTATGTCGCTTAAATAATGTTAGAAATAATAATACAACACTTTTTAAAAATACATCGTGTGTTATAACAAACGAAATGCAAACGCACACAATGATCTTAAAGTTACAAGTATCCAGTTAAAAGTATACAATTTTGTCCCCTGCTGACGGGGACGTCTCATCGGGCTCCGCCGGCTGCGTCCTCGTGACGTCACGACAGGACGGCGCAGGGAGGGAGCCCGTGAACGCAACTCGGGAGTCACATGACAGGCACCGCTGTCGGACTGCTCTGACACACATCTCAGAACCATGGTGAGTCTTCTCCGGCCACGAAGCGTCGTCCAAACACACGACGCGCGTCTTAACACCGTCCAGATGGTGACGATTGTGATGTTTGTGCCTCTCGGCGATGCTAAAGCAGACGAGCGTTGGAGCGCCACTGTGGCCTAACGCTTCCGTCACGCTAGCTAGCTGGGCTAACAGCTACCAAATGCAAGATCTTCCACCCAAATCTTCCATTCTGTTGTGTAAGACGACGCACATCGCTGGTGTCGTTTTATGCGCAGGGACAAACGACATAATAGATTTATGCGTGGCGCTCAGAGGCTTGATGTTGTTAGCTTAGCTTCTCTTGTCAGATGTTATCCTAGCATCAAGATGAGACGTAGCAACCGGTGACGCTTCAAACATTTTAAATATGCTGCTCGACATGTCTTCAATTAGTGTCATTTTGCGATAGTAATATCTCTTTTGAGTTGAAGAACACACTTTAAAGAGGGGGTTAACCTCCGAAGCACATACTCTATAATAGAGATCTGTTCGCCCTGCTCACCAACACAATATGGGACCGTGTTCCATCTATGTACTATGTAGTAGTATATATAGTATTATAAGTATAAGTATTATATGCTCTGCGGTTGGCTGGCCACCAGTCCAGGGTATACCCACCTTTCGCCTGCAGTCAGCTGGGATAGGCTCCAGCATCCCCCCCCGACCATAATTGGGATAAGCGACATAGAAAACGGATGTGTTCCAACTCTGCAACACGCCTCATGAGCACATTCTGCAGCTGCCTTGCATTGTCGTGCATCTGTTCATCAAAACACTGAAATTAAATGTTTTTCACCATGTTTGTGCTGCGCCGCAGCCGACCACGCAGCAGTCCCCCCAGGATGAGCAGGAGAAGCTTCTGGATGAAGCCGTGCAGGCCGTCAAGGTCCAGTCCTTCCAGATGAAGCGATGCCTGGTAGGTCATGTGACCGTTGGACATCATCTGATGTGTTGTGATTGTCGGTCACGTGAGGCTGGGCTGTGTGTTGTTGTTGTTGTGTTGAGTTTCACTCTTAAGGGGTGTGTGTGTGTGTGGTCACCAGGACAAGAACAAGCTGATGGACGCGCTGAAACACGCCTCCAACATGCTGGGGGAGCTGAGGACCTCCATGCTGTCTCCAAAGAGCTACTACGAGCTCTGTATCCTCCAAGTATTTAACCTTGGTCACTGGGTGTCACTGGTGGGCGCTTTTAGATGGGTGGGAGGCCACAGCAGGACCCCGCTGCTTGTTGAGAAGAGCGATTCAGGGCTATGTTAAGAAGCAGAGGTAGGATGCCATCCAGGTAGCACTAAATCCATCCAAAGCTATTTTGGGCGGGCTGCCACCAATAATGGAACTACTACTACTAATGGAACAATAATGGGAAATACACGTGAAGGGAGGTCGCCAAGGTGGATGATGGAGGTGTCGGGTCCCTAACAGCCTGCCCAGATATGGCCATCTCTGATGAACTCCACTACCTGGAGGTCTACCTCACAGACGAGTTTGCAAAAGGACGCAAGGTGGCAGATCTGTACGAGCTGGTCCAGTATGCAGGCAACATCATCCCCAGGCTGTGAGTATCTCCTGCATGTTCCCTGCATCGCTGTCACTGTCTTGTGAAAGACCACAGGGCCAGGTTTTAGTCTCCTCCTCCTCCACGCCTCTTAAGGTATCTGCTCATCACGGTGGGGGTGGTGTACGTGCGGTCCTTCCCGCAGTCTCGCAAAGACATCCTGAAGGACTTGGTGGAGATGTGCCGTGGTGTCCAGCACCCGCTCAGGGGCCTCTTCCTGAGAAACTACCTGCTGCAGTGTACCCGCAACATCCTGCCGGATGACGGCGAGCAGTCCGAGTGAGCGAAGTCGGCCTCTCTCCGTGTGCTGCGTGAAGCGGAACCTCCCGAAGTCCGGCGTTGCTGAATCCCTTTTCTCCATGCAGAGGTTTGGAGGAGATGACGGGCGACATCAGCGACTCGGTAGACTTCGTCCTGCTCAACTTTGCGGAAATGAACAAGCTGTGGGTGCGGATGCAGCATCAGGGTCACAGCCGGGATCGCGAGAAGAGGGAAAAGGAGCGCCAGGAGCTGAGGATCCTGGTGGGCACCAACCTGGTCCGACTCAGCCAGCTGGAGGGCGTCAACGTGGACAAGTACAAACAGGTGAGGGACTTTATCATGCTACTCTTATTCTTCTTTTGCCAACGTGTGTCTGATATCGATACAGCAGCGTTGTGGTGTCACGTGATTCCCGCCATGATTGGGTTTTGTCTTTCCCCAGATCGTTCTTCCCGGTGTGCTGGAGCAGGTTGTAAACTGCAGAGATTCCCTGGCGCAGGAGTATCTGATGGAGTGCATCATCCAGGTAGCCACTGCCCTCGCTGCGTCATGATGGCGGCGCTTTTAACGCTGTCCTCCTTCGTGCTGCCAGGTGTTCCCAGACGAGTTCCACCTGCAGACCCTGAACCCCTTCCTGCGCTCCTGCGCCGAGCTTCACCAGCACGTGAACGTCAAGAACATCATCATCGCCCTCATTGACAGGTACGCTTCCCACGCTGGCGGGGCGGGATGGGGGCTCCATGAGCGGCGGGTGCTGATGTGGGGGCTTCCTTCCAGACTGGCCCTCTTTGCCCATCGAGAAGACGGACCGGGAATCCCGGCTGAGATCAAACTGTTTGACATCTTCTCCCAGCAAGTGGCCACCGTCATCCAGGTAGCTCTCCTCCAGGAACCCATCCGTCTCGCTGCTTTGTTTTCATTTCCTTCCTTCTCTCCAGTCCCGCCAGGACATGCCGTCCGAGGATGTGGTGTCTCTGCAGGTGTCCCTCATCAACTTGGCCATGAAGTGTTACCCCGACCGTGTGGATTATGTAGACAAAGTGCTGGAGAGCACCGTGGAGATCTTCAACAAGCTCAACCTGGAACAGTAAGTCGTCGGCGGCAAGCCCGGGTTAGTCACGTGATCACAGCTGGTTTCCTTGCTCCACGTAGCATAGCGACCAGCAGCGCCGTGTCCAAGGAGCTGACCCGGCTGCTGAAGATCCCAGTGGACACGTACAACAACATCCTGACGGTGCTGCAGCTCAAGCACTTCCCGCCGCTCTTCGAGTACTTCGACTACGAGTCACGCAAGAGCATGAGCTGCTACGTGCTGAGCAACACGCTGGACTACAACACCACCATCGTGGCCCAGGAGCAGGTCAGCTCCTGGAGGTACGGCTCCCTGGGAGAAGACCTTTCTCTCTAACGCAGCGCTCTCTCCACAGGTGGACGCCATCTTGAACCTGGTGTCCACGCTCATTCAGGACCAGCCGGACCAACCGGCCGACGATCCCGACCCGGAGGACTTTGCGGAGGAGCAGAGTCTCGTGGGCCGTTTCATCCATCTGCTGCACTCTGATGATGCGGACCAGCAGTACCTTGTGAGTCCTCCTTCCTTCCTCCCACCCTTCGTCCCTCCCGTTCATTAACGTCTACTCTCTCACGTGGATCCAGATCCTGAACACAGCACGCAAACACTTTGGTGCTGGTGGAAACCAAAGGATTCGCTACACTCTCCCTCCTCTGGTGTTTGCTGCCTACCAGCTGGCCTTCAGATACAAGGACAACTCCTCCCTGGTGAGCCATCACCTCCTCTTCTTCTCTGTCCGTCCTCACCTTGGTGTCTATCTACCGTCCCTTTCCCATCCTGACGTTGGTGCTTGTACGTCTCCACCTGGGCAGGATGACAAGTGGGAGAAGAAGTGTCAGAAGATCTTTTCCTTCGCGCACCAGACCATCAGTGCGCTGATCAAAGCGGAGCTGGCTGAGCTGCCGCTGCGACTCTTCCTGCAGGGGGCGTTGGCGGCCGGCGAGATCGGCTTTGAGAACCACGAGACCGTAGCGTACGAATTCATGTCTCAGGTAGGAGTGTCCCCGTCCAACGTTCATTTTCAGTACCGACGCTGCAGAACGAATCGTACACCTTTATGATTTGTCTGTTATCAATCCTGACTGTTGTCATCAGGAATCATCGGATTTGTTTGGTATCCATTCTTGTTGATATCATCAGGAATCATCGACTTAAGAGTTGTTTGGTATCCATCCAGGAATGATGGACTTTTAGGATGAGTTCTTCAAGTTTTTCTCCTGTTGCTTTTCGTTCAGGCCTTCTCGCTGTACGAGGACGAGATCAGCGACTCCAAAGCCCAGCTGGCGGCCATCACGCTCATCATCGGCACCTTTGAGAGGATGAAATGCTTCAGCGAGGAGAACCACGAGCCCCTGAGGACGCAGTGCGCGCTGGCGGCCTCCAAGCTGCTCAAGAAACCCGACCAGTGCCGCGCCGTCAGCATCTGCGCACACCTCTTCTGGTCGGGACGCAGCACGGACAAGAACGGCGAGGAGGTGGGATGGCGAGGGTGCTTGATGATGATGCTTGATGATGATGAACGTGTCCTGCTGTTAGATCCGCGACGGGAAGCGGGTGATGGAGTGTCTAAAGAAGGCCCTGAAGATCGCCAACCAGTGCATGGACCCCTCGCTGCAGGTCCAGCTCTTCATCGAGATCCTCAACAGATACGTGTGCTTCTACGAGCGGGAAAACGATGCCGTAAGTAAGACGCCGCCGCCTGCCAACTTCCTGTCTCGTGGGACCGACCGCCTGCGTGGCTTGTCCAGGTGACTGTCCAGGTGCTGAACCAGCTCATCCAGAAGATCAGGGAGGATCTTCCCAACCTGGAGGCCAGCGAGGAGAGCGAGCAGATCAACAAACACTTCCACAACACACTGGAACATCTTCGCCTGCAGAGAGAATCCCCCGAGTCCGAGGGGCCGGTCTACGAGGGCCTGGTCCTCTGAGAAGGTCACCGCACGGAAGCCGTGAGCGCCGTGGTGGACGATGCGCGGCACCGCCTCATCTCCTCGTGTCGGCCGGCCTTCCCCATCCTCTCCTCCTCGTTAGATGATATGATGGTCGGAGATGAGCGACACTGCACTTAACGATTCCTGTCTGTCTCTTAACACGCATCATGTTGCTAGCCGCGTCACCGCCGTGTTGCCTCGCCGTTCTCATCACGTGATTATGTCCGGGTGCGTGGGAAATGATTGGCGTCCGCAGGTCTCTTCGTAGAGTTCGTCTTTCTTTTCAGACCTTCGTCTTCTTTTTTTGTTTTGTTTTTTTTTTCAATCTGTTTGCGAGGCCACTTGTAAATCACGTCCAGGAAGTAAGATTTATCCTTGTCATTTACTGAAATAAAATCAATTCTTAGCTATGGCTTTCCTTCTTCCTTCATTTGCGTTCAGTCCATCCATCCATCTTCTACGCCGCTTATCCTCACTGGGGTGGCGGGGCATGCTGGAGCCTATCCCAGCTGTCTTGGGATGACAGGCGGGGACACCCGAAGTTTCTATTCTATTCTATGGACAATCGTGTGGCCTTCACAGTATATCACCAGAATAAATGATTACCCGTATAAGTTGTCTAACTAGCAGACTAAAATGTCAATAAACATCAATGTGAGAAGAAATATAAAACAGAGGAAAACATTTATCCTCGTCTTTGGAGCCAACAAACTTGGAAAAGTAAACATTGGCCACCTTCTTGTGTCAATGACAACGTTGAAAGATTTCTGTTGGTGTCCAAAGTGCAACATAATAGTATGTGTCATATGTTGACTTTATTCCCAAATTATTATCACTTAATTCTTGTAATATTATGACTTTTTTCCCGTAATAGTATATACCTGTCATATCATGACTTTATTCCTGTAATAATATGATGCTTTGAGAATGTGCTGTGGCCTGCATTTTGGACACTGGTGGTTTGTACTAATATGATGAATAATCAATAATGCACTCAGTCACCTAGGAATAGAAAATGATACATTGTGTTGTTTGGGGAGGAAATAAAGGGAAAAAATGTCTACCTTAAATGTCCCACCTCTCTCACCCTAAAGGGACTTTTTGCGCCTAAAAATACCACGGGTTTCAAAATCGTATTTTCTCCATTGTCCTTGAATGCCACGCAACGGCAGCGGGTCGACGTGCGCATGCGCGTAGTTGGGGTCCTGTTCTGTACTTTTTATTTTGAGCTGCCGTGTTGTCGTGCGTGTGATTAATTCACGTCTAATTCATCAATGCTTTCTTTTATTTAACATTTTTTCATGTTTGCGTCCAAGTGAGGAGCTGAGCGGCCGCGGTTGTTGTTCGCCCTGCGCCGGAGGAGTCAGACTATGTCGACAAATAAAACAAAGAAAGTCAAAATGGCTACTAAATCGTGTCCTGAATGCGACCAACAGGTGAGGAAGACGAGTGGGCCGTGAAAGTGTGCGTGGGTGATGGAAAGGAGGAGGTTTAAATGATACGTGGGGCCAGTTGTTAGCTTGCTAGTTTGGCGGATATCCGTCTGAGCTTCAGCAGACGTCCTGTTTGTACCGCCGTCATTCCACTTGGACTGCAAATACACCCACGAAATATTCCTGCTTGCTAAAATGTCACTGTTTGGATTTGGTCTTGATAAATCACACAATGAGGCCTCGTTTCCACATTTTAAAGCTCTTCCTACTAAACCGAAGGCATATGTATTATTTATTAGTGTATTGTGCAGATGTAAACAATAATAATGCAATATAATCCGCACTAACAAAAAGAATTATATCGATGGCATGGAGGGGGCGGGCCTTACCTGGGTAGTGATTGACAGCTCAGCGACATGCAGTTCCTCTTTTGTCCGCTTGCGTCGCTGTGGAGTGACAAGATAGTTTTATGTACACCTTTATTCATACCAAGCAAATACACAATAATTAAATACAAATAACAGAAACCAAAGAACATTAAATAAAAAGATAATAGTTCAGGTTTTTTGAGATTTGTTTACATTGAATATACCATCATCTTTGAGAAAAAAAGAACTTGGGTTGTTTACTGCTGTACCTGGATGTCATAGCAGTTTATTTCCGCAGCGAAAGACAGGAAGTGATGCGTGACAGTCACAGACTCTCATCTTGTTCTGTGCAGATTCCCGTGGCGTGCAAGTCGTGTCCGTGCGGCTACGTGTTTATTAGCAGGAAGCTCCTCAACGCCAAGTCAAACGACTGCTCTTCGCCAAACGCAGCAGCGGGTGAGCATAGAGTGGTACCAAAATAATAACGCCTTCAGCCCCGCCCCCTTTCACGCACACTGTTTTTTTCTCACCTGTGTCAGACAAGCTGGACTCCAAGCGGCGAAGGACGGAGCGCATCCGCAAGGATCGTACGGACTCGCCTTTGACCAATGACGTGGAGAACAGGAGGAGATCGCGAGCCAACAGCCAGTCGGACCCCATCCGGCGGGGGCGGGGCCGACCCAAGACAGTGGGCGTGAAGAAGCAGCAGGAGGAGGACAAAGGTAAGCCATTGCGGGACCGCGGTGTTTGTGACGGAAGACCGATGCGTGTGTTCTTGTGCCGGCAGACAAACAGGAGAAGGAAGTGGACGTCTACGCCGGCCTCTCGGACGAGAAGGCCTTCGTCTTCTCCGTCGCCTTGGCGGAGATCAACCGCAAGATACTGGGTCAGACGCTCATCTTGTAGCCGCACGGACCGGCAGCAAAGACATGTTGGGGGGTGGGGGGGACAAGGACACTGAATTTAGGACGGGACGCATTGCTGTGCTTTTGAAATAAAGCAGCAGTGATTCACTTTCACGTCAGCGAGATGACCATCTTTTCTTTCAGCGCAGGAAGTTGACCCAACGTGGAAGCATCACGCTCACGCTACCTTACTGCAGTTCTCCCCCCCCCCCAATTGTTTCCACTGTGCATTGATGACTTGCACAGAGAGCGATGGCATGAATGAAATGATGTTTTCAGGTCTTTGCATTCACAGACTTCTTATGAATTGTGTCTGTGGTCATTGTCAGCAGTGATCATGTTGACGTCATGTACATGCTTACTCGCTCCTTTCGTGGGCCGCGCATGAGTGCCGATCCGCACCTTTAAACCAGCCGAACGTGTGCAACATTAGCTGTGAGGGGGGGTCCAGGCGGGGTGCGAGTACACCCTCAGCTACCACACGGTGCTATTTAAAGCTAGCACTGGACCGGAGTGGTGGGGACAGGAAGCTAACGACCATAGGAGCACATGCGAACTGCGTTCCAATGTACTCCCACATCAATAAGTATACTGTACTTCATTCAGTATAATATACTTCAATATACAGTATACAGTCTTTGTGAAGAATGGATGGTGGTTCTTTCAGAAATGGGACACTATAGGCAGATTCCAAGCATGGAATCCTTGAAGTTGAGTTGAGTTGTCATGGACTACAACTTCCAACACTGAGGTGTGACCCACATGCGGTCAGGGAGGGGCCAACGGTATATGACCAAGTATTACATTTCCCCAACAACACAAGCTGTACTTGTCTTGCTTCACAAAAGTTGCATGCTTTCATGTTTTTGGGACACGCCTGCAGTAAATAGCGTAGACTTTGGACGTTTCATGGACGTGCAGCAGAACCGGCATCGTCTCAAGGTCATCCAAAGGGGTCGTTGACCCGGGCTGTAAAAATAAAAAGCAGGAAGGAGGAGAAGGCGTTTGACCGATGAGTCACAGCATGTCCCAACGTGCAAAGACAAGGTTAGCACCCGCCTGTCTAAACAGTAACCACAACATCCCATGAACTTTGGGACTGGGTGCCATCATGTGACCACCGGCCAGGACGTCTTTAAAGTCGTCTTTCCAGTTTGACGAACATCGGCATCGGCTACCACTTCCTTACATAGACGCATCCGCTGGTCATGACCACCCTGCACCTGCACCTCATCCACAGACCACCTGTGAGGTGGCCGGGACCCTTGGGGGATGACCTCATCAGCAGGCTCCGCCCCCTGACCTTTGGAAAGTGTGCAGACGCGAAAGAGCGCACTCGCCTTCGCCGCCGACCAGCGACGCCACATCACAGTGAGTCTCCTTTCATCTACGGCTCTTCTCTATTATCCTGTATTGAGTATAATCCATAGCCATAGCCAATACCTTGTATTTCTACTACAGTACAAATACTGCTTAGATATTTATAGGCATTAGGTATCCTTACTAGCATGTAGGCTGCTATGCAGGTAAAAAGTGGATATGGATTATAGTAGAAATACTACTCACTCCTCCCCCTCCTCCCAGCTTGACGTTGACCTCCGATTTCAGGTCAACATTTGTAATAAAAGTGGACTTATTAGATGAAAGATGAAATATGCCACACGTTTATTAAACGGGACCAGTTTGACTTTTGCATTTTGCACCGACTATGATGCGTTTCTTTTCAGGCTACAGCAGGGGTGTCCAAAGTGCGGCCCGGGGGCCATTTGCGGGCACGCTACTAGTTTCTCATTGGCACATTATAAAAATAGAATTTAACAGCAAAAACAATTACAGTAATTTGAGCAAAATGAAATATTTCATCAGAAAATTATCAAAATATTCTGATAAAAAGTCACACTTTTAGAAGAATAACATTGTGACATTATGAGGAAAAGTAGGAGCATCAAGTTCAAATCTTTTTTTATGTCAAAAAATAACTAATATTTATACTTTTGGAGAATATTAGGTTGCAGGAAAATGTTGTAATGTTAGGAGAATAAAGTGAAAATATTATGGAAATAAATTACAGGAAGAAAGTCAAGATAGCAGGATGGAAAAAAAAAGCACTGGAATATTACGGCAATAAAGTCCAAACATTAAGAGAAAAGAGTCAGGAGAAGAAAAGTTTAAATTTTATGAGAATAACAAAAATAATGTCATTTTCGGAGCACAGAGTTGAAATAATAAAGTGATAATAATAAGTAATAATATTGTGAACAAACAGACGAGGTAATCCACCTGCCAATCAAGCTGTGAGACTCTACTTGCAGACATGATCGGTTCCATCGGGGTGCTGCTCCTGCTCCTCACAGGTAACATGACGGCCAATGGTCCGTGTGTGCGGCATCTTACCTGTTCTCGATGATGTCACCAGGAGCCGGTGCGTTCAGGGTCCACAACGTCCACGGCAGCTTGTGTCTAGAGGACTCCTGGCCAGCAGGCGGCGCCGAGCTGAGGAGGTGTCGCCCGGACTCTGAGGCCCAGCGGTGGGCGTGGAAGCATCCGGGCCTGCTGATGTGCGTCGCCACATCCAGATGTTTGTCACCGCGGCAGCCGAGCCTCACCCGACCGTGTCCCATCTCGGAGGGCGAGGATCTGCTGTGGGACTGTAACGGGGACACGCTGATCAGCCGCGGCACGTCAATGCTGCTTTCTGAAGACAGGGGGCGCCTCGTCCTCCGCCCAGGACGCCACGGCTCCCCGTGGACGTCGCTGCATGCGAGAGACATCTGCCGGGAGAGACTCAGTAAGTCCCAGCGGGAGTTAGAAATAATGAAAGAAATAATGCTAGCTGACACATGAAGCAATTTTTCCGTCCTTCAGGAACTCGGCGGTCATCACATGACCCAGATGAGCTCAGCGACGCAAAGGACAAGCAGGGGACCTTGACAGAGGAAGAGAGACGATATCTTCGCTGGTTCTATCGCACCGAAGACCGTGAGAACTCATGGACATCCTGCTGCTGATGGAAACGGTGTCACACCTGTTCTAAACCGCTTTCAAACGGTGTTCGGTTTCAGCCACAGTGTGGACGTTTGTGCTGCTGGGTTTGGCCTTCGTGTGCCTCCTAGTGGGCTTCCTCCTGCTAGGGATGGGCGCCATGGCGAGCAGGTGTCTAGCGATGGTGAAGATAGAAATGAAATAGAAGCCACTCACGCCGCTGTTGTTGTTGTTGCAGGAACAGGAGGAAGATCGCCAAGTACAAGGCCGCCGCCGCTCTGGCCCACAGGAGCCAAGAGATGTGGGTGGTCACCGACATCCCCGGCACGCCGTCGCCACAGAGGTCAGACGCCGCGCCGTGCAACGGAGACGCCAGCGAGCTCAAAGCCGGAAGCATCGTGGTCACGTGGAAAGACGGGAACACTTCCTGTTTGTACGCCGACACTTCGGTGGAGGACACGCTGCCGAAACCAGAGGAGGAGGAGGAGGAAGAAGAGATGAAGGAGACCAATGATGAAAACTAGACTGACATTAACCTGACATAACATGATAGATATAGATCATATAGATGCGTTTGTTTGTTTTGTATAAACTGTACGATTCTGGCTGCAAATAAAAGATTGATGACTGAAGGGGATGTAGTACCTGACCACAGCCAGAGGGGGCAGTAACGCCTAATGATCAAGGCTGGTCCCAAACAGGAGGAAAAAGCCGGAAGTAGCTTAGTAAAGATGGCGGCCTCCAGGTCACCCTCACCACTCTCGCGCCGTCTACCGTAACTTTGTTTTTTGAAACGAAGGAAGTCCCGTTCGAGTCGGCGCTTGAGACCGATGTGACGATGAGGACGGGCGGCGGAGCGCTGGGAGCAGCGCTGCCTGTCCTCCGCCTCCTGCGGCGCTGCGGCGTCCAGGCAGCGGCCGAGGCGACGAGGTGTTCGCGGCGGCACCTCTCCTCGTCCAGGCCCCCGTGGAGGCTGCTGTTTTTCGGCTCGGATCAGTTCGCCGTGGAGTCTCTCAAAGTCCTCGCAGCTGACAGGTGCCAGTCTTGTTTGATGGGGTCACGTGACGGACATATGTCGGTTAGATTGTTGTGTTGTGTTACACTCCTACTTCTCCAAAGTGGCTTAATCTTGGCGTCCATGTTTGTCCGTAGGAGCGCCGTTGGGGGCGTGGTGGCGTCCCTGGAGGTGGTCACGTTGAGCGGCGACCTTCCGGTGTGGAGGTTTGCCCAGCAGGAGCGGCTTCCGGTCCACAGGTGGCCGCTGGGCGACGTGACGGGACGCTTTGACGTGGGCGTGGTGGTATCGTTCGGCTGTTTGCTCCAGGAGAGACTCATCAGCGCCTTCCCGCAGTGAGTTTTGTTACTCGGCGGCTTCCCGAAGTCGCCGTGGCCATGCTAACGTAGACTTTTTGTGGCAGTGGGATTTTGAATGTTCATCCCAGCCTTCTGCCGAGGTGGCGCGGACCGGCGCCTGTCTTTCACACCATCCTGCATGGAGACGTCGTGACGGGCGTCACCATCATGCAGATCCACCCACATAGGTAAACAGGAAGTAGTCCTCCTGTTATGGCATCTGCAAGCATCGTCACCTTCGACGTTTGGCTCAGGTTTGATGTGGGTCCGATCCTGAAGCAGGAAGTCCATCAGGTCCCGGGGAAGTGCACGGCTGAAGAGCTGGGAGATGTCCTTGCCGTCAAAGGGGCTCGGCTGGTGAGAGGCGGCGTGGAAAGTTTCTTCTCGCCAAAACCTGCACTGACGGTTTAGTGTTTTTAACCAAGCTCATGGACACGCTGAAGATGCTCCCGCAGACCGTGGCCAACAAGCAAGAGCAGAGCCCGACGGGCGCCACCTTCGGTACGTGGGACTAACTTACTTCCTGTTTCCCTTCTACTGACATCTCCTTGTCCTCCCGCAGCCCCAAAAATCAGCTCATCCATGAGCTGGGTGGTGTGGGAGGAGCAGACGTGCCAGCAAATCGACCGCTTGTATCGAGCCATCAGATCCAAGGTAACGAGCGTCGCCAGGCATGTGATCCCGGGGAAGGTGGCGTCACGCCACTTCTTTCTCTGCCTACAGATTCCTCTGAGGACCACTTGGATGGGTCGCACCGTCAAGCTGCTGGACTTTGTGGGACAGTGTCACATCTCCTTAGCAGGTCGGTCTCCTTCCTGTCACTCGGGGTGCTTCACACTTCTAGACCACTACCCTTTCAAAATAAGCACTTCTGGACCATTGCCCTTTCAAAATAAGGACTTCTGGACCACTACCCTCTCAAAATAAGGACTTCTGGACCACTACCCTCTCAAAATATGCACTTCTGGACCACTGCCCTTTCAAAATAAGCAGTTCTAGACCACTACCCTTTCAAAATAAGGACTTCTGGACCACTACCCTTTCAAAATAAGGACTTCTGGACCACTACCCTTTCAAAATAAGGACTTCTGGACCACTACCCTTTCAAAATAAGGACTTCTGGACCACTATCCCTTCAAAATAAGGACTTCTGGACCACTACCTTTTCAAAATACGGACTTCTAGACCACTACCTTTTCAAAATAAGCACTTCTAGACAACTACCCTTTCAAAATAAGGACTTCTGGGCCACTACCCTTTCAAAATACAAACTTCTAGACCACTACCCTTTCAAAATACAAACTTCTAGACCACTACCCTTTCAAAATAAGCACTTCCAGACCACTACCCTTTGAAAACCTGTTTGTGCTGGACTCCATGTGATTCCAGTCCACATTACTTTGTAGATCCTAGCAGGAAGTCCATGCCTGGCTCAGTCAGCTTCCACAAAGAGTCCAACATCCTCGCTGTTCGCTGCAAGGTCAGATTTTTTTTCCACACACTGGGACTGGGAAGTCTCATTCCCCTTATTTCCAGAGTGTGTGTGTGTGTGTTCCAGGACGGCTGGGTGGGCTTCAAGGCGGTCCTCCTGAAGAAGCGTCTGACGGCGGCTGACTTCTACAATGGCTACCTGCACCAGACGCTGCTGCCTCACAAGACTCCGCCCCATCAGACGCCCGGGGGCGTGTTCCTCAGCCGGAGGGGAGGGGCTGAGGCACCTGCCACTCTGCTGAAGGATAAAAAAACAAACTGTGTCTACTGATGAGGAGTGGGTGTGGCATCGGGGAACGGCAGTCGTTGACTTCCTTCAAGAGTCGTAACAAATTCATGTACTCACCGCATGGACACAAAACTATCATGGAAACGTTTTTTTTCATATAAAGGGATATTTCAACACAGTCTTGTGGTCGTCATGACAACAGGTCAACTGCAACTTGTTATAATTATCTAGGATGTTACTTCTTGCCAGCAGGGGGAGCCACATCATCATTTTTATAACAATTGAATGACGTCACATGTCCAGATGTTTGGCAAGTCCTAAGAACTTATCACCTTGTGTCTGTGGCAGCCATCTTTTTGTCATTAACAACACTTGCTTGGTAGTTTGCTTTTTTATTCATGTACACAGTCAAATAAGTAGCATGTACACTTTAATGAAGCTTTAGTTTACATAAAAAACAAAGACTACTACTACTACACAAGCAGGTATGTTAAGTGTCACGTGAGACAAAATGGCGTCAGACCAGTTGAGTTCATGTTTGAGTGACGTCATTCATTTAGTTTGCTAACACGAACTGCTCTATTACATTCGGACAGTACTTCCGCTTTGTATGCCATAAAAGCGGGAAATGGTTAACCCCAGATGAGATGATGAAGTTCACTAAAGCTGCTGACTCAAACCAACATGACGTTACACAACAATGGAGTTTGACATGAACCGTTCGAACAATGAATATTTTCGGACTTCCCAGTCGTTTGGAATGCTAATGACGATCGACACATTTAATTGACCTCGTGTAATTAACTTGCTGAGATGGCGACCGCCTCTAAGAGCTTTAAAACTAATCAAACATGTTCCAAGGTTAGTTAGGTAGTTAGTACACTTGCCTGAGCGATGGTGATGTTTTCTAGTGTTGCCAAAAAGTATACTTCATCATGTCGAACTTCATAAAGTACAGCCGATGCTATGTAACAGCGCCGCCCTAGTGGCCCGGCATGCACACTACACCAATGATGGCTGTGAGTGAGAAAGAGTTAGTTCAAATACTTTCACCGGGTTGTGAGAGGCTGTATTTCAGTTCACTTCCACTTCACTAAGCATACTATGTACACTGGCTACTTAGGTCCTGACAACGGCAATTGCTAAGCAATTGAAATACAGCCTTCCTTCCTTCCTCCATTCCTTCATTTCTTCCGTCCTTCCTTCATTCCTTCCTTCCTTCCCACCTACCTACCTCTCTCTCTCTCGCTTTGTCTGTCTATCTATCTAATTAACACTGCTAGTTTAAAAAACAGCAAAAATGGTTGTATTGGCTTGGATCCACTTTAGTCAGCATCTTCCTGTATTTGCGTCGCATTTGGGTCGTTGTCGTCATCTCTGCCAAACACGCAGCAGCCTCTGGCACCGAAGGGAGGCCGACACGGCAGCTTAGATGGTGGCGTCTGCAAAGTCTCGGCGAGCAAATCCTTTCTGGAAAACAAACAGAAGAAATTTGTTATTAGTTACGCTTTTAAACAACCTAAGTAATTTATGTTGTTTTTAGTTTTTAGAAAATTAGGTTGGTAAAAATATAATGGGGAAAATACAAATGTACAGGTTTCTTTCAGAGATTATTGAAGAAAGCAGAACTATTTGGAAATTGAAAGTGACAGTGAGCATAAAAAGCATAACAAATAAAATCGCCACCACTATTGGTTGGATATACAACAGTGGTACACTATCTATGCACACACACACACAGTGTCTTTGTGTCAAGTTCAGTTAGGGCGGGGGAGGATATATGGGGGGGCTCCTTTAATTCCTCCCAGGAGGCCAAAGACACAAAGCCAGAATATCTGCTAGGGATTGTCCACATTCCTGCTGCCAGTGGGGAGGAGGCTGAGGATGTGAAGTTGTGTAAGACACGGACACGTACTGTACCTTTAAGTGGAGGACAGGAAATGGTACCATCTTAAGGAAAGCAGCAGTTGATTCCCACTAAAAAGCAAAACTATTTGCCTGGTGAGGTTCTCAGATAAAGCGGACCGGCACCGTTCTGAACCAGTGGGGGGAGGGGGTGGGGATGGACCAATGACAGTGAGCCAGATAAGAAAGGCACGTGTGCGGACCAACATATGGCTGAGCCAACGCCCACGCCGTCTTCTCACTGCAGACCCAAGAAGTGTCACTTCCTCTTCTATGGTTATCATCACCCTCTTTCCTCCGCTACTGCGTGTGGGGCGGCTACTGGTGGTCTGTGATTTTTCTGTTTCTGTCCGCCTCCACATTCTTGAGCGGGTGGAGCGCGTTAAGAGGAGACGCGCGGAACATCAGTCAGCACAGTAAAAGCCCGTCAGCACAGTGAAGCTACTGTCCCGCAACAAACACACAATCGGCACAACTGTTTCTGCCGCTGTTGGCTGGCTGGGAGGGGGCGTTGCCCCGGCAACCCGATGGACGCACAGCTCTTGTTCTTAGACAAAGGTGCATTCTGAGGGATTTCTCCTAAATCACCATGACTGCTCTGAGAAAGAACCTCCACCGCCGTCACCGTCTCCGCTTCAGCAGCATCAGCAAACACCTCATACAGGATTGTTTACCACCTTCTCAATGCACTCTTTTATGCTCTATAACAACCCTATAGTCAACTTTACAGTCCTATTAGGTGGCATAAAATATGAAATAATAAAGACATTATTTCTTTAAATGTGTAATATTATGAGCTTCAAACAAAACAAGAAACAAAGTTGTCACAGTTGGGATCAAACCTGAGACCTTCTTCAAAAGCGACAGCTGTACCATTACACCAATGGAGACTGACAGTGGAGCAGCTTATGTATCATGGTAGCAACGAGCGAGGCCTTTCTCTGGACTCGTGGCAGCGACGGTTGCGCATTTGCAGAGAATGCGCTCCCTTGGGCAAAATGGCGGGCTAATTAGCGGTGAGCGTCTTGGGTATTTGTTGCTATGACATGGTTGACTGGTGACCGCTTCATGACTGGATGTGACGTGGCAGTGTCAGCAAGTTCTCACCAATTTGTAGTCCTTGTGCAGCTTGCTGTACTGGAACATGTTGCAGAGGACGGTGGACGCAGCTCTGGCAGCCTTTAGACCTCCGGAGCTAAAAAGCAGTGACAAAGTGTGAGAAAGGGTGAGGATAACGAGGACGAGGGAGGAGGAAATACCAGAGCCCCACGAGGGGGAAGCCCAGCGATAAACAGTCGTTACAGGCGATCACATGACTTGAGGCTTACAGTGCTCAAACATCTGCCTACCTGCCGTCATGGGACGCCTTGATGCCCACCAGCTTGGGCAGGCCGTTGAAGTACGAGATGTCCCGGGCTGCCAGGGAGCTAAAGGTGACCAGGTGGTTGAGGGCGCCGCAGATGTTGACTACCACCTCGCTGGATGGTGTCTTCTGGAGGCCATCGTTGGGCAGCTTGGACACGAGGACGTTGACCATGTTCTTGGCTGCACGGACCAACATGACATCAAACAATGTTCACGCTTCACTGCTGGAGTGTCCTCTCACCTAGCAGGTCCTTGTTGGGGGCGTGTCTGGCCAGGTTCCTCAGGAGGGCGGTGAGAGGTCGTAGCTCCCCCTCGTTGTTGGTGTCCAGCAGGTCGAGGAGCGTGGGCACCATCCTCTCCTGCTCCAGCACCACCAAGCTCAGCACCGACGCCCACTGCGGCACGGGAGGACAAGGCACGTCAACGCCGTCACGAGCCGGAAGCTTTCCTGTGACGTACCCTGCCATCTCCGGCTGTGATGTTCTGCAGGGCTCCGATGGCCGCTTCTCTACTGATGGAGCTGCTCTCGCGGTTCTGCAGAACCTGCTTGTACAAGGCCACCACCTTGGGGTGCCACAGCCACTCCGCACCCCTCGGCTCCCGGGACACCTCAGACAGGATGGCCAGACTCTGGTTACGCTGGTGCTGGAGAAAGACAGCATGAAGAGGGTGACTTCCTGGAGGTGTGTGCCGTGCAGATGGGTCTGAGAGATTGTGGTTGTGGAGTTGTGGTGTTGGAACACCGCAACATGACAGCAGGTCTCACGTGCACGTAACACATGCCTGCTTTTCTTCTGAGTCATCTGACCTGCTGGGCTCAGTTGCTGACACCTGATCCTCCCGTTGGACCTGAGCCCGGTTCTCAGGTTTCTGTCTGCTGGCCACCAGGTGGAGCAGAGTAAATTACTTAGCTCTGCCTGGTGACCGAGCCTGAAGATCTTGAAGCATGAAGCTTCATCTCAACAAGTCAAAGGAGGAGATCTCAAAACGAACCTCTGTGCTCTTCTTGTTGTACATGGTGAAGCAGCCAATGGCCTCGTTGTCCCTGTCTCTGGGGGCGGAGCCTCTGGTCGGACCCTCCAGGCGGATTCGGACTGAGGTAGGGAGCTCCGAGTAGAGCTGGTAGGACAGGTTCCTCAAAATGCAGAGTGAGTTCTCCAGACCCTGAAGAAGAAGCGAGGACAAAGGAGGTGACAGATGAAGAACTAGCAAACCTTTCTACGAGACGAGAAGCCATCAGGGCTCGGCACGTGTTCTGCAGGAACTGACCTTGTCCTCCGCACTCACTTCCTGTTGGATGTAGGAGACCAGGGAGTCCACAAGACCTGGAGTGTCTCTCATCTTCTCCCTGGTCCTCTGATTCACTGAACTCAGGTTTCTGTAGAACACACAACACGAGCATACAACATGGACACCTCCACCTGCTGTATGCTATCAATGCTTTGACAGACGTTTAAGATACGTGTATGTGAATGGACAGGACAAGTCTACCTGAAGCATCCTGTGGTGTTGCTGAAGACGTCCTTCTCAGACGGGCTGAGTGGGATGCTTCCACAAAGAGGAATCAGGACTTTGTTGCTGAGGTCTGACAAAGCTTCTCTACATAGTTTCTCCTTCAGGTTGTCTCTGGATGACAGATTCCATAACACCCCTGCAGCACACATATTGTGATACTGTGTTACGTTGTACTACTGTGGGTTAGTTTGTACTACTATGGGTTACACTGTGTTACATTGTATTACTATGGTTACACTGTGTTACATTGTATTACTACAGGTTACATTGTGTTACTACGCTGTCTACCTGTGACGTTCTTTCGAAGCTCCTCATCAGGTTCAGCCATGATGCTCACCAGGCGTGCCACGCCTCCCCCGTCGATGAGCGCCGCCTTGTTGTCGGTGTTCTCGTAGATGATGTTCCTGGTGGCGCCGGTGGCAAAGCGCTGCACTTCCAGGTTGTCACTGGAGAAAAGTTGGATCAGAGCAGGGATACCTTGCAGAACTCGGACCTGGGGGGGTGAGGGTTGGGAGGGGGACAAAGGGACTCAGGTCAAGACCTCACATGATGAAACATGAGGAGGTTATGATGAAGCACCTGGTTTTTGGCATGGTTGCTATGGTAACACTGGTGTTGAATGTAAGCGGCTCCGAGGATCTGCAGGGCGACGTCCGGCTGGGACAAATATCTGATGGCCGTGTGCATGTCCAGTGCTTGCATCCTGCACATGCATGGAGAACACGTTTGCCACAGGAAGCCAACACGGAGAACCGGGGTGTCACTAAGCAGCCCTCACCCCCCCAGCTGCTCGTTGCTGTGTATGGATGCTCCATCCAGGACGTCCATCCCCTTTCCCACGCTCCTGACGCTGCGTAGAGATGGCGCTCGCTGCATGGAGGTTTGGTACTGACCCACCCCCAAACCGAGGCCAGTCCTCGGCACATGCCACTGCGGCCCCGCCCAGCCGTCCCCTCGTGGCGGCCCCGCCCATCCGTCCTGGCTGTAGGCGGAGTTGTGGTGCTGGTAGTGCTGCTGGCGGTTGGCAATGCGGGTGATGGTCCGGTGGGAGGGGCCTTTGTAGGTGAAGTGAGGCAGCAGCTCCTCTTCCTGCCAGTAGCCCCGCCCCTGGGCCAGAGTCCCACTTAGGGTGCGCCTCAAGGTGCTGGAAGGGGGTGGGATGTTCTCCGAGGGAACCGGCAGAGGAGGCCCCCCCTGGTCTGCCTGGCACAGCGACTTGGAGCGTCTGCTCCTGCTGTGGGTCTGCACGGCCTGGAAGCTTTGGGCCACACTGGCTCGCACCTTGGAGGAGGTCTCCACGGCAGAGCGAGAGGAGAAGCCGGAGGAGAAGCCAGAGGACGGCATGGTGGCGACCTGGAGGAGAAGGGGCGGGTTTACTATGTAAACAACGAGGCAGGAAGAGATAAATCTTATCTTCTGACGGGAAAAAGCAAGCTTTTTCTCCTCATTAGCGAGCTGGAGCCTATCCCAGTCGACTTTTCTTTCACCCTGAGTGTCAGAAGGTTCTGAGCAGAGTTTTACTGCAGGAAGCAACAGGAAACTCACTGTGGCCTGTTCATTGTTGCACTCACCGTCTCGAAAGCAACACACCGACATCCTGTTTGCATTCCCCCCACCTCCCTGTTTTCATTGTTCCCCTTCAATCAGACTTCCATGCTCATTGCCTAACCCGCCCCACGCCGGAGTCTATGCTCGGGGCCCCACGCTGGAGTCTTTGCACACGCAGTGTACACGTACGTATGTAACATTTCTGCACAATAAGAAGCCACCCTCATGCCAAAAGAGCACTTCAGCAGTGCAGGGTGTCTGCAGCCTATGAGCTGCTCCTGCAAGTATTTTGGGAAGTACTATGACATAATGGCCCAGCAGGAGTACTCACAGCCATGACGCGGCTCGGCGTGTGTATCATGGATCTGGAGCTGAAGCCTCTTGCAGCGGGCAGGGTGTATTCTGTTGCAAGAGAAGAAAGAAACAGTCTTCACTAGCGTGTACTCGTCCGTACGCACGTGCTGTTAGCATACTAGTCCTCAATGTTAGCATACTAGTCCTCAGTGTTAGCATACATGTACTCAGTGTTAGCATACTAGTCCTCAGTGTTAGCATACATGTACTCAGTGTTAGCATACTAGTCCTCAGTGTTAGCATACAAGTACTCAGTGTTAGCATACAAGTACTCAGTGCTAGCATACAAGTACTCGGTGTTAGCATACAAGTACTCAGTGTTAGCATACAACCACTCAGTGTTAGCATACATGTACTCAGTGTTAGCATATAAGTACTCAGTGTTAGCATACATGTACTCAGTGTTAGCATACAAGTACTCAGTGTTAGCATACAACCACTCAGTGTTAGCATACATGTACTCAGTGTTAGCATACAAGTACTCAGTGTTAGCATACAAGTACTCAGTGCTAGCATACAAGTACTCAGTGTTAGCATACAAGTACTCAAGCCCCACATTAAGTTGGACTGGACATTTACAGAAAAAGAACAACAATGAACCGGGTCAACGGGGCCCCCCATCTAGTGGCTGGGCTTAGCCCAAAGAGGTAGCGTGGGCCCCCGCTCCCATGAGTGGTGAGCTCATGGGTTGAAGAGGCGGGAACCTGCCACCCTTGGCTGCAGAAGCTAGCTCTTGCTACATGGAACCCCACCTGGTGGAGGTGGAAACCCATATGGAGTAGTGGGACTCCCCTGACGCCCAGCAGGGACTCTGGAACCGGTCCTCTAAAGATTTTTCATTTCTTCCTTTATTCCAGTCTGCTGTTGCCAGCAGTGAGAGGCCACGGTCTTGTTGCCCCCCCACTCAGGACCTGTACTTTGGAGTTGAACCCGGTGAACAAAGAGGGCGGTTTCCCTCCACCTTCGAGGTCAAGATGTTTTTTCTTTAATATTTCAACTTTATGCTGCTTCCTTCCTCCTGGTATGACAAAGTTAGTCCTGTCATACGACCATAGCAACTACCAAGGGGATATTACTGAGTATCGGGTAGTATTATTGTGAGTAATGCGTATTAGTATCGTGACTGCTGGTGTGCAGAGAGGAAGGTCAGCTAACAACGGAGGAAAACAATCGTCATCATGCAGTCCAGCAGGACGGAAAGGAAGGGGGGTGGGGGCGGGGGTCATGGGGCGGGGCTACTGGCCGGCATGCCAGAAGGGCAGCCTGACTGGATCACATGTCAGCCAAGATATGCTCCCGCTCAATATCAGCACTAAGCCACGCATGGCTGGAGACCGCCATACGTGCTTGCTGTCTGCTTGCTTCTTCTCTGGGAAAGATCTTCCTATCACGGGCTGATAAGCTGAAGGCCGCTGAGGCAGCAAAAAAAAACACTTTCCTCCCGTTCAGCTGGTGATCTGTGGTGATGGGAGAACGTTGCTCTGGGAGGAACCCCGGCAAGCAGATAGCAGCTGAGAGCTTGGACGGGGGTGACCCCATCCTAAATGTTAAAGTGATCTTGGTGCTGGGGATGCTGGAGCTGCATGGAGGTGCAGGATCTCCAAGTGACAAAATGAAAGGAGGAATGTGAATACTTCAGCTTGTTCTACGTTTACGACTATCATCTTGTGGCTCCTTGATTCATGACCTCCTCGCTCGCCCCAAGCCTCTAATTGTTTTTCTCCAGCTGCTGTCACACGTCTGTCTTCAGCACGTCCTCCCACAGTGTGAACCGGCCAGGCTAGATAGGAGACAGATGTTGTCCTCATGCGAGTGTCCTTTGTAGAGACGGGAGCGGTAAATTGATTAGACGCGCCGTCATGGCGTCCTTGCGCCTTTGAGGGACGCTGGGCAGAAGGTGAGACATTTGTCAGGAACCCAGAAGCAACCATCAGCGTGACAGGTTGGGCTGAACATTCCAAAATAGACGCTGATAATCAGTGGCGGGAATGTTCCTGCTCACACCCCCCTCCTATGGAGCGTCACGTGTGACACCACAAGCAGCAACACAAACCACGCTCCACAAACCAAAACCAAAAACCACAACTCCGTGCTAGGCCTTTACCGCCATTTCGCCCTGTGTAGGTCAGGGGTGGAGGGGTTGGTTAGTGTTTCTAATGATTTATCGCCATGATGGAGGTCTGCCGAGTAAACACTTCCACACTCAGCATTTCATCCACGGCAGGCAGTCATCTCCTCAGCTTGTCTTTGTTAATCGTTTATACCGGGATCAGCCATTTTATCATTGGAAGAATCCATACCCATATATCGGTATATCATATATATCACCCAACCCTAATACTTCATTATGTTACTCATTATCATCATCATCATCATCATCATCATATTTATTATAATCCTCCCACAATTTTTGGTTTAGATTGGTTTTGGTTTAGGAAAGTTTTGGTTTGGAAGGTTTTGGATTAGGTAGGTTTTGGTTTGGGTAGGTTTTGGTTTAGGTAGGTTTTGCTTTAGTTAGGTTCTGATTTAGGTAAGTTTTGGTTTAGGTAGGTTTGGGTTAAGTTAGGTTCTGATTTAGGTAGGTTTTGGTTAAGTTAGGTTCTGATTTAGGTAGGTTTTGGTTAAGTTAGGTTCTGATTTAGGTAGGTTTTGGTTTAGTTAGGTTCTGATTTAGGTAGGTTTTTGGTTTGGATAGATTTTGGTTTAGGTAGGTTTTGGTTTAGTTAGGTTCTGATTTAGGTAGGTTTTGGTTTAGGTGGGTTTTGGTTAAGTTAGGTTCTGATTTACAGAGGTCTTGGTTTAGGTAGGTTTTGGTTAAGTTGGGTTCTGATTTAGGTAGGTTTTGGTTTAGTTAGGTTCTGATTTAGGTAGGTTTTTGGTTTAGATAGATTTTGGTTTAGGTCGGTTTTGGTTTTGTTAGGCTCAGATTTAGGTAAGTTGTTGGTTTTGATAGATTTTGGTTTTGGCAAGTTTTTCATTTAGATTTTGGTTCAGGTAGATTTTTGTTTAGGTGGGTTTTGGTTTAGGTACGGTCTGAAAGTGAAAAGGTGAGGTACCAGCCTGACGGTGTATGATATGTAGTATTCCATATGATACTGCATATTTGCATGCAGTAGAACTTTGAATGTTTACTGGATTGGAGCATGTTCTTATTTCAGCTCCAAATGGTGGCCTAAAGAAGTCAATGACACGGTAATACCAAAGTAGTCCCACAGTAATATTTAGCTAAAAATGCACTTTTTCTGTATCTTTTACTGCAGACAGCCAGGATGTCCATGGATGTACAGTATGAAGTATAAAAGATGAAGTATTAGTACTCGCCTAACCAGCTTTGCTCTGCAGTGTACGCTGAATAAAAGCCCTAAAAAGACCATCCTCTTCCCGGCCGAGTGACCGGTGTTGTGTTCAGGGAATGTTTGTGACGGCGCCGTGGCAAAGTGCACGATGAGAAGCAGTCGCTACATGCACGCTCTGCTTTCACACGGCCGTGTTAGCACTGCTTCATCATGCAGACGAAGCTAACAACCATCCTTATCACCAGACAGCCGACGTTGTTTATTTTAGCTCCGTCCTTGGACGTTGCCCACGTAGCCGCCCCAAAAACAGCACAGAGAAGCCACAAGAGGCAGACTGTGACTAATTAGCCCTGATAGCCTGTATGCTACATGTTAGCAACAGGCTACATCACAATAAACTTTGTCTTTTCTTGGGGAATTCATTCTTCGGCATTTCTTTGCTTCTTTTTTCACACTTTTTAGTTGTTACATTTGAAACAAACGAGACTTGAGCAATTTGTCAAACTAATGTAGCTTAGCTTACTTGAAACAAGGATTAATTAGCAGTTTCACGTTATTTATTTAGTCAGTTATCGTTGTCAATATGTCTTTTCATATTGCTTGGTGTTTTTTCTCCACTTTTTGAAGCCCGGTGTGGCTATAAAATCACGTTGCTAAACACAGAAACAAGATTGGAAAAATTAATGGAGCTAATGTAGCCTAGCATAGCTCAACAAAGCTAAATAAGCTGTTTTATGTGACTTATTTGATTGTTTTTTGGTTATTTATTGCTCTGTATTTGATTTTCTATACGTTTTGAAACTTAAGATGCTTATAAAATTAGTGTTGATAAAGATAAAAACAGCAAACATTTGAGGAATTTATCAGGACCCGAACTAATATCCTAGCTTAGTCCAACAAGGCTTCATTGAATTCATTGAATTATTCTTTTATTATTATTTTATTTTTTTCATTATTTCTTTTCTGCTTTCATTTTAGTCGTCATACAAGTGTGATAAACAATAAATGACTTATTATAAGTTTACTTTTAGACATGCAAGACCAAGTTAGTGGAGTGGGCGCCATCTTGAGACGGTGGCCGGGAGCAGCTCACCTGTTGATCCGAGCAGAGAGTCGTCCAACCTGGGCAGGGACGACGACTTCTTCTCGGCCAGCCGCAGTCGGACCTGCTCTTGGACCCTCCGGGCCTTGGCCCCCTCGTCCGAACACCGACCATCGGAGGGAACCACGTAGGCTGTGCGGGAGGAGTTGGGCTGCAGGGCGGACAGAAAGCAGCCGTCTGCCGCCGCCGCGCTCATCCTGCAGCGGGGAGGGCCGGACAGAGACGAGGAGAGGCCGGTCGGAGAGCGAGGAAAAGCGGCTGTGGGCGGCGGACCGGGACTGGAGGACGGGGGCTTTTTGTCCGCACTCAAATAGTCATGAGAGGCGGGACGTGGATGGAACTCCTCCATCACCTGATGGCTGCTGCCAACTACCTACTACTACACTGTACTGCAACACAATTATACATCATACTACTACACTGTACTGCAACACAATTATACATCATATACTGTAATATACGTGTACTGCAACACGCATGCACTACTACACAATTATTTTTATATGGATCAATACCATATGTATTAATTATAACCACAGGGTTAGTATTAATAATATTGATACTTGATGTGAATATAGGGTTAGTATTAGTAATATTGATACTTGACAGATGAGGAGACATGATGAAATTCTTTCTCCACGGCTAAGGAATGTTGGGATTGTCTTTATGGGAAGCAGACTTTTCACTCATTTTGGGTGTGGACCAGCATGTATGTGTGTGTGTGTGTGTGTGTGTGTACATGACATTCCTAGCAACACAGCGGGGTCATGACCTCTGTTACTACGAGACCCATAGAATGTGAGCCGCCATCCAGAAGTGATCCTTGTACAAGTACCACACTGTCCTGTACTACATATACTCAACTTAACAGTTTACTGGAGAGGGGGGGGGCATTCCTGCTCCACGTGCACTAAAGCATGTGGACCTCATCGTCCATGGCTCTCCTTTTTATTTTACGAAGTACAAAGATTGTTATTCCCAGGAGGCCAAAGGGCAGGAATGAGGTTGATTCCAGACGTTGGCGTAAAGCAGCAGGATTGAAGATTCCAGATGTTGGCGTAAAGCACTTTCCAGCGTGAACAGGCAAGTTGTGATTTCTTTGCACATGGCGCCACCTGGTGGCATGACGGCGAATAGCATTATTATCACTTGTTGAATGAAGACAAACGGTAGAGTTTCTTTGTAAAATACATTTAATCCCTTTATATTTCGGGCAAACAATGGTGTGGGGTCAGAACAGGCAGCATTGGACGGTGGCAGCCAATGAGAGCACAGCAAAGATGACGACTCCTTGGCGTGCGCGCTGGCCGCCCCTGCCGCCCGGCCCCCGCCCCCGGGGGACGTACCAGACAAAGAGGATGCAAGGCAACAAGGTCCTCTATAGAACTTGAGTGGAAATGCAACAAGACACTTTCTGATTGGTGGTTAAGGCTGCTCCTTTTGATTGACAGCTGGATGGTTAGCGTACAAGAGGTGGTTGTCAAATATGCACTAGAGGCTTTTCTACAATATAGAATGCAAACATGTAGAAAAAGAAGTTCTATGTAACTGAAAGACATGAAGCACGTCCAGCTGGGTTAGCGCCATCAGCTGGCGGAGTGAAGGATGAACTAATATCCATGCTCATTCTGTTAATATTTCTATTTACATACACTTTATACAGCAAACTAAACAACATCCATCGATAGCAGGGGAGGGGCTACTTAACCACGTGGACGCGTGAGCTGGGATCTACATGGCCGCTTTGCTTCAGCATCACCAAAATACCACGAAGGACGGCCCGCGCCGTACGGAATCCAGCAAGCTAAATACGTTTCCCGTCGTTGACGGACGACGGGGGGGAAAGATAGGTGTGGGGATGGAGGGCAGGAAGTGCGAGCTCGTCCTTCCTGGTTGTTTCTAGTAGACGGGACTGTTGCGGATGCCACAGCACAGGACCATGCTGAAGATCATCTCAAATATCTGGAAGGAGGAAGGCAGCATCAGCACCGCAAACATGCGCCTGGCATTTGTCGCCATGACGACCACACTCACCATGATGATGGCGACCACCAGGGCGGCGATACCAATCAGGTAGATTTTATCCGAGAACAGATCACGGATGCGACTGTGGCAGTTCTACAAAAGAAACAGCTCATCATGTACAAAGCAGTGGGGGTGGCAATAGACATCAAAGTAGAAGGGGGGTACAAAGCAGAGTGGAGGTACCAATAGACAGGGTATAAGGATGGTACAAAGCAGAGTGGGGGTACAAAGCAGAGTGGAGGTACCAATGGGCAGGGTAGAAGGGTGGTACAAAGCAGAGTGGGGGTACAAAGCAGAGTGGAGTGGCCAATCGACATCAGGGTAAAAGGATTGTACAAAGCAGAGTGGGGGCACAAAGCAGAGTGGATGTACCAATAGACAGGGTAGAAGGATGGTACAAAGCAGAGTGGGTGTACAAAGAGTGGAGGTACCAATACACAGGGTAGAACGGCGGTACAAAGCAGAGTGGGGGTACAAAGCAGAGTGGGGTTGCCAGTAGACATCAGGGTAGAAGGATGGTACAAAGCAGAGTGGGGGTACAAATCAGAGTGGAGTTGCCAATCGACATCAGGGTAAAATTATGGTACAAAGCAGAGTGGGGGTACCAATAGACAGGGTAGAAGGGTGGTACAAAGCAGAGTGGAGGTACAAAGCAGAGTGGAGTTGCCAATACATTAAGGTAGAAGGATGGTACAAAGCAGAATGGAATAAAAATGGCGGTGTGAGACGTGGGCACTTACAACTGATGTTCCACTGCTGGGACACAGGTCGGTGACACCCAGGGCATCGGTGATGTGGGTGAAAATGGAGGTGCCCGTACCTTTACCGCAGCAGCTCAGCTACAACACAAAGACTCATGATACACACAACGACTTCACTTCTTATTCCACTTGGATGCCAATTCATACTTCAAAGACTTCATAAAGCCTTTATGACGGCCACAGTTTCACCCTGGAACAGATCATTTCCTATGATGGAAACCACCAAGTCCCCCTTGGCTGCAATGTGGACACCCATGGTGTAGGAGGGAGATTTGTAGCGGATGCTGTGGGCGTGTCCTACCGTCTCATGGAAGACCTTCAGCACTGTAGCGGCGGCCTTCTTCCTCTCCGTCTCCCCAATACTCTGTTCCATGGCTCTGTCGTAGATGGAGTCGTAGTAGTTGATCATCTCCTTGGACACCTGGGACACCAGAGACAGTCAGGATGGAGTACTACTACTTTGTATTTATGTAGAACACCAGGGACAGTCAGGATGGAGTACTACTACTTTGTATTTATGTAGAACACCAGCGACAGTCAGGATGGAGTACTACTACTTTGTATTTATGTAGAACACCAGGGACAGTCAGGATGGAGTACTACTACTTTGTATTTATGTAGAACACCAGGGACAGTCAGGATGGAGTACTACTACTTTGTATTTATGTAGAACACCAGGGACAGTCAGGATGGAGTACTACTACTTTGTATTTATGTAGAACACCAGCGACAGTCAGGATGGAGTACTACTACTTTGTATTTATGTAGAACACCAGCGACAGTCAGGATGGAGTACTACTTTGTATTTATGTAGAACACCAGGGACAGTCAGGATGGAGTACTACTACTTTGTATTTATGTAGAACACCAGGGACAGTCAGGATGGAGTACTACTTTGTATTTGTGTGAGTGAATCTTACAGTGTCTTTGTGCATGAAGCCCCAGATGCCGGCAGCCACCTCGCATGCAAACAGGATGACGAGGCAGGCAAAGAACTGCGGAGAGGAGGAGGAAGAAGAATGTTGAAGAACGTTCTGTGTTCCATTCCACGAGATGTTAACCATCCACACGGTGACCTACGGTTCCCAGCAGGCACTGAGACTCCTGGATGGCCCCGTAGCAGCCCAGGAAGCCCACCACCATCATCACGGCGCCCACGGCTATCAGGATGTGGACGCCTGCGGAGACACAACAACAAAAAGGTAGGATACTGATTCTAAATAATGTTAGGATGTCCATGGAAAAAAAATACATTGGGATGTGTAGTAACAGCCAGTGGGCAGCAGAGGGCGTAGTGTTGCTTTGTTTACAGTAGTGAGTCATGTTGGAGTTATGTACACAGGAAGTGGCTTCATTTCTCCACACAATTCACACTTTTATCATGGGGAAAATGGAAAAAAGCCTACTGGGTGTGACAGTGGGTTCATGTGGTCGTCGTGTTTATGGAAACGCTCGCTGGGTGAAGAAGGCAGGACGGTCAGTGGATGGAGAAGATCTCCAGTACACATCTTAGACGCTAAATAAAAGTGGTGATGTCATGGTACGGGCTGGCTGCCATTGTGGAGGCGGCCGACATTTAGTCCTGCCTGTCAGACGTAATTCAATTGTGGCCCCCGGCATCTCGTAAGCCCCGCCCCCGCTCTCCGTCCACCACTCAGACTAATGCTCATTTCAAAATCCATATCTTGGAGATTGTCCAGGCCACGCTGTCATCTTTCACTTGCACCTCTCACAGTCCCTCCCTCCTTTCCTTCATCCCTCCTTCCCTTTATCCTTCCATCCCTCCTTCTGTCTGCCGCAGACAGCAGCACCCGAGTGAAATGATGCTCTGAATAATTGCATTTACTTTAATGTCCTTTCCTCCATTTCATCTCCTGCAAGATGCTCTTCTCTTCTCTTCTGTGCTTCAAGCCATCATTCATGAGCTGTTTGTGGATGCTGGCAACATCTAAGCACCCAAGTGGCCGAGTGGAAATCTCAGCGGGTGCTATCGGACATTTCTGATACATTAATCCCTCGTTCATGGCGGGTAATTGGTTCCAGACTCAAACGTGAAGAGTACATTTCCGTCAAATAGGACTCCTTCCTTATAATCACAATCACCCAATCACGATCGCCACCTACACAGAGGTACAAGCGTAACGCTAACCCTAGCAATACAATGCTTACCTAGCGAGAGCAAAGAAAACCTGGCTACCACCTTCTACATACACTCTAACACAGACATAATACGACAAAATAAGACGTAGAAAGCCTGGTTACCACCTTGGTGATACACCTTTTAGCATGATTAAAGACATCTAGACAGGAAATAACACCCCTATAGTCACCTTTAAACTCCTATTACCCAATATAGTAGACATAATACGACAGAAAATCTGGTTACCACTTTGGAAATAGCTTTTAAACGTGATTAGAGACCTCTAGACATGAAATAACACCCCTATAGTCACCTTTGCACTCCCATTACCCAATATAGTAGACCCATATAGTAACCCATGTTAGGGATTATTGTGCCATAATCCAAAGCTGCAATGAAAGCCTGTTGATCAAGTCTGGTGCTTGTGTGTCTCAGCCAATGGTACTGCCACAGAGTGACCAGTGTACGGTACTACATCGCATCACGACCGTCTTGTGAAGGCCTTAGAACTTTTTTCTCTTAATATTTGAACTTTCATTTCTACTGTGTTGTTCTTTTTAACATCCTGTGCATGTTCGTCTCATAGGACTGAATGTTCATGAGACTTTCAGCCTATTCCATAATATGACTTTGTGGAACCACAAAAATTGGGGGGGGGGGGGGGGGGGGGGGGGCAACAAGCCATTGTGGAGCACATCCTGTTCCAGTGAGCAACAAGACGAAGCACAGGTGGAATAGCGCTTAGCTGATATGTTTAGCTCGCAGTAATTAGCGAGCTATTGTTAAAGGCACAATGGAAGACCGCCGAGCTGCTGCTTCCTGCTCGTTGGGACAACATCATGTTTTGCCTTGCTCATCTTTCTTAAAGCATTCAGAAATACTTCAAATTTCTTCACTGACTACTGGAACACTCCAGCCGCGGCACATAAACTATCCTGATAGCGGTTTAGCTAATTAGCGCTGTGAGAGTGGCGGATGCTAACCGCTGCCCTACCGCTCGGTGGCCATCTTGGAAGCTGAAGCAGTGGTTTGGGGGAACTTGGTAGACGGCCATCCATGTCACGACTCTTCATCATCATCAGTCCTGCCTTTCAGTGATCACATGACTCTCGGGATCGGACGCTGGTCCGCCAGGGAACTCCCGTCAGCAGCTCGGGTTTCAGGTTTCCTTGGTGGAGTCCATTCCAAAGCCAGCATAGCTTTCTGGTACATGCTCTGTGGTTTGGTTGCAAGCGTGCACAAGGGACTCGCTGTCCCAGTGTAATTTGCCCTGCCTGTATTAGAACTACTAATAATTTTACTGTGAATAATTTTGTCAATCAGTAAACAGTAGTCAATTCCTACTGTGTTTAAGCACCAGTCAGACCGTGGCTGATTTCACGGGCCTAGAGCAGAATTGGAGGAAATACATTCAGGTATTTCCCACTGTCGCCCACTGCAGCCGGACCGCTGTGTCACTTGTGTAATGTCACTTGAAGAAGAGTCTGTCGTCACCATGGTTACCGCCCCAACCGCAGCAAAAACTGGGCTGGATTTAAAACTAGTGCTGTGCATTTGGTCCTACACAGTACATCCCTGACACCCTCTGGCTTCACCTCAATCCAACAACTAGCCAACTAGTTTTTGCGAGGATCATGAGCCCCCCCCCAAGGTCCTGTGCAAATTACGCGCTTGGCTGGCGGGATCCAGACGATGCTGGAATCACATGACCTAACTCTGCCAAGTGCTTACGTCCTTCAAGGACACACAAGAACTGGTCTAAAGAAATGTTACAGCGGCAGCAGACGGGATCTGTCTATCGCCTGCAAGGCTTCGCCAGCCAGACGATGGCGACTTGGGTGGGGAGCAGATGTGGGTCTCTGCGCTGAACATTTCCTGGCAGTGCAGAGACAGGAGGGGAGGGGCCAAGAAAAAGGAGGAGGATGGAAGGTGGGAGTGTGAAGAGTTGGGGGAGGGAAGGAAGTAAAAAAAAAAGAAAGAAAGAAGGGAGCCAGCGTGACTCGAATGCTAACCACCACCAGATGGGGGGAGAGAGAGGGGCCTCAGTGGCCAGGAGGAGGAGGAGGAGGAGGAGGGGTGGGGCCAGTGAGGAATTTTTTCCGATAGCAACAAGACGTTTTCTCCTCTGCTTGGGAGTGAGAGGGAGGCTTTTTCTAATGGGGGGGGGGGAATCACACAGACGTTTCCTCCATCACAAGACGCCAAAAAACAAAACATTCTTTCCACTTTCTCTCGCTCACATTTGTCATCCTCTCACCTTCTTTCCGCGGGCGTATAACGTCCCGTTGGATGTCACATGACGAGTCGTGGTCAGGAGGCCATGACGAGGGTGAGGCATCAAAACATTTGACACCGTGTCACTGAAAGAACATGTGACTTCAACTAAACGGCGAATGCCGGACACCGAGTGTTGGCGTTCGTTCGTGCTTGCGGTGCAACCAACCATGTTTAAAAAGATACTTGGTGGCCGCCTCGGTGCCCAGCTAGGGGTGCTATTTCATGTCTAAAGGGCTCTAATAATAGTAATAATAATAATAGTATGCTCTAAGTACCAAAGTATTCAATTTATAAAGAAGGAATGGTACTTGCGGAAACTGAGTATTTTAAGCAGAGCAAAAGTACGAAGGGAAGAAGTAGGCAAAATGGGGAAGACGTAGACGACCACATGCCAACAATAAATAGAAAGTAGGAAGCAGCTGTGAAAGAGTATTTTAAAATGTCAAACCGCAAAACTAGTCCTGTTTTCTCAGCTGCACTTCTGGCGTGAACTCAGCTGGTCAGAAGGGTGACCTCTGACCTCATGACTGCACAAGGTCCCACTGTGTCTGAAGGTGTCACCGTGAGATACGCGCTGGCATCAGACGTGTGATGTGTGTTCCGTTCATCCATCTGATCAATAATGTAGAGCACCTTTGTCTTCATCAATCAGACCACAGCAGATCCACTTATCGCCGCCATGAATAGTTAATGTCAGCTCATCATGGCACCCTTCAACTACAGCACAGGGTTCTGCATGTGTTCCACAGTCAGGACGCTTCTACTAAGTTGCTTTTTCCACCAGCAAAGCAGACGGGAGCGTGAGGAATATTGCACACGCGTGTGTAACGTGCAGGAAGTACGTACTGATGTAGAAGGTGCTGGGCGCCGGGGCTCCATCAAAGTTGGTATTCAGCAGGCTGCTGGTCTGGGGGTCGTGTCTCAGCCACAAGGCCACTCCCAGGATCACACACCCTGCCAGCTGCAACACAACATTCACACGGCTTACCTTGAGGCAACATGCAACATAAACTACTCCAACATATGATATACAGTATTATTATTATTATTATTATTATTATTATTATTATTATACATCTTACCTTTACACTGTCAACACAGTACACACACCGAGTCAGGGTGAGGTCAGTACAAGTACAGGAACCTCCTCTGCATGTTTCTACGCACCGTCACCCTCACCAGGACGCCACATCTTGACCGACATGTTTGTGTGCGTACCGGCGACTCCCTCGCTCCGAGAGCAGAGGACATCCACTGCCTGGCAACCACGCCAAACACGGCGGCAGACAAGAAATTCAACACGCGCGAGCATTCATGCACGGGTAACCAACATGCCCCCCCCCCCAACCTCACATGGCACTGAGCAGTGACAGACGTCAGGCTTAAACATAAATACTAGACATCATAAACCTTCCACTACATACTACTATGCACCGATACCTCAACTTGGGACCTGAGATGTGGTGAGGATCTGGATAAAGGTGCATGTAGAGGACGGCTGTGCTGTATGATAGCATCCTAAGAATATGAAATTATGGGCGTGGGCAATATGCTGCATTATGAAAGTCTCATTCACGCTGTGTAAGTACTTCCAGACAAAGACAAGCAGAAGGCGGAGTTTGATGGCGAGCACATGCTGATTGGTTGACCATCTGTTGCTCATGTAGCCACACATTCCAATGTAGAGTTGGGGGGGGGGGGGGGGGGGGGGGGCTAACAGCTTAGCTAAGGCTTGTAACAAGTGTCTCATAGGACGGGAAACCTCACTGAATGACGCTCCCAATTGACCAATCAACATCAATCACACCGTCCAATCAGAGCGAGGCTGTGTCCAACACCACTATTTTGGTCTAGTGGGGGATGGAGTGCGGTCTTCATTTTCCCCACAAGACACCCCCGCCCCCAGCTACCACCACTTGCAACCTCTTAACCCCCTCAGAGTCCAGCAGTGATTTATGGAAACAGGAGGTCTGCTGATGGAGCGCACGCATTACTGCCCCCCCGCCGCCGTCGGCCATCATACATCCACATCCCTTCCCCAACGCGCCTTTGCGCCGCTAATCACGCTAAAAGCTCTAAAGTGGCCTAACGTGTTAAAAAGCCAGGATATGGGGAGAGGGTGGAGTGGGGGCGGTGATGCAGCAAAACACTATCTAACCTACGGACGCCATTGATACGCTTTATTCAATTAGAAAATAATACTATCTAACCTATGGACGCCATTGATATGCCTTATTCAATTAGAAAATAATATTATCTAACCTATGGACGCCATTGATATGCCTTATTCAACTAGAAAATAATACTATCTAACCTATGGACACCATCGATACGCCTTTAAGATGGATTATGGCAGTTTTTCTTTGGTTATGGTGCCACTATAAAGCCGTATTAAAGCATTCCATGTTATTTAACAAACTGCTCCGTGTCTGCCCACAGTTGAACGGTATTTATTGACGTCTGTCGGTTACTTCTGACACCAATGCTTCCTATCTCTCTAGATAACACTATGATGAGTGAATCACGTGGAGACACGAAGCAGATATTGAAACACTGATAAAGCCAATCTTCAAAGGCATCCTCAAAGCTACATTTCTTCACTAAACTACAAAGTTTGTGTGCAATAAAGCTGATGCGTGCATTTCGACATCATTGCCACCTTCAGCTGTTTCCAAAAGTACACAAAGTACTTTCAGACACGGAAGTCATCTTGTATTAGATAAAAAAAAACATTGTCTTCTACTATTCCTAATGAAAGCATGTGGAATGATAGAGCAAAGACTTGTTACATACTGACCACTCCTTTGGAAGCACTTTGTTTGGTGGCTACATAGGAAACACTCAAGGGTGCCCAGTGGGAAACATTGTGGCCGTCTACTGAGGCTGCACTCAAAGAACCCTTTAAAGAAACACACATGCTGTTCTGGGTCATGTATTAGAAAACAGGCAGTAAAGACGAGGCAGAAGGAAAAATACCTCAGTTGGTGAATGTGATCGGCGCTAGCTAGTAGCAGTCAATGAATGACAGCTAGTGTATGTCGCGGGTTTGCATGCGTCCCTGCGTCCATCATGGACTTTTTCCATGTCTGTTATTGTCTACTGCAGCATTTTATTTTTATTCCTGCCAAAACCAAGCATCAAGTGTGCCAACGCATCCCATCCCTCCTGGTTTCACGAAAACGCCCGCACAAAGTCGCTAATCACGTAGGAACCTTTGATGCTGATTGCAGGCCCTTTGTGTTGACTTGTGGGCTCCTGTAGAGCAGCTACACACCATAACCGGCAAAGAAAGCTTCTGGATTCTTGCAGGTCTTTCTGGAGCCTTTCCGTGGATTTCCTGCTTCCAACTCAATGGCGCGTTTCGTTTATTTATGGCACGCCAACTCCGTGCTCTGGATCGCATTGACGTCACAAAACCCTCTGAAACTTCATTCCGGGCTCACTTCCAAATGCACAAACTTAACAATACAACATTTATGGGTCAGAAAAGTGGGAGAATCATCACAGTTCCACTGTAATTATTTCATTATTCAGCTCTTGCAGCAGCCAAGGGGTGGCTGATGACGTCACGGAGCGACCACACCCCTGCAAGATGACAGTGGAAACCGCGAATCACAGGCGTGACTCACTGGACGCTAAAAGTTGGGAAGATCCCTCCAGGGTCCAACCATCACCCAACCGTGACGACTACTCCACGCAGCACACAAACACGACACAGCAACAACAACGTCAATGCCCACTGGAGGAGACCACGAGATGACTCCACGGCTTTCACATCCTCAAATCTTTCCATGAGACCTCAACCTACACACACACACACACACACACACACACACACACACACACACACACACACACACACCAGATGGAAACCACCAAAAGCTGCCCGTTCACTCTCACACACACGCGCGTGCACGTCAGACTTGTGTGCGAGCCCAAATGAATCAAAGACGTGAATCAAAGTACACCCACCCCCGCCCCCACCCACACACAAAACGTTTATCGAATTAGCCTCGCTTTCATTTATCGCTAGCTAGCTAGCTAAATCGGGCTTTGTAGTTTTTCTTTGCCGTTGCCCGCCTGAAAAAAAAGCCCCACCATCGGACTTGGTCTTGGACTATGGTCTGCCGCATCCAGCGCCGAGCCTTCGGTCAAACAAATAAGAAGCGAACACCAGCGACGTCCACACGCCAACAAACAAACAAGGCCATTCCTATTCTCTCCGTACTCACCCAGAAGATGAAGTTGAAGAAGAAGAGCAGGTATTTGATACATTTGGTGCAACCTTCGACTCCCATGGCGGTCTATTTAGCTTCAGACGAGACGAGACGAGAATCGGCGAGCGGACAGCGGCGAGTAACGGCGAGATCAATCTCAACACTCGAGTCTGCGATGGAGGCAACACCCAAGTCAACACCAAACACCTCCTTCTTCTGGCGGGGGGGCGGGGCCGCCACTCCCGCCAATCCTGGCCTTTTCCGGCCAACCCTTTCACAGTAAACTCGTCGTCATTAATGGCACTTCCGGTGTATCACCCTGCTAACGAACAAATCGAAGGATCCAACCGCAAATTTTATGTTTTACAAAATCAATGTCTATTATTGTACCCCCTTTTCGTCAGCTAATTACTAGTTTTCAACCGATTTTATACACAATTATAAATAGTTAAGGTATTTTGATGTGGTGATTTATGCATTCATATTTTACTTTGATCCTTTGAGCAGCTACACAAAACGGTGTTATTGCTTTGGTTGCATGCATGAATGATACACTGCTCAAAAAAATAAAATAAAGGGAACACTAAAGTAACACGCTATAGATCTGAATGAATGACATATTTGTATTAAATACTTTGTTCTTTCCATAGTTGAATGTCCACTTTCATGTTGAGTAGAGCTCCTGATCCAGAATAAATAAAATAAAGGAATATATATAAAAAATAAATACAATATTTTATTCATTCAGATCTACAACGTGTTACTTTAGTTTTGTTTGTTTCTTTCGGCTTTTCCCTGTTCTTTTTATTTTTTGTGCAGTGTATAATCCTCTCGCTAGGTAGCAGTAGTGTTCAAACTAGGCTAGGCTATAATGATACACAGGCTTCTCGCTAGGTGGCAGCAGTGTTCAAGCAGGGTCCAAGTAATCAACAGGTTCCCTGTTCAAGCCAGCCAATCAGTGTGAGGTTGAGGTTACAGTTAATACTGTTAATACTGTACAGTGAAGATATACAGTAAGCAGGCTTTCCATTGGCCATCACAAAGCTCTTTATCTCCTACACGGAATAGAAAAGTTGATGGACGACTGGACAACATACAGTATATATTATATTTATTTATTCATAGTACAAGCATAGTACAGCCATACTACAAACGTACTACAAGCATAGAAGAAGAGCAGCAGAAGGCTGTGAGCGGTTTGAAGATGAAATGTGTTGAGTTTGATGTTTGAAAGAGGAAGTAACGTAACGTAATGTAACGTAATGTGACATAACAATATGTTAACAACTTATATATGCTACACTAAGATATGCTCAGAACTTACTGTACATACAGTATATTGATATATATTTCAAGGATAAAAATTAGGACTGTCAAATGCTTCAAATTTTTAATCAGATTAATCACACTTTTCAAATGAATTAATCATGACTGATCACCATGTCGCACTATGTCTGAAATGTGTCCATTTTTACCGTATTTTATTGAAAGAAAGGAAAAAGAAAGAAGAAAATATATCGCAGTAGGATGTCCAAAGTGTGGAGTACTTTACACTGAAAGGTAACGATTGGGTGGTCTGTGACCTGTGCAAAATGGAGACGGCGTACCACAAAAGCACGACCGCGATGCAGCAGCACCCGGGAGCTGCTTGTGTGGAGGAGACGACACTGTATGTTTTCAGCTTTTTTCTTTCCTTGTCGGCAATGATTAACCCCGACATCGGTCCAAACCGCAGCATGTGGCTAATACTTGTAATATTTCAACATTATGCTATTTATGCTCCTAAAATGATTGATTATTTTTTCTTATATTGTTCTGACGTTATGCTTGAGTTTGGAGTCTGTGTCAGGCCGGATGCTAACACCTGAGGAGGTTGTGCTGGACTTTGAAGGGAAGCTGTCTGAGAAGATGGGAGAAGATGGGAGAAGATGAGAGAAGATGGGAGAAGATGGGAGAAGATGGGAGAGGATGGGAGAAGATGAAGTGGATGCTAGTAAAGCGCTGCAGGCTTCCTCTTCGTGTCACGTGACAAAGCAGGACTCAGGGACGTGTTGAGGCGGTGCAGAGCGTCCTCCACCGTGTCCAACTCGTGTCTCACGTCCTTCAGCATGCTGCTGAGGCTCCCCACGTCCCTCAGGACGTCTACGCTCTGCGTGTACGGGTTGTAGCGGATGGCAAAGGGGCGAGCGATGGTTTTGGCAAACTCCCTGTGGGACACGCCAGCGTTGATCATGTGGATTTGTCAGGGAGCCAAGATGCTTTCCATCATTAATGCTCACCTCATCTTCTCCTTGGCTTCTTCAAAACTTTCAGAAGAAAAGTAGACGTCCTGGAATGTCGTGATCAGGCACTCCTGGTTGCAGGTCACAGCGGGGTCGAACGGGAGAACGTGAGCCTTGTCCGTCAACGCGTGCTGATGACAAAAATATAAATAGAAAACATCAAATCATCATCATACATTATCCATCATCCATCCCTCCCTTCCTCCATCCATCAAGGAGACCAAAAGCTCCTGTGGTGGACATGACGTTACCTTACTTTTCTTCCACACTCATCTGGACCTGCTGGGCTAGGTGTTACCTGTGCAATCTACCACAGCCAACGACAGCAAAGATGTGGGGAACCTCCAGGAACTAGCTGTCACCTGACCTGACCTGACTGAGGACCTTCTTACCCACCTTCAACTCGCTGATGGACGACAGCAGTCCTGCACCGTAGACCCGCTGTCTCCCATCTTGCTTGCAAAGTCCAAACTCCACCGTGAAGAAGTAACACTGAAACGCAACACAAACATCGTCATCATCATCATACAATCTAATGCAGGGGTCTCAAACTCAATTTACTTGGGGGCCACTGGAACTCTTGAGACTGGGCCGCATCAGGTTTAAAAAAAAGAAAACGCATTTATTAAAAACAAAAAATTTTTAAAAACTTCGCTTTGGTTCCAATTTTCTACAAGAAAAGCTCTGATAAAACATTCCACTGTTCTCAAATATCTTCATTTTTATTTTTCTACACAAAATAAGATGAAAAATAAATACACAAATCAAGAATAAAGAAACTCAATCAATCAGTAATAAATAAATAAATATAATAATAATAATAATAAAACAGCAAATAATAAAAACTTAAGAAACCACATATAGTTGGTGGGTAGACAAATTATTTTTTTCAGATTAAAATGAACAAAGCATTATTAGAGCCCTGTAGACATGACAAAACACGACTATAGTCACATTTATACTCTTTTTATTTACAACATATTGCGCAACTGCAGGGTCTTGAGACACATGCTAACTCGCAAACTAGAGAGCTAGCGACCTAAACGGTAGCCTTCAAACTTAAACTTCAATGGCCAAAAACTTACCACTTCCACACGGATAGGGAGGATAACTATTAACAGTTATTTAACCTTTAACATGAACATTAATCAAACGTAATAATTTTTTCTGGGTACATGATACCATACAGCATCCAAATCAAACTTGCGCGGGCCGCACTAACATTAAACTTTCATATCAAGGCGGGGGCCTCAAACTAGTGTCCTGCGGGCCACATTTGGCCCGCGGACCGCGTGTTTGAGACCCCTGATCTAATGCTATCATACCTTCTCATGCTATCATAATGAGATTTGAAAGGTCCTGTAACGTGTGTGTGTTTTCTCACAGTGGCTAGTTTCTTCACGGCGTCGTCTGAAGCTCCCAGGGACGCCAGTCCGAGTTCCTGGGAGAACTGGGCGTAGCTGGGCTCGGCCAGCATGGGGACGTGGCCCAGCAGCTCGTGGCACGTGTCACTACGAGGGGGGGGGGCACCGACACGTGACGCGGGGAGACGGGACGATGAAGATGATGATGGTGATGTGTGCGGACTCACGGTTCGGGTGTGTAGAAGGGGTCTGAGCTGTGCCGGATGTACTGAGTACAGAAGAAGACTCTGAAGGCCAGACCTGCTAGGAAGTCCCTGGGAGACAGGTACCCTGCGATGGGCCTGATGGTGAAGCCTGTGCGTGCTAGGCACACACACACACACACACATATTGAAAATAGCATGGAAGTACGTGAAGTAGCAGATGGCGCCATGCAGCCTAGTCGGACCTACATGAGGGTCAAAGGTCACCCCGGGGGGGGGAATGTAAAAGGATGGAGCACCTTTGAGGAAGCGTGATATGTCCTCCAGCTGGGGGATGTTGTCCTCCCTGTAGTGACACTCTTCCACCAGCAGGGGGATGTTCTTCAGATATTCCTTGCAGGCGTGGGTCGGGTACAGCTTGTTGAGTTCCCGATACACCCGAGTCCACGTCTGCACCTCCTCGGGCGTGAAGTCCACGTGAGGGATGGGATCACCGCTGGCGGACATGAAGTCATGGCTGTCACATGTTTGCAGCTTTCTGTCAATCAAATGTTGCGTTTGTCAAAGGAACTTACTGATTGTAGTTCATGGCCAGATCTGCAAAGTACTTCCTTCTTTGACGGTAAACTTCATCTTTGAATCCCTGCAGGAGCAGCACACGTTTAAACATGCTGAAGAACGTTTGCGAGTTCCTTCAAAGGGCAACAAACCGGATGGTCGGCGTCCAGCTCCGATCCGTACATCAGAACCTGTTTGCAAAGATCCAAGTCTGAGATCTTCTTGGGGAACCATGGAACGTCTGGCATATCTGAAAGAACAAAAGTGCCATGACACCTGCCCCAAACCTTGTCCTTGGTGGACACGTGCAGCCTACCATCATCAGGGTGGGTGGAGTCAACAAACGGCGTCACTTCAGTGACGTCCGGGTGCTTGCGGAGCAGCTGAGTCAGCTCTATGAGCTGCTGGTGGTCGCCCTCGCACTCCACAAAGATCTCAACGTCACAATCCTTTCCTTTGGACTTGCGAGACTCGATATGAAGCAGGTTGATGTGTTTGTCCTGCAGACGTTCCAACGCAGTCACAATAAAACACCACACTGCACTTCACTGTGTTGGGGGTCTTCCAATGTTTATATGTCAGTTTCTAATGTCATCATCATCATCCATCCATACATCTGTCCACCATCATCCATACATCCATCATCCATCCATCCATCCATCCATCCATCCATCTGTCCACCATCATCCATCCACCCATACGTCCATCCATCCATGCATCCATCCATATGTCCATCCATCCATCCAATCATCCATCCATCTGTCCACCATCATCCATCCACCCATCCATCCATCCATCCATCCATCTGTCCACCATCATCCATACATCCATCATCCATCCATCCACCCATCCATCCATCCATCCGTCCATCCAACCATCCATCCATCCATCCATCCATCCATCATCATCATCCATCCATTCACATCATCCATCCACCATCATCCATCCATCCACCCATCCATCCATCCATCCATCCATCCGTCCATCCAACCATCCATCCATCCATCCATCCATCCATCCATCCATCATCATCATCCATCCATTCACATCATCCATCCACCATCATCCATCCATCCATATGTCCATCCATCCATCCATTCATCTACATCATCTATCCATCCATCTGTCCACCATCATCCATCCATCATCATCCATCCATTCACATCATCCATCCACCATCATCCATCCATCCATCCATCCATTCATCCACATCATCCATCCATCCACCTGTCCACCATCATCCATCCATCCATCTGTCCACCATCATCCATCCATCCATTCCTCCATCCATCCATCCATCCATCCATTCCTCATCCATCCAACCATCATCCATCCATCCATCCATCCATCCATTATCCATCTATCTGTCCACCATCACCCATCATCCATCATCCATCTATCTACCCATCTATCCTTCTCCCACTTGTCCAAGGTGGGGTCATGTGGGCAGTCGTGAATCCCAGCTGAGGCTACTTCAGCCAGCTCCTCAGATTTTGTTGATGTTGTTATGTTTAGAGTAAAGCATGCCCACCTGGAATATCTTCAGCACGTCGGCCAGGCCGCCTATTTGTTTTTTTAGAGAAAAGACGATGGTGGCTCCGCCTCCCTCAGAGCACATGACGCTTCCATTGGACACGGCCTTTCCGTCTTGCTGGCTGTGGCTTGGGTTGCTTTCTTTGTCCATCTGTGGTGTGATGATGTGAAAGATACAAGTGAAGATGTAAGCATCAACATGCATGTCCTCACTTGGCTCGCTTGGCAATAAAACCTGATCCTTAATGAGAATGAATATTACTCATAATAATAATCATGATGAAGGTGTGGTAGGGTGCTAGGAAGATTTGTCTGCTTTTATCAACAGTCATCGTTTTTGTGGTTATGTTAAGGTCGGAGTAAACCACTAAGCTGCTCTTTATTCAGCAAACAAATAGACGATTTACATCAGCTTGGCCTCATAGGATGGGTGGAGTCAACACCTAACGTCAGCTTCCCCTTCTCAGCTGATGAATTTATCAATTGTTTTACAAATAAAACCCAACTCATGAGTGATGGAATTAAGGACAACCTGCCTCCAGGTGGGATCAACCAAGACGACTGTTAGCATGAACCTGTTTGACCCGCCTCCTGGGAAACTCGTTAGAGAGCTGGTCCCAGCTTTAGCTCCTTCAGTCTTCCATCCATTTGCACTCGCTCCCAGTTCATTTCAGATGAACAATCCCGAGAACCAGGAAGAAGTATGGCGACCCTAGAGCCTTTTCTATTGGGGCCCCAACGCCGCCGGCATTCTACCTACCTACCTGCTGATACCTCAGCTGCGACCTCAGTAGAAATGTTCAAATCCAGACTTATTTTTACACTTGAGCATTTAGTTCAAGTGGTCCTTCTCATGGACCTTCATCACATGCTACCAGATTTCACTCTAAAAAGTCTTTTTTATCTTCACTCACTGCCGCAACAAAGCCACTATTGATGTTACCTCACCCAAATTGTTGATTTGATGAATCAAAAGAAAGACACCACTTCACTTGCAAGCAGCAGACCAAATTAAATTAAATTTCTTTTTTTCTGGTCACTGAACGCATCTTCAGCCAAGAACATCTCTGCTACTTACAGCCTGCTTGATCTTCTCCTTCACCAAAGATCTTCACCCGCTGCACCTCCTTCACGTTCCTCTGGGGAATGAAGGCAAGCCACCTCAGTCTGCCTTATATACAAAGGCAGTGTGTGTGTGTGTGTGTACATGTGTGTGTGTGTGCGTGTGTGTACATGGGTGTGTGTGCACAGCACTCTGACTCAAACGAGTGAGGCACGGTCATAAGAGCAAAATCACATTTTGGAGGCCATTGGTGATAAGATCATCAGGACACTAATCAGTGGGAGCTGTGGATGATTTGGGTGGTGCACCTCCATGATGAAACCTTCATCAAAAAAGAACTTTTCCATGAGCGTGCTCCGTCACGAGTAGATGCATGCTTGATGCTGGTGTTTCCAGGAGGGCAGTGGGAATACTGAAGATGGCTTCACTGTCTGATTTCCAGATCCATCCCCAAATGTTCTCCATCGGATTTCGATGAGGGGAAGATGCGGGATGGTCAGCTTGTTCCTCTGGAAGAAGTCCTTTGTCGTGTGTGGAGAAAGCCACTCATTATCACACAGACCAGGACCTTCAGCCATGAGCGGCATCTCCACATAGCCAGCTGTCGTTTGACGCCCCTGTGCGACCTGAAGGTGGGATCTCCTTGTCATGCCAGTAACGTTGGAAGCCATCAGAACCGTCAGCTTCCTTCCACCTTCCAATGTCCTGTGTTTGGTGCTCTCCTGCTAATTCCAAAGCGTGAAGGAGACCAGGCCTTTGAAGATGTTTCTTCTCTGGCAAATGGCGTCTGATGGTTATCAGACCGCACTGGGCACTTGAAATGTACACATGTCCAGTATAAAGTACACGTACACACATCCAGTATAAAGTACACGTGATATAGTTTCAGCAGACTAAAAAATGATATATGCAATACGAGCCATCATCCCTCACATCACATTCCATGAATCACTACACAGATATCACTTTATTTCACAATAGACAGGAAGTCTCCACCTTCCTCATTGATTACACTCACTGGGCCTGCAGGCTCTCTAATTCTACATCTGCATTCACGTTAACATGCTTCATTGCATTTCACTGATTCACTCAACATGCTGGATGATGTATTATACAGTACAATATGCTGGATGATACATAATACAGTACAATATGCTGGATGATACATGATACAGTACAATATGCTGCATGATACAGGACAATATTCTGGATGATACTTGATAAAGTACAATATGCTGGATGATACATGATACAGTACAATATGCTGGATGATACAGTACAATATGCTGGATGATACATGATACAGTACAATATGCTGGATGATACATGATACAGTACAATATGCTGGATGATACAGTACAATATTCTGGATTATACATGATACAGTACAATATGCTGGATGATACAGTACAATATTCTGGATGATACATGATACAGTACAATATGCTGGATGATACATGATACAGTACTATATGCTAGATCAGAGGTAGGGAACCAATGGCTCGGGAGCCAGGTAGGGCTCTTTTGATGACTGTATCTGGCTCTCTAGCATCTAGCATTTCTTACCACAATAAAAATGTATTTTTGCTAACATTTTAAAGTAAACCATCACAGAAATCACTGTTAAAAATATTCAAAATCAACAACTTTCTTATGCATTTTAATTCGTTCATCTATTTTCTACTGCAATACGGCCGACCATATCTATCTTTCCTGATGATATTCCAGGTCAAACACTAAAACTCGATTATTACTGTCTACCTCGGTCATTGAGATGTCAACATAGTCACCTAGCTAAAGCTGCAGAACCAAGCCTTCTGACAAAGATGGCCAAAAGAATGAAATATACTGAGTACGGTGCAAAACCATGCAGCAGCAGAAGTTGCATTAATGGCAGCAAGTATTTGATTTATTATTGGACACTGCGCTGCTCACGAAAGTGTGCTGGCCACACCCCATTGGCGTGGGGTAGTGTGCCTGGTCTACGTAATTAGAGCCCATTATATCTAAAACTGTTGGTCTTACATAAAAATGCACACATTTTATTGCATTCAATGTTTAAAAAAATGTATATGGCTCTCACAGATACACATTTTAAAATATCTGGTCTTCATGGCTCTCTTAGCCAAAAAGGTTCCCGACCCCTGTGCTAGATGATATATGATACATGATACAGTACAATATGCTGGATGATACAGTACAATATTCTAGATGATACAGTTCAATATGCTGGATGATACATGATACAGTACAATATGCTGGATAATACATGATACAGTACAATATGCTGGATGATACATGATACAGTACAATATGCTGGATGATACATGAAGGAGACTTGTCGTTAAGGATGGCTGATGAACCAGTAGTTCCATCCACATGGTTTTAAAACCTTGTCCTGTGACGAGTGCGCTTCTTGACTGCCACCCAGTGTTTGTGTAATGCAAGACAATATATTCAGTAGAGCGAAGTAGTGATTATGTCGAGTATAAAACATATAAACATTACTCAACTAATGCCCCTCCATTGGCCTATAGAGAGCTTCTGATGAATGAAGCCCAACCGGCCATGGTTTTAGTTTTCAAAAGACAGCGCTCCCCGGTCAAGGCAGCTTCCAGGAAGCGGAATGGAACGCGGCCTTTGTGTGGGGTGTAGCTTTCCCTACACGGAACGCGTCCCGTGCGGTTCCTGTCGCGGTCCTTGTGGGACTCACTCCCCGCGCAGCCTAGCTAGCTGGCCGGCCAAACAAGCCTGAAGAGGCGTGTGGTGCCCAGGCGGAGTGCTTGTAGACCGGGAGACGGAGTGCGACCTCACCCGGAGAGGACAACATGCCTGCGGTCTCGAAAGGGGACGGAATGCGCGGCCTGGCCGTGTTCATTTCCGACATCAGGAACTGTAAGATTGTTTATCACTCTCTATAAGTTAATTAATGCACACAATATGACTGTTTTGTTTACGAGGTGTGGTGTGTCGTTGGAGACACAGCTAAATCACCGTGGGTGTTTCCTGGTCCTTCCACCGCCGTGACTTGCAACTTTTGTTACACACAACAGACTTTGACAGCTAGCTAACAGGGCTAAATAGCATACGAGCTAAGAGCGGCTAACGTCACGACAAAGGGCGTGACCCACGGACGCCTTTTGGACACCAAAATGTCACTTTCTGGACTGCTAAACCTTTGGAGGGATTTCAAAGCATACTTGAAACAGCCGGCGTGTTTTTGTCGCCATTGTTGCCCCTCTTCCAGCTTGTTTCAGTCATGCCCACATTAGAAAGTTTGTCTACGGCAGCCATAGTTTATGCAGACGTCATAAATAATAACACTGTGTTTTTACTTGACAACAACTCCGAGTATGTTATTTTTTTTACATTGAAATAATGCGTGTCTGTTTGAGTGTGGGCGTCTAATGAAACTGACACACACTTGTTTAGTTTTGTGACCACCAGGGGGCGCCTATGCATCGCCATACAGTTCCCCAGTGGGTCGTACAAAAACGTGGCAATGTGAAATCATTTTTTCTTTTCCAGGCACCCAAAAATCTGAACAAAAATACGTTTTTATCACAAATAATTGTACCTTTACATGGAGAAAACGAGTGTAAATCTTTATAAATGAGGACTGGATGTAATTTATCAATGATGTGGACTTGGTGTACATCTTGGCAAGATGGAATTAAATAGTGTTTGTTATTTTCTTTATCAAATGGCCAGCACTCACAACTTTATTTTTGGCCCCATGGCAGGTTGCTCGGCAGTCATGATCAATTAAAAAATGCACAAACAGTGACAAAATTATTTGCAGAAAACTACAGCGTTCAAAAAAAGATGTTTGACTGCACAGTAATTCCTAGTTTATTGTGGTTAATTGGTAGGATTCCTTATTTATTCCATTTCTATTTTATAATAAGAGCATGGAAAAGCCTATTTACAAGCAAAATTAGGTTTTTAATATTATTAGAGCCCTCTAGAAATGAAATAACACCCCTATAGTTTACACTCTACACTCCTGTTACCCAATATAGTAGACATAATAAGAAAAAATAAGACATAATATGGAGTCACACGTTATCATCAGGAGAGTTCCTTGTTTTTCCTTTGTTGCCTATTTTCCCATCAGTGTAACATTACTGACCTAGTTACCAGTGTGGAATACTACAGATCATCAAAATGTCTTTGAATGCATCGCTTAGCCATTTTTATGTTTGAAATGCTTTCATTTAGGCAAGAAATGTATTTTTAATTTCTGTGTTATTGAAATTTTAATCATGACAGTAATGGTATATTTTGGGGAAAATATTGTGAATTGTCCAACCTTTTTGGATCAAGGTTGCACTGCAACACGAAGGAGCCTTCATTAGTCTTGATGACTTTACCGGCGGACCAGAAACCTTCCTGTCCTTTTTATGAGGCGGCTAAGCATGTTCATGTGGGATGCTTTATGGGTGATTGCCGGGCTGTTGCTCCGGCAACCTGTCTTGGTCTTCAGTGCTGTTCTCTCACCCAAGCATGATGACAAAACCAGTCCGCAAGACAATGTATCAAAGGAGTGCGTGCAAAACATTTGTTCCAGTTTAATGATTGATATGGTCTTCTTATTTTGACGTGCATGTTCACGGTTTCTGTATTTGCAGGCAAAAGTAAAGAGGCAGAAATTAAGAGGGTCAACAAAGAACTGGCCAACATCCGCTCCAAGTTCAAAGGTGTGCTGGCGGTGACCATCTGATGCTCCTGCCCCCCCCATACGTGTTCTCCGTGGACGATGACGTGTGTGATTGATGTGTGTGCACAGGTGACAAGGCTCTGGATGGCTACAGTAAGAAGAAGTACGTCTGCAAGCTGCTCTTCATCTTTCTTCTGGGCCACGATATCGACTTTGGGCACATGGAGGCCGTCAACCTTCTCAGCTCCAACAAATACACGGAGAAACAAATTGTAAGTCAACACGTCCGCAGATTTTGTGGCTGCTTCATCATTACTGGTGTAATGCGGTTTGGATTTGGCCTCCCTCGTCTGTAACGCTTCATTGGTTCCAGACTGTGACTGTGTTGCCTTCAGGGTTACTTGTTCATCTCCGTGCTGGTGAACTCCAACAGCGACCTCATCCGTCTCATCAACAACGCCATCAAGAACGACCTGGTCAGCCGCAACCCTACCTTCACGAATCTCGCCCTGCATTGCATCGCCAACGTGGGCAGCAGAGAAATGGCCGAGGCCTTCGCTTCCGAAATCCCTCGCATCTTAGTGGCGGGGTGCGTGTGTGACCAAGGCTTCACGTGCGTGTGTACCTGCTGCTCTTGGTGATGATGTGTTTGTGTCCTGAGCAGGGACACCATGGACAGCGTCAAGCAGAGTGCGGCACTCTGTCTCCTCCGTCTCAACAGGACGTCACCTGACCTGGTGCCCATGGGCGAGTGGACGTCCCGAGTGGTGCATCTGCTGAATGACCAGCACCTGGTACGACTCTGGGACCCCCCCTATCGTCATCATCATCATCATCATCATCATGAGAATGTGTGTGTGTGTGTTTTCAGGGCGTGGTCACGGCAGCCACCAGCCTCATCACCACGCTGGCCCAGAAGAGTCCTGATGACTTCAAAACCTCCGTGTCGCTGGCCGTGGCCCGACTCAGCAGGGTGAGCGTCACTGAAGAACCGAGTACCCCCCCCCCCCCACCACCCCTTTAACTGCGTGTCCTCGCTCGTGCAGATTGTTACGTCAGCATCCATTGACCTTCAGGACTACACATACTACTTTGTTGCAGCACCTTGGCTCTCCGTCAAACTACTACGACTACTGCAGTGCTACCCTCCACCTGGTACTGTTCACACACCAGTACTTCTCTTCTACCACAGCAGTCCAATACAGCCGTACTGAAAAACCCAAGGGTGATATTTAGTAAAGCAACACATACTAGTACAATGTTATATGGCATCATTTCTGGTGTATAAGCTGCTACTTTTAAAATGCATTTCAATACCGTACGGCTATGGAGTGAGGAAATGATCAGTGAGGAAATGGTAACTCTTTATGGGACAGGACACTCATAACGAGCTTGTCAAGGCATCGGAAACCGCAGGAGGTCATTACTCAGTATTGTAATCTGACTCACTGTGTCATCACACAGCAACTTAACACCCAAAAGGAAGCTAGGAAACGCATAAGACAAGTGCCAATACCAGTTGAAAAGAAAAAACACCTATTTCAAATGTTTCCATAATGCATTGTTATGCATCGTAATTCAATGGGCAGCTCATTGGCCAAAGATGGCCGCCGGCTGCCACAGGTGAGTAACTAGCTTGCGGTTGTCCAACGCAGAGGACGGGGCGCTGCGGAGTCGTTTGACGGAATGCCTGGAGACCATCCTGAACAAAGCCCAGGAGCCACCCAAGTCCAAGAAGGTCCAACACTCCAACGCGAAGAACGCGGTTCTGTTTGAAGCCATTTCACTCATCATCCACCATGACAGGTGGGTCCGGGCTCCTCTGGCAGAGAGCGTGGGGGGGAAGGGGGGGTCCTACCGGGCTGTCCTTCAACCAACACTGTGCTGTCGTCCCGCAGTGAGCCCACCCTGCTGGTGCGAGCGTGCAACCAGCTGGGCCAGTTCCTGCAGCACAGGGAGACCAACCTGCGGTACTTGGCCCTGGAGAGCATGTGCATGCTGGCCAGCTCTGAGTTTTCCCACGAGGCTGTGAAGACGCACATGGAAACTGTCATTAATGCTCTGAAGGTGCGGCGGCGGCGTCTTTTGGGTTGCTGATGGACAGAGTCTTCTCACACGTGTTTTTTTTTTTCTAGACCGAGCGAGATGTGAGCGTCCGTCAGCGGGCGGTGGACCTTCTCTACGCCATGTGCGACCGCAGCAATGCTAAGCAGATTGTGGCGGAGATGCTGAGCTACCTGGAGACCGCCGACTACTCCATCAGAGAGGAGATTGTGCGTCATTCATACTCTTAGCGCTTGGCCCCGCCCCTTTGCTCAGCCGGCTTCTTCTCCAGGTGCTGAAGGTGGCCATCCTGGCGGAGAAGTATGCCGTGGACTACACCTGGTACGTAGACACCATCCTCAACCTCATCCGCATCGCAGGAGACTACGTCAGCGAGGAGGTGTGGTACCGCGTCATCCAGATCGTCATCAACCGAGACGACGTGCAAGGCTATGCCGCCAAGACTGTGTTTGAGGTGAGCTGAGGTCTCAGGTGGGGTCCCCAACTTGGAACTTCATGCTTGTGGAACTCTGCTAGGCCCTTCAAAGACCGGCCTGCCACGAGAACCTGGTCAAAGTGGGCGGGTACATCCTGGGAGAGTTTGGGAACCTGATTGCCGGCGACCCGCGCTCCAGGTATTTTCAAATGTAACACGCGTATTGCATCAGCAAGATGACGTCCTGGTGTTCTCCAGCCCCCTGGTCCAGTTCAACCTCCTGCACTCCAAGTTTCACCTGTGCTCGGTGCCCACGCGGGCACTGCTGCTGTCCGCCTACATCAAGTTCATCAACCTGTTCCCGGAGGTGAAGACCACCATCCAGGACGTGCTGCGCTCAGATAGCCAGCTCCGTAACGCCGACGTGGAGCTCCAGCAGAGAGCCGTGGAGTACCTGAGGCTCAGCTGCATCGCCACCACTGACATCCTGGTCCGTCACTGGGTGGGGGGGGCGGGGGTCGGCACCTCAGCCTTTCAACTGTGACTCTGCCTCTGCAGGCCACCGTCTTGGAGGAGATGCCTCCGTTCCCCGAGAGAGAGTCGTCCATCCTGGCCAAGCTGAAGAGGAAGAAGGGGCCGGGAAACCTGCCCGACATCGACGACACTCGCCGCAACATGAACGGCAACGCGGAGCACAGCGTCACCGGAGACGGCGCCAACACGGTAACGGTGCTTTGTGTGGTCATGTGATCACGCTATGAGTTCATCATGTCTTCACACCAGACACTTGCCGCCCTGACAGCCTTTCCATAACAATTCTAGACATACGTTTCAAGACCCGCGCATGTCAGCTCTACTAGTAAAAAAAAACTACTAGTAATATCGACTTTACTCTTTTTTTTTACAATCTTTGCTCTTCTTTCCTAATATTTCAGCTTTCTTCTTTTGGCTTTATTCTTGTAAAATTACTGCTGATATGTTGTTTTTGGGGCGGCACGGCGGTCCAGTGGTTAGCGCGCAGACCTCACAGCTAGGAGACGAGGGTTCAATTCCACCCTCGGCCATCTCTGTGTGGAGTTTGCATGTTCTTCCCGTACATTCCAAAAACATGCTAGGTTAATTAGCGACTCCAAATTGTCCATAGGTATGAATGTGAGTGTGAATGGTTGTTTGCCTCTCACCCGAAGGCAGCTGGGATAGGCTCCCCGTGAGGAAAAGCAGTAGAAAATGAATGAATGAATGTTGTTTTTGACCTATGGGGGCGTAGTAAAACTGTAAGCAGATGTCTGGAAGAATGCTACTCTCTGTACTTGCTAGCAAAGCCACATTTGTTTCCAATTCCTAACGCCGCCACCATCAGCCACAAGTGGTTGGAGTTAATGATTCCCTACCAGCAAAACAAATGCATTTTCATCTGTCAGCGCCATTTTCCAATGGACTGTTTAGTGAACATGGGCCGGACTAGCCCCGCCTTTCCAACGTTACTTGCTGGTGTGGACTCAGCAAGCAGTCAGTCCTAACTGTGTTTTATATTGTGTAAGTCATGAAGCAAAAGCGCTGGCATACATGGAAAACGCTAAAATGCTAAAGCTACTTACCATTGAGAGACATCTTGAAGTAATCTCGTCTCTTGGGAAACTTCGGACTCTCGAGTCTGGGATCCAACGCATATGGCTGGATGTTCAAAGCCCACTTCGCCGTTTATTATCCACTCCTTTACCGTTAGCTTGCGGCACAAACCAGAACTCCTTTGAAGTACTTGCTAGTGTGACCAACCACCGCCTAGTGGGCGTGCCTAGAGGTGGGCTGTGGATGGAATACATTAAAATAGACCGTTTTCGAGGGACGCACGAAATCCAAAGTAATACAGCTGAATAGGTGCAGATTCTGGAAGAACTATAAAGCTTTGTGCTCTGGTTTTGGTGTGTAGCTGCTCTGTAGGAGTCCACAAGTCCATACAAAGCCCAAAAAGGAGCATGATAGGTCCCCTTTAACTAACTGATGTTTTTAGAATGTGCCAAGGCAGTACTTAGTACAGTACAGCCTTGAATGGATGTCTTGCTATATGCTAGTTTATCAATGGATGTGATTGATTTTGAAAGAGGTGCAAGCCATGAGTGTGTTTTGCGTGATAGTTTGAGTTTGGTGAGAACGTGTGAGTTACCTTCACTCTCGTCACTTCCTTTCCTCTTGTTTTTTTTTCTGACCTTCACTTCCTCTTCTATACTCCTTTGCTCCCCCTTCAGTCTTCTCCTCCAATGATGACGGTGCTTCCCGCCAACAGGCCCCGCCCGGCCCCTTCCTGTGCTGCCACGATGGTATATTCATAGCACACGTTATCAGCCACTTACTTAAAAACCCTACCGATGTCATATTTATGCTGTTATGGGCTATTATCAGACGTGTGCTCCCCGTCTTCCTTTTGCTGTCTGCACACAAGAGATTATTTTCCACTTTTGTGTCCCACCCAGAACTCCACCCACCCCTTCAATGACTTGCTGAACCTAAACTCCGCCCCCGATGCCGGTTCCAGTCTGCTGGTGGACGTCTTCTCCGACGTCACGCCTGCCCCCGCCGCCTCTGTCGCTGCCACCGTGTCTGAGGAAAGCTTTGACAAGTGAGTCTGCCTCCACGTACGCACAACCTCTACGGTTGAACAAGAAGGCTGCGTGACGTGGAAGATGATGGAAGCACGTGTAGAACATCATGACAATAGAAAGCATCTGTGACCATGGTAACGTTATTGTCTGCTGAACGTTTCATCTTGTGAGTGCAGGTTTGTGTGTAAGAACAATGGTGTTCTCTTTGAGAATCAACTTCTGCAGATCGGCCTCAAGTGCGAGTATCGGCAGAACCTGGGTGAGCACACTTTATTTGTCTACTGAGAAATGAATGAAAATAGACATACAGTACGTGTAGCAGTACAGTAGCATAATTAGTGTTCTAATTAAACACTAATGTCTCAAATGTCAATACTAGCTTTTGCACATGACTTACAGACAGAAGCGTATATTAGAAAGCGTATCATTCTATTTGTGTGCCTAACTGCCTCGCAAGCTCACCTCATTGACCTATTGTGGCCACTAGGGGTCGCCACTTGACCTGAAAGGTCATGTTGAGTTGTGTTTAGTTTCACGCCGTGTCTCCAAAATGGCCGCGTGCGTCCTTGATGAATGCTCTCCTGTGGTCCTCCAGGTCGCATGTACGTGTTCTTTGGCAACAAGACGTCCAGTCAGTTCCTCAGCTTCTCCTCGACCGTACGCAGCGAGGACACGCTCAACACACATATCCTTTCGAGGACTTCAACTGGGAATCACTTCCTATTAAATAGAAGCTGTTGGGATAAGAAAGATGGCTGCATGTGGACATGGAGCCTTATTGGAGGTTTTTTCCGAAGGCTTTCTAGGCGGGGGGTGGCTTCATTCAGGATGAATGGGGGTAGAGTCGTGATGATTACATGGAGGTTTCTTAACACGGACCCCACAGCTGAACGTCCACGCCAAGATGGTTGACCCGGTCATAGAGGGCGGGGCCCAGGTTCAGCAGATCCTCAACATCGAGTGCGTGTCTGACTTCAGTGATGCCCCCGTGCTCGACATCCAGTTCAGGTGGGTGGGTGGGTGTGGGGGTCCCTCACACACAGGACAGGACACGCTGATGGACTTGTGTGTGTGTGCAGGTACGGCGGCGCCCTGCAGAACATCTCCATCAAACTCCCCGTCATGCTCAACAAGTTCTTCCAGCCCACTGAGATGACGTCAGATGACTTCTTCCAGCGCTGGAAGCAGCTTGGCCTGTGAGAACACCCCCCCCCAACCCCACACACACAACAAGGGGAGGTATTTGCATTGATGAAGCAAGTAATGTGCTTGTTTGCCTGCAGGCCCCAGCAGGAAGTCCAGAAGATTTTCAAAGCTAAACACCCGATGGACATCGAGGTCACCAAAGCCAAGGTACGTGCTTATCATCTTATGTCTACGACATAGAGTAATAGGCTTGTAAATGTGACTATAGGGGTGTTATATCATGTCTAGAGGGCTCTAATAAATGATAAAATGTGTATTTAGAAGGTGGTAAGTAGGTTTTTTACATGTTATGTTAGCTATGTCAGGTAATAGGAATGTAAACATTAATATAGGGGTGTTATTTAGGGTCGAAAGGGCTCTAATAATAGGCTTGTAAATGCGACTATAGGGGTGTTATATCATGTCTAGAGGGCTCTAATAAATGATAAAATGTGTATTTAGAAGGTGGCAAATAGGTTTTTTACATGTTATGTCAGGTAATAGGAATGTAAACATTAATATAGGGGTGTTATTTAGGGTCGAGAGGGCTCTAATAATGGTAAGATGTATACTTAGGACCTGTTTACTACCTTCTAAATTCTAACTCCCCAAATATTAAATTATTTGTGCAAATTCTGCAACCGGTAAAGTGTGATAAAGGAGGGACTGTTGAGGAATGTTTTGTTCCAGGCCTGCAAGTGGCAGTCATGCAGACAACCAAGCGGTGGACAAATAGAGCAGAGAGGAAGTGGATATTAGAAAAACATGTTAGATGTGATTTTTGCTTTGGTAGATTCTAGGTTTCGGTGTGGCTCTGCTGGAGGGTGTTGATCCAAACCCTGCTAACTTTGTTGGTGCTGGAGTGGTCCACAGTAAAAGTTCTCAGGTGGGATGTCTTCTCAGGCTGGAGCCCAACAAACAAGCGCAGGTATGGACACACACACACACACACACACACAGAGAAGAGTGTAAAGTAATGTGGTGTTTGTCCCATCAGATGTATCGTCTCACGCTGAGGACCAGCAGGGACTCTGTGTCCCAGAGACTTTGTGATCTGCTCTCAGATCAGTTCTAGAAGCTTCTTCTCAGTTTTTTTGTACAGTGTAAAGTCTTTTTACCATTGAAATGAAAAGTACTTTTGGCACATAGCTTTACTGCCTTTGACAGCGGCGCCACTGCTCCACCAGGAGGTCGACCCACGTGATTTTTCCTCATCCCGTCACCCTTTTTTGCACTTTTTAACGCGAGTATGGCATCACGCTGGAGAACCGCTAAGCTCTTGGACACGTTACACGCACACTTTGTACTGCAGATCACTAGAGTGCCTTTGTCTCAAGTCAAACACTAGCACACGTTTCACTACGTCTACCTGAAACACACACACACTTCTTAGGGGTGCACAATATCAGTCTGATACCGGGCATACCCATAAATCCAATAACTTTAACACCAGTCCAGGGTGCACCCCGCCTCTCGCCTAAAGACAGCTGGGATAGGCTCCAGCACCCCCGCAACCCTTGTGAGGATAAGCGGTAGAAAATTAATGTATTGTGCACCTCTAATATTTCTATTTTTACTGCCTTCACGTTCACTTGCTCCTTAAATGCACCTCACTGCCTTAAGAGGTATTTTTCCAACTGTTTGCAAATAAAAATCTATCAGGTCCTTGCCGTCTATTTCATAAAGGTTAGTGCAAATCAGTGCTTTTTATTCATGATTGATTTAAAAATATTCTTATACATAATAAAAAGGCACAATATTAGTAGTCACATTCACAATGTCGCGGTTCTTTGACACTCAAGAGACAAAAAAAAAGTTTTAAAAAAAATCAAACTTTTAGCACTCCCATCGTCCTGTGTCAGTCTCTATATCGAACCTCCGCTCTGAGTTCCTTGGTGATGTAGTTCAGCAGGGCGGCCGTGACCTGCTGCTGCAACGTGGCGCTGCCCATCACCAGGGCCACCAGCTGGGCCGCATCTGTCCAGTCCAGACCCCACAGGACGGCCGCCACGTCCTCGGACAGCTTCCTCTGCTGGGCGGGGGGCAGCTCCATCAGGACCTGAGGAAGGGGCCGGAACTGGCCGCTGGTCAGCCAGCTGCCCAGCAGGCTGCCTACCACGCCACCTGGTGGTGGACATAATGCATGAGTACGTCTCCCTGAACACCCCCACCCCCGTCCAAGCCAGGCTAATCTACTGGTAAAATCATTTAGTAAGTAACTTTCTGCAAATGATACCAAAATAATCCAACATTGGTACTGTCAGATCATATTTCATCCCCATGTAAATGCATGGTGACAGCACTCTGCTTTTTTATGGGTTCCGTCTGTGATTGGCGGGGTGAAGCATGTAGACGGCATGAAATGGGGGCGCATTCCTTCAAAGTCTACACTGTGATGTTTATTTGAGCGCCACGCTGTCCTGATGCCACAAATAACCAGCGTGTGCTCGGCTGGGTTAAAAATAACGCTTGCTGAAGTCTCCCTGGTTTGACTTTCATCGACGTGTTTCTAGCATCCCGAGCTTCAGTTAGCGGCTAGCTGGCTCACATCGCCAAAGAATATCTGTTCCCTTAAATGCTATTCGACTGTGGTGATGAGCAACTATTGTGCCGCAAAGCATGCTGGGCAGCTGGGATCACCCCCAGAGAAGAGAGTAGTTTAAGCCATGATGTGCATTTTCACCCATTGGCCGCTCGATGACAGTGTTGGCTCACCATGTCAATTTCCGACATTGGCAATCCCTGTCCTGTTTGCAAACGGCGGCCCCAATTACACTATTGTCCTTACCAACAGCGATGCCGGGAGGTCCGCCCAGCATGCCGCCGAGAAACGCACTTCCCCCTGCAACCATGGCTCCTTTGGCCGAGCCTTTCACCGCCACTTTGATCTCCTCCTGTGCCGAAATCTCGCAGCACAGGCGCATGACGTCATCCACTCTGGGCGCCATCTTGCTGTTGCTAGAGAAACGAAAATAAAACTTTCAGCTTTTCCTGAACATTGGAACCGGGAAGTCTGGGACCAGCCATTAATCCTTTCATGACTTAATATAGGAGCCTGGTGTTGGCAATTAATATACTGGATTCAAATTATGAAATCATTTTAATAGACAATATTCCTAATTCACCGTGAACTATAACATTTTCAACAATCACAATCTTTTTGCCTTAAAAATGTATATTTATATCGTATTTATATTTCAACAACAGAGTTCCTCGCTATTGTATAATCACGTGACGACTAAAACAGCCTTGTTGTTTCGTCAATATAACGGTGAACACTCTGAACAATCTTTACAATCTACAACATCCGACTATTTTATTTTAGCTAAATGGGCTCCAATTAGTAGTTAAAGTACTTTTCTTACCTGTAGTGTGGTGTAGGGCAACAAAGTTTGGTCGTGTTGTTCCACTCTCGTCGACGACTTCCGGTTAAGAGTTAGAGCACCTAGCATATTGAGTACCTAAGTCAGTTCAACCGGATGTTGCACTAAACACGCCCAAATGGCTGCATTCGCTTGACAAGTACGGCACACAGTACCCGGATGTTGCACTCAACATGCCCCCAAATGGTGACAGCGGCGCCATCTTGGCGACGGAGTGGAAAAGGGGGGACGTGACTAAACAGATGACGCGTTCGTCATTTACAGTAAGCGCGCAATGACAGTGCTGGACTGGTGAAAGTGCTGTCAAAATTCGCGCCCGCAGGCACAAAGTAGAAAGCATACAAGCTAGCGAATAGTGCACGGTATGAAGACATTACAAGCTACTAGTACACAGGATACGTACATAGCATACAAGCTAGCTAGCCAACAGCCAAAACAAAATGGTTCTTCGCTCGAAAGTCCACTCGATTTACTGTGTAATCACGTAACATTTAAAAATAAAATTACGACTGAAGTTATATCACAAAAAATAGTCGATGTTCTTATAGTTAAAGAACGTTTTGAAACAAATCGCCGTTCAAAGTTTAGCTGAGGTGACGCATCGTGGCTCCGCCTTTATGGGCGTGTCTTGGTGACGTACGAGAACACAGGGAGGCTTTGGACCCGACAAAACAAGCTCCTCATCAAAACAATCCTCAGCATCAACAAGCTCGACGACCTCACTCAGACGACACTACCGGAACCTCGGAACGCCTCAGGTCAGTTCGAACCTCCTCAATCTCTGCCGCGACGAGACATAATTTTCATCTTTTAGTTTTGTACATCAGCACGGAACCTTTTGTCTTTTTGTCCTCTGACGTCACAATGTTGTTCAAATGACAAGTCCTTGTTGAGATGTCACCCGAAAGGACGACGTTTATTTTTTCGGACGGGAAAGACTTGAGTACGTGATTGTTTGTCAGGATATTCAAGTTAAACGGACGTAATGAATGTGAAATGTTCTGCCGTACGTCCGGCCTGTGTGGGACGTCATCATCCATATCGCTTGTTGACGATCAAATCCCAACAGTCTGCACATAATGTTTGCCTTAGAATGTTACTTTGAGGGGTGGGGTTGCGGGTGCAGAAGCCCCCCCCCCCTCCCCCACCACCACGCATTATATAACATCTATGCATCATCAGCCATACGTGCTCTGTTTTTAAACTAACGTGACAGTCAGCTGGGACCTCCAAGCAGGCGGCACTTGCCTCGTGTGGCCACAAGAGGACGCCAATTTCTCTTGATTGCGTTGCATGGTTTTAATGAAGTTTTTTTTGGAAAATTCTTTCCTTTGTCTTTCTCATAGCTTACTTACTTAGCTTGACGATGATTGGCAAGATCCTCTCCCACCTGCTCGGCGGCAGCGGTGACGAGGAGACGAGCGGAGATACTCTGGAGGAGCTACTGGAGTTTGAGGAGGGCGGCTGGGTCGTTGTTAATCTGCCAGGTGAGAACGCAATGTGACGTGCACACGCACAGGCGGGCGTGACTCTTCTGATGTTCCTGTGACAGACAACGCACCCCTGTCAGCACCCGAGGCTGACCCCTTGGAGAACCTGCTGATAGAACACCCCAGCATGTCCGTCTATCAGATGAGACGCAGGGTGAGTGGAACTGAGGGGGACGAGGAGGAGGAGGAGGAAGAAGGTTCGGAAGACGATGAGAACTCTCCAAGGTGAGTCCACGCTCCTTCTCATCCACGACGACGTGACATCAGCTGCACGTCATGTGACCCTCCTGTCTTCTCTCCCAGGCCCGTGGCGGTGAGCCGGCACATCTCGTGGCGTCTGGCGGCATGGGGCGTCCCGCTGCCAGTCGACGTGCGGCTTCTGACGCTCCAGCGGGCCCGGGGCGCGGCCGAGCGCAAGAAGCTGAGTCGCGGGGCCCTCGCCAGGCAGAACCTGGTCAAGACGCGCTGCTCTGCGTCGGAGAGGCGCTACGGACACTTCAAGCAGCCCAGCCAGCGTCTCTACAACTACTGAAACAGGAAGTGATGACGGCGCCACCTGAAACATTGTACAGTCCAAAATCCAAGACGAACAACCGTGTTTTTGTGTGATTATCACTTGGTCGCCTGTTCGATGGTGTAAATACTCCGCTTTTTTTATTTCTGTCTATTTATAAAATGTACAAAAAAAGAGGAAAATAAATCTGCTTTCTTAAAATGGCGCCAAATCGTCCTTTTGGGCTCCGCCTCCTCGCAGGCGACGCATCTTAGTCATGAACCTCACCACACGCTCGGCGTCCACGCCGGCGCTCCACACGCCGCCATCTTTGAAATCAGAGCCCACGATGAGCCCGTGGGCGGCGAGGTAGCGCTCCATGTTGTCGTACGTCACGCCAGAACCCACTAGCACCGGGATTGTTACACAGCGGGACACGTCTGGCGTTTAAAAAGAAATACATTTGAAATGGGAATACATGGATCATAATAGCATGAGATGATTATGCAACATTACTCTATAGTGTAGTATAAACAAGTATATACTTATGTCATTCTTTGTTTCAATGAAAGTATATTTAATACAATTCTTTTCCTAAATAGCGTGAGATGATATATCATGTACTTATGACCTTTACTTTGTCCTCATGAGCTTCTTAAAATAGTCTTATGTGGACAAGGTCCAGGTTTCAGGTCAGGCCTAGTAGCAACCTGAGTGTCCCTAATATTTAGCATAGCTTATTTGGAGACCCCAAGCGCTCTGATGGTACCTCGGAGCTCCCGGGGGTCCGCCTCCTGTCCAGTGGATGTCCCAGTGACGATGAGGCCGTCTGAGAGGAAGAACTCTGCCGCCCGAGCCGTCTCCTCGATGCTCAAGTCCGCCGTCAGTGCGTGAGAACTGTACCGGTCAAAGCGAGACAACAGGGACACGTCATGGACAAAAGTCTTTGGACTGCTGGGAAGAAGGGAGGAGTGTGCAAACATGGACAAACGAGGCCCATAAGAACCTTATCACGCACGTGGGACTCACCTGTGTTTCTTCTTGATATCAGTGAAGACGAGCACGTGTTCCGCTCCGATCATCTTGCGGTACCGCAAAAGATCTGCGGCGCAAGCGTGGACTGGGCCCTCGTCCGCCACGTGAGAGAAGACGAAGCCCTCAGCCCGGATGAAGTCCAGACCTGAGACAGGACACAGAAGCAGCTAGAACCCCCCGGCAGAAGGTTCCACATGGAGATGCTGAGATGGGAAACCTGAAGCCAGAGCCACCGCCAGCGCCTGCCGGTTGGCAGAAGATAGGAGCTGCACCCCGAGAGGCATGTCCGGGCAGACGTTCCTCACGGCCGCGCACACCGCCGTCATGCAAGCGCACACCTCCGGGCCCGGAGACAAGGAGTAAGGCACGTCGTGCATGTTCTCCAAGATTACTGCATCCTGGAAGGAGAGCACACGTGCAGATGTTACAATATTTGTTGTTGCTCGGGGGGAACATCTGCTGAGTTTGTCAGACGACGGGGGCCTACAAGTCCTGCATCACGGTAGATGCTGGCCTCCTTGCAGGCCTCCTCAATGATGTCGGACATCTTCATGCGTCCCAGTGGACTTCCTGAGAGATACAACTGAACGTGACGCACACCACGCAGGAAACACTGCAGTGATCACCTGGTTCCTACCTGGCAGAGCTTGGACGTGGATCATCCCCATCACGACGCCTTTCAGACGGCCGAAAAGATCCAACCATTTCATCTTTGTTTGTCTTTCTCATGTCACGTGACCGTCCAAAGGTCCTGCGAGCAAGACAACAGGATGTGTTTGGATTCAACTTTATTGCTTGTTCACTGGGACAATACCTTGTATTCTAAATGAAAACTGGCAGCGCTCCTCGATATCATTCAACAACATCAAGATTAATCAACTATTTCAACCTGCTAACAGCTAGCATGCTAGCGACCTGCCAGGATACAGGGTGATAACATTGCAACATACATTTGCTTAAGTGCTAAAGCTAACCCCAAAGAAGGTAGCGCTAAGTATCAAAAATGCACGTCATTTTGCATCATGCTATTCATGTCATATGAGGATAATGGCTAACAGGCTAACAGTTAGCACACTAGCTGCTAGCAAGATGGCAATAAGTATCAAAAGTGCACGTCATTTTACACCATGCTATTTATTATGAGTATAATAGCTAACACACTAACAGTTAGCAGACTAGCATCTAGCAAGATGGCACTAAGTACCCCAAGTGCGGTTCCAGAGTGACTCATGCGATTGACTATGAGCAACAGCAAAAAAGTTAGCATGTTAGTAATGTTAGCATGCTAGCAAGCTAATGCTAAGTACCAAAAGTGAGGTTCTACAGTGATTTGTTATGAAGCAAGCTAATATGCCAACGGCATATAATGCTAACGGCTAGCAACCAGTGCTAAATGTCACTGTGATATGCAAGATGCTAAGATAATGCTCAGCAGCTTAAATGCTAACAGCAGGTGGTATGCTAGCACCTAGCAGGATGACAAGGATGACAAGTACCAAAAGTGCAGTTTCATGGTAATTTCACATCGTGCTATTTATTTAAAATGAGCATAAATGCTAACAGTTAGCATGCTAGCACCGATCACGGTGAATATTTGGATCGATCCGCCCACCCTGACAAGCAGCCCGGGGTGGGCAGTGTTGTATCGATCCGATACCAGGTAAACATAGGGAAAGTTGGCTTGGATTTAGGAAAGCTTTGGGAGAAAACATCCCAAAAGGATAGAAGTTAGAGTCATTGGTAGTTGTTTTTCTTTTTAAGAATGCTTCTACTTCAAATACTACAAACTAACAGTAGTAATCATAGGGAATTGGTGCTGATATCGTCTTATACTACTGTATTGATATATGGTTACATTGTTCACAAATACATTTGATGGTCGTTTTTTGTTGTCTTGTGTTGTCAAATTATAATCATGACCCCCTCCTCCCCCCACAAAATACAAGCAAAATCCTTCAATGAGCTGGAAATGTTACGTGGTATCGTATCGATGCTAAAATATACAGTATCGCCCACCACTTCTCCGTCAACAGAAATGGGCGCCAGGCGGAAGCAGCTGCGCGCTCACTTTGTTTATTGTTTGCTAAAATACCGAGTAGGGACATCGTGACAGCGACGTGGAATCTTTTCCAAGATTCTTACAGGACTTTTAAAGAACCCCGCGGTGGTTTCACGTCCACTATCCCTTCCAAGCGCCGCCAGCGCTGCCTTTGTTTACATCCGACAGACTAGCCACGCGGTACCCGGCCGCTTCCGCCTCCAAAGCCCCGCCCCCCGCAGCTGTCACGAAGCCGTCACGCCTCCCGCGTTGCCGGCTTAAATCGCGATTTAAACGTCGACTTTCACTTGTTTGAATTTTCTCCGACGACTTTTGGTCATTTGGACGCCGCGCGGCCGGTGCGTGCGTGACAGGTCGAAGAGCGCGGACGGACGTCGCGCACAAAAGAGGCGGAGAAGAAGAAGTTTTAGCGCCAAGTTAAATCGCCTCCTCCCTGTTTGACGCGCCAGTCATCTGGTCCGCGTCGAGCCCGCTCACAGCGACCCGCCGCCCGGCCTGCTGGCTCACGGTCACACGGCATTCTCACTTATCGATCGTCTGCGCAACCCACCGATCGATCCACCGATCGATCGATCGATTGATTGGGAAGACGGCTGAGCTTCAAGAGCAGCGTCTTGAGGTGAGCTCAGTCAAGCTAACCGTGCTAACTTTGTCACTGATGCACTAAAGGTGGAAATGGAGGCGTTTGTGTGAAGGATGAAGTTATAAAGTTATTTCCCACGCTGCTTTGACGGCTCGTGGATGGATGTCAGTCCTAAAATGTCTTCAAATGTGCCAACAAAGTCTCAGCTGCTGCGTGGAGTTCCGCCATGATGAGGCGAGCCAGATGTCCAAAGTTAGTCAAAGAAAATAAGCAGTTTACCAGCATAAATAAGCCGAATAAGTAACTTTGCGTGGCACTTTGGTGTGTTTTGTGTCTTACTAAGCAGTTTGTCAAGGCTAACTGTTGTTTTTGGGCACTTTGGACGACTTGCAATGCTAGCAGTGCGGCTAGGCTTTGTCAGCCGAGCGTGGGGGGTTGGGAGTGACTTCATGTTCTTCTTAAAAGTAACCTCACAACTGCCTTCCAACTTCTTCTCCCTCGCAGGTTTGCTCCCCGGCCTTGTGAGTAGAATGCTTGGAAGTCGGTGAGTTGATGCTTTCACTGGGGAAATGGAGCTCAAGCCAACTTGGCGAGCTTTTAGCCACTCCGGCTAGTTAGCATGACCATGCTATGCAAGCTAAAGCTTCTCATTTCTGGAGCACATCAGCCTGTTGTTTTAATGACTTTGTTTGGTTCTTTGCAGGGAAGAAACAGAAGCCAAGTCTGTTGTTCCCGAGGTGGCCAACTTGAAGGTAGCGAGGCCGAGGAAGAGGAAGGCAGATGTTGCCATTGTAAGTATGGAGGTCTTCATCTAAGCTAGCTTCAGCTCTAGTTGAAGGCCTCAGCATGGACTTGGCTTGTCCTCTGAGGTGACTCGCATCTTCTTCTCCTCCTCAGTACTTACACGACGTGGACGAGGACGGCGCGGAGACGACCAAGAAGAAGAAGCTGTGCGACTCGGAGGTAAACTTGATCTACGTTTCCACGCGTGGCGGCAAAGCCTTGCTCCGCCCCCATCTGCGTGGCATTCTCCTGATTTCAGATGAACATTTGCAACAAAAGGGACTGTTAGATGAGATTAGATCTCCTTCACATGGGACTTCCTGTTCTGCATGGCGCTATGAACCTGCAGCATGAAATAAAATGGTTTCTTAGCTTGTTAGCCACTCGATGCTAGCTCGTTTATGTTATTGTAGCAAAACATGAAGATGCTGAAATGGAGGAAGATCTCATGGGTAGTGACCAAAGCAATCCAGGGTGGTGGACTTGGGCGGGTTCGAGTCCTTTAGTTTGTCTATGTATAGCACCAATGTATCAGAAATTGCCGGCTTCTCGTGCGAGCCCTTGTCCATACTTCCTGTGGTCTTCACCAAGGCCGCCTGGAGCTCGGAGGGCATCCACACGAGTCCGCAGCGTTGGACGTCCGCTCTGGAGCAGAATGACGAGCGGCGGATCACGCTGATCAACGCCGGCTTCCCTCACTACGACTTCAACAACGTCTTGGCTACGCCCGTGCACTGCGCTCCGCTTCCCGCGCTCTGGTGAGTCCTCATGGCGGCCATGTTGGGTCAAAGCCCACAAGGCGTGCGCGATGTTGACGTTGACGTGGACGCCTTCTTCCGTGTGTGTCGCTTCTCAGCTGGGCGAGCAAGGATGTGGTGTGGACCAACATGCTGGCCAAGGACAAGACGTACGTGCGGGACGTCAAAATGATGGACAAACATCCTCACCTTCAGCCCAAAATGAGGGCTGTTCTTCTGGACTGGCTCATGGAGGTCAGGACGTTACTCAGTCGGGTTGACAGGGGGTGGGGTCACTTGGGGTCATGGTGGTAGCTGGTATGCCGACTCGCTGACATGCCAGGCGTAGCGGTCACCACGGCAACCAACTGAGGTGGTTTTTCCTGTCGCCCAGGTGAGCGAGGTCTACAAGCTCCATCGTGAGACGTACCACCTGGCTCAGGACTACTTTGACCGCTTCATGGCCACGCAGAACAACGTCTTCAAGTCCACCTTGCAGCTCATCGGCATCACCTGCCTCTTCATTGCCGCCAAAGTGGAGGTAAGGACAGGAAGTGGTAGCACGCGAGAGTGGGATGTCGCCGTCTTATACATCACGTTGATGATGCAGGAGATGTACCCGCCCAAAGTGCACCAGTTTGCCTACGTGACGGATGAAGCCTGCACGGAAGACGAGATCCTCAGCATGGAAGTCATCATCATGAAGGTAGGAGACGGCGCCCGTCAAGCGACTGCTCCGCCATCACGTAATGACGCATTTCTTTCTTTTGGTCAGGAGCTGAAGTGGAGTCTGAGCCCGCAGACGCCCGTCTCCTGGCTCAGCGTCTACATGCAGGTGGCCTACCTGAAGGAGGCGGACCAGCTGCTCATTCCCAGATACCCCCAGGCCACCTTCACGCACATCGCAGAGGTCTTGGCTCACTCCTCGCAAAGTCTCAATAGAAGCAACGCCGCGTTAACCGCGGATGTCCTCGTATCTCCACAGCTGCTCGACCTTTGCCTCCTGGACGTGCGCTGCCTGGAGTTCCCCAACGGCGTCCTCGCCGCGTCCGCGTTATTCCACTTCTCATCCCTGGAGCTGGTGGAGAACGTGTCGGGTGAGTCCGTGACGCCGGCCTCTTCCTTCTTACCGCAGAACTTAGCTCACGCGTCGGCCTCCTAGCTCACGCGTCGACCTGCTAGCTCACGTGTCGGCCTCCTAGCTCACGCCTCTCTATGTGCAGGCTTGAAGAGGGCGGAGCTAGATGAGTGCGTCAGGTGGATGGTGCCCTTCGCCATGGCGCTGCGGGAGATGGGTGGCACCCCTATGAAGACGTTTGCGGGCGTGGCTGCAGACGACGCTCACAACATCCAGACACACGCCCCCTACCTAACGTGGCTGGTAAGTCAAGTGTTATGTCTGGGGGGGTGGGGGGAGGCAAGGTCAAATGCTGTCCGCTGTCATTGCGGGGGGTGAAGCCTGCGTCCCACGTTCCTTCCTGCGTCACGACGGCGCCGTCCTGTCATGCTTTAACGTGTCCTTCTGTCCTTGGGGGCTCAGGAGGAAGTGTCCCGCCACGAGGACGCTGACGTGGACTGTCACAGCGGCTGCCGGCTGCCGTCCGGTGTCCTAACTCCGCCCCTCAGCAGCGAGAAAGCTGAGGAGTCGCTCCGTGTCGACGTGGCCTCGCCACACGTGCGATCCAGGATGCGCTCGCCCGCCCCGCACGGCCATTCTGATTGGACGGTGGCACCGTAGACCTGTGGGAGAGCGGGGGTGCAAAGGAAATTTTTAATTTTTTTTACTTTTGGAGTCAGCTGCCAGTCACATGACCTTTTTTATTTGATTTCCTGCGTGGACAACTTGACCTACCTGAGAGTTTCTTTGGTGCTTTTTTTTTTATTGGCCCACAGGCTGTTCCTGGAGTCATGTGACTCTCTGCTGCTACACAGCTGGGCCTGGCATCATGGCAGGACGTGCGTATGTGTGTGTGTGTGATTGTGAGAGATGATTTTAAAATGGGAGGGACCAGTAGCTTGGCTACCAAACTAACGAGCCAATCAGCTGAGCTTGAGAAGTTCAGTGATTGACGGCAGGGATGCTCTGATCTGGTTTTATGCTGCCGATTCTGATATCGATCATTATTGATCATCCAGGGCGGAAGTGATGAGTTCTGTTGGTCCGGATGTTTCTAAAGTCCTTTTGACCACCAGATCATTAATAAGGGGGGGGGGGGGCAGTGTGACTTTCAGGCTAGGTGGTAGCGTTAGCTTCCACAAGTGATGCTTTTGGTCGGCCGATGCTGGGAAGACGCCACGCCCACCAAAGGCTTGCTGCAGGCCGCAGTCGTGCCTTTCGTCCCGTATTGATCAGTGGCCGATCTATCGGAGCATCCCTCATTGATTGTATTTCACTTTTAGTCCCCGCCGCTCGCCTCACCCCCCCAAAACCAACCTGACCCCTCCCATTCCCAAAATGTCGGTGTGACTTCTTAAAGTAAAATGCTGCTACGTATTTTTCATTAAAGACTTTTTGTAAAGACGCTAGCCTGTTTGTTGTCATGGTTACTCCTTATTTCTTTCCAGCAACTCCTGTACTGTACTCCTGCTGTATGTCGCTAGAGGGCAGTGTGGCATTGCTTTACACCAGGACATCAGTAACACGGCCACTTATAACAAAAATACACTATGGCGCTTTCAATCACTTTTAAACTTATGAATACATTTCAAAAAAGCAATTTAGATGTAATATTTATAAATATATTCAGTGTATATACAGAAAAGCAAACCTGTTTGAAGAATGCTTGGATGAAGTATCAACCATGCCTGGTTAACAAAGGCATAAAGACGTGGTAGCTCTGCCTCCCTCTGCTGGCTACAGTTCTGCGTTACAGCTGCACGTGGCGCCCGGCACTGAAAAACAAACCGTTTCAGGATTTGTCTTTCTAGTCCGCTGGATGTTTTCAAGCTGAGATGGAATTATTTAAAGAAAACAGCCGACAGCTACGTCCTGGTCCACGTTCTTGGGACCATCATGAAGCTTCCAAATAGAAATGGTCTCTTCCTGAGTCAAGCCGTGTACCGCCTTTTTAAGTCACTTTCATACAAAAGAAGTAAAGCTAATTTGACTTGACTTCGCAAAGTTAAATTTTACATGCCCACCAGAGTCTTGGTGGCACGGTGACTGAGTGGTTAGCCCAGTCCTCGCTGGCCGCTCATGTTACATATGCATCAAACAAAGCATGCTAACTATCTAGCGAACAAAGCATGTTAGCTTTCTAGCAGACCAAGTGTGCTAGCTCTCCAGCAAACAAAGCATGCTAGCTTCAGTGGGGACTCTACAATGTCTTGTTAGACTTGGTGGACTTTTTCTTGTCCCATTGGAATATCACATGGGCTTTTTCTTTGGCTTTTTTTTGCAGTGCAAACGTCAACATTGGCTTCTTCGTGCTTTTAATTTTGACTTTTTAGTCTTTTAGTGTTTGATTGATTGTTTGATTGATTTGAATTTGATATTATTATTCCTGATTATTTAGCGCTTAGCGATTATTTATTTACTTTTCACTTTCATGCCACCTGATAACATCTGATAACACTTTTTACTTTCACTTTCATACCCCCTGATAACATCTGATAACACTTTTCACTTTCACTTTCATACCTGACCTGATAAGACTTTTTACTTTCGCTTTCATACCTGACCTAATAACACGTGACCTCACGCTTTTTTACTTTTCACTTTCATACCACCTGATAACATCTGATAACACTTTTCACTTTCAGCTAGCTCTCCAGAAAACAAAGCATGCTAGCTTCAGTGGCGACTCTACAATGTCTTGTCGGACTTGGTGGACTTTTTCTTGTCCCATTGGAATATCACGTGGGCTTTTTCTTTGGCTTTTTTTTGCAGTGCAAACGTCAACATTAGCTTCTTCGTGCTTTTAATTTTGACTTTTTAGTCTTTTAGTGTTTGATTGATTGTTTGATTGATTTGAATTTGATATTATTATTCCTGATTATTTAGCGCAGCAGACCTGGATTGTTCTTGCGCTGAAACGGGCGAGCGCCGTGCGTGCTTGCAGAGATAAAAGCTGTCTGATGTAATCCTTATTGACACGGCAGGAGGCGCTAAGTCGGCGCCGTGCCCCGACCACGCCAAGCCTCATCCTCATCCTCCTTTCACTCTCCTCTGGAGATAAAGATTTCCTGACTGACTGATTGCTTTCTCCGCATCCATTGGCTAGATCACATGAATAGACAGACCATCCAATCACTGCAGGCTTCCTTTCTTATACCAGTTCCTCCAGCAGGTGATTACATTGATGATTAACCCAAAGGAGATTAATCGTTAAAATCACCTGCTTTAGTGACCGGATGGAAAGGAAACCTGGAGTGTCTCGGCCCTCCATGGCGCAGGTTTGACACCCTTGGGTTAGATGCTAGCTACTGTTGCTACATGCTAGCTATTGTGGCTACATGCTGGCTGCTGTTGCTACATGCGAGCTACAGATGCTGATGCTGGCCACATCAATCCATCCATCCATCCATCCAGCCATCTTTCCTTCCTTCCTTCCTTCCTTCCATCATCCATGCATCCATTCTTCCACTCATCCATCCATCCTTCCCTCCTTCCTTCCTTCCATTCATCATCCATGCATCCATCCATCCATCCTTCCTTCCATCCATCCAACCATGCATTCATCCAACCATTCATTCATTCATTCATCATCCATGCATCCATCCATTCCTCCACTCATCCATCCATCCATCCTTCCATCCTTCCTTCCATCCATTCATCATCCATGCATCCATTCATCCATTCATCCATTCATCCATTCATCATCCATGCCTCCATCCATCCATCCTTCCTTCCAGCCATCCAACCACTCATCCATCCATCCATCCTTCCATCCTTCCTTCCATCCATTCATCATCCATGCATCCATTCATCCATTCATCCATTCATCCATTCATCCATTCATCCATTCATCATCCATGCCTCCATCCATCCATCCTTCCTTCCAGCCATCCAACCATGCATTCATCCTTCCTTCCTTCCTTCCTTCCACCCATTCATCATCCATCCATTCCTCCACTCATCCATCCTTCCTTCCTTCCATCCATTCATCATCCATGCATCCATCCATTCATAATCCATCCATTCCTCCACTCATCCATCCATCCATCCATGCATCCATGCATCCATGCATCCATACATCCATACATCCATTCATCATCCATGCCTCCATCCATCAACCATGCATTTATCCATCCTTCCTTCCTTCCACCCATTCATCATCCATGCATCCATCCATTCATCATCCATCCATTCCTCCACTCATCCATCCATCCATCCTTCCTTCCATCCATCCATTCATCATCCATGCATCCATCCATTCATCATCCACCCATTCCTCCACTCATCCATCCATCCATCCTTCCATCCTTCCATCCTTCCATCCTTCCATCCTTCCATCCTTCCATCCTTCCATCCTTCCATCCATCCATCCATCCATTCATCATACATGCATCCATCCATTCATCATCCATTCATCATCCATCCACTCATCCATCCATCATCCATCCATCCATCCATGCATGCATCCATTCATGAATCATGAAAAAGAAATGAAGTGTAAAAAGAAGCGATGCAAGGTATGTTTCCTGTCATGTTCATGGTTCCATGATGACTTCCATAGGATGAGATGGATGAATCCTAACCGTGGAAAAGAAAGAAATGTTGATGTCAACAATTGGAATGAAAAAGTCAAATCAGGCGTGTCAGTCAGGAGTCAAAGGAGTGACTGTTACCATGGCAACAAGGCCTGGTGCGTGTCGCTGAGGGTGTCTTTATTCCTTGATTGGGGGGGCGGGGGGGTTGGCAGCCTTTCCTGGCATCCTCACACCTATATGAGGCCTAGAAGCTACCCCCCCACGGCCCCGCCCCTCATCTGAGCGTCCATCGATCAACGGTGATGGTTACGCTGCCCCCGCCCCCACCCCAACCCCGCCTCCCGCCTGGCATTGTTTTTTAGCTCGTCTCTCAAGCCTGTTGCCATGGCGCTGAAGATGGCACTTGAGCGGCGTGCTTAATGATGTCTTGGATCATCGCCTGCCTGTCAGCCCCCCTGCGACCCCCCCGACACACACAGCCAGGGGAGGGGCCCCCATTTCAACATTGCTATGAGCGGCTAGCCGGGCTGCTTTATTTACCAGATTTTTGCTTTGGCACCCCCCCCCCCATCTGCCTTGACCACCTGACACCCGCCCTGCCCCCACCCTGCCATGGATGCATGGATCCTGCCAAGCGTAACAATAATAATAACATTCATAAAACACACATTTTACCCCCCCCTCCCCATGTGTATCCATCACCTCCAATCACATATGACACCCCCCCCCCCCCGCCACCCCCTATTTAAATATGGATTCAGTCATCCGGCGTGACTCCTTATTGATTCATCTTCCTGGAAAAGGGACGAGATGCTCAAACACACCTGATAACACTTTTTACTTTCACTTTCATACCTGACCTGATAACACGTGACCTCACGCTTTTTTTACTTTTCACTTTCATACCACCTGATAACATCTGATAACGCTTTTTACTTTCACTTTCATACCACCTGATAACATCTGATAACACTTTTTACTTTCACTTTCATACCTGACCTGATGACACCTGATAACACTTTTTACTTTCACTTTCATACCTGACCTGATGACACCTGATAACACTTTTTACTTTCACTTTCATACCTGACCTGATGACCCGTGACCTCACGCTTTTTTACTTTTCACTTTCATACCACCTGATAACATCTGATAACACTTTTTACTTTCACTTTCATACCTGACCTGATGACACCTGATAACACTTTTTACTTTCACTTTCATACCACCTGACCTGATAACACGTGACCTCACGCTTTTTTACTTTTCACTTTCATACCACCTGGTAACATCTGACAACACTTTTTACTTTCACTTTCATACCTGACCTGATAAGACCTGATAACACTTTTCACTTTCACACCTGACCTGATGACACCTGATAACACTTTTCACTTTCACTTTCATACCTGACCTGATGACACCTGATAACACTTTTCACTTTCACTTTCATACCTGACCTGATGACACCTGATAACACTTTTCACTTTCACTTTCATACCTGACCTGATAACACCTGATAACAATTTTCACTTTCACTTTCATACCTGACCTGATAACACCTGATAACACTTTCACTTTCATACCTGACCTGATGACACCTGATAACACTTTTCACTTTCACTTTCATACCTGACCTGATAACACTTTTTACTTTCACTTTCATACCTGACCTGATAACACCTGATAACACTTTCACTTTCATACCACCTGATAACACCTGACCTCAGGCTTTTTTTTACTTTTCACTTTCCTACCTGACCTGCTAGCGAGGTACCATCATGCTACCGTCGGCGAGGAAGGCCGGAGGACAGAAGAGGGCGTGTCATGTGCACGCCAGGCCGCCAGATGGCGCACGTGAGCAGCCCTTTGTCAGACCACCTGAGCAGTCAAATGTAGGTTAGATGTTTGGAAGTTGCGTCACTGTTTGTTGGGAATTGTCCTCCTCGGAGCGCCAACTGTCAGGGAATATTTGCGCGTCTGCGGATGTAAAAAAGAGGAGCTACACATGCTATGAATAATCAAGTCTGCTTTATTCCCCTCGCGCGTTATGATGCCAGATGAATATTTGATAGGCTGACAAAGACAAAGGATGGTAATGACAAAGTTTGACAAGTCTGTGTGGGCTTGCCCTAAAATCACTGGCCTTCATCTCATCATCATCCTCACTTTCCTCTTCATCACTTCTCTTTCCAAAACGCTTTGTACCATTTTCTTACCGTACGGCCTTATTCCCTCCACGTTCCCCAGCCAGCTGCACGTTAGGACAAAAAAGGAGGCCCTACCAGCAGAAGCATCGGCAGCTTCTGCAGGGATGCTGAAAATGGAGGTCAGGTGCTTCCTGTTGCTTGATGGGCTTGGACGCGACCTGCGAAGCCTGACGCCTTCATGTTGTCGCCGTGTAGGGCAGGCGTCACGTTTTGTAGGAGAAGCTGCACCTCGTAGCCTTTCCCCTCAGGTGGGGGCAAAGGTGGTGTTCCAGTTGGGGGGGCGTGTCTTCAGGGCAACTCTGTGGAAGTCTAGCCAGAGAAACGAGACAGGAAATGGCGGACGGAAAGGTGCTGCCAAAACACGCGGAAGTTACGTGTTTAAAAAGTACTTTGCCTGTGAAATTTGGAGGAAAAAATGGAATTGATTCAATTTTTTGAAAAGCTGCGTCAAAGATGGCCGCTGCGAGGCGGCCTTCTGTGACGTTGTTAAAGCGCCACGCCGGAGTCGTCTGGTGTCATGGCGCCGCTGAGGGAAGCAATTATCCACTCCATTTCAGCCGCTAGCTAATGGCCAGCCTCTCATGGGTGGGTGGGGGGGTAAATCATGGTAAAGCGTGTACATGTGAACCCCCACACGACCCCACCTTTGTTTTCTTACCGCTCATTGTAATAATAATCAGAAAAAAATTAGAAAAATAAAACTTAACTTAAACTTAAAAAAAAATTACAATTATTTTAAACAATTATTTTTTTTCAGTTATTAGTATTATTCCAGAAATCATGATATTTCATTTTCAAATGTGCTATTTTGCATAATTTAATATTACTTTTTTCAAATACATTTTTTAATGTTATTTTTTGATTTATTTAAATTCAGGAGCGCAAATAAATAAACAGTAATGCATAATACAACATTAAAAAGCTAAATAATTAAAACCAAACCGACTAAATGAAATATGTACATTGGCATAATTAATATGCATAGATACACGATGAAGATGAATATGCTTAAATAATAAATAATATAATAAATGATGAATTCGGGATAATAACCCGTCTTGACATGATGTAAGAATGTCAAATAAAAAACATTTTATTCGTCCTTCAAGCCAACAATCGACACGCATTATTGCGGCTTGTTGTGTTTCCTGCCGCAGTGCCTCGATCCGCCGGCAGGGGGTGCTGCTACCTCTGCTTTGACACGTGAGCCCGTTGGGACAGGCTGACCGGCAGGGAAGAAGGAAGCTGGGGTGACCAAACAGAAGAGAACCGGGAATGAAAGCTAAAAGGCCGAGATGAAGATATTTTTTACAAGTTTACTATTTTTGGGAGGGAGGGGGGGCTCTAGAGGAGAACCTGACCCCCCAGCTAACATTGATCCTAAATTCAGTAGAAATCTTCCTCCGTGAGTATACATTTTAGGCCAAACTGCGTGGAAAAATTCCCGCCCTCTGGCTCGTGGACGTTGACTGTGTCATGTGATCAGGCTGGCATGAAAGGTGTCAAACAGCTCCTGACTTATTAGGCTGTCTGCGCCTGACCTTTGCACGATAAAGATGGATGACTTCGGGGCTGCCTTCGCCTTCGCCATGGCAACACCGCCGCCATCAAACATCTAATTGTTAGCCAAACCTCATCATCTCACGTCAAACTCTTTACTCCATCGCTGACTCTCCGTGCGCCGTTAGTTGTTGAGGTTAGTTGCTACCTAACTAGCGTGTGTAATGTACTGTGTGTATATGTTATACAGTATATATATAGTATTGTATAATATATATATACGCCACATTACACATGCTAGTAAGGCAGCGTGTCTATATATACTAAATATATATCCAGTGTGTGTATATAAAAATATAAATGTAATCTATTCTACAAGGTCAAAGACAAAGTGAGATGAAAATGTCTAATCAGTTAATTTGTTTTATTGAGGGGGGGCTGCCGTCTGATTGGACGCACAGAGATAGCGGAGGGGGGGAGGGAGGGGGAGGGAAAGATGGCGAGAGATGGAGGCGCTCACATTTTGACTGATGCAGACAAGAATGAAAAAAGCCAACATATCCGACCTTTTGTGTGCCCCCCCCCATTACACCCCCACCCCCGCCACACACACGTCATTCACTTTGAATGTGCACGTTCATACAGGAATGATTTCATCATCCTTTATATCTCATGAAATATTCCACAGCAACTCATACATATTCACCATGTTTGCCACAACACACCTTTTTGGGATGTACACCCCCTCAACCCCCCCCCCCCCCCCCCCCCACCACCACCAACCCCCCTTGGCTCATAATCCCATGCACTATTGTGTGTGCACGGGTGGAGGATTATTTTCTTATTGTGGACACCTCTATGAACCTTCCTCACATGACAATTGATTAGGAACGCCTCCGTGCACGCAACGATATACCATTTACTACACATATCATACACCATATACACTATAATACACTATTTACTATGTATTTAATACACCATTTACTATACACTATAATATACCATTTACTATACACTATAATATACCATTTACTACACATATAATAACCATATACACTATAATACACTATTTACTATGTATTTAATACACCATTTACTATACACTATAATATACCATTTAGTACACATATAATACACCATAGACACTATAATACACCATTTACTGTGTATTTAATACACCATTTACTATACACTATAATACACCATTTACTATACACTATAATATACCATTTACTATACACTATAATACACCATATACACATAATACACCATTTACTATGTATTTAATACACCATTTACTATACACTATAATACACCATTTACTATACACTATAATATACCATTTACTACACATATAATACACCATATACTATACACTATAATATACCATTTACTACACATATAATACACCATATAGTATACACTATAATTTACCATTTAGTACACATATAATACACCATATACACTATAATACACCATTTACTATGTATTTAATGCACCATTTACTATCCACTATAATATACCATTTACTATCCACTATAATACACCATTTACTATCCACTATAATATACCATTTACTACACATATAATACACCATATACTATCCACTATAATATACCATTTACTACACACATAATACACCATATACTATACACTATAATATACCATTTACTACACATATAATACACCATATACACTATAATACACCATTTACTATGTATTTAATACACCATTTACTATACATACGTATAATACTCCATATACACACACATAATACACCAGTTACTACCCATATAATACACCATTTACCACACATATAATACACGTTACGTTCCTATGTTCCTACGTTCCTACGTTCCTCTGTTTATGTTCCTATGTTCCTACGTTCCTTCGTTCCTATGTTTATGTTCCTACGTTCCTACCCTCGCCTGCGGTCATCACATGACATGATGAGGATGACGACGATGAAGTCAATCTGGTCTTAATCCGTGCCAGTCTTGTTTACACGCGGCAGCCCTTCTTGTTAAGAGTGAAACATTCAACTCCAGGCCTCTGCCAAGAGCATCCACCACGCCAGGCCGCGTCCCGAAAGTAGGGCGTCGCCGTGCACGCAGGGGCGTGATGGAGTGCTTCCTCATCGGACGTACACCTGTCGCTATAGGACAAAGCGGGGCCCGCTAATTAGCCGTCCAGCCTCAATCTTGGGGGCGCCAGATGTTGCTGAAAAGGCGGCGCCGACAGAGACGAATGGCGGCGGGCGGCGGAGAGGGCGTGCACGTAAATATAGAGACGCTTAAATCATCTTTTCCTTGACCCCCTCTTGGACTTGTTCAATGTGAGTTTGCAGCGTGACTAACTCGTCGGGAAGATACGGGAAGGTATCGCAACATCGCAGCCCCCCCCCCCGTGCCCCCCCCCCCCCCACTCACATGTGTCCTGAGCGAAGAGCCATAAGCGGGATTACATTCTGATCTGTATCATCGCTTCTAATTCTGATTCCTATTTCAGTTATGTGGCCTCGCCTCATGTGCACCCTCTTCCTCCTCCTCCTCCTCATCCTCCTCATCCTCGTACATGCCCCCCCCAGCATGGACGGAAAAGTCAAAGAGTAACAAAGTGAAACGTCAAAGAACGTTGAAGACAATTCATTTCCTTCTTTGAGAAAAGTTACAATTTAGACTACTTGTTCAACCCCCCCCACGACCCCCCCCCCCCCACCCAAACCCACCCCCGCCCTTACTGAAATACACACACACACACAGACTCAGACAAAGCTGCAGTGTTGCGTTTGGAGGCCAGCGTGTGTGTCAGATTTAACGATGGTGTTTGGCCTTCTGATTAGTGGCGGGGAGGGGGGTGTTCGGGGTCCTGGGTCCGGGGGGGCGTGGATGCTGAGCCAAAGGCAAGAAAGAACTGCCGAAAAGTCCAAACTCTGGATTAGCGCGGCTGCGAGGTTGACTTTGGCTGAACTCGTTAGGAAAGAGCGTCTCTGCTGCCAAAGAGGAGCGCCCCCATTGGTGCGGCAAGCTGTCAATCACTCACGCACACCTGAATCCATGGGGGTGGTTGGGGGCGGGGCTCAGCCCGGCTAACACAATGCAGGTTCGGGCGTTGGGAATGCCGAGCGCACGCCGCTCCTCTGTGATATGGGGAGCATGAGCGCTCATTCTAATGATTTGGCCAAATGTACTAATTAGCTATCAGCCCGCCCCCCCCTGCTAACCCCCCCACCCTCCATGGACATCCTTTGTATTCAAAGAAGCTTCCCGACACGGGCGGAATGTTTCCTTCCATCAGCAAATATTTACCTCCTTGAATATTTCATACTTTTGTTTGGTGACCTTTTTGCTTTCCTGGAAAGCGCCTGCACTTCCACCAGCGGCCACAAGGCGTCCATGGCATCCACAAGGCGTCCACAAGTCGTCCCGCTGTGCCCACATGCCGTCCTGCTGCGTCCCATGGCGTCCCATGGCGTCCACACAGCATCTTGTGGTGTCCACACGCCGTCCACAAGGCGTCCCACGGTGTCCCACGGTGTCCCACGGTGTCCACAAGGCGTCCCGCGGCATCCACACGGCGTCCCACGGTGTCCCACGGTGTCCCACGGTGTCCACAAGGCGTCTCACGGCATCCCACGGTGTCCCACAGTGTCCACAAGGCGTCCCACAGTTTTCCATGGTGTCCCACGTTGACCCGTGGCGTCCACACGGCGTCCACACGGCGTCCACAAGGTGTCCCACGGTGTCCCACGGTGTCCCACGGTGTCCCACAGTGTCGACAAGGTGTCCCACGGCGTCCCACGGCGTCCCACGGCGTCCCACGGCGTCCACACGGTGTCCCACAGTGTTCCATGGTGTCCACAAGGCGTCCCACAGTTTCCCACGGTGTCCCACGTTGACCCGTGGCGTCCACATGGCGTCCACACAGCATCTTGTTTGTCCACACGGCGTCCACAAGGCGTCCCGCGGTGTCCCACGGTGTCCACAAGGCGTCACACGGCGTCCCATGGTGTCCCACAGTGTCCACAAGGCGTCCCACGGTGTCCACACGGCGTCCCACATTGTCCCACGGTGTCCCACGGTGTCCCACGGTGTCCCATGGTGTCCACAAGGCGTCCCAGTTTCCCATGGTGTCCCACGGTGTCCACAAGGCGTCCTAGTTTCCCATGGTGTCCCACATTGACCCGTGGCGTCCACACGGCGTCCACATGGCGTCCCGCAGCGTCCCGAGGCATCCACACTGTGACCACACTGTGCCCACACAGCCTGTGTCCTGCGGCGTCCACATGCTGTCCCACGGCATCCACACGGCGTCCCACAGTGTCCCACGGTGTCCCACGTTGTCCCGCGGCGTCCACACATCGTCCCGCAGCGCCTCAATTCCCCCACTTCAGTACGTCCACTGTGCATACTTAAGTGCACTTAAGTCCTCTCCTTCCCGCCGCCCTCATCTGAGCCAGTGCGGCCATAATGCTGACGTACGCCTTCTGAGTACGATATTGTCCATACGTGCGATATGAAGTGTTGCGATGAATCTGTGATGGTCGCCTATTTGCTGCTCACCGTTTTGTCGCCGACCAATAATTAATTTTCAACATTTGTCATAAATCTGCACTTTATCGCTGCCGCTGTCGGCATGGCAACAACTCCTCTCGCATTTTGTTTCCCGCTCTCGCCTCCCGCCATCATTTATGGATGATCGATACTGACAGGCAGCTTTTAGCTGACGCTTGGCTAATTACTTGCATATGTTCAATACTTTTCATCAGCATCTTTTACTCTCACAACACCTCAATCTCCTAAAAACTAGGCGTACTTCAATATATACTGTATGTACACATAGTACATACAGTGATACATACGTATGTAATACATCTAGACATGACCTCCCAGCCAATAGGGGGCAGCGTCGCTCATTCCAAGCAACAGGGATTCTAAGCTAACCCCGCTAGGTCGCTTGGGAGGGCCGCAGAAGGAGCCCGAGTTGTCCCAAAGGGGCGGGGCCGGCGTGGTCGATGGGACAGCGATTGTGTCCGATGCCAGACAGAACCGGGAGAAAAAGGGCTTTTAAGCGGCCGTAAATTTAGCGTTTAGGAAGTGTGCGAGCGTGCGAGACAATGGTGCGAATGTGCGGACAATGCACTTTGATGGCGAGCCAAGCACATCATTCCCACGTGTATTTACGCCCGCTCTTCCTCGCGTATTGTTCCAGCACCTCTCTGCGTTTTTATAACACCATTGTTGGCCTGCGTACATTTTTATTTGGACGCTTTAACCCCTCCCTCGCTGTCTGCAGGCCCGTGTTTGCACTGCCCCCCCCCCTTTCACCTGCTGGGGTGCACTCAAGTATTTTTAGCGGCTTGGAAAGCAGACCAAACATCCTCTTCCTCGCCACTGTTGACTCCGAGAGGTGAGCACACACACACACATACACAAACACACACACACACACACACACATACACACCTGCTGTGTGTCTGTCTGTCACTTTTCCTTTTCGCTCCGAAACGACCGAAACGTTTCATTCAGTCACATGATCCACTTGAACATCTGGATTGATGACATCACAGGTGTCAAAGTTCAGGCCTGCGGGGCCGCATCCTGCTCGCCGCCGTGCCGAAAGGTTCCATCTGTGATGAAGTAGAACAAACTAAACAGCTGACACCCACTTCCTGTTTCTCAGCCAATCACATGACCTTTTCACTTGGGAGCGTTTCTTACTCATCATGGGTGTCCAACGTACCACCCACGGCCATGTTTGTCTTTTTTATTATGATGATGGACATGATGAGGAAGATGATGAAGAGGTATTGCTTTTACAGGAAACATGCTAATATTCCACTCTTACTGATGAAGAAGATGGTGATGAAGATAATGCTTGATGGTTCATGATCCGTCTGTGTGTGTGTGTGTGTGAAATTGGAGTGTGACGTTGGCGCTGTCAGGCTTTAATGATGCGTCTGCTGGTGTCACATGACAGGAGTGGGATCAGAGGCGGGCCGACTGAAGTGGGCACAGAAGCGTTGTGTGTGTGTACGTGTGTGTGTGTACGTGCGTGTGTGTGTCTTGGACGGGCAGCGGTTCACTGGACCCTCAGCTGCTGCTGGCGGCTTTCATGCGCGTGCCTAATGATCTGGCGCATGTGGAGAGGTGCAGGATAATTTGCTTTAAGTGGAGCCTTTAGGCGGGAAGGCGTCTGTGCACGTGGCCTTCCCTTCACACACACACACACACACATGCACACGCACATCTGCATGTGAACAGACTTCACACATTGGATGCAGGAATTAGACGGATCCATCTTTGTAGACCCTCTCAATCGCTTTTTTGTCATCTTTGTCAGCGCTGGAAGTGTTTTTATGTTGGGAAAAAAGATGGAAGTAAACTTCTTCTTCTTCTTCTTCTTCTTCTCCTTCTTCCTGTTGTAAACATACGAACGTCACCAACGTCAGCAACGTCAGCAACATCAGCAGCCAACCTTCCCATCAAACACTGGCGAGCCGCGTCTTTGCTTTTGAAGCCTTCCATGCTAACCAGGAGAGACGGGAGTGTAATGTGCCTGCCAGGCCACTAGTGGGCAGTGTGACTTTGGAAACACTGCTGCTCTTCACAGGAAGTCATGTGACCACGTGTGCTCAAGTCATTGAAAGGGGTGTGGCCTCAATCTTCTGTCATCCAGTCACTTAAGGTGAGGTTTAGAGTTGGCATAGGATCTTAGATTAGGATTAGGGTTGGGATAGGAGGTTAGATTAGGATTACAGTTTAGGGTACCAGGCTATAGATTAGGATTAGCGTTGGGGTAGGAGGTTAGATTAGGATTAGGGTTGGGGTAGGAGGTTAGATTAGGATTATGGTTAGTGTTAGGAGGATAGGATTAGGGAGTTAGGATTAGGGTTGGGGTAAAAGGTTAGATTAGGATTACAGTTTAGGGTACGAGGCTATAGATTAGGATTAGCGTTGGGGTAGGAGGTTAGATTAGGATTACGGTTGGGGTAGGAGGTTAGATTAGGATTATGGTTAGTGTTAAGAGGTTAGGATTAGGTAGTTAGGATTAGTGTTGGAGTAGGAGGTTAGATTAGGAATAGGGTTCAGGGTAGGATGTTAGGATTAGGATTACAGGAATGGTTAGGGTTAGGTTTAGAGTAAAGGTGTGAAGATGTTGCTTAACATGTGAGCTAAGGCAGCCTGTCAATCATTTACTGCCCCGCCCCTTCCACTAAGGAGGAAATGACATCCTTTAACACTTGAGGATGCTTTTGACAAAACAAGATCTTTCTCCTCAATTATCCTTTCACCCCCCCGCCCCCCCAACATGAGAGAGGCCGGATGAGGCTTTCAGGGGGCGGCGGCCATAAAGTAATTTGTCAAATGTGATTTCCGTGCATTAGCGCTGTTTGCTCCGTCTCGCTAAAGGAAAAGAGATCGAGTTGCCTTAGCAGCACCGTTCTTCCTGCTCAGGCAGAGGGGGGAGTTGGTCCTGATGGTCCTACTGGTCCTGATGGTCCTGCTGGTCTTGCTGGTTTTCCACGGCAGCCTGTTGAGGCTTCAAACAAAGTCGATTCCTGTCTTGATTTTCCTTCTGGTGTTCTTTAAAGCACTTTTTCTTTCTTGGGCGACCATCTTGGATTTCCTCGCCCTCGCTTCATGACGCTGTCGGCGTCCAAACATCCTCCGGCCTTGCACATCAAAGCTCCGTCAACACCAACATGGCCGTACCTTCCATACGGGATGGGGGGTTGTTGGCTTGAGGCTCGGACCCCCGTTTAGCCCCAGGAGCGCGTTTCCACGCCACAAAGTAGGCGGAGACTCCTTCGCTGAGCCAGCAGGAAACGCCTGAGGTGGAAGCTCAGCCACTGATCACCATCCAGAAGAACATTCCGCCTCCGCTCGCCTTCTCTGTCGCCACGCTGATCCCACACCAGCAGGTGACGCTCCTCAGAGAGCCTCCACAATACCATGGCGTGGACGACCACGCCATCTTCCTGGTGTGGATGAGCTACGCCATGAAGTGGTGGCGGTGGCGCTTGTCAGGCTGGTGGGGGCGCTAAAGTGCGTATGGTGACTGGGTGTCAATGATGCTGGCAGCCTGCGTGGCCAGGGTGGGGGGGCCCGTGTGTGTGTGTGTGTGTGTGTGTGTGCGGTTACCAGGGAAATGGATGTGTCGGCCTCATCAGAGTGTCTCCAGCTGGTGGAGAGGCTTCGGAAGCGCCGCCTTGGCAACGTTCCGGTCAGGGGGGAGTTTGCATCTGTGCCACCTTGGCACCGACCCGGAATGAGGCTGTGGAGGTGCACATGGGGCGCAGGGTGGGCGGGGCTATGAGGGCACGCTGCCACAGGGGGGCGCTATTGTGTTTTTACATTGGAAAGACATAAATACATACAATGAAATGCTTAGTAAATCTATGTTTTTTCAACAAAAAATAATTCATTGCAGATTTAGGAGCAAATAAGTCATCACGTTATGACAATGAAGTCATAGATTCAAAGAATAAAGTCACATTTTTTTGGAAGAAAGTTGTGTTTCAAGAATAAAGCTGCAGTTTTTATGAGTGAAGGTATTAAATCATAGTAACATTTCGAATAAAAACACTTCTTGTTGCATTATATGAGCTAAAACAACATTTTTGTCGCCTTAAAATCACATCTTTCCCTTAATTAATTTTAATTAATTAAATTAATTCAACTTGCCTTTTCTTGATTTTTTCAACTTAAATTGTGTTTTTCCTTCCCTTTTCTTCCTTATAATTCTCACGTTTCCCATAAAATATTATTTTTGACAATTTTAAGTTTAATATTAATAATAATATATTAATATTGCAACTTTAGTCCCATGAAATTAGTTTTTAAATTCAATGTAATTTTTTATTTTACATTTTTTATATTCCATTTTTTTAGATAAATATCTTTTACCTAGAAATTACGTTTTGTAATATATAATTGCAAAACACAATACATCATTACAATAAGCCATAAAATATTATACCATAAAAAATAGTTTTGTATTGTGATAATAATTACACATTGTTTTTTTTAATATTACGGAATAAAAGCCAAACACCATTTATGTATGTCAACTCTAAAACAAACATGGTTCTAGTCAGTTTCATGGACACACCGAACATCACAACAATGTCTTTATTATGAGTGCATATGTGGTCTAAATTAGGGGTCACCCACACGGTGCCCACTTCCACCAGGTCGCATCTAAGACCACATGAATCTCCCACCAGACTGTTCTAAAAATAGTCCAAATAGCACCACTTACTTTCCGTTCTCATTTGCTGCTTTAAGTTAACGTGTGATTAAAGGCTTCTCCCATTTACGACACTAGATGGGTACCTGAATGCACCAGGGCAGCCGTGCAGGTGTCAGAGTTGTCGTAACATCTGATGTTCAGCTAACAGTTCAGCCTATAAACGTGAGTAAAATGCTTATTTCTCGTTCCTTCAATGATATATATACACGCTGTCTGTACTCTTTAATATTTTAGTGCCGAGCTAACTGCTGAGCTAAGTTAACCTCGTCAGCATTACCACCAATTGATATTGTTAGCATGCTATTTCGGTGTGTTTAGTGTACTGCTTATAGCGGAGATGTTATGTTGCTGTGCATTTGTTTATGTTTCTAACTGATAGCTTTATAAACATTGCAGGGTAGATGAATATCATGAATTATTCCTAATAACACATAGTTAAAGGCAAATTGAGCCAATTTGCTATTTAAGAAGTGTGTATCAAACTGGTAGCCCTTCTCATTCATCACTAGCCAAGAAGTAACTCTGGATTTCAAACAAAAAACAAAAACAGAAATGCAAATAAAAACAATACGTGGATATTCTATTCTATTTTATTCTATTCTATTCTATTCTATTCTATTCTATACACTCACTTTGTAACCCTTAACGCTAAGTACATTTTACTGCATCCCAGAAAATTCACTTAAACCATGTGAATTCATCTTAAATGACATGGTGTTTTTGAACGCAACTCTTCATTGCTCATCATAAAACAGTTGGGTTGAGTTTTATTCAAATAATCTGCTATTAAAGGAACCATCCATCCATCCATCCATCCATTCATTTTCTATCCTCACTAGGTTCGCGTAGGTATGCTGGAGCCTATCCCATCTGACTTCAGGCCAGAGTTAAATAAGTGTTAGGTAAATATATTTCCCAGAAAATTCACTCAAAACATGTGAATTCATCTTAAATGACATGGTGTTTTTGAACGCAACTCCTCATTGCTCATAATAAAACAGTTGGAGTCTGATTCCAATAATCTGCTATTAAAGAAACAATCCATCCATTTTCTATCCCTACTATGGTCACGTGGGTATGCTGGAACCTATCCCAGCTGACTTCAGGCCAGAATTAAATAAGTGTTAGATTAATATATTTTTCAGACATGTGTGCCATCTCTTAACATGATTTGAATTCAGTTAATGTAGTACTGTAAATACATACAAATATACATAATCCTGCCCTATAATTGATCCTTCTTTCAATAAAATATGGTAAAATTGGGCACATTGCAAACATAGTGCAATATGGTGATTAATCATGATTTATTAATTTGAAAACTGTGATAAATCAGATTTAAAATGTTTATTATTGACAGCCCTAATTATTAGTATACTGTACATAGTATATTTGTTTTATCTGAAAATGAGCTTTTTTTTGTGTGTAGATGTTTTTTTGTTTGTGTAAAGATTAATTTTGATTGTTGTAATATTAGTTTTGATGTGATAAAGTCATGCCTTTGAGTTCTTCCTTGCAGGGATGGGGGTTCAGATCCTGGATGTGGTCTATTGTGGTCTCTTGTTGCCTCCTTTGAGGATCTTTGGTGATTAAGGGCTGTATTAATAATGACTTGACTTGACTTGAAGTCCTGTGACCTTCTTGTATCATTGTCCATTTTGGCAACCATCATCTGGGGGCTGGGGTAGGTTCCAGCGTACCTTACAGTATGTCCCCTCATATCCTCTCAATCGCAACCTTTTCCAATCCATAGTGATGTAAGTTTTCCATCATTCCGATGTTTACTACCTGTACATCACATTCCCAATTCATCCGTCTTTGCTGATGTGTCGGGTGTTCCTAATGAAGTGTCCAGCCAGCGTATGGACGAATGAAGAGCTCCTCCCCCTCGCGTGTCCTCTGCCTCGTCGTTTCCGTCGTCATTTTTCTTTCCTCGTCTCTCCATTAGTCACCGGATGGCGTCGCCCTCATTCATCCTTCTTTTCCTCCTCGCCTTCTGCTCCTTTAGCCTGGTCTCCTTGAAACTTCTCCCCTATGTCCTCCCGTCCGTCTGTCCTCCCGCGTCTCGTCCTTGTGGACGCAGCTGCAGTACCCTCGCCCTCCGTCAGGGGGGAGGGCGCCAACACTTACTTTTGCTAGAACGCTCGCTGAACAGAGTTTTTCCCGAGCTCGCGAGGACGATGAGATGATGTTCTTCCCGAGGACACGTCCGCACTTCCTGTGAAAGGTTGCTGAAATGTCTCCGATAGGTCTACTTCCTGTTGCAGCCTGTCACCGATCAATCACGGCGGTCAGGTGTTTGAGGAGCGGCCCATTAGAGAGGAGAACCTCCCAAAGGTCAAATGATGGTGTGTGTGTGTGCGTGTGTGCGTGTGTATGTGTGTGTGTGTGCGTGTGTGTGCGTGCTGGCCTTTGTTAGCAGGAATCCTTAAAGAGTTGAGATGAATAATTCCCACACAGTGCTGACATCCAGGCCTGATGTGAAATATGCATGGCCATGAGGCGGAGGTGTTTATGGGGGGGTGGGATTGGGGGGGGGGGGGGGGGGGTGCCAAGCATCTTGTGGTTTTTCATGTGTCCCTGAGAATATTTCCTAATGAGCGAGGCCTGCTGTGATTTGTGCAGACGCTCTCAAGACGCCGTCAACTTTTCAAAGCGGCCGCCCCCCCCCCCCCTCCCTCGCTAAAATGACACTTTGAAAGGAAGTTGTGAGACGGACGTGGCTCAGCAGCCGGAGTGATGTTTCCTTTGCTTTATTTTGAAAGGCTGCGCTTTGAGAAGTCAGCGGGATGATTAGAAGGCTCGTCTTGTCGGGTCATTTGAATCCAAAAGTGGAGAGGTGAGCACAACTCCTCGTGAGGAACTTTGTGTCGTTTAAAGGCCACCTCTTGTCAAGCCCCCCACTCTCCCCCACCCACTGAGGGGGGCTGACTTGGGCGAGTAGAAGGAGAAGCTGAGCGAAGTCGAACTTTTCTTTGTCGTCTTTTGCACTTTTCTTCTTCGACAACTTTGGTGCAAAAGTATCGGGCCACCCTTGGGTCCGCTACCTCAGCAAAGGGATCCGTTTCAAACATGTTGCTTCCTGTTTGGTGCAAAGTCAAGTTCAAAATAAAAGCATGGCAGTATGATTCATCAAGCTGTCCATGGAACAGAAATCCAACCACCCGTTTTCTACCGCTTGTCTGAGGTGGGGTGATGGGTCACCCTTCTGGTGGATCCCGATGTGTACCCAGACCAGTTGAGAGACATAGTCTCTCCAATGTGTCCTGGGTCTTCCCCGAGGCCTCCGAGCAGTCGGGCTTGACCGGACCAGATGCCCGATCCACCTCATCTGACTCCTCTGGATGCAGAGGAGCAGCGCTTTTCCTCCGAGTTTCTCCCGGATGACGGTGCTCCTCGCCTTCACGGCCGCTTGTACCCGCCATCTTGTCCTCGGCTCACATCCTGCCACGCCCGAACGTGAGCCGTCATGAAAGATGTGTTTACCTCGCTGCTGTACATCAGCACATTCATGTTGCACCAGTCATCCAACACAGAGAGGAACATATTCCATTCCCAAGTGTCTTACTGGTTTCTCTCGTCTTAGCGCCCATCTCACTCGCCTTCTGCTGTCCTCGCTCTCTGGCCTCCTTTTTCCCCGCTTTGCTTCCCACCATGGTTAGCTTAGCACCTGGAGTGCACAGATTTGGCGAGTGACCTTAGCCACGCCCAACAGAGTGTCTGAATGGCCAAGCCCTGCGAGACAACCAATCACAGGAGGCGTTCTGTATTCTATAGAAACTTCAGAATGGAAATGAAGTGATTTTCCATAAATACGTACATTAGCATGAGCTTATTTGCTTCTTTTCCCTGAAAGTAATTCTGCTTGAAATTACTTTTTTTGTTGTTTATTAGCCCCCCCTCCCCAATGTGTTGGGTGGTTCCTGCTCGCAACAAAAAAGTGGGCCGCTCACTTTGCAATTAGGAGTTCTTTATAAGGCTGGGAATGATTTGCTTTTTAAAAACAAACAAACAAAAAAGTGACTTTCAAGTGGGAAGAATATTTAATTGTTTTTTGATGACTTAGGCGCGTGCCGAGGGAATAGGCCTTTGTAAATATTTAAACACGTTCCGCAGCACGCCGCATTTCCATTCTGCCATTAATGTTTTTAAATGATTGTTATTGTCAGCTGGCGCACACATTTGGAGGGGAAAATGGCTGGGCTAAAAATAGCACGGGCAAAACAAACAAACAAATAAACAAACAAACACATTGGAAAGGAAAAGTTGCTATTTTTCTTTCCTCCTGTGGCCAGAGGGTGGCAGCAGTGAGCTCGCAGGCCGAGACACACGGCTGCCACTCAAGCGTTCTAATTTATCATCCATTTCTTTTATAGCCGGGGTGTGCACACACACTCACTGTAATCATTATCTGGACTCAAGTGTTGCCGTGGCAACCACCCCCCCCTTTTGCTGCTCCCGCTTGCTGGGAATGAGAGAGTGTGTGTTGTTTGACTTGGTGAAAAAGAGCCAAGCAAGGGCCTTGTTCTTTCGTTTAGGCCTTTGCTACACGCACACACACACACACATGCACACACACACACACATTATGTGATACATCGTTTGCCGCCATCCCAGGACATCTTTTTGTTTATTTTCTAATAATTCTTATTTAAATACCACAGAAAGTATTTCATCCCCAGCTTCAGAATTTGGGAAACTTTTTTGGAGTAAAAATGTTTGTAAAGTCGCAGTGAAGTTCACGCTCCTTTTTGACCTAGCATGTTTTTGGAAAGGAAGGAAAACATGCCAACTCCACACAGAGGTGGCCAAGAATGGAATTGAACTCGGGTCTCCTAGCTGTGTGGCCTGCACGCTAACCACTTTTTGGTTCATTTTTTAATTATTCATTTTAGGAATGATATCTATTCTTTCAATGATGTTATTTCATTGATAGATATTTACTTTATATGAAGCAGGGGTCTCAAACTCAATTTACCTGGGGGCCACTGGAGCTATGGTCTGGGCAAGGCTGGGCCGCATCAGAAAAAAAACTGCATTTATTAAAAACAGAAAAATATACAAACTTTTTCATGCTTTGGTTCCAATTTTCTACAAGAAAAGCTCTGATAAAACATTCCACTGTTCTCAAATATCTTCATTTTTATTTTTATGCACAAAATAAGATGAAAAATAAATAAACAAATCAAGAATAAAGAAAATCAATCAATCAGTAATAAATAAATATAATAATAATAATAATAAAACGGCAAATAATAAAACTTAAGAAACCACATATAGTTGGTGGGTAGACAAATTATTTTTTTCAGATTAAAATGAACAAAGCATTATTAGAGCCCTGTAGACATGACAAAACACGACTATAGTCACATATTGCGCAACTGCAGGGTCTTGAGACACATGCTAACTCGCAAACTAGAGAGCTAGCGACCTAAACGGTAGCCTTCAAGTTATTTCCTTTAAACTTAAATAGCCAAAAACTTACCACTTCCACACGGATAGGGAGGATAACTATTAACAGTTATTTAACCTTTAACATGAACATTAATCAAACGTAATAATTTTTTCTGGGTACATGATACCATACAGCATCCATATCAAACTTGCGCGGGCCGCACTAACATTAAACTTTCATATCAAGGCGGGGGCCTCAAACTAGTGTCCTGCGTGCCACATTTGGCCCGTGGGCCGTGCGTTTGAGACCCCTGATATGAAGTGAACGACATGAATCTCGCATTATTTATTTTATTTTGTCATGATGTTTTTAATCATACGTATTAATTGAACGTTGTTTATCCTGCTTCGGTGTCTTTGCTGTTTTTCAGCGTGACGTCCCATGGGATTTTGACATGCTGCCTAAAATGGCCCATAAAGCTGAAGTCCGAGTGAGATGACTTTGGAGTTTTTTATGGTAAAAATGTCTAACGTGTGTAAGGAATCCTTCTGATAAACTTGGATGCTAATCTAATCTAATCTAATCTAAAATTCACCAAGTCATTGAGCTAACAGCAACGTCATTGCGTGAAAGCGGGAAAAAAAAACGCCAAGATGCAAAATCACGTCTGCGGTTGATCATAAACGCTTTTTCACGTGACCAACTTTTGATTCAACGCCTTTGAGGTCTGCGCTTTCTTCACCCCCCCTCCACCCCGGGGGCTGCTCTTTGGACACCCCGGGTCCTAAAATGGCGTCCAAGCCGGCAGTCAGGAGCATGGTCGGCGAGCAGGGGAGTCGAATAAAAGACAAATGAAGACAAACAACGCGATGCCGGCTTTACGGCGCTCACGTGCACCGCCTCGCTGTTAGCGCTAATTCTTTTCATTAGAGCTAACGCCGTGCACCTTAATAAGAGGACGTTATTGCTGTGCTTTATTCACTTCCGCTCGTTGCTGCTGATATCGAGTGATATCACAATTTGATGTTGTACTATTGCAGATACCGAGTGATATCACATTTTGATATTGTACTATTGCAGATACCGAGGGATATCACATTTTGATATTGCAATCTTGCTGATACCGAGCAATATCACATTTTGATACTGATATCGGGCTGACATCCCTACTTGTAATATTATGTAAAAATAGCATTTCAGTAGTATACAGTTGAAATGTCATTTTTTACTTGTATGAGAAACAAAGTCAACTAAATAAAGTTGTCATTTTAGGAAAATGAGGTTCATGAAGTCATATTAGGAGCTGCAAATGAATGACAAACGACAAAGCTGAGATGATGACTTGCTAACATATGGCATGCGTGCCTGTGCCTTTAAGAGCGCGGCGTGCTCGCCACCGCGGGCCTAATGTCATTACTGTGTACAAACTTGGTGTGACAGAGGCAGATTGATGACATTTTATTGTTACTGCGTCACCACTATCAAGTCTTGTTGGGAGAGACGCCGCGCAACAACAGCAGCAAATTGAACACACACACACTCACACACACACACACACTCGGATGCAGAGAGGAAAAAAGCTGAGTTTGAGTGTGCCATCGCTATTTGGATGGTGCTATCATGTTAGCGTCGCCCGCATGGCAGATGCACGGGGAGCAAAAATAGGTCAGCGAGATGCCACGCTGCTAAAAACACGCTAAACCTCAACGTGCACGCTTGACTTTTCTATTTCACAACACTCTCTGCACGCTTTTGCACACATACCGGACCCGACAAAAGACTCACACGTCATCATCGCTCCCGACATTGGCACACAGTGGACTCCGAAGTCAACCAAAATTCCAAAAATGGCAGGGAAATTCAAAAAATTCAAATATTACAATATTCAAAGAAATACATAGAAGTACACGAATGAAAGATACCAACGAACGTGGAACGAGTAATTCGAAGGAAGTATAAGGTATCATTCATTCAGAAGACACATTGAAAGAGCTTCTGCAGTATTCACCTCTGGTCACTAGAGGTCAGTATGTCACTTGATCTTTCATTTATTATTCATTCATTCACCGCTTTTTCCTCATGAGGGTCGCAGGGGTTGCTGGAGCCTATCCCAGCTTTCTTCGTGCGAGAAGCGGGGTACACCCTGGACTGGTCACCAACCAATCACAGAGCACATATAGACAAACAACCATTCACACTCACATTCATACCTATGGACAATTTGGAGTCTCAAATTAACCTAGCATGTTTTTGGAATGTGGGAGGAAACCGGAGTACCCGGAGAAAACCCACGCATGCACGGGGAGAGCATGCAAACTCCACACAGAGATGGCCGAGGGTGGAATTGAATCCTGGTCTCCTAGCTGCGCGCTAACCACTTGACCGCCGTGCTGCCCCTTTCATGTATTATGTTATACTTAATACTTACACATTATTAGTATTTGAAGTTTTTTGTCTTGCACAAAAAGTAAATATTTTTCACAGTGTTTCTAGCAGGAAAAGAAAATAATGCTAATTTATTGATAGAGTTAAGGATCTTTGATGATGTCTCACTCAGAGGAGAAATTAATAATAATCATTTAATGGTTGTAGAATTGGAATGAATGATATTTTTAGCCTTTATGTGGTCTTGGCAGCGTATGCTCATGTTTGCCCTCTGATAGGCCGAGAGGTGTGTGTGGGGAGGAAGAGGGGGGGGGGGGTTGCCACAGCCACCCGCAGCTTGGCGCCGCTCCACCGCCATGAAGAGCGCTGCCACTCACTGATGACATCATCATCATCAGGCCGTGACACGGTGACGGCCCCCCCGACCACCCTGTAATGCCACCTGTTCGGGGGGTGGTGGGGGGTGACAACCACTCAATCATCAATCATGGCAAGGAAACACAACTCTGACGGCAGAGAGAGAGAGTTGCCGTTACCGTGGCAACCGTCATATTTCGCTGGCTAACAAACACATCCACATGCTAGCGTAAATAACACGGCCCCGTTCTTCTAATCTTCACGTCTTACATCATTCTTTGTAAAGCAGGAAGTAGCCTGCTAGCTACCTAACAAACACATCCACAAGCTAACGCACATAACCCAGCCCCCTTTTCTAATCTTAACGTCTTACATCATTCTTTGTGAAGCAGGAAGTAGCCTTCTAGCTAGCTAACAAACACATGTACAAGCTAACGCAAATAACACAGCCCCCTTATCTAATCTTTACGTCTTTTGTGAACCATGTAGTAGCATGCTAGCTAGCAAACACATTGGCAAGCAAAAATATGCCGTCGCACAACAGTCTCGAGTAGAATTTATTTTAATGATGTAACAATTTTCCCCCCAAATGTTTAGCGCTCATGTAGCGCCAAGTAATTAGCAATGAGTAGCACTTGTTTTTCTGAACGGAACAACGTAGCTAGCGCAGTTTGCACGCCGGTCACACCGCGCTTTCGGCATTAGTATTCTCTCCTGTCGCTGTTAGCATGTTGCGGACGTTAAATTAATTTCACCGGCAAATAGTTTGTCATTTGTGCGGCAAATAAAAGCCGTTGTTAGCTTTGATGATTTGATGAGCGGGCAAATAAACAGACACACACGAGCCGCATGTCTTTGATTTATTTTGGCTTCACCTTGGGTGTGTTGAAGTTAAAAATAGATGGACGGCGAGGAGGGGGAGGAGGAGAAGGAGGAGAATGGGGGCCACATATTAAAAGTGCTTCTGGCTAACAAAGCCTGCGTCATTTAGCCGCCGTATCTCTCAAGACGCTTTTGTCTTCCTTCACTTATCGCAGCATTCCGATGTTATTACTCGGAATATTCCCCGCTCTTATCTTCACTGTGTTTTCTCCTCTTCCCACGTGTCCATCTTATCTCCTGACTTTTCTGTTTATTTGATAGACGCGGCGTAGAAATGAGAGCAAACTTTCTTCATGTTGGTGCTGCTTTGTTTTGGGAATACAAAGTACACTTAGTTTCTTCTTTTGTGACAAATGACAGTTCCGAGTACCTGACCTTCTTGGAGTCCATCAGGGGTTGTGTTGGAGAACACTCCAGCTGGTGACTTTGTCGTTCTACTGGGAGACTTCAAGGCCCATGTGGGCAATGACGGTGTGACCTGGAGGGGTGTGACTGGGAGGCACAGTCGTCTGTGCGAAACACAGCTTGTCCATAAGTGCACTTAGCACCAGGACACCCGAGGCCGCTTTGTAGTCGTATCATCAGACCTGCGTCCTGGTTCTGGACACATGGGTGAAGAGAGGGGCTGAGCTGTCAACCAATCACCTGGTGATGAGTTGGATTAGATGGCCGGGGGAGGATGCCGGACAGACCTGGGAGACCCAAACATGTAGTGAGGGTTTGCTGGGAACATTTGTCAGAGTATCCCATTTGTCGAGTCTTCAACTCTCACCTCCGACGGAGCTTCACCTGCATCTCGGGTGAGGACCAGATATTGAGTCCGAACTGGCCCTATTCTGTGCCTGCTTTGCTGGGGAAGCTGATCAGAGCCGTGGATGTTGAGGGACTGTCACGGCTCTCCGGAACCATCCCGGAAGCCTTCCCCGGTGAGGTGTTCCGGGCATGCCCAGCCGGGAGAAGGCAGACCTAAGAGACGCTGGAGGTATTATGTCTCACAGCTGGCCTGGGAATGTCAGGAGGTGGGCTTCCCTATTCAGACTACTGCCCCCGCGACCCGGACAAGCGGAGGAAAATGGATAATTATTATGGGATGTAGCTTAGACATACAGTAAAGTCCCTGCTTGACATCCAACTTTATTGCTAGGAAAATACCACACAAATTCATCCTTCCATCCTTCTTTCCTTTGTGCTTCCTGTCTGTCCTTATCTCCTGTGTCCTACTCTTCATTTTTGTCTTCCTAATTAGACGTCCTCTTCAACTTTTACTCTGAAGGAGCCTCTTCAGTGCTGCCTTTGTCTTCTCACACACACACTTACACACTGCCAAGTGTAGTGTGTGTGTGTGTACCAAGTATTAGCATAGTATTATTGTACATATAGAGTACACTGTACAGTACACACACTGACATGATGAGCTTAGATGCACAAACACTCATATGGAATGAGAGATGTCTCACTATGGCGGGGGAGACATTAGTGTGTGTGTGTGTAAGTTGTCTGGCCTCCCTCCCCTCTTTCCTTCCTAATACATTATGCCCCCCCCCGCCCCCCAGCTTGCCTTAACATCCTCATGTCAACACACCAGGGAGCTGGCGTGTGGGTGTGCGTGTGTGTGCGTGTGTGCGATAAAGGCAGCATGAGGCTGCACTGCAGGAAGTGACATCATAGCAGGGGTTAAACACACAACTTTACCTTCATTTATAATCCCACCCACCTGACATCATCACCCCTCACTCTCTCATACAAAGTACTTATTCGCACTCTATATAGTACCAATCATACACAGACTATACACACACTCACATAAATACTCTTTTTTTATACACATAAATACTGTAAATAATACACATATAATACACATATTCACATACATTTTCATGATGGGGTTGGGGTGGTGGGGATGGAATGCTTCCACGGGAAGCCACATTTCATTCAATAAACCCTTAAACCAAGTCTTTATGCTAGCTAGCAGGCTACTTTCTGCTTATCGGGACCTATGAGAGATGCTAACCATGCTAACCTCCACACACTAATAATAACCTTGAAAAAAGACAAAAATCGACACAACATTTTTGGCCAAAACCAAATCATCCATAAAAAGATTTTGTGTCCCCACAGAATCTGACATCATGGCAGCCCTGTGGCTGTCCCCCCACAGAATCTGACATCATAGCAGCCCTGTGGCTGTGTCCCCACAGAGTCTGCCATCATGGCAGCGCTGTGGCTGTGTCCCCACAGAATCTGCCATCATGGCAGTTCTGTGGCTGTGTCCCCACAGAATCTTACATCATAGCAGCCTTGTGGCTGTGTCCCCACAGAATCTGCCATCATGGCAGCGCTGTGGCTGTGTCCCCACAGAATCTGCCATCATGGTAACGCTGTGGCTGTGTCCCCACAGAATCTTACATCATAGCAGCCTTGTGGCTGTGTCCCCACAGAATCTGCCATCATGGCAGCGCTGTGGCTGTGTCCTCGCAGAGTCTGCCATCATAGAAGAGATTTGGCTGTGTCTCCATATAATCTGCCATCATAATACAGAGGTGTGGTTGTGTCCCCGCAGAGTCTGCCATCATAACAGAGAGATGTGGCTTGGCATGACGTGCCTGCGTTGGTGACACTAAAACTGTGAAGGTGATTAATGAAATAAACGAGTTAGCGTGCTATTTTTGACAGGCCTAATCATAATAAAAAGCTCCAGCAGTCTTTGTCTGGCCTGTCGCTTATTCAAATCTTTTTCATTTTTCCCCGCATTTCGGCAGCTTTGCAGCCACGACGCCATTATGCACGCGTTATTGTGCAATTCATCACCAATAATAGATTTGTTTACGGGGCCGTCCCCCCTCCAGCCCCCCCGCCGCTCAGGGGGCTGCATTCTTGCAGCTAATAATAATAGGTGTTGTATAATGAAGCTAATGCTAATAGATGTGCTGGGAGGGATAAAGCAGCCTTGATCAGTCGACTCGCACCTCAATTGTCTTCAAAGCCATCTTTAATGGACCCGTGCCGTCCTGGGAAACCTCTCTCTCTCTCTCTCTCTCTCTCTCTGTGAGTCTGTGTGTGGATAAGCGAAAGCAACACACCGCTGGGAATGTACACACACACACACACAAACACCAGCAAGCACCCGTGGGGGTCTTCCTCCTCTGAGGGCTCTCTGGTGTAAACGTGTTAAAGTCTTTGGCTTGTCTTGAATAAATCTGTCTTTTAGTCCTCGTCTTCGCTCTTTAAACACGACGCCTCCTCACCATGCCCAGGGATAGCGACTTTACGTGTGTGTGTGTGTGTGTGTGTGCTTTAACAGCTATCCTCGGGATAAAACGCTAAAAATATTGACAATAAAGCAGCATACAAAGTGTAGAGTAACAGTAGCAAATATTCCAGAGGAAGATGCTTATCTCAGACGGGATCGACTTAGGAGGCCTCCACTGTTAGGATATGTCGACATAAGCGGCAAAGCCAAAGCAATACGCCTCTCAAGTCATGCAGTTCCAGCTCATAGCATTGTATATACTATGAGCATAGTGTGTACTTTTAGCATATTAGTAACATAGTACATACTATTAGCATAATACATCCTATTAGCATTTTAACACAGTACATACAATAAGCATATTAGCATGGTATATACAATCAGCATATTAACATAGTACATACTATTAGCATAGTGTACACTATTAGCATATTAGCACGGTACGTACTATTAGCATATTAGAATAGGTCAATCTAATAGCATAGTGTATACTATTAGCATAGTCCATACTATTAGCATAATTCCTACTATTAAAATAGTGCATCATATTAGCATAGTGCATACTATGAGCATATAACATAGTGTAGTGTTCCTTTTTTCATTCTATGATTGTCATCACCTTTTTGCCCTTGGTGGGTTCTTGGGACTTCTTTCACTTTAAGACTTCAATTAGTTTGAGTCGTTTGCTAAATGTTTGTATTCTTCCAATGAACTTTCTATAAGGTTAGAGGTCAACATCTAACGGAATGATGCACACACACGTAGACGCGGTAGACATCGACTTTAAGAGGAGGTGATACAGAGGAGATGATAGTGTTGTTGTTGACATGATCAGATGTAAAAACATGCACACGCTAGCACGCGGCCTCCACCGTCGCCTGATCTGCAGCCAAATGCACACACACACACACACACACACACACACACACACACAGAGAGAGAGAGGAGCGGTGTGTGTGTGTACCTTGAAAGAGCGCAATGAAGGCAGTCGGCGTGAATAAAGAGTCAAAGTGCTTCTATTTCTATTTCTGCTAACGAGAGGCAGTCAATGAGCTACTTGGGCATTCATGAGGATCGCTGACACTCGCTTTGCAGCCGCCGCCAATCACACATGCACACATACACACACACACACACACACACACACAGGAGGCATTCCTTGGTGTTTCACCAAAAATAGACTGTGATCATCCTCCTCGCCTTTAGAGGTCAGCAGATGAGGTGACATCATTTAGATGTTTGATGATGAAAGCATCCTCTTAATAAATACACTCAGGTAGTATGGGGGTGTGTGGGTGTGTGTCAGATGAATGAACTTATGCACACACTGATGGAATATACGATGCCAACCATCCATGCTTCCATCCATCCATCATCCATCCATCCATCCATCCATCCATCCATCCATCCATCCATCCATCCATCCATCGTCTTCCATGTATCTGAGGAAGCCCAGACTCCTCCTCCTGGCGGATCCTGTGGTGTTCCCATACCAGTTGAGAGACACCTAATATACATCATATACCTAATATGTACCTTATACACCTAATATACCTCATAAACCTAATGCGTACCTTATACACCTAATATACATCATACACCTAATATGTACCTTATACACCTAATATACCTAATAAACCTAATGTGTACCTTATACACCTAATATACATCATATACCTAATATGTACCTTATACACCTAATATACCTCATAAATCTAATGTGTACCTTATACACCTAATATCCCTCATATACCTAATATGTACCTTATAAACCTAATATACATCATAAACCTAATGTGTACCTTATACACCTAATATACATCATATACCTAATATGTACCTTATACACCTAATATACCTCATAAACCTAATGTGTACCTTATACACCTAATATACATCATATACCTAATATGTACCTTATACACCTAATATACCTCATAAACCTAATGTGTACCTTATACACCTAATATACATCATATACCTAATATGTACCTTATACACCTAATATACCTCATAAACCTAATGCGTACCTTATACACCTAATATACCTCATATACCTAATAGTATGTACCTTATACACCTAATATACCTCATATACCTAATATGTACCTTATACACCTAATATACATCATACAACATATAGGTCCCATAGGCCACATACATAGTACATCATATAGTAGGTCTTATAGGTCATATAGTTCTTTTTTTTTTTTTTTTTTTTTTTTTTTTTTTTTTTCCTTTTTTTTTTTTTTTTTTTTTTTTGTCCCGTCCAGCCATTGGGGCAGATAGTATTGTTGATCTAAATGCCCTTACATGCTAGACAGATTTGCTCTGTGTCAGGAAAGGTGTTGGCTACAACTTCCCTGTACCATGAAATTTTATTTGCCGTTATTTGATGTCTTTGTTATGCCATTTGGGACGACCGGACCGGAGCAAGAAGAAGAACAGAAAAGAAGAAGAGAGAAGAGAAAGGTGGGGTCGGGGGGGGGGGGGGGGGGGGCAGTAGAGGGAGAGACAAAAACAGCAGCAACAAGAATTCCCAAAACAACAACAGTGACAAACAGAACAGTTAAATGTCAATGATGGCTAAGGGTCACACTGGAGATGATATCAGTGGAATGAAACAGTCCAACTTACCAATAGCAATAGTAACAATGAGGACATGACCCATGATAGTAAACACAATTGCAACCATACAGTTACAGTAATTAAAATCTCATTGCTTGGCATCATTATTACTGTAATAATAGCATACCAATACTATATAAACATCAGGGATAAGAGAGTAGATTGTATAGAGAAGCACCCATGTGCTGTGGGTGCCCATATGGAGGTGTGTTGTGTATGTGAATGCGAGTGTGTGAATGTGTAATTGTCACTGAGAATGACAAAAGGAGAGAGACTGCCTTCTACCACCCAGCAAACCCCGCCCCGCGCAGCCAGGTCAAGCCCCCACCGCCAGAGATCCTCCGGCCCCGTGGGTGTGGGCAAAGCCAGGGCCGACTCCCCAAGACCCGCCCCCGAAGCAACTCCCCGAAGAGACCAGCAAGAGGCCATGGAGGAGCAATCCCAACCGGCAACAGGGCGCCAGCAGGCCGGAGGAGAGCCGCACCCCCGAGACCAGCGGGAGACCATACCCTACTAGGGCAGAAGGGCATCGAAGGCCACACACCCGTGGGCACAGGGGCGTCCCTGCCGGCCGGAAGGGAGCCCGTCCACGGCCGGAGGCACCGCCTCCCGCCCCCCACACACCCCCAGGAAGCAGAACCCGGCCCGCCCCAGGTAACCCCAGGCCCGACCACCGACATAGGACCGCCCCGGCCAGGACAGAAGAGGCCCGGGCACACTGCCCCATGGAGGACCGGGCGGTTGAGATGGAACACCCTACGCCAGACCCCCGCAGAGCCCCCCCCCCCCGTATATCTACATGGCCATATACCCACATACACATCCACACATATACATATATATATACATATATATATAATTATAATAAAACTAATCATTAATTATCTAAGTATTTAAAACAATAAATACATAAAATAAACTCAGACACATGCACACCCCATCCACTCAATACACACACATGCTGTGGACGTCCCCGGGTGGGGTGTCCGGGGCATCACAGGGTGGGGGACCCAGGGGTCCCAGACCCACAACCAGGCCCCGAGCCCAGGGAGGTACGGACCGCCAAGGCATAGCACCCCCAGACTCCCCTCGACCACGGCATCAGGGCTACTGCAGTGTGGCAGACAAAGGAGCGGGCGAGGGGAGGAGGCCCGCACATGAGCAAGCGGAGGGGGCGAGCAGGCGAGTGGTGAGGCGCTCCACTGCGCCGGCCGACATCCACCGGGCAGCTCACCCCCGTGAGGGAGAGCCATAGCTCCAAGTCACGGGGAGGCCACGCACCAGAGCCGAGGAGTTAAGACCAGCGCAAGGCCCCCGAAGGACCCCACCATCCACCGGGAGGGCCAGCCCCCCCCGCCCCCAGAACCAGCAGCGCTCCGCCCACGTACCGGAGAACCATCCCCGACGAGCCCTAAGGCAAGACTGGGGATGGGCAAAGACAGGGACAGCGATGCGGCAGAGCATAGGACCAGTGGCAGCAGACACCCAAACGCCCGAAAGAGCACCGCCCCCCCAGCAGGCCCCACCCCGAGGAGCATGCTCCCCATCCCCACACGCCACCCCGGCCCCCGTACCCACGAGCAGGATCAGGTCCCCTCCCAACACACAGCCCGGTCCCCGCAGCAGCCACCACAGCGCAACAACCCCAAGCCACCACCGTAGACTTCAGGCCACCAGCAGCGCGGACCCCACTGCCTGGAGGCCGGTGAACGCCCCCCCAAGGGCACGTTGGCGCCCGCGACCCAGGACAGATCCAGGGAGGTAGCGCCAACCATGACACCAGGGCAAGCCCCGGCGTCAGCTGGTTCCAGCGGGACCCCCAGGAAGGCCAGGCAGACCAGACCAAAATATCCTGCAGCCCAGGGCACCCCGAGCGAGCCGCCAAGCCCCAGCAGCCAGCGGGCCAATCGCGGGGGTAGGCAGTAGGCTCTCCGGTCCAGCCCGCTACACCTGTGTGTGTGAAGATGGTATTGTGTAGATAGTGCAATTAAAAATAGGCCTGTCCCATAGGGCTGACCTATGTGTGTGGTGTATGTGTATGTGTGTGTGTGTGTGTGGAAGGAAGCTGAGCAATGGTGGGTCCCCTGCCTGCCCAGACCCCCCCCCAGAACTGAGTGTCTAAGGTGCGGTTAAAATTGAAGGGTGACCAGCCAGAGGAATGCCGAGGACAAAAGGGCATCCGCAAGGAAACCCTTCGCCCCCGGCAAAACCAGTTGCAGGCCACCCCCCAAAGTCCTACATGTATGTGAGGTGGTGCAGTGCAGCAGGGAGGATCGGGGCCCCACACACGCCCACCCCGCACTACCGGCCAACCGAGCCGGGCAAGCCAGCCGCCCGGAGCAAGCCCCGGGCCACAGGACCAACCACGGGCCCCACCCAGCCCATCGTGGCGGCCAGTCCGGCCTGCCAGCTCCCCCCCGGAGGGCCCCACCAGAGATTGAGCCAGCTATGCCACCCCCGGACCACCAGGAGCCGCGGACAAACCACACGCCCCGAGGCTGCTCCTACAACCACCAGAACAGCAGGAACCGCGCCCCGGCAACACATCCGTCACCATGGCAGCCCAGGGAGTGACACCACAGAGACCGCAGGAGAACCGGGACCCGCATGGGGAAGAGCCCAACCCCACCCCCCGGGCTCGTGAGCCAAGAGTGCCAGGGCGGGACAGAGACACACACGCCAGGCAGCAGAGCCCACCAGGCAGACGATACCCCAACAGCCGCAAAAAGTGAATGCCCCCCCCAGTCCCACCCTCCACCACAGCGCCGACCCGTCTCCACCACATCTCCCATCCACCCACGGACCCGCCAAGTAGGACACCCCGGAGGCGGGAAGACCACCACCAGACCGGAGACAGAAGGGGCCAACCAGACACCGGCAAATAGCAGGGGCTGCCCGTGAGCCACCGGCCAGCCCCACCCCCCAACCCTTGGTCGAGGCCCCCCCCACGACCCAGAGCCCACCACCCCGCCCCCCAAGCAAGCCCCCCGCTAATTCCGGCCCACGCCGCGCAGAGCACCACCCCCACCGCTATCCGCCCCGCTACCCACGCACCCACAGCCAGCCCCCCACCCGCCCGCCCCACATCCACCACAACCCAGCCATCCCTCCACCGAGGGGAGGGAAGCAGGTAATGCCCCACCCCAGCACCGCACCTCCCCACCCAGAGCCCAAGCTGCACAAACGAGACCCCCCCTCCCGTATGAGCTTACCAGGCGCCCCACCCGGGGCCATACACCTACCATACACAAAAATTAAAATTGAGAATAAAAATAATAAAAAAAAAATAATAATAAATAAATAAATAAATAAAAATAAAGTAAAGTAATTGATAATAATAATAATAATAGTAACCATAATAATAATAGTAGTAATAATAATAATAATAATAATAACAATAATAATAATAATAACAATAATAGTAATAATAATAATATTTATTGATAGTTATGTATGTATAATAATGATACTACTATTGATACTTAATATATAATAATTTATATAAAATATATTTTCCAATAATTTAGATCTTTTAACTATTTTAGATATGATAATAATAAATATATACATGCATACCTACACACACACATATATAGCCATGTACATACCTAAGAGGGAAGGTTCTGCAAGGGCAGCGGGGTATAACCACCCGTGCCCACACCAAGGGCAGGGCCAAAGCCTCCCATGCCCACACCCCACGGTCCCACACAGTAGCCAGGCCAGAGCACCCAGGGCAAACCCGGCCCACCCCCAGGGGCGAGGGAGGCCGCGGAGGAACCAGCGCCACCGGACGCACACAGGCCCCCCCCAGCAGCAGCAGGCGCCCACCACCCACAGGATGCGGCTCCCCGTCTACCCACCACCCCGAGGGACGGCCTGCACCACCCCCGGGACGACCACCACCACCCCACCCACGCCCCATCCCCAGATCCGGACAGCCCCCCACCAACCCCCACCTGAACCTCCAGGGGGTCAGCCCAGCAGGAAGGGACAGAGATACACGGCACCCACCCGCTCACCCCCCAGACGCCAGGGCAACCCGGCGACCAAGACCATGCCCCAAGCCAGAGGAACGAGACCGCCAGGGGCAGAGACAGGCACACTCAGCCCTTCGAGAATTACAAAAAGAGATTAATTTAAGAGATTAATTATTGGAGCCCATATAGATTGAAATTCTGACAGTTGTTCTTTGGATTCAGCAGACATTCTCTCAATTGCTATATGATCTAACAGAAGATTTTTGTAAGAGGCTATGTTCAGTTTTTTTTTGGATTTCCAATTGATAAGAATGGTTTTCTTGGCAATGCTTAACGCTGTGATGAGGAGTTGTGTGTGATTTGTTTCTACGTTGACTGTAGAAAGATCACCCAACAAGCATAATACAGGTGAGGAAGGAATAGAGGTCCCAAGTGCCAAAGAAAGGTCCTCGCACACTGCTTGCCAGAAATTACTAATGGGGGCACATGCCCACATGGAGTGTAAATAATCATCTACTACATGATCTGGGCAGTATACACAGATGTTGGAGTCGGTTAGACCCATTTTAAACATTCTCTGCCCTGTGTAGTGTACTCTATGAATGGTTTTGAACTGAACCAACTGTAGGTTGGGATTTTTTATTAAACGGAACGAATTAAGGCATATTTGCTTCCAGAACTCAGGGTCACAGCTTGTAGATAAATCTAGGTTCCATTTGGAGACTGGGACCCCAACGGTGTTGTCACACTTTGACAAAAGAATGTACAACTTGGATAATGTTTGGGGAGCGGATATGTTTAAGAATTGGTCAATGGTGGGATAGCTTTCCCAAGATATGTTACGAAACCTAGCTCTAATTATGGATTTAATTTGTGAGTATTCAAGAAATGTATTCTGGCTTAACCCATACTGTGTAACAAGGTAAGTGAATGACACAAACTTTCCCCCCCTTATGATATTTTCCAAGCAACTTATTCCTTTGTCATGCCATGTTGTAAAATCCAAGGTTTTTTTTTTAAGCAATATATCAGGGTTATTCCAGATCGGAGTGTACTGGCAAGGATTGAGCGAGGACCTGGTTATTTTTAAAAATTCCCACCAAGCTGTCAGAGTGGTTTTAATATTTATGCTTATAAAACAATCGTGTTTCCTAAGGATTTGACTTATGAAAGGTAAGTTAAAGATGGGGATTTCTTGGCTAAATGATTGTTCAATGTCTAGCCATAACTGATCCAAGGGGTTAGGTTTTATCCATTTTAAGATATACTGTAGCCTATTTGCCAGGAAGTAATTGGAGAAATTTGGCAGTTCTAAGCCCCCACATTCTTTAGATTTTTGTAATGTTTTTAGGCTTATTCGTGCTGGCTTATTTTTCCAAAGAAATTTATTTATATATGAGTCTAATGACTTAAACCAAGTTATAGATGGTTTGGTTGGGATCATAGAGAACAGATAATTGATCCTTGGTAATATCATCATTTTCACAGTGGACACTCTGCCCATAAGAGAGATCGGCAAAGTTCTCCAACGTTCAAGATCATCCTCAATCGATTTCAACAGTGGGGTATAATTCAAGCTGATCAGGTCTGACAGATTGGAGGAAATGTTGATGCCCAAATACCTGATATTCCCTGAACGCAGTGGTATAGAGGGGGTGCTCTGGAAAACGAAATTAATGGGCAATACTATGGATTTAGACCAGTTAATAGAGTAGTCCGAGAAGGTGCTAAAGTTATTGATGAGTGTGATAGCTTGGTGAAGTGAGAAGTGTGAGTTTTTTAGGAAGAGTAACACATCATCAGCATAAAGGCTTATCTTATGATGAACATTTGTTGTCTGGATCCCTTTAATATTTCCATGTTGTCGAATAGCAGCTGCAAGAGGTTCAATAAAGATAGCAAACAATGAGGGGGAGAGTGGACAACCTTGCCTAGTACCTCTTTGTAAAGTGAATTCTGGAGAGATCAGATTATTGGTTCGAACGGAGGCCTTCGGGGTGCTATATAATATTTGGATCCACGTTCTAAATGACTCGCCAAAGCCAAATTTCTGTAGGGTTGCAAAGAGAAATTTCCAGTTAACTCTGTCGAATGCCTTTTCAGCGTCTAGTGAGACGATTGTGGTTTCCAAATTATGGATGATAGAATGATCAATCAGATTGGTTAAGCGGCGTACATTGTTAACTGAGTGTCTCCCCTTGATAAATCCTGATTGATCGGGATGTATTATATGAGGGGTAACTTTTTCCAGTCTTCTAGCTAATACTTTGCATATTATTTTAAGATCCGCATTAATAAGTGAAATTGGACGATAACTGGAAGGTAATGTTGGGTCCTTTTCTGATTTTAGCAAAAGACTGATTGTAGCAGAATTCATATATGGGGGTAGGCGTGCATTTTCTTTTATTTCCTGAACCATTTTAAAAAAAACTGGGGCTAGCAGTGACCAGAATGTTTTATAAAATTCGGCAGGAAACCCGTCCGGTCCTGGTGCCTTGTTATTTGGCATTTCCTGTAGAGCATCATAAAGATCTGTTAGTGAAATGGGTAAGTCCAGGGTTGTCACCTGATTTTTTTCTAATTTTGGTAATTCTATGGTACTTAGAAATGTTTCAATGTCTGGATCAGAAGGGTTAATCTGAGGTGTGTATAGTCTTTTATAAAAGTCCCTAAAGACTGAATTAATTTCCTCCGGAAGGTGAGTGATGTTACCTTCTGAGTTTCTAATGGAGGAGATAGAGTTTTTTTCTTTATTGAGTTTTAGTTGGTTAGCTAAGAATTTTCCAGATTTATTGGCATGTTCAAACTTCTCCAAACGTAGTCTTTGTAATTGGAACTGAATTTTCTTATCAGTAATTTCTTTTAAATCTAATTTCAATTTTCTAAGATTATTCAGAGTATTCTCATCCTGTGAATTTGCATAAGCGGTTTCAAGGAGTTTAATTTTTTCCTCCAATTCCAATTCCAATAATCTTTCTTTCTTTTTCTTATATGATGAGTAGGAGATAATTTTCCCGCGCATTACTACTTTTGCTGTCTCCCAGAGAACACAAACCTATAGTTCTTATAGGTCATATAGGTATCATAGGCCACACACATCATATAGGAGGTCATATAGGTCATATAGGCCACATACATCATATAGGTCCCATAGAGCATATAGTAGGTCCCATAGGTCATCACGTAGATGCTGTGTTTTTACAGGATGGTCATTGGTGTGTGTGTGTGTGTGTGTGTACGTGTGTACGCGTGTTAGTGTAAACACATCAACCTCCTGCCAGGAAAAACGTCCAAGGGTCTCCTTGGATGATGGAGTCCTCTTTGTTCTACTTTAAGTGGCTTTTTCTTTTCCTCAGAGTCAAAGTGGAATGTGTGTGTGTGTGTGTGTGTGTGTGTGTGTGCGAGGCCTTATCAAATGTTCCTCCTTAGAAAGCCTCCTTTGAAGAGTGAACGTGCAAGAATGAAAGCGGTGACCATTTTGAGAGTTAAATGATGTCCTGAAACAAAGACGTCGTCTTTTTGTCTCCTTCTGAGGACCCCGTCCTTTTCCCTTCCCGCTTCTTTAAAATTCCAGCTTTCACGTCCAACTTAGCGAGCGGAGCAGAAGCTTTCCGAGACGTAAAGTGTGAGAAGATTGAATAAAATAATGCAGGGGGGGCAGATTAGTCACGGAGCGGAGCGCGGCGTGGCACAAAGGCGCGTTGAGAAGCGGCGGCAGCGACGGCGGCGGCGCCGACAAAGGCGGCGTTGGATCTATGGAGGATGATACATGGTCAGACGTGTAATCTCTCTTTCATTCACACCACAACCTTTTCACGCCTGACATGATGAGCTGCTGGCGTGCGTGTCAGCTCGGAGTCCGGTCCGGGCCTCGTGCGTGCGTGCGTGTGTGTGTGTGTGCGTAGCTGGATCATATTGACACACGTTAGCAGCTTTCACGTTTACTACTTGGCTTCTTTTTCCACTTGTAGGAGACTTTAGCATGTTGGAATGTTACTTCAAGCATTTCCTGTACACTTCATAATAAAAGACTCAAGTGTGACACTTTTCCCGGCTTCTCAGCCTCGGCCTAAACGGAACGTGCGACTTGAAACATTCCAACTGTGGCGACCACACTTTGACCCCGGAACAGACTACTTACAGCGGCAAAGGTGACGTCGCGTCATGCGAAAGTGTAAAAAGAAGCGAGAGGCCTTGTGTACCTAATGAAGAGGCCGGCTTCTCCTCCACGACGGCTGACACAGCCGCTAATTAGACGCTTCCTGATTGGACGTGCACGTGCGCCATTCATCAAGGCGGCCAGATGGCGTCAAATGTAAAAAGAGCAGCGGCATGAAAAATGAGCGAGTAAAAGGAGGCGAGGGGTTAAGGAGGGAGGAAGAGGAAGAGGAGGGTGACATATTGTGTTTTGTGTTATCGTGAAGGGCACATGGTGGCGTCGGATTAAGGCCGCCGGATGTTTTACGCCATCTCGCCGCTCTCCACGTCCTCCATTGTGTCGTCTTTCTACTTCAAACAAGGAAATGGTGAAAGTCTAATTAGCGGCCATAATTGCGGAGGATGAGGCGCTGCCAGTCGCCGGCGCTCTCACGCAAGGTGGAGTGCTTTTGTTCGCCTCCTTCTCCTTCTCGCCTTTGTGCTCGGCCTCCTCCTTTTGGAGAGGGCGAGGAGGTGACGGCCGCCTCATTAGACCATCAATTGCACACAATTACCGTGCGCCCGCGTGCGCGTGAGCGGCGCGCTCCAACATCTGCTGTTTGTTTGCCTGTTCACGTGTGCTTATCTGTGCACGCCGCGTGGAGACGAGGCTGCCGCTTCCTTATCGCCGTGTATCGAAACCGTGACAAGATGATAAGACGTGGAAACAACAAAGTGAAACTTACTCTTCTTGCTGAAAGACAACAATCTTTGTCCTTTTGGCGGAACGGTTCCTCTTCGGACACGCCTCCTCTTAGGACACGCCTCCTCAGCCAGTGAGAGCTTGGACGACAGTCCCCACTTGTCTCCCAGTCGGCATTCTTCATCAGGGCGACGCCTTGGCACATCTCTGGGTGTCCAACTCTGGGGCAACACTGGGGAAGGAAGGCCCCCCCAGGACGCATGGCGGTGCTTGGAGGAGTTTGGTGTGGAAGAACCAAAGTACTTACGGAAGTGCACTTACTGAAGCGTACTTTCGGAAGTGTAGTTATAGAAGTGTACATATGGAAGAGTACTTCTGAAAGTGTACTTATGCGAGTGTACTTCTGGGTGTGTACTTCAGGGAGTGTACTTCAGGGATTGTACTTATGGAAGAGTGCTAATGAAAGAGTACTTACCGAAGTGTACTTAATGAAGCGCACTTACAGGGGTGCACTCATGAAAGCGCACTCACAGAAACGCACTCACGGAAGCGCACTTATGGAAGCAAACTTATGGAGGCGTACTTTCTATGTGAAGTGTTTCCATAATGCCTCATATTAACTCCCTAACAAGATCTCAGTGTATAGACTGGTCATATATCTCATCTCGTCTCATATTATCTACATACTGTATTGTATATAACTCTGGGAAAAACTGTTGATTTTTGTTAATACTTGGGTCGTTTATATTGTTTATTTTTCTATATTGTGTATTTTGTACTGCTTAACTGACTCTGTACTCTTGCTGCTGTGCAATACAAATTTCCCCACTGAGGGACGAATAAAGGCATATCTTAATCTTAATCTTAATCTTAATCTTATGGAGGTGTACTTATGGAGCCATACTTATGGAGCCGTACTTAAAGAAGTGTACTTATGGAGCCGTACTTATGGAGGCATACCGATGGAAGTGTACTTATGGAAGTGTACTTATGGAAGTGTACTTATGGAGGCGTACTTATGGAAGTGTACTTATGGAAGCGTACTGATGGAACTGTACTGATGGAACTGTACTTATGGAAGTGTACTTATGGAGGCATACTTATGAAAGTGTACTTTTGGAAGCATACTGATGGAAGTGTACTTATGGAGGCATACTTATGAAAGTGTACTTTTGGAAGCATACTGATGGAAGTGTACTTATGGAAGCATACTTATGTAAGTGTACTTATGGAAGCGTACTGATGGAACTGTACTTATGGAAGTGTACTTATGGAAGTGTACTTTTGGAAGCAGACTGATGGACGTGTACTTATGGAAGTGTACTTATGGAAGCGTAATTATGTAAGTGTACTTATGGAGGCATACTTATGTAAGTGTACTTATGTAGGTGTACTTATGTAAGTGTACATATGTGAGTGTATGTTATGGGGACACATTGCACTGAAGTAAAAGTGAGAGGAGGAGAGCAAAGCTGCGGTGTGAAAGTGTTGCGGTGAACGACGGCAGCCGTGTCGTCACGAGGAGAAGGATGCTTCCATGAATCCCTGAAGCTTGAAGGCATCCAGGAGGAGGACATCTGCGTCCTTCTTCTTTTCTTCGGAGCGGCTGCAGCTAGCAGTTAGCGGCTAGAGGCCACCTCGTTGGCTCATTAGCATCTCACAGTGACGTTGATGAGACAAAGTCAATCTAAAGCGGGAGGAGAAGAAGCGAGAGCTTGAAAAGGTGCACCTGTTCGCAGGAAGATTGTTTGGCTCCTGGTGGTGGTTCTCCGTGGGGACACCAGGCGGCGTTCCAAATAGCATCCCGTAGTTAAGGAAGCTATTTCTACATGCCGCATGTAATGTTCCTCCCTCTTAAGAAACTTTTTACATTTAGCGCTCCGAGTCCCTGCTGGCTTGTCTGAAACATCGCCCCCCCCCCCCCACACCGCCCCCGCCGTCAACGCTCCTCTTGATGTTTTCATCCTCTGGCTGCTCCTCGCCGGCGTCCCCCAGCCGACGGCGGATTTGCATGAGGGCCAAAAATAAAAGTTGTTGACAGACTTTGCACGCGCTCCGTACAGACTTCAGTGGGAGGGGGGCGGGGGCAAGGGTCACCGCGTATTCATGAAACGACAGCACCCCCGCCCCACTCGAGACATGCAAGCACTGGGTCAAAAGACTGCCGTGGCTGTAGGCAACCTCATGATAGCGACGTAGCAATCAGCTTTGTCGGGCTCTGCGTGTGCTTTTAAATGTTGCTCCTCACAACAGGCACAATATTGATAACATAATCATAATCATAAAACATTCCTCATAATAAACACAGGCTCCGCTCCATGCTAAAACCCACCTCTGAACCTCGGACTTCACTTCCTGTCCCCCACGTGTCCAGAACACACTTATTGCAACACATAGGAGCACAACTCTTATTTATGTCTTAGGATGTCTACTATATTGGGTAATTGGAGTGTAAAAGTAACTGTAGGGGTGCTATGTCATGTCTAGAGTGCTCTAGTTATGTTAAAAAGTGCATTAAGAAGGTTGTAAACAGATTTTCTATCCTCAATATGTCTTCATTTCTCTTAGGATGTTTACTCTATTGGGCAATAAGAGTGTGCAAGTCACTGTAGGGCTGCTATGTCATGTCTAGAGGGCTCTAGTTATGTTAAAAACACATTTAGAAGGTGGTAAACAGGTTTTCTATACCCGATATGTCTTAATTTGTCTTCTGATGTCTACTATGTTGCGTCATTAGAGTGTAAAAGCGACTGTAGGGGTGCTATGTCATGTCTAGAGGGCTCTAGTCATGTTAAAAAGTGCATTTACAAGGTTGTAAACAGAGTTTCTTAATTTCTCTTAGGATGTCTACTCTATTGGGCAATAGGAGTGTGCAAGTCACTATAGGGGTACTATGGCATGTCTAGAGGGCTCTAGTTATGTTAAAAAACACTTTTAGAAGATGGTAAACAGGTTTTCTATACAAGATATCTTAATTTGTCTTCTGATGTCTACTATGTTGCGTCATTAGAGTGTAAAAGTGACTGTAGGGGTGCTATGTCATGTCTAGAGGGCTCTAGTTGTGTTTAAAAGTGCATTTAGAAGGTGGTAAACAGGTTTCCTATACCCGATATATCTTAATTTGTCTTATGATGTCTACTATATTGGGTAATAGGAGGGTGACTATAGGGGTGCTATTTCATGTCTGCATGGCTCTTTTCTATGTTCCACACTATGAAAATAAATGATAAATGAGGTATTAGTGTATTATGGAATGGTGTATATTGGGGGTTTATGATTGTAGTTGAAGTACTATTACAAACCGTATTTGAAATATTTTTTACGGGGGGGAGGGGGGGGTCATTCCCGCTTCCCGCTTCCTGTATATCGTTCCATCTTTTCCCTCCCACATCATGCATCCTTTCAGCTGGTCTTTTTCCCCGCCATTGTTGTGTTTATTTGCAGCCGGGTGCATTTGTGTGGCGGGACCATGCCCCCCCCCCCCCCCCCCCCCCCCCTTCCCATTCTTAGCACTGATGAGCACGACGGCCCAATCTATTATTCATTAAGTGTAAGCAATATAACATTTAAAGCAGTTTGTTGTGTGGAAGGCTGTGAGGTCAGCATCATTTTCTGCCTATTACTAATATCTATATGATCTGCTTGCTGAGTCAGCGCTATTTAAATATGCAATCATTTACAGCAGCAGCAGCAGCCGCCGCCTTTCCAATATTCCCACTTTTTATGCTGACATCAACGGGCCGCTATTAAAGACACTATTTCATTATTGGCTGCTCGTCGCCGCCGCTTATTTACACTGGCGCATATATACTAAGCAGCGATATTAAAGCGGCGCGCTTTAATGAGGCGCTATCTGCCGCGCCAATACGTCTTCCTCCCAATGAGATTGTGTGTTTTAAAGATTTTATCCACAAACGGCTGTTCGGCGGGGTTATGCGTTGTCCATGAAATATGCATTTCATATCTCTTTCATTTCATTAACATAATTTAATTTGTCTTTTGCATTCTGCGCATAATACATATTTGATTTACAAAACAAATATTTCCATTAGAAAATGAATTTGCCGCGCTGAGAGATGTATTGTAAAGAAATAAGAAAAGAGGAATTGTATTATCTTTGACTGGGGCCAAAAACGCACAAATAGACTTCTGCTGCGGGTGCGCGCGTGCACGTGCGCGTGGCCGCCGACATTATGTAAATGCGCTGGCGATGGAAGCTGGCGGTTTATTGCACAAACTTTAAAGCAATATCGCGTAGATTGATTTACACCGACGTGCACGTGCCCCCCCCTCCCGCTATCGTTGTTATTACTCCCGTTATTAGCCACCGTCACATGACACGCTCATCCTGCTAAACGCTGCTTCTAAACCAACATTAACAGAGCGTTAGCTCATTAGCATTAGCACACTAACTAAGACATGACGCAACAGTGTTCCTCCGTTTTTTCTCATGTGATCACATGAGAACGCGTCTCCAAGAATGCTGTGTCAGTGCACTCCACAAGTGTTTGGGATCTGGCCCTCGGGATGGAACCTAGGGAAGGAACCATAGGCATGTGGCCCTAAAGATAGAACCCTAGCGATGTGGCCCTTGGGATGGAACCTTGGGAAGGAACCGTAGGGATGTGGCCCTGGGGATGGAACCTAGGGAAGGAACCATAGGGATTTGGCCCTAGGGATGGAACCCCATGGATGGAACCCTAGCAATGTGGCCCTAGGGATGTGGCCTGATGAATGGACCCCTATGGGATGGAACCCGAGGGAAGGAACCATAGGGATGTGGCCCTAAAGATAGAACCCTAGCGATGTGGCCCTAGGGATGGAACCCCATGGATGGAACCCTAGCGATGTGGCCCTAGGGATGGAACCCCATGGATGGAACCCTAGCGATGTGGCCCTAGGGATGGAACCCCATGGATGGAACCCTAAGGATGTGGCCCTAGGCATGTGGCCTGACGAATGGACCCCTGTGGGATGGAACCCGAGAGTAGGAACCATAGGGATGTGGCCCTAAAGATAGAACCCTAGCGATGTGGCCCTAGGGATGGAACCCCATGGATGGAACCCTAGCGATGTGGCCCTTGGAATGGAACCCCATGGATGGAACCCTAGCGATGTGGCCCTTGGAATGGAACCCCATGGATGGAACCCGAGCGATGTGGCCCTAGGGATGGAACCCTAAGGATGTGGCCCTAGGGATGTGACCCTAAGGATGTGGCCCTAGGGATGTGACCCTAAGGATGTGGCCCTAGGGATGTGGCATGACGAATGGACCCCTATTTGATGGAACCCGAGGGAAGGATTCATAGGGATGTGGCCCTAAAGATAGAACCCTAGCGATGTGGCCCTAGGGATGGAACCCCATGGATGGAACCCTAGGGATGGAACCCCATGGATGGAACCCGAGCGATGTGGCCCTAGGGATGGAACCCCATAGATGGAGCCCTAGCGATATGGCCCTACGGATGGAACCCCATGGATGGAACCCTGAGGATGTGGCCCAAGGGATGTGACCCTAAGGATGTGACCCTAAGGATGTGGCCCTAGGGATGTGACCCTAAGGATGTGGCCCTAGGGATGTGGCCTGATGAATGGACCTCTATGGGATGGAACCCGAGGGAAGGAACCATAGGGATGTGGCCCTAAAGATAGAACCCTAGCGATGTGGCCCTAGGGATGGAACCCCATGGATGGAACCCAAGGGATGGAACCCCATGGATGGAACCCTGGCGATGTGGCCCTAGGGATGGAACCCCATGGATGGAACCCTAGCAATGTGGTCCTAGGGATGGAACCCTAAGAATGTGGCCCTAGGGATGTGGCCCTAGCGATGTGACCCTAAGGATGTGGCCCTAGGGATGTGGCCTGACGAATGGACCCCTATGGGATGGAACCGTAGGAAAGGAACCATGTGGGTGTGGCCCTAAAGATAGAACTCCTAGGGATGTGGCCCGAGTGATGTGGCCCTAGGGATGGAACCCTGAGGATGTGGCCCAAGGGATGGGACCTTAGGGATGCGACCCTAAACATAGAACTCTCGGGATCGAGCCCCAAGGATGGATCCCACACCGCCCTCTGCCTTAAGTGGGAGCAGCTGTACCATTACTCCAGCAGGGACTTCTTCTGTGGGCTGTCAATCATTGTGGCGATGAGTGTTCGCCAGGAAAGAAAGCTCCCCCTTGAGCAAAACGGGGCCCCCCATGGATGGTGGGGGCGCAGCGTGTCTTTTGCGTGTCGCAGTCAGGTTGCCTTTACTTCCTGCGTCCACAGCCCTGTGATTCCTCAGCAGTCTTTTAATTAAAGCTCCTCACCTCAGCGGGCCAAAGGCTATCAGGGCGGCCATGATAGCGGCGGAGGAGACGGAGCGTGGTGGCAGCCGGGCGCTCCAGAAGCCTCTCTGGCGACTTGATATTCATTTGGCTTATCTTCCCGTTTTAAAGAAATCCAGGTAGCAGCGCCACTGATCCCGGGACTTAATGAGCTGCGAAGCAACGTCAAAACACGTCTCTCCTGCTCGCTGCTGGAGGCTCAGCTAAAAGCCAAACAGTGAGATCAGCGTCTGGGGGGGGGGCAGCATTAGCAGGGATTTCAGCCTTGTTTGACACGAGGGGGGAGCGGCAGGTGAGCGGGAACGAGGAGGAGGCTAATACCTGGGCGTCACTCACGGCGAGGATATTCAAACTTTCCTACGTGGCCGACTGCTCGCTAAGTCGCTGGCGGTGACTGTTGGACGGGGGCTGTTGGGGGCGGGGGGGTGTTGGAGGTAGTTTGGCGGCGAGGGCGTGGCTCGGATGATAGCATCATGCTAGCACGCACGTTAGCATAAGCCTCTTCTCAACTCTTTAACTCCGACAAGTCAAATCCTGCAGGAAGCGACGACTCGTCCTTCTCTGGAGTATCAGCGTACCCTCACACACGCAGAGTGAGACCTCGCTTGTTTCAAAGATGTTTTATTACTGCTTTGCCTCATGAATAAATAAATACCAAGAAACTCAATCTCAGACGCGAGACTCAAACAAAAGCTGGCGTCCATCTTGGCGGTCATCCGGCTTGTTTGTTAACATCCGCAGCCGTGTGGGGGGAGGCTGGGGAGGTTTAGGGGGTGGGGGGGTTGAAGACGAAGAAAAATCATAAAAAAAATCAATCTAATAGCGCGGATGGAGCGAGTATCAGCTGATATGAAAAGATGGATTCTTGGTGGGTGCATTGAGCTCTCGTCTGCAGAGCAGCAAATCAATTCCAACACACACAAAGAGCAAACACCCCCCCACCCCCCCACTTTAAATACGGCGCCACATATTTGTTTTGTGGATTACCGACGTGGAATGACATTTCTACACTTACTTAAAATAATATGCAAAAGATATTTCCTCTTTTTTTAATATCACGCAAGCGCAGACACACACACACACACACGCACGCACCTACACACACACACACACACACACATTGTCAGTGTTGTTCCTCCTGCTCCTTGTAATGTTCCAGAAGCATCCCAAGCAAACGTGGTTCTCGTTCCATTAGATGAGAATGAGGGACAAGGTGACCTTTAACCTTTAACGTCTTGGAAGTCCATGTTTTTGCTCAAATGGAAAATCCCACAGTTTGTTTAACCATGCTGAGCTTTCATGCCCCCCCCCCCCCAAAAAAAATCTAAAAACAATGTTTAACAAAATAAAACATAGTGTTTCATATTTAATGTTCCCAAATTGACTTTTGGAATCATTTATGAATAATTGAGGAATCATTTTGGAATCATTCAGCATTCACTTTGGAATCATCCAGGAATTACTTAGGACTCATTCAGGAATCATCCTGGAATTACTTTGGAATCATTCAGGAATTACGTAGATATAATCCAGGTATGACTTAGGAATCATTTATGAATAATTTAGGAATAGTTTGGGAATTGTCCAGGAATTAATTAAGACTTATCCAGGAATTACTGAGGAGTCATTCAGGAAGTAATTAGGAATCATCCAGGCATTACTTGGGAATCATTCAGGTATTACTTAGGAATAGTTTTAGAATCATCCAGGAATTACATAAGAATCATCCAGGAATTACTAAGGAATCATTTGGGAAATAAATTAGGAAAAACAAAACATGGGAGGCACGGCGTTCGAGTGGTTAGCGCGCAGACCTCACAGCTAGGAGACCAGGGTTCGATTCCACCCTCATGTGGAGTTTGCATGTTCTCCTCGTGCATGCGTGGGTTTTCTCCGGGTACTCTGGTTTCTTCCCACATTCCAAAAACATGCTAGGTTAATTGGCGACTCCAAATTGTCCATAGGTATGAATGTGAGTGTGAATGGTTGTTTGTCTATATGTGCCCTGTGATTGGCTGGCCACCAGTCCAGGGTGTACCCCGCCTCTTGCCCCAAGACAGCTGGGATAGGCTCCAGCACCCCCGCGACCCTTGCGAGGAAAAGCGGTAGAAAATGAATGAATGAATGAAAAGCCGACATGTTTGAGTGTGATGGCGATGTTCGCTGATGAAGTTGCATCTTGATGATATCATGATTATAGTATAATGATATCATGATGATATCATCGTGATATCATTTGCATATTGTCTTTTATTTGGAAGATGGTCTTGCTGTTTGGACCTAAAAGGATCCACAATTTACTGCTTTCAATCTGTTAGGAATATGTGGAAGCACAATGACGCACACACACACACGCACACGCACACACACACACGGTGCAGCGTAGTGTTGTGTATTGTTGTGTCAATGGATGCTGGGCCCAGCTGGTGTTTCTAATGTGTAAATATTCCTGATCCAGGACGCTCCACTTTGGACACGCATGCATCCTTGTGTGTGTGTGGTCAAGTGCCAGTGGGGGGGGGGGGGGGGGGGGGGGGGGGGGGGGGGGGGTGATTCAACAGCCTGGCTTTCATCGGGTGTGGGGGGGGCTCCTCCTCTTCCTCTTCCTCCTCCTCCTCCTGGTGCTAAGATGCTATCACGACGTGCCAGGCGCACTGAGCTACTCTGATTCGGCGTTCCCCGGCGACACGCTTTCCAGCCGGCCAAGATGCCCGGATCACTGTAAGCCCGCCGCAGTCGGCGCCGGACCAACCGTGGTCTTAGCGGCCCGCCACGCCGCCTGTCGCCCCACACCAGGCTTTAGTTCCAATAACCCCGGGTCGCCTCGCCGCGCCCGCTCGGGATTGCGGGGATCAAACAAAATCTTGGGTTGTTTCTCCGTGCCAGTTTGGAAAACACTTTGCCTTTCACCGTCATTACTTCAAGTCATCAAATATCACTACTTTATTATTAGTACTACTGTTATTACTATTACTATATTACTACTCTATACTCAACACAACACAACAGCACTTACCGTTGTTGGCTCTTATTTGCATTTGCTAGCTGATGTTACGTCGTAGCTCACATTAGTTGATGTTTGTTGGAGTTAGCGTAGATGCTAGCTGATGTTACTACGTCTTAGCTCACATTAGTTGTTTGTTGGAGTTAGCGTAGATGCTAGCTGAAGTTAATACATCTTAGCTCACATTAGTTGATGTTTGTTGGAGTTAGCGTAGATGCTAGCTGATGTTAATACGTCTTAGCTCACATTAGTTGATGTTTGTTGGAGTTAGCATAGATGCTACCTGATGTTGATGCATCTTAGCTCACATTAGTTGATGTTTGTTGGAGTTAGCGTAGATGCTAGCTGAAGTTAATACATCTTAGTTCACATTAGTTGATGTTTGTTGGAGTTAGCGTAGATGCTAGCTGATGTTGATGCATCTTAGCTCACATTAGTTGATGTTTGTTGGAGTTAGCGTAGATGCTAGCTGAAGTTAATACGTCTTAGTTCACATTAGTTGATGTTTGTTGGAGTTAGCATAGATGCTACCTGATGTTGATGCATCTTAGCTCACATTAGTTGATGTTTGTTGGAGTTAGCGTAGATGCTAGCTGAAGTTAATACGTCTTAGTTCACATTAGTTGATGTTTGTTGGAGTTAGCGTAGATGCTAACTGAAGTTAATACATCTTAGTTCACATTAGTTGATGTTTGTTGGAGTTAGCATAGATACTACCTGATGTTGGTGCATCTTAGCTCACATTAGTTGATGTTTGTTGGAGTTAGCGTAGATGCTAGCTGAAATTAATACGTCTTAGTTCACATTAGTTGATGTTTGTTGGAGTTAGCGTAGATGCTAGCTGAAGTTAATAGATCTTAGTTCACATTAGTTGATGTTTGTTGGAGTTAGCGTAGATGCTAGCTGATGTTAATTGATCTTAGGTCATGTTAGTTGATGTTACTGTATATATCAGCAAACTTTTATCTGTAATTTTATCTGATTTACAAAACTTTAGCAGCATGAAAAGACAACAGGCTGAACTTTTCTTGTCTTTGCAAACAATAGCTAAAGTTAGCTGAGTGTAACGTAAATTAGATTTTAGTGACTTGGCCGACATTAGCTGTTGCTAGCTGGGCTTAGCAGACTTTAGCTTGTGTTAACAGGTCTTAGCAAACATTTGCTGTCTGACATAAGATGGGATTCCATGACGCCGGTCTGAAGTTAGCCTGTTTTTGCTGGCTTGAGCTGATATTTCTTGTTGTTTGCTAGCTGATGTTTGTCAGTCATTGAAATCAAACAGCAAGTTAGCTCGAATCAGGAATCCATCATGCTAACAGTACGTTTCCCATGAAAAGACGGCTAGCGTGTCATTGAGGCCTCGTGTAAGTTTTAGGATGAACCAGAAGCTAAAATGAATATGTGTCGTGGTGCATGTTTGATCAGAGATGCTGACAGCCAAACAGTGGCGTGTTAAATACACACACACACACACACACACAGGCGTCATACGCAGGCTTGGCGGCCATGCTAGCGCGTCCTGATTGTGCGCGGCTGTCAGATAGCCAAGCTGTAATGGAAAGAGCAGAATGCAGCCAAAGTGATAAAGTTATATGTTCAGGCTGGAAGGCGCGGCGCTGATAATGTTTGGCCTCATTAGAATTCTGGCCGTGTTGAAACAGGCAAAGCAAACAAAAGCAGATGAAATGTGAAAAGTATTATCAATATTGCAGATAGCGGATGCCCTTTTACACCGCACTGCATCCAGCCAGTCACCATACGCGTACTACACATATATATTACTGTACTGTACAGCGTACATGATGTACTCCATGTATTTCCTACCACTGCAACACGTCTTGACTTCTTTTTACACTTGCATGAAGGAAGGACGCTAACACGTTCCTAGAACTTCTACTGTACGTACGTACGTATGTACATCTTTGTTTCATTTCCCTAATATTTAAGTTTTTTTCTTAAATCATCTTTTTCCCACCAAAGTCATTTTGAACACAATCGTTCATATTTCAAGTTTATGCCACTAAAATATTGTGACATTATTTTTATATAATCATCACCTTTTTGTTAGATTGCAACTCATTCATTCATTGATTAATTTTCTACCGCTTTTCCTCACGAGGGTCGCGGGGGTGCTGGAGCCTATCCCAGCTGTCTTCGGGCGAGAGGCGGGGTACACCCTGGACTGGTCGCCAGCCAATCACAGGGCACATACAGACAAACAACCATTCACACTCACATTCATACCTATGGACAATTTGGAGTGGCCAATTAACCTAGCATGTTTTTGGAATGTGGGAGGAAACCAGATGCAGGGGGAGAACATGCAAACTCCACACAGAGATGGCCGAGGGTGGAATTGAACCCTGGTCTTCTAGCTGTGAGGTTTGCGCGCTAATCACCGCCCTAGATTGCAACTTTCTTCTCATAATGTTCATAAAAGTGGTCACTCTGGAGGCTCTTCATTGATTTTTTTATCTGATTTGATTTATTTAGCATAAATATGAGCAACTTTTAGCTAATGTTAGCTACTGTCGGAATAAATGGCTGTAAATGTTAGCAAGATTATTTGAAGTTAGCGTTGTTAGCATAACTCAGCCCGCAGTTGGATGATGCTAACATTACTGAGCATTCATTTCTCAAATGAAAGTACTTTAGCACACGCGATGTTTACCTGTGCACGTGTACGTGATAGCTTCCTGCCGGGGCGCAAAAATTGTCATTTTGTGGCCGCCAGTGGCTGTAAAGTCATCCAACGTAATGAAATGTAGAAGAAAGGCAGGCAATGGCACGCTAAATCAAACCTGGAGAAGATGTGAATAATTTAAGGCGCGGGAAGGCGAGGAGGAGGAGGAGGAGGGTGAAGGGTATCATTTAGCTTGACAGCGCTAGGTGCTAAAGTCATGGCCAGTAAATATGAAAAGAACTTTCTTCTCCCATCTGTTGCTTCTCGCAGGCTTTGGTTCCACTGCCGAAGATGACCTCCAACGTGACCTCTTCCACGCGTTCATCACCTTTCATGCTGTTAGCGCCGCATCGCTTCTTTTTACGCTTTTGTCACACTCCAGAACCTTCAAATGTGACCTCAAACGTCCCACCAAGCCACGGTTTGACCCTGGAACAGACCATCTCAATGAAGCAGTTGTGGAGTTAGCACACTTAGATCAGTTAGCATATTTAGCCTGGTTAGCATGTCTGCTTGATTTCAGTGTTCAGCATGAAGACTAAAATAAAGGAAATAGATTTCCTCATTGTCCCGCCCCCGTCTCAAACACGCACACACACACACACACACACACACACACTGCAACCACTCAAGTTTGTCCCTCCCCTTCCGCTGCGTATCCAAGATGGCGACTATCGGTGGTTATGATGGTCAGTGTCCATTTTGCTAAGTGCACAAGGATTGTCCACACTTCCACACTTAATGAAATACGAGCGAATGCAGTGCAGATGGTGAGTGTGCAGTGATGGACACTCTCAAGTATGCAGTGCACATAGTGCACTTGTTGAAGTAAGTGCACATACAGTAGTGTACTTATTGAAAGTTTGTGAATTGAGTTGTGGCGTCCAACAAGTATTAGTGTTCATTTTCATTTGAGCAGGAAGGAAGGAAGGAAGGAAGGAAAGGAGGAAGGAAGTGAGGAATTGCAGTGAAATGAAAGGATGCTAATAGTAATCCATAATCCTAATCCCACACACACACACACACACACACACACACAGCCAATGTGCTTGATTGAAATGTTGGAATGAAGACTTTGGAGTAAAACCAGGGTGGGGGGGTTCGGGGGGGGGGGGGTAAAAGACAGGAAGTTAGAGGAGGACATTAGTGTCTCCGTCCTGCTCTCATTTTCAAAGATCATTTTCATGTCTCGGTACGGGCGCGCACATGCACGTGCACGGCGAGACGTGAAAGCGGAATAATTAAAGTCGGCGTTTCATTTGCGGCAACACTTGAAATGAATTCCCGTAATGATCCACCCCCCCCCTTGCACCCCCCAACCTCGAAAAGACAAAATCCAATCAAACAATATCCTCCATGTGGGGCGCCGTGCACGTGCACGTGGCCAACAGGGCCGGCTAAGTGTGCGCGCGCACGAGGCAAAAGATGATGTGACTAAATGATGGCGAGGAAGGTCAATTGTCACATCAAAGCCTCTTCTGCGGGGGGGGGGGGGTGCACGTGGTCGCCATGGAGATGCTTTGATGGAAGACAATAAATGGAGGTTATTCCTCTCTCCTCCAAAATAACACCCCAGGACCATCTCTCTTCTCTCAGACCGGGCCCACATTGTTTGGAGTACCCCACCCCCGCCCCCCGCCATTGACCACTGAGGGGGGGGGGTAATCAGGCGTGAGCATGAGCGGCCGCGATGCTCGGCTGACCTCTGGATACTCGTTAGCGGACCTCGGAGGAAGCTGTCAAGTCTTCAAGGAGCTCAGTGACCGTGATGCCTTCAGGAGCACGTGTTAAATGGACTCATAAACACGGCGGGAACAATCCTTGCGTCTGTCAGTGCACTTCAATAAGTGCACTTACTTCCTTCTCTCCTTTTTGATGTTGCATACCAACCAATAAAATAGCAGCTTTCTTGTAATAATTCATCAAAAATGGGAAATTGTTTAAATGAAATAAAATTAAGAAAATTATTTTATTAAATACATAAAATTTAAGAAAATAATATACATTTGTAAATGTCAAAATAGTTACATAAATAAATAAATAAATTCAATTTGACCTAAAATGTTTGGTAGGTGTGCTATTATTTCATCATCTCCATTATATTAATAGTGACATTATTTTAATATTGTTTAAATTATTATTATTATTTAACATTATTAAAATATTATTTTCTAATAATTAAAAATTTTTTTTTACAAATATTTCAAATAAATGTCAAAAAACCATGCCATGATTTAATGTTGTCAATTATACAGACATTTAAAATGAGACATTTTATTCCCCAATTCCAGAACAAAGGAGTCCCACTGACAGCTTGTGCAAGCGGAAAAACGTGATGACGACCATAGAACCCAAACTTGTTGCCAAAGGTGGAAATGGTGACCAGATCCACCAAACAACCTGAAAGGGACTCGGTTCCTTCAGACTTCAGATCAGTGACCACTTTGCTTTTTCTTTGGCTTTTTTTTTTTTTTACAAAGAGGAAAGATGATGACCGTAGAACAGGAAGTAGAACCTATACTGTCGTGGCTCATTGTGATCTTAGGAAAGGCACAGCCGTCTGTCGTGGTTGCTCAGTACAAAATGGCTAATGTGAGAGGAATACAAGTCACAGAGCAAACACGGCGGTCGCAGCTTGACCCCGGAACGGACAAATTGTATTTCCGTAGCGTCCTGCGTGCCATCCCTGGAGGACACGCTCGCTGGTGCGCGCCGTGGCGCTGGCGCACGTGAGCCTTTCATGCGCGGCGTCAAGACAACAAAGTTGGAGCGCGGCTGCGTTTCAAATGCTAATGCGGCGCTAAAGTGATTAATAATTAACAATTACGGTCATGAGTGGATAAGTTGCGCTGGTAGTCTTCATTAGTCAATGGCGGCGCGTAAACAAAGATTTGACATTACCAATGCAAATGTGCGGCAGGAGAAAGTTGCTTTGCATCCGCTTTGTCGCCTCGTTATTCACGTCAACACGCCGACAGCCTTCTTCATCCAGGCGAGTCGGGAAGACTCACCAAAAGCCAAAGAAAAAGCATAAACACGGCCTTAAAAAGACACTCGGGAAAGTTTGGTCCCGAATGGGAAGTCTTTCAGCTAGAGTGGACGCTAGCACCCGCTACCAGCTAAGTCCCGCACTTCCTCTCCTTGACTCCTCCATCCTTGTCAGGTGACTCATTCCCTTCCGGTCGGTCGGCAGCAAAGATTCCCAAACGAGCGAGAGCGTTCACTCTTGCAATAAAAGCGCTCATTTGAATATTAATTACAAAACAAGGAAGTCATTTGACAATGCCGGCCGCCGCCAGCGTCGTATTAAACGCAAACGTGCGCCGAGGGCGCCACCAGTCAATATGTCTGCTCCCTCGCCCCCCCTTGACCCCCTCCTCCTCATTACATGAAGTGTGAATGTTAATTCTCCTGCTTTATTAGCAGGGAAACAAAGCAGAGGTTGCAGGCGCTTGCCGCTGCTGGACCGCCAGGGGGCGGGGCCTCGGTGGCGTGACGGCCTCACGTGACCTTCCTAATGATAGTTTCATCATTGCGGGGGTGGGGGGGGGTACTGTATGAGTGTTTGCACAGCAAATGATAAGAATATAGTGACAGCCTAGCTTGTTAATAAGCGCTAATCACTTCCTCTAATTTCATCTGGTTGCTATGGTAAACACCCTCTCACACACACGTGCACACACACACACACACGCACACATGCACACACACACGTGCACTTCAGCCGGGCGTGTGTTATTGTATTGAAAAGCATGCTAGCATTGATGAAGGCGAGCACACCAGCATGGGCGTATTTGTGTACGTTCATACAGTATATATAAGTTACGTATATACGCTATAATCTTATATAGCTTACACATGCTAACCATAAGCATGCAAGTCAAACGTTTACAGATATTTTTTCATTTAATAGCGCAAGAAATTGTTTCCAGATGTTTGAGCAATACTGTAGCTAACACAGACACATATTCTCCCCAATGAAAGCTAAATGCATGCATGCTAACATTGTAGCATCTATATGCTAACATCATAGCATGACTGTAATGATTCTATAATTTATGCATGCTAACATTCTAGTATGAATTTGATGATGCTATAACCTACACATGCTAACATCGTTTCATCCATGTGCTAACATTATAGCTTCATCCATGTGCTAACATTCTAGTATGAATGTGATGATGCTATAATGTACTGTATACATGCTAGCATTGTACAATCCATATGCTAACATTCTAGTATGACTATAATGATGCTATCATGTATCTACAATGTATACATGCTAATAGTGTAGCATCCAAATGATAGCATTACAGTATGAATGTGATGATGCTATAATGTACTGCATACATGCTAACATTGTAGGATTCATATGCTAACATTCTCGTATGAATATGATGACATTACAGGCGTAGCTTAAATGCCAACAGTTTAACATCGCAATGCTAACATTATAGCATGAAAATGATGTGCGCTACGTGCCATGCTAACATTATTGTATGAATATGATAATGTTATAACGTATTCATGCCAGCAATGTGAAATGTTATGGTGTGCTAATGCTAATGTTGTAACATACCTCCTACATGCCAACATTGTAGCATTCATATGCTAACATGTTAGTATGAATATGGTGATTTAAAAAAATACAGTACACGCCAACCATATAGCATCCATTTTATACATGATGTATATTTTTACTGTACAAATACTGTATAGCATTACAGTAGGACAATGATGATGTCATACTGTAGCCATGCTAACTGTATGAAACTGTCCCGGCCTATGAAGTACTGATGCAGTATTTGGATAAAGAGGACATGAATGAATTGACAGAGTGAAGATGCTTTCAAGTGTCTTAAGGATACGGAGTGACGCGGGGTGACTGTTTTGTCTTCCAGGCGCCGCAGCGGCACGCCGGGGTCGTCGCCCGCGCCGAGCTTTATCTCTGCGGCGTGTGATTACGTTTGACAAAGCTCAAGTAAAAGTGCGGCTAATCCGGCGCGGAGGAGAAAGCGGATGAGCGAGCGCCACAATGGCGCAGTTCAGTCAGTCAGCGAGGCCTTTGAGCGCCGAAACTCCTGACGTGTCGCTCGTGTTGCTGATTTCACCGCCGATAGGCCGACTGGAAGCGCCGTCTTTTATTCTCCAAACGCCGACACAATGCGCCGCTTTCTTTTTCCCGACTTGACTCCGTTGTTAGCGTCAGCCTGAGTTCTTCAACGGCGCCGCTTTGACGGTCGAAAGGTCTTTAACGGGAATCTCTGCCGGGCGTCTCATCAATTCACCCACACTTTGCTCCTCGCGTTGGGAAGAAGTTTAGGTGTCATACGGGTGTCCAAAGTGCGGCCCCCAGGCCAAGACTTGGCCAAGAATAAATTCAAATCAGTTGTATTCTAATCAGAGAAAATCAAATGACAACACAACATTTCCAAAGATGACTGAAGAAGAAAGTTGAAATATTTACAAAATAAAAAAAGATGTGATGATGTGTAGTATTCCATCCTGGTCACTAGGTGTCAGTCATGTTACGTTGATGAGACAATAGCCACCACAGGAAGCATTACAGGTACAACAAGGAAGTCTCACAAAGTGGGAGTTTATATCATGTCTGATTTATGTCCGCTATATTGGAATGTCAAGGTGACTATAGGGTTGTTATTCCATGTGTAGAGGGCTCTAATCATGTTAAAGGCTATTAGAAGGTGCTAAACGGGTTTCTATGTGTAATTGCAATGTGTGATGTGTAATGGCTACTATCATCCATCCATCATCCATCCATCCATCATCCAGCCATCATCCATCCATCCGTCCATCCATCATCCATCCATCCATCGTCCATCCATCCATCCATCCATCCATCCATCCGTCCATCCATCAGTCCATCCATCATCCATCATCCATCATCCGTCATCCGTCCATCCATCGTCCATCCATCATCCATCCATCCATCGTCCATCCATCCATTGTGCATCCATCCATCATCCATCCATCCGTCCATCCATCATCCATCCATCATCCATCCGTCCATCCATCATCCATCCATCCGTCCATCCATCCATCCATCATCCGTCCATCCGTCCATCCATCATCCATCCGTCCGTCCATCTATCATCCGTCCATCCATCTATCATCCGTCCATCCATCATCCATCAATCATCCGTCCATCCATCATCCATCCATCCTTCCATCCTTCCATCCTTCCATCCTTCCATCCTTCCATCCTTCCATCCTTCCATCCTTCCATCCTTCCATCCTTCCATCCATCATCCATCCATCCAGCCATCCAGCCATCCAGCCATCATCTGTCCATCCATCAATCCGTCCATCCAGCCATCATCCGTCCATCCATCATCCATCCATCTGTCCATCCATCATCCATCCATCCGTCCATCCATCATCCATCCATCATCCATCCATCCATCCATCCATCCATCCATCCATCCATCCATGTATCAATCCATCTATCTATGTATCCATCATCCATCCATCCATCCATCCATCATCCATCTTCTTTGGTGTTGTGGTGTGTGATGGGGCTGTGCTGGAGCCTATCCCAGCTGAGTTAGGGGATGTCCTGGTGGTAGGAATAGTAGAGTATTCCATTAGGTTGCTATGGATGTTTGTGGCCATGCCCCCCCCCCCCCCCATGCATGGAGGAAAAGATGATCTGTTGAAGAGAAAAAAGTCAATAAAAGACATTTGTGATGTCATTTGCATATTGATAGAAGTCAGTATAGCACATGACCCACAAGGTCACCTGGGGGGGAGGGTGTGGGTTGGGGGGGGGGGGGTTCATAATTAAAGCAGAAATAAAAAGCAAAGCTTGTTAGCGTTGAAGGAGAAAGAGTGTTTTTGTGGCGTATATATATAAAATATGTAAATGTGACAGTCAGACGCGAGCTGGAAGATGACAGCTGAATTATAGCCGCCGCACAATCCATCACTTCCTCTTTCTTTCTTTTTTACGCCTTTAAGAGGCCACAAAGGCCTTTAATCACCCTCCCAAGGTTGTTGGCGTTAGCATTGTGCTGCTTTAATAGTTTCCGCTGTGCCATTAATGACACATTCCGATGTAAATATCACACACATACACACACACACACACATGCACGGCGTTCACATCACATCATCCCTGCAACCGATTTTACTTTGCAGGTTGTGCCGTAAAAAAGCACAGACCACTGATACATGCACACGGGAGCGCTCGTGTGTGCGAGTGTGTGTTTGTGCGCATGTGTGTGTGTGTGTGTGTGGGAGGTCTTTGTCATGAAGTCCTACCTTTTTAGGAAAGTGAAAGTGTAGCGTTAGTCTTTATTGTCCATGGGACATTTCTTTAGGTACACCAGCGATGATCAACTCCAGTCTGCACGTCAGGCAACCACCCCCCCACTATAAAGCACCGCCAACCGTAAAACCACCCCCAGCCCGACCCAGCCTAGCATGCACACGCGAGGCTCCCATTGGCTGTCATGAAAGATCAATTGTGTTCTTGGATGCTGATTGATTTCCTACGTGAGCTTGACTTTGCTTTGAGGAGCATCATCTCATCATCTCATCCTCTCAACTCATCTTATCATCCCACTCATCATCTCATCTCATCATCTTGTCTCATCTCATCGTCTTGTCTCATCTCATCATGTCTCATCTCATCATCTTGTCTCATCTCATCATCCCATCTCATATCATCTCATCATCTCATCATTTTATCATCTTGTCTCATCTCATCATCTCGTCTCATCTCATCATCTCGTCTCATCTCATCATCTTGTCTCGTCTCATCATCCCATCTCACCATCTCATCATATCATCTCATCTCATCATTTCATCATCGTGCCCCATCTCATCATCTTGTCTCTTCTCATCATCTCGTCTCATCTCATCATCCCATCTCATTATCTCGTCTCATCTCATCATCTCATCTCATCATATCATCTTTTCTCATCTCATCATCTTGTCTCATCTCATCTTCTCATCTCATCATCTTGTCTCATCTCATCATCTCATCATCTCATCATCTCATCCTCTCATCCTCTCATCCTCTCATCCTCTCATCCTCTCATCTCATCATCTCATCATCTCATCATCTTGTCTCATCTCATCATCTCATCATCTCATCATCTTGTCTCATCTCATCCTCTCATCATCTTGTCTCATCTCATCCTCTCATCCTCTCATCCTCTCATCCTCTCATCCTCTCATCCTCTCATCCTCTCATCTCATCATCTCATCATCTTGTCTCATCTCACCATCCCATCATCTCATTATCTCATTATCTCGTCTCATCTCATCATCCCATCTCATCATCTCATCATCTCATCATCTCATCATCTCATTATCTCATTATCTCATCATCTCGTCTCATCTCATCTCATCATTGCATCATCAAATGTACTTTTAGAATCCATCCATCCGTCCATAGATAGATCGATAGATAGATGGATGGATGGATGGATGGATAGATAGATAGAAGCGTCGGCCATTGTCATCATCCATCTCTAAGTTGAGAAAGACGGCGGTCTTCCCTCCTCCATGGAGCGTATGAGCGCGACGTGCGGCAACGTGCCGCTAAGATAATCACCCCCCCCCCCAAAAAAAGCAAGCATAAATATCTGGGATGCATTTGAGCGTGATTTTCATTACGCTCACATTCCTCACGCGTCGTCATTCCTGAGGGCTGTGGGCCGGAACATTTGCTTTCTTAGTGGAGGAGAACAATCTCATTTGCTGCCAAACAAACAAGAAAAAGATGGGACAAAAGCTCACAATGCCGACCCCCCCCGACCCCCCCGACTCACCCCGCCCTCCTCTCCTTTTCATTTACCATGCAAAGTGTAAAAAAACACACACGCAAAACATCCATTCCACCCTACGCCACTGCTGGAGGTGCCGCCATTCACACGCAGGTGACGCACACGCACCTGCACACGCACACACGATGGCGGCGCCCTCGGGACCGCACACATCGCCATGATGCGTGGAAAAAGAAGAAAGTGGGAATAAAGACACGCTCGGCACACGTGTCCGACAAGACACGCCCCCTCACCGCATCATATATATCATATCATATCATATATATCATATCATATCATCATAGTACATTATACATTATATAGTATAGTATAGTATATTATACATACAGTACATATAGTACATTGTTATTGGCCCTCGGCTTCCTAAACACAACATGTCAGTCACGTATGTGCACTTAAAAGACTAAGTGTACTTAGTGGAAGTACATAAGTGGAAGTATGCAAGTGGAAGTACACAAGTGGAAGTACTTAGTGGAAGTACAGAAGTGGAAGTACGCAAGTGGAAGTACACAAGTGGAACAACACAAGTGCAAGTATGCAAGTGGAAGTACTTAGAGAAAGTACACAAGTGGAAGTACTTATAGGAAGTACTTTGTGGAAGTACTTTGAGGCAGTACATTGCAGAAGTACTTATTGGAAGTACACAAGTTGAAGTACTTAAGAGGAAGTATATAGTGGAAGTAGATGGTGGAAGTACTTATAGGAAGTACTTTGTGGAAGTACTTTCAGGCAGTACATTGCATAAGTACTTATTGGAAGTACACAAGTTGAAGTACTTAAGAGGAAGTATATAGTGGAAGTAGATGGTGGAAGTACATAGAGGAAGTACTTATTGGAAGTACACAAGTTGAAGTACTTAAGAGGAAGTATATAGTGGAAGTAGATGGTGGAAGTACATAGAGGAAGTACTTATTGGAAGTACACAAGTTGAAGTACTTAGAGGAAGTACATGGTAGAAGTACGGCAGTCAGCCCCCCCCCCCCACCACGTGGCCAAGATGCGTACTCCGTGTTTGGAGCGAGTACCAAGGGCGGAAAGTGAAAAGAGGAAGTACGCGAGCGCGGGAGTCGTTGGTGCAGGATTTGAACGTGACCTTTAAGGCGCTGAGCCGGGTGGCCGCGCTGATCCCAACGTGCGGCGCTCCGGGTTCCCGCGCGGCTGGCGTGCGTTCCCCGCGTGCGCCGGCTTCAGATGGAACGGCGTCCAACTCGGGCGGTGGCCCTCGGCCACATGGAGTCGTACGGCGGCGTCTCTCTTATCGGCGGCGCCAGCGCGGTAAGCTCGGATTAGCATCTCCATGTGGCGAGGCCGGACGTCACGGCGGACGCAACATTTGCGCCTGTTCGCCACCCGGCCAAAGGCGGACTTTTTTGGTGGTCCGAGGAGGAGAACCTCAGGAAAGACGAGAAGCTGAGCTGCCTGCGATTGGACGGCTTCCTTTGAAATAAGCGAGGCAATCCCCTTGGCCCGGGATCCTATTCTCGTTACGTCGCCGGTGCCAGCGACACGGGCCGCGCCGGCCAAGTTGACAAAAGAAGATCCGCGTCGGAAAATCCGGCTAATCCGTGATTGAAAGTTCATGTGTTGGCTCCCGCCTTTAAGCTCTGGCGCTTCCTCCCCAGGAAAAGCAAAAGGCAAGACGGAGATCTTTGTCCTTCCCTGGTGGACTCAGGTAGACGTCCTGGGTCGGGACCGGCCCGGTCTGCTGTCCACCCCCCCCCCCCCCCCCCCCCCCCCCCCCCCCCGTGTGGAAGGCCGCTTCCTCCATGAGCCGCGACAACGGCGATGGCGGCGATGGTGATGGCACAGATGGCGGGCCAGCTTGCCTTCAGGGGAAGGCCTCCACAGCTTCAACTTGCCTTCCTTCATCTCCAACTCTTTGGCCGCCGCCTGGCGAGCGTTTATCTCGCCGTGCACCCCGTGTGCACCGAGGGAGGGGAGGGGCGGCGGATCAAACCATCCAGGGCCGCCATCTTTCAAGCGGACATTCAAGCCAGCGGCGGCGCTGGGAATCTTCTGGAGGCGTATCTCCTCGACGACACGAGCACCCGACGCTCCCGAGTGGGCGTCAACGACGTGCCGCTCATGGCCCCATCGCCGCCCACCACCTGCCCCCACCGCCATTGCAACCACAATGGGCTTATCAAATAAATGATATTGTATTTAAATCATTTAAAAAGTCTTGTAAAAAGTAAAAATAAGGTTAAAAAACTTTCAATTCAATTGAAAATATTCTATTCATATTTATTTATATTTAAATAATATTAAAATATTTTTCTTTTTAATAATGAATACATTATATTTAATTTAAATAATGTTTGTTGATGAAATAACATAATTGAAAAGGAAAATATAAGTAATAATTAAATGAGTTATTCTTCATATATTATACTTTTCTTTTTCTATAAAATTTTAAAAATTAAAGTAAAAATAAAAAGTAAAGTAAAGTAAAGTAAAATAAAAAGTAAAATATAGTAAAAAGTAAAAAAAAGTAAAAATAGCAAGATGGAATAGCAGATAAATGTTTTTTTTTACATTTTAATTCAATGTATTCATTCATAACAATATATTTGAAAAACATTTCATTATTTTAAATGTTCAAAAAATAAAAATCAATACAAAATAATAAGATCAAATAAGAACACATACAAAGTTGCAAATGAATATACGTAATTATGCTAAATTGACAATAATGAGGGAATTTATTGGAGGGAAAAGCGAAGGGAAAAGTTTAAAGCTAAAAGAGCTAAAAGGAGTGAAGACAACAATGGATGATGCATTTAAGGAGCCGCATTGTCGGCAAACAAATATCTCATGTGTTTCATTACAGGATGAAGCTTTTCATGTGCTGCATGGCCTCCTTCAGACAGGAAGTGAGGGGGCGTGGCCAGTGTTTGCACACAGGTGGAAGCAGTCAAGATGGACAGGAAGTGGAGACTTTCTAACGCACAAAGAAGAAGTAGAAGACTTTTGGTGTTTGTTTTCTTTTTGGTGTTTTTGCCGAGTTCAAATGCAGCAGGAGCAACGCGTGTTGGAGGAGGAGATGACCTGGGCACATGTGGACCGTACCAAGGACCGTCTGGAAAGAATCCACCAGGTTAGTAGGCCTTGATAGATCATTTGGCTTGGAGTACTAATGTACTCATTGGTACTCAAATGTACTCACATGTACTCGTATGTACTGATGTGTAGCAATATGTACCCGTATGTATTCATATCAGCCTTCAGCCTTGGGGTGATTGAGAGGGAGTGTTAGCTTGTGAGCTAGCAACAGGAACTAGCAACTAAGTGAGGAGAAGCACGTCCTCCATTTTGGATTCCAAGGCCCAGACCGTCATGGCTGCCGAGACTGTAGTTACGATACGATATGATACAAAAATCCTAAAAAATTCTAAAAATCATATCAATTCATTCTTATTTTTCTTCACAATTTTGCTGTTTTTAAAGAAAAATCAAAAATATTTCAATGTTCTTAAATAATCAACACAAATTTTCTTTTCATAATATTATGACTATTGAAATAATATTAGAATTTTTCCAAAACCATATTTTACAATTTTTTTCTCATATTAATTAAAAAATACCATGTATTTTTCTGGAATATTTCAACTCTATGCTATTATTTTTCATCATAATATTGCAAGTTTATTCTCATAGAATTACTAAAACTTTTTCATTGGAATACAACTTTTTATTTGGACTTTATTCTCATAAAATTGTGTTTTTTTTTCCTATATCTGCTGTCTTTTGGCCATCTCCTTGAACTTTCTTCTTGTCATAATTATGACTTTATTTTCATAATATTTTTGACAAGAATATTTCCTAAAACCTAATTTTCCAACGTTACAAAATTAGTCATGTTTTTTTGTTTCTCATAATTCATTCATTTTCTACCGCTTATTCTCATGAGGGTCGCGGGGTGGGGGAGGTGGGGGGGTGCTGGAGCCTATTCCAGCTGTCTTCCACCATACAGCCCTCGTGTAATAATGTAAAAAAACTGTAAAAAAACAAAAAATATATATATTTTTGGACTTTGTCAATATTTGGACTTTATTCTGGTCAAATTGCAGCTGTTTTTCCCCATTTTGACATAATTTAATTTTTAAAAATATAAATTTGACTTTATGCCACTAAAAGGATTTTCTGTTGTGTATTCTGGTAAAATGTCCATGTTTGTAGAATATTCTATCCATGTTGTACTTTTGGAGTATGTGGCGTGCCATAAAAAGCGGACTTGCAATGGCGATGTCCAATGACAGACTGTCCATCATTTTCGGGCGTGGACAGGCGAGCGTCTTTCATGTTGTTTTCACCTCTAAGCGGTCACTTGTCACTTCCTGAAGGAACCGGGACACACCCGGGCCGTCTGCGGCATCATGCGAGCACTTCTCCTTTTGTCAGCGGCGCCCGTGCGAAGGAAGGAAGGAAGGCGTGGCGGCGCAGGCGGGCGTATCCAGGCTCGTCCTGCGTCGTCTGCGCTTTGGCGGCTAATGAGGCGCTGATGAAAGTTTAATCAAAGCAGAACGCTGACAATCAAGGACAATTTCTTCCTGTTTATCGCCGACGACAAAGGGAGTGTTAGCAAAGTGTCACGACGGCAGCGAACACGGGTTTTTTCGGAGAAGTTGATAGCGTGCGGCTTTTAGCGCCCGGCGAGGAAGCTTCTCAGGTGAGCGGGAGATTGTCGGGGCGTAAAAAAAAAAGAAAAGAGGAAAAAAAAAAGAGAAAGCGTGCAAAGTGCAGCGTCTCATTAATATTACAGAGACTATTCTTTGACTTCATTTCGTTTCATTTCTCCGTCTGAGTGGGGACAAACGTTGCAGGAGGGAGGAATTAAGGTGTGCAAATCACATTTTAGGCTTCAGTGTACAAAGAACCACGGAATTGTTTTAACCTTCTCCTCTCCTCTGCCGCATGAATATGCGCGCGCATAAATATATGTATATGCACACCAGCCTTTTATCCCGATGAATTATTTTCATGTTTACCTCCTTCTGTCGGCACTGAGATTTATTTCAATAATTCAGAAGTTGATTAAGTGCGCCGCCACACTTGCCGTCGTGTCACGTCTCTCCGCCGCGCTGCACTAAAACTCTCCCTTTTTTAATTGCAAAAAGGCTAATAACCTAGCATTGCGGCTAGTTAGCGCCGCAGCATGAAATAGCATAGATAACGCCGCCAAAGTCGGATTTGGAAACTGTCCTTTCTCGGCGGACGGCACAGAAATCATCTGTTCCTGTGTCAAACTCTGCCATTTGTGAGGCCTGCAGTTTGCCGATATGCAGCCATGCCTGTTATGCTACATATGGTTTACATACGTATATGTGTATATATATATGTATATAGCAACATCAGATGTCAACTTATGTGACAGTAAACACATCATCTTAGTGCCACAAAGCATGCTGGGAAGCCAGGAGTGTTCTCAAATGCTACTATGCATTGTCCAGACGTTCCATTCTAGATGCCTGGTTGTTGGGATCAGCCATTCCAGGTAAAGGATTCTTGTAGACCAGGGGTCTCAAACTCAATTTACCTGGGGGCCACTGGAGCTAGGGTCTGGGCAAGGCTGGGCCGCATCAAGTTTTCCAAAAAAAAAAATGCAGAAACCAGAAAAATATCCAAACTTTTTCAGTGCTTTGGTTCTAATTTTCTACAAGAAAAGCTCTGATAAAACATTCCACTGTTCTCAAATATCTTAATTTTTATTTTTCTGCACAAAATAAGATGAAAAATAAATAAACAAATCAAGAATAAAGAAAATCAATCAGTAATAAATAAATATAATAATAATAAAACGGCAAATAATAAAAACTTAAGAAACCACATATAGTTGGTGGGTAGACAAATTATTTTTTTCAGATTAAAATGAACAAAGCATTATTAGAGCCCTGTAGACATGACAAAACACGACTATAGTCACATTTATACTTTTTTTTTATTTACAACATATTGCGCAACTGCAGCATCTTGAGACACATGCTAACTCGCAAACTAGAGAGCTAGCGACCTAAACGGTAGCCTTCAAGTTATTTCCTTTAAACATAAATAGCCAAAAACTTACCACTTCCACACAGACAGGGAGGATAACTATTAAGTTATTTAACCTTTAACATGAACATTAATCAAACGTAATAATTTTTTCTGGGTACATGATACCATACAGCATCCATATCAAACTTGCGCGGGCCGCACTAACATTAAACTTTCATATCAAGGCGGGGGCCTCGAACTAGTGTCCTGCGGGCCACATTTGAGACCCCTGGTCTAGATGACCCAAGTCTGGGCCGGGCTGCCGTCTGCTTCTTCTGGTCACGTTGGTCCAAAGTGGAGGCGGAGTTTTGGCGATGGGGAATCTTGTGTGTTTTGTGTTGATTGGGCTTCTGCTCTGAGATGATGAGATAGGAGGAGACGCCATCAGGAGCAAACTGGGGGGGGGGGGGAGAGCATCAAAAAGGCCGAAAGCAGCAAAACGAGAAGTCATTATCCCTGCAATCCAAGCCTGGCGCCCTTCTGGGGTCTTGCTTTTGACACCACTCTGTTTCTGTGTGTGTGTTTTGACTTATTGATGACACTTTACAAGTTCCTCGGGGGGGGGGGGGGGGGGGGGGGGCGCGCGCGCTAACGTCTAATTTAAAGAATGTCCTCTCGCCTCTCAGGCCTGTCACACGACGTTCTCTAGCGTTGGTCGGCGTCTTCTCTGGGAACGAGGCAGCAGGAGGCAGCAGAAGGCTGATTGGCGGCACTTTGGGGGCGGGGGGGTCAGGAAACAGGCGTGCACGCGGCCAGGTGACTAGCGGCATGTTGCGGTTGTAGGAGGAGAAGACGAAAGCCACCGTGAATGTTTTATGGCCAAACAATGTGACACAAAGTCATATTCATCTCCCGTGAATCCAATATTCCTTTCGGAATGCTGCGAGTCGCCATCTATTATATCTTCCATTGTGTTCCCATCTGCCCTTTTTGGCCGGCTAAATGATGTGCATTAGAAGGTAAATGGGCTAATGCCCGTCCGTATTTAGCCGGCCACACGCCGCCAATATCTGGGCCGTTTCTAGAAGTAATTGGTAATTATACTGCTCGTTTAGGCAATCACTGTCCAGCCCGGATTCATGTCATTCTTAAAAATAACTAGCTCTTAACCTTTGACACCGCCCGACGCTAAGTGTTCATCAGCGGCGACGCGCTCATTCGTTACTTTACACACACACGCACACACACACACACACACACACACCATGATGTGACTAGAGAGGAATATCCCACCTCCGACCCCATTAGTTCCCTGCCATAAACACACAGATCCAGCACACACAGACCTTTTTAGCTCTAGATCAGGGTTCTCAAACACGCGGCCCGCGGGCCAAATGTGGCCCGCAGGACACTAATTTGAGGCCCCCGCCTTGATATGAAAGTTTAATGTTAGTGCGGCCCGCGCAAGTTTGATATGGATGCTGTATGGTATCATGTACCCAGAAAAAATGTGATTAATGTTCATGTTAAAGGTTAAATAACTGTTAATAGTTATCCTCCCTATCCGTGTGGAAGTGGTAAGTTTTTGGCTATTTAAGTTTAAAGGAAATAACTTGAAGGCTACCGTTTAGGTCGCTAGCTCTCTAGTTTGCGAGTTAGCATGTGTCTCAAGACCCTGCAGTTGCGCAATATGTATAAATAAAAAATAATAATAATAATAATTAAAAATAATAATAAATAAAAAAAGTATAAATGTGACTATAGTCGTGTTTTGTCATGTCTACAGGGCTCTAATAATGCTTTGTTCATTTTAATCTGAAAAAAATAATTTGTCTACCCACCAACTATATGTGGTTTCTTAAGTTTTTATTATTATTATTATTATTATAATCATTTTTATATTATTTATTACTGATTGATTTTCTTTATTCTTGATTTGTTTATTTATTTTTCATCTTATTTTGTGTAGAAAAATAAAAAGTAAGATATTTGAGAACAGTGGAATGTTTTATCAGAGCTTTTCTTGTAGAAAATTGGAACCAAAGCAAAGTTTTTTTAAATTTTTATTGATTATTATTATTTTTTGTGGAAAACCTGATGCGGCCCAGTCTCACCCAGACCCTAGCTCCAGTGGCCCCCAAGTAAATTGAGTTTGAGACCCCTGATCTAGATGTACATACAGTAGACGCACGTCATAGAAGTGTTGGCATGCCCCCCCCACCTGCCCCCCCCAAGCGTGAAGTCATCTTTCATTTCACAGCAAGCATCAGTCATTGCTTCTTTCCATGAATAATAAGCTTCCATCAGCCTGCTGATATTTGCATTAAAATATACCCCCCCTCCCCCTCCCATTTACCCTTCCCTCCCCTGCATCATCATCATCATCATCATCACCAGATGCAGAGAGAGAGAGAGTGAGAGAGAGAAAGGCATCATTGTTTTGCTGTAGCTTGGCCTCAACAGCGTATCAGCAATTTTACAGTAATAAGCGAGCGGCGCTTTTCATAAATTCTTCATATCCTTCATGAATATTTCATGGGCGGGGGGCCACTGACCACAGTCATGATAAATACACTCAAAGACGCCACTAAATAAACGCCTCTTACGATAGTCTACACTGGAAGGGGCGCTGGGAAAGCGTTGAGAGCGGGACACGGGGAAAGAAGGAAGAGGCAGACCTCGCTACTCGCTATGGGCAGAACGAGTGGCGGGGCTCCTTGTATCACCCGCTCCTTGTAATGCCCGCCCCCTTGTACCGGGATCTCCTTGTCACTTTCCACCTTCCAATGTCTCGTGTTTGGTGTTCTCCTGCTAAGTCCAAAGTGTGAAGGATACCAGGCCTTTGAAGATGGTTCTTCTCTGGCAGATGGCGTCTGATGGTTACCAGTACCAACCCTCCTTTGGACCCAGGATGGTCCCGTGTCTTGAGGGACTCATTTCTTGACATTTTAGTTCCGTGTACCTGCGTCCAAGCTCAGTAACCACGGCCTCGCTTTACGCAACTCAAGTGCGAAGGAGAGAAAGCTTCTTCGCCTTTGCCATCATGGCGGCGTGAACACCAAATCACATCGGAATGGCCGTGCTGACTTCACTGCTTCTTACGTTGCCCCACTTTCCTCTTTTCGCCTTTTCGCCGTCAGTCAACGGTTTTTCCAAATGCGGATTTGATTGGGTCTCTGCAACGACGCCCCAAAAAAGTCCCCACCACCCCCCCAAACCCCCCCGGCCTACGGGAGCGGCGTTGCCTTTGCAAAGTCATGTCCGTTGCCGTCCGTTTTGAAAGGGATTAGCGTATTCCTGGCGGGCGCTTTCTTTAGCGAGCGCTGGCACTACATGCAAAGCAAATCCGGGGGGTGGGGGGGGGGGGCTGGGATTCACATTGTAATGCCACTGATAGCTGCGGGAAAAGCAAAATAAAAATAAATAAAAACACTCCACAAAGCTTGCCCTCTCTGAGCTGGAACATTATCCCGGCACCCCCGCCCCCCCACCCCCTCTTCCCGTGCGGCCCCTGCCGGAGTGTCAGGATTGAGGAAAGAAGGACGCGTATTTTTAAGAGGTTTGTCATCTCCCGCCAAAGCAGTTTTAGCATCATTGTCGTCTTCCTCGCCATCGGCTGCTGCCTTTTTTTTTTTGTTTGCCGTCTTTATCTGGTAACAATACCTGCCGCCTTTCACTGCTGCAGCACTTCTTTTATTTACACCCCCCCCAACCCCCCCAACCCCTTTCTTTAGTAGGAGGCGTCATCACTTTCTGTTGTCAGCGCTATTGAATAGTTAATGCCTTCTTGTGCCGCTAAAAGTCACTTTTATTATTTTTACATCTGCACAATGCCTTTAACTCCTGGCGCGCCGGCGCCCTTTTGGGACCGTTGGCAACGACACCGCGGGGCGTCTTTGACGATTTATTACAAACATCACAGGAGAGTCCTTAGACGCTTTAAACGCCGCATTTTCATGTTTTTGCCTTTTTTGTCTTTCACCGCCAGACACGCACGTGGATTTGGTAGAAAAATGTTCTTAATTATCACTTTTTTTTTTTTAAGAAGAGAAATGTCTTTTATTACGATACAAAGCCAAACATGGTGACACGGGCCTCGGTATTCATGTAGACCAATATCAGGCTGAGCTCAGGTGCCTCCAAAGTGCTCGCAACGTCAAATATTTCACCAAATATCAACTTCCTGACTCTGACGTTGGCTGGGAATCATTATTGAAACCATACGTTCATCCATGCAAGGCAGGTGCAGGTGCAGGGGGGGGGCTCCAGACCAGACCACATCAGACCAGACCAGGATCAGGGGACTTCCACAAAGTAGGATTCCTTTTTTGAAAAGGAATATTTTGGTACTTGGAGCAAAGAAAAGCTGTTACCGACATCTAAATTGTTGGTTTTGGTTGTTTTTTTAAACATGATTAGAGCCCTCTAGACATTAGATAATACCCCTAGAGTCACTGACACGCCTATTACCGATTATAGTAAACATCATAAGAGAAAATTAGATACAGTAGGCATAACAAAACTTGTGAATGGCCTTCTAAATACCAGGATGAGAAGGTCCTGTCTTCTTTCTGCGACTAGGTAGTCCAGGATGAGAAGCCATTTTGAAAAGGTGGGGTCTTTTCAGCAGCGTGTTGACTTAAAGGGGTTCCAACTTCTTACGTTGTACTTTTTTTTTTTTTTTTTTTTTTTAATTTTTTTATAAACATCAATTTGTTTTTTATTTTGGAGAAAAAATGACATGCCTTTTTCAATTTCCACCTGGCGATAAGAAGGGCTGATGACGACTAAGGAAATATGACGACTACCAGGAGAACCAGACTAAGAAGGGGGAGGAGCCATCAGCTGTGGCCCAGCATGGTGCGCTGTATTCGGGCACACGCTCCGAGCGGTCTCTGGCAAACCTTTAACACTTTTCAAACATGGCGGTGCTGGCGTTTTAGGTGGCTGTAATAAATATATTTCGCGCCCCCCAACTGACCTCCGGAGTTGCTGGTCCTCGACTGTGAGCTCCGATAGATCACATGACAGGAAGCTATGAAAGGTTCCAATCAAAGTGACTGAAAGTTATGTGACCATCAGGATAAATACACCAACCCTGACAGGAGCCTCACAAGCCAATTGGAGCATCACACACACACACACACACACACACACACACACACACACACACACATACACACACACACGCTGATGGCCGCAGCAGGCGCGCAGCATGCCAAGAGTCCAGAAGATGGAAGCAGTCTGGATCGTAGCGGTCCAAGAGCTTAGCAGGGAGTCCACAAACTGCTCAAAGCTGACATTTGTGCCTCCAGGAGGCAGCAAACATGGATGGACGGGAAGCCTCAGACAGGAACACGCTGTCGTTTTCATCTTCTTTCATTGTTTCTCCATCGTATCTTCTACAGGACTTTACAATCATGGCCGCCGTGCAGCGTGTGTGTGTGTGTATGTGCGCGCTATAACCATCTCAGGTTGTTGTTAAATCACACACTGATTGCTTTTATGTTCCATCGCACTGATTTTTATTCCACCCCCCCGCCCCCCCACACTTCCGCCACCAAACGCTGCGTTTTAACACGCGTGAATATTAAAACATCGTTTGGTCGCATTCCTCTGGAAATCTCATCAAGCGCCGACATCCCGCTCTTCCCTTCGCGGGCTTGAACAACACTCAAAGGTGACAGCTGACGCAAAGTGGGCGGGGTCAGAATGCACTCTGGGCAGAAGAACAGGACTTGGGAGAAAAGCCAAAGAAAAAGCACAGGAGGACCGTTGATGCTGACGCTCATTGGTTCCAGAATTTTATAGTTTACCACCTCTTACATGTATTTTTACCATGATTAGAGCCCACTAGGCAGGAACTAACACCCCTATAGTCGGCTTTCCTTTCGGGGCAGCATATTTCTTGCGGTTTGCTAGGTGCTCAAGCGCTAAGGAACATATTTCAAGAATTCCCAATACAATATGTCATGTATATAAAATAATATTGAAAAAATGTGGGGCGAGTGGTTAGCGCGCAGACCTCACAGCTAGGAGACCAGGGTTCAATTCCACCCTCGGCCATCTCTGTGTGGAGTTTGCATGTTCTCCCCGTGCATGCGTGGGTTTTCTTCGGGTACTCCGGTTTCCTCCCACATTCCAAAAACATACTAGGTTAATTGGCGACTCCAAATTGTCCATAGGTATGAATGTGAGTGTGAATGGTTGTTTGTCTATATGTATCTATCAGTGTTTCAGGACCCTGGAGAGTAGAAATCTTGGTAGGACTTAGCGCTGCTTTGGCTACCTTCAGGCCAGCATTTAAGAGGAAACGCGTACCCGGCGAGAGAAACCATGGCGTTGGTCCACCTGTTAGCTTCGCCACAACCTTTAAAGCAACAAAAAAAAGCCCCCCAGATTATTCCAAAATGAAGCTAGCTTTAGCATATGTGCGCGTTAGCGTACCTCAAGCGACTCCGTTTGTGGCATGTGATCAGAAAAGGCTTCTTCCTCATGACTCTCCTAGAATAGCTGACTAGATGAAGGATGGACAGTGACACGATCGGCACCAAGATCATGTTGGAGGTCTTTGGAGCTGGTCTGGGGGTTGACTTTGATTCTTGTCTCATCTCCTTATCTGAGATGTTTCAACTAGAACTGTTCCTGTGGTCTTCCAGTTCCTCAGAGTGGAACCTGACCGGAAATATCTGAGCTAGCTTTGGTATCCTTCACCTCGACCATGATCTTTGCTCTCAGGTCATGTGACAGTTGTTTTTAGGCTAGCGTGGTGCTACTCTTCAGAGAAGATGCAACTTGTAATTGGCGCCTTTCTATGATTGGCTTCACTTGCGTGTGAAGGTCAAAGGTCAGTGAGCTTACCAAACACATGTTGGCCACCAGTCCAGGGTGTACCCCGCCTCTCGCCCGAAGACAGCTGGGATAGGCTACAGCATCCCTGCGACCCTTGTGAGGAAAAGCGGTAGAAAATGAATGAATGAATGAAAAAATATGTATCGATAATAAAAAAAAAGTGTTTCAGGACCCTGGAGAGTAGAAATCTTGGTAGGACTTAGCGCTGCTTTAGCTACCTTCAGGCCAGCATTTAAGAGGAAACGCGTACCTGGCGAGAGAAACCATAGCGTTGGTCCACCTGTTAGCTTCGCCACAACATTTAAAGCAACAAAAAAGTGTTGGTCCAAACTTTCCTAAATTCTTACGAGTGCGTCTCTCTCGCTCTCTCTCTCTCACACAAATCTCATTTATTGAGTTGACTGTTTTCTTTGAATATTTATCATCCGCCGCTGTTTGATTATGCACGTCGACGCCACGGGTGAAAGACGTTCGACAGGATAAAAATATCTGGAGTGCAGAAATTACCTGGGGAGGAAAAGACTAGCAAATATTCTCTTTTTAACGCCATGTAATTTAAACAGTTCACGTCCAGATGTGGGACACGCTCGGCGGAAGAAAAAGCGACTCGCTGGCGTGCCTTCTTGCGGAATCGCCGGGTTTGTTAAGAAACGCGTCAACGCGGTGGCCGGCGGTGATTCTTTTAAAGTGCCGTCGACGTCCTCATTGGGCCCATTCCTGCTTTGGACATATTTATCCGATGGAGGCAAAGCATGGCGGCTCGTTTAAAGCCAACACGCGTGTTTACGCTCATCAGCCGCCGTCATTTGTCACGAAGACTGTTGGCGTCAACACAATCAGGAAAGACATGTCGGATACTTTTAGGAATGTTGCCTTTCCAGTCAAACGGGTAAATATTTTAGCTTTGTGAGCATATTGAAATACATTTTTTTTTCTGGAAAGGCCGGGGTGGGGGTACGGGGGGGGCTCTATCAAGGCCAAACAATTTCAAAGTGCAAGGAAATGAAGTGTTAAATTGTGACTCTGTGTGAAGTAAACGTGTAGAAATGGCAAGTTGGCGGAGCGTGCTTGGAAGCAAGCGAGTTAGCTTAGTTTAGCAAAGCATGCTAGTGCGTGATAGACGGTGTCGCGTGAGCGACTCGGGCAGGATGAGAGAGCTCCACACAAAAAAAAGTGAATCATCTTTTCCCTGTTTTATATCGATGAATTCTGTCCAATGAGAAGTTGCCGGATAACAAGTGGATGAAGTTGCTTTTTGCTATGAGAAGTTCAGGGACTCTGAGTATGGATGACAAGCATATGTTATTTTATTGCGAGAGAGACGGAGTTCAGAGTTGAGAGGTTCGGCGGAGAAGGGCTAGCTTGCGGCATTGCCATAATGCTGGGATGTTTGATTAGCTGCTAAGCCAGTCACTGCGGCGAACACAGTTGCCTATAAAGCTTCTTCTTCTCTTCTTCATATTTGATTTCATTAATAGATATTGAAAAAAAAATACATCAAGAAAAACAAAGATGCATATTTTTGCTTTTGTTTAAAATTTAATTATTATTATTATTTTTTTAATCCATGGATTCTAACACAAAGCTGACATTTTTTACAGTTTACCTTTTATTGGGGCCAGTCTAAGGCACTACCAGAACTAAGTTAAAAGAAGCTTTCAGTTTTTGTTGGGTGGCTATAACCTGTTAGCATGTAGCATGTTAGCATGTTGGACGTCTTTCAACATGCGGCTCTACCAGGAAAGGTCGGGTTGCGCCATCATTCAGTAATGCTGCACTGCTAAAACTATGGCAATCTAGCAAGATGTTATTATTATTATTATTATAAGGATTCTCAGCAGGAGGGAAATATACGTTTAAGAAAAATCAAGCAGCTATAATAATAATAATAATAATAAAAGCAGTCAGCGGGTTAGCATGTTAACAAATGTGTGAGTCTCGGTTTCATGTTGCATTGTTTTACTCCGTGTATTCCTGTGTTAATACACCATTTTTTTTTTATCATCTTTTGATTGTTTTTCCTCAAGGGGGAATAAAATAAAAGCTAAAGTCTGCTTTTTTAATTCCCTTTTAGGTGGAGTGTGTGTGTGTGTGTGTGTGTGTGTGTGTTCCTTCCACTCAGGGCACTTTGTGTTGATTGCTGACTGTGAGCATAAGAAGCATGCGGCGCTGCAAATAATTGTTCTTTTCATGGTAAGAAAGGCCACATCAATTAAGGCTGAATAGTCTCCTTAGTTATTAGAGTACAGCTCAGTGGTTTGCCGTCACCGCTATCGGTCGGCGTGTGATGTTGATGTAACGGCGACATGAAAAATAGCGCCGATATTTGTGAGTCAGCGAGTCACGGCGGCGTCGGGGAGAGGAAGACGGCAATTAAAAGAAGAGCTCAAAGAAGCCGATTCATGTCGGCCTTTTTAAAACGGCTCGCTGGTGGATGCTTGAAGCAATTACACAGCAGTGATCTTTCTCTTTGGGGCTCCATTGTGGAGCGCTGCCTGGGGACTCCGGTTTGAAAGCGGAGAAGTCAGCTTTTATTCCCAATAAGCAGCCGGCAAAATCCACTAAGCGCTGCCTTTTGAAATATCCACAAGTAGGTGTCACAATCTCTCACCGAAATAGACGGGCAAAGCGTGAGCGTGAAATGTAGCAAACAATCTAACACAACGTAGCACATAATCCTGTTCCGCTACGTTACGTGCTTCATGTTTCAGTCGTGTCGCTGGCGACGCCCTCGTCTAGCGCTGAGAGAGGGAGCTGCACGCTAAAGCCACCGGTAGACCGGGGGGTGTCCCCACTTGGTCCGGCGAGGGCCGCATCCAGAAGAACGAAGAGGATCCTCTGGGAGCTTTGATGCATTTGGGACATTAAAGATGCTGAAAGGGATCCACGTAGGTCAACGTAGGCTACACCGTTTGAACACAACGTTCTCATGGTGGTTGGGGGCATTGGTGACCAGGTGAATTAGAATAGTATGGATCACTACTCATGAACGCATTTGATTACAATATGGAAAACTCTCCGACTATTTGTCTGTCAGCACCCCATAATCGTCTATCCGTCTAACCGTCCATCCATCTGTCCATCCGTCTAACCGTCCATCCATCTATCTGTCTAACCATCTATCTGTCTAACCGTCCATCCATCCATCTGTCCATCCGTCTATCCATCTATCTGTCTAACCATCTATATGTCTAACCGTCCATCTGTCCATCCATCCATCTGTCGACCTGTCCATCCATCTATCCATCTATCTGTCTAACCATCTATCTGGTTAACTGTCCATCTGTCCATCCATCTAACCGTCTATCTGTCCATCCGTCTATCCATCTATCTGTCTAACCATCTATCCGGCTAACCGTCCATCTGTCCATCCGTCTATCTGTCTATCCATCTATCCGTCTATCCATCTATCTGTCTAACCGTCCATCCATCCATCTGTCGATCTGTCCATCCGTCTATCCATCTATCTGTCTAACCATCTATATGTCTAACCGTCCATCTGTCCATCCGTCTATCTGTCTATCCATCTATCCGTCTAACCATCTATCTGTCTAACCGTCCATCCATCCATCTGTCGATCTGTCCATCCGTCTATCCATCTATATGTCTAACCGTCCATCTGTCTATCCATCTATCTGTCTATCCATCTATCTGTCTATCCATCTATCTGTCTATCCATCTATCTGTCTATCCATCTATCTGTCTATCCATCTATCTGTCTATCCATCTATCTGTCTATCCATCTATCTGTCTATCCATCTATCCGTCTATCCATCTATCTGTCTAACCATCTATCCGGTTAACTGTCCATCTGTCCATCCATCTAACCGTCTATCTGTCCATCCATCTATCTGTCTATCCATCTATCTGTCTATCCATCTATCTGTCTATCCATCTATCTGTCTAACCATCGATCTGTCTAACCGTCCATCCGTCCATCTGTCCATCCGTCTATCTGTCTAACCATCTATCCGTCCATCCGTCCATCCGTCCATCCGTCCATCCGTCTATCCGTCTATCCGTCTATCTGTCTATCCATCTATCCATCTATCCATCTATCTGTCTGTCTATCCGTCTAACCGTCTATCCGTCTATCTGTCTAACCGTCTATCTGTCTAACCGTCTGTCTAACCGTCTATCCGACTATCCGTCCAGCCGTCCAGCCGTCCATCCGTCCATCGGTCTAACCATCTATCCGGCTAACCGTCCGTCCATCCATCCATCTATCTGTCTAACCATCCATCTGTCCATCTGTCTAACCATCCATCTGTCTAACCATCCATCTGTCCCTCTGTCCATCTGTCCATCCATCTAACCGTCTATCCATCTATCTGTCTAACCATCTATCCGGCTAACCGTCCATCGGTCTATCGGTCTATCCATCTATCCGTCTAACCATCTAACCATCCATTCAAGGAGTCAGCTGTCTGTCTATCCATCTATTCTGTCTGCAGATCTAGTGTCCATTCTTCCGTTTATCTACTGTATTGTTCTATGGGTTTATCATCTACAGTATTTATCTTTCTACCTATCGGTCTATAGTGTCCATCTATCAGCATCTATCCATTTATCCTTCTATTGGTCTATTTGTCCATCGGCCTTCATCAAGGTCGTCTGTCCATTTAACTATCCACCTATTTGTCCATCAGTCTAGTCATCCATCCATCCATCCATCAGTCTATGGGACTAACCGTCCATCTGTCCATCCGTCTACCAATGGATTCATCCATCTCCAGTATCGGTCCAAATGTGTAAACATCCACCTAGTTAGCTTGTGAGGCAAATACAACAAAGTGGCTACCTGCATCCAAACATCTTCCTCTTGCGTTGTTTGGCTGCAAATAGAGGCGATGAGATGATTAGGAATTCTTTGATGTGGCGTAACGTCCTCATCTGAACATCTCTCCTTTCTTTCTTACATTTCAAATCTCCCCATTGATACATTTCACGCCGCGTCTATTCATAGCCACACTGTTTATGCCTCAGATTTCATGACCTCCCATTAAGAGCATGAGGAGCGCTGATGTTGTTTCACGATAGCCGTGCCCCCTGACCCCTCAGCTGTCCGTCCTGGATGAGGATTTGGATGCGGTCTAAGCGAGTGCGGCCAAGAGCGGGATGAGGGACGTTAATTGGAGGACGGAGGAAGGGAGCGCTTCCAAAACGGGACACAATATCACATCAAGTGTGAATGCCCGACTGGCAGCCGTGACGCTCGTGTTGTCACGTGCCGACATCTTTATTTGGATCGCTGTTTTAAAGGCGCAGTCGAGCCGGGGTGGGACGCCGGCACACTCGAGACCCCGTGCCGCTCACAGCCGCCAGGGGGCGTACCACAGTTCCAGAAAAGATGAATGCCATCATTTCTCGTCAGAAGAATATTCTTTGAAGCAACCCTAATTTCAGCTAGCATCAAAACATTGATTCTGCTTTTCTTCCTGTTTTGGTTCTCAGTGGTTCTCTTTCACTTGCCTTCTTCTCTCAGATTCTCTGTTGCTTGTTTTTCCCTCATAGGCGCCTCTTTTCTACACTTTGATGTTGTTTTCACCTCTAAATTCAGCCTGCATAGGCAAGACGGAAATGTCCCAATACTTTTGCTCACATGAAAACTGGGCATCTGATGGTTTCCTGTCCTGGGCGGGCCTTTAAGGGATTTGTCATCTAAGACCGTGGAGATGATTCCATGATGTTCTCCGGGTACTTTCCTCCCACATTCCAAAAAGATGCACGTTATTTTGATTGGAGACTCTAAATATTCCATGTGAATGTGATGCTCCTGGGTGGCTCGCCTCTCGCCCCAAGAACGGGGATAGGCTCCAGCATACCCACTCTGCCCAATAAGGATGCTACTGGCTGGCTCGCCTCTCACCCAAAGACGGCCGGGATAGGCTCCAGCATACCCCCTCCGCCCAATGAGGGTGCTACTGGCTGGCTCGCCTCTCACCCAAAGACGGCTGTGATAGGCTTCAGCATACCCACTCTGCCCAATGAGGATGCTACTGGCTGGCTCGCCTCTCACCCAAAGACTGGGATAGGCTCCAGCATACCCACTCTGCCCAATGAGGATGCTACTGGCTGGCTCGCCTCTTGCCCAAAGACGGCTGGGATAGGCTCCAGCATACCCCCTCTGCACAATGATGCTACTGGCTGGCTCGCCTCTCGCCCAAAGACGACTGGGATAGGCTCCAGCATACCCCCTCTGCCCAATGAGGATGCTACTGGCTGGCTCGCCTCTCGGCCAAAGACTGGGATAGGCTCCAGCATACCCACTCCGCCCAATTAGGATGCTACTGGCTGGCTTGCCTCTCGCCCAAAGACGGCTGGGATAGGCTCCAGCATACCCCCTCTGCCCAATGAGGATGCTACTGGCTGGCTCGCCTCTCGGCCAAAGACTGGGATAGGCTCCAGCATACCCACTCTGCCCTAGTGAGGATAAGCGGCATAGAAACAGGATGATTGGATGGTCTATTTGGTGTGGAGAATAAACTTGTTTTGTTTTTGACGTACTTAAAAGTTGGTCTTCTTCCTAAAGTCGAGCTAAACGTGTGTCGGGTCCGGTGTGGAGCGCGGCGGGAGGAAAGAGGGTCAGGGATTAGAGGCGAACATTCCCCTCGACTACCCGAGCTCGTCTGATGCTTTGTTGTCACGGCGCCAGCGACAAGGTCCCCCCCCCCGCTAGCCCCCAAAGTGAGGGGGCTTCTTTGATTCATACTTAAGCTCACATCAGAGCACCTGAAATATTCATACACGCCGCGCTCGCCAGCCAAACATCAGCTGATGCCCCCCCCCCCATCCGGTTTATCAATGGCTCGCCGTTCAAATATTGGGAATAAATGTAGCAAACAGAAGAGCGGGCGTCATCAGATTTATTCCCGCCCGCCTTGTTTACCGGTTCACGGAACGCTGCACGCAAACAGAATGCAAATGTCTTTGATTGGATCAGGTGACGCCGAGGTAATTGTATTTGGAGAAATGTCCAACATCCCCCCCCTCTTCCCCCCCACCAGCCACTCCACCGGCGTCATTATCAGTGGGGGGTTTTCTTTATGAGATCCATCTTAAACAAAAGCTATCATCGCTCCTCTTCCTTTGTCACATGCGGATGTGGATGCATCTTTAATTTCCTTTCAATTAAAAGTAAATACACGCCTTTATTCCCACCCCCCCCACTGGGAAATCCAAACAAGGGGAGTCAACACGAGCCGACAGGTGAGGAATATTCATTTAAATCTGCCAGACGTTTGCTCCTTCCCCTTTTTTTTCACGCTGATGATGTGATTCAACAGGCCTTCCATCAAACGGCCGCGCCAATTTGGAGCAAAAAAAAACATTCCTCGTCTTGTTGGGAGCGTCAGCCCAACAACAAACTAAAGTCGCTCATTAGGCCGCCGTTAATCTACGCCTCCCGGAGACACCGTCGTTTTGATCACACGGACGCCAGACATCTCACCGCTCGTCATCGCCGTCGCCGTCGCTCCCTGACGGCCACCGCTGGGACTTCGTCAAAACTTCCTTCACAACTTTTCCGGAGCGCACGACACTGACGGAAAGTTGGCCGTGTTCGGCTTTCGGACGACATTTCGGGATGAAACCGAATGTGACATTGAAATGAATCCAAAGTAGAACAAAGTCAATAAACCAATTGGTTTCATCAACCAATCAGATTGCACGTTGCTGTAGCGTGGATCCAGGTTGCTTCCCTTCTTTTTATTGGACCTGCAAATTATTTTATATTACAGATTATTTCACATGGGAAGAAATATTGTTGATGTTTTTATGTATTCACTTTATTATTATTATTATTATTATTATTCTAATTAATAGAGATTAATTGTTTCCAGTCCCAACTGAGTTAAATGAATTTCCGTGATATAGGATTGTTTACGATGTTAATACATTTAATATTTAGTATTTTATGACTTTGTAACTCGACCAGTCCAGGTTGTACCCCGTTTTTAACATTAGAGGCTTACAGACAAGAAATAACACCCCTATAGTCAGCTTTACACATGTTATTCATTGTTTCGGTCACATGGTGCAGCTATTATGAGGCGGCAGTTAGCCTGAAGTGTACTTCCTCTAAACTTAAGAAGCTAAAAAGGGGAAGTTGTTGCCTTGGTGTTAAGCTAGAGTCATTACAATACCGCATATTGCGTGTATGTACACAGGCTAGCGACGACCACAGGTCAAAGGTAACGCCACATATTGGAGCTTTTTGTTTGGGACGCTCCTGTAGCATTCCTTGTAGCGTTCCTTTCCATGTTGCCATGTGACACCAACGCACCAGGAAGGATAGCCCCCATTCTGGGTCCAGTCGGGGTGTCCCATGACGTGTTCATTGGCTGCCTCTCTTCACCTTTTTCATATCCGTCCAACACAGGAAATAGAAGAGGGCAAACTTCCACAATAAAAGTACACTTTTCCTTTTAAGTGAGCAAAAGAAAGGTCACACCCCCCCTCGACACCATCCCCCCCACCCTTCTCTAAGTGTTTTTAGTTTTTTTGTGCTCTCGACGCAAAAACACGTCGCCACCCGGGATGTTTTTCAATGTGTGTGGGGGGTCTTTCAGGGAAGGGGGCTCATGCAAAATGAATACGGGTGGCACATTTTATTGAAGTTTGATTTAAAGGAGGTGGGGGGTAAAAAATGATGAAAATGCAGGACAGACAGCGAGAGAAGGGGGTGTGATGGTGATGGTGGTGATGGGAGGGGGGGGGTGTTGAGAGAAAGAGATGTTGTCATAAATAATTTTCCTCATATGCAGCCGTGCCGATGTATGTTGCGTTGGTGAATAATGCATCGGGCCGCCGCATAATTAGGACAACAACACTATTCTCTTCCTGGCATAACTGCACCCCCCCAGTTCCCCCCCCCCCCCCTCGTCAGTAATGGATGAAGAGGCCACCTGATTGATCTGTGAAGAAGCTCTCTAAATGGCCTTCAAGTGCGCCTGCTCTTCCTCACGCCGTCGCTTCCTTTCTTCTTCTTTTTGTCCTAAATGATATAGGCTATCATTTCAATGCTCATTATCATTTAGACGGCAAATAAGCAAAAGGTAATGTGTCCTCCAAGGCGGGCGGGGGAGGGGGGGGGGGGGACCGGGGGTGCCGTGTTGGCGTGCACTAATGTGCACGTTGGCTTCGCACATTCATTACGGGCCTCCACGCCGCCACCGTGCCGCCATCCATCCTAACGCAAAGTGACACAACGCTGGAGAGAAGAGACAGCAAAGTAGAGGAGCTTATTATTTCATATATATATTTATATATATATATATATATGGGGGGGGAGATAACACCTTTTTGGAGGAATTGCCTTGAAGCATTATCCCCCAGACAGGCTACACGGCTAATCTGGCGCTGTGAGCCATTACGCTGCGTTTATCTGTGACCCCTCTCTGCTTCCATCATTACGCTTTAAAGTCCATAAAGTCTGTTTAGACAAAGATGGAGGCATTACCTGCGTGCTACTTAGCGGCCCCGCCGTGCACGCTGGATATTAAATATCCTTTATCTTAAACGCGCCCTGTAAGCCGATATCTCCGCGGGCCGCCCGCCCGCCTGTCCGCCTGCCCACGATAGTGCAGGTGTAATAAATACAGGCGTATCGATGGGCCGCTTTGTCCGCTTTGGTATTTATTTTCGGAGGACAGATACGAGCTACAAAGTCACCAGATTAAGCACTCGGACCGCACCGCTGCTTTAGGTGCTCATATTTATGTATTTCTATACGCTGGAGGCGTGGGAAAGACCATACACATGCTTATGCATGTTGCATCGCCACCGCTTGACCTCACACGTGTACTCGTGCCTCCCGAGGCCTTCACAGGGGGGCCTTCCTGTCCACATTGCGTTCACCTCTACGAGATGTTACGGTCAAATTATTCCCACCATAATTAATATGAGGGCTGTCAGCATGCAAGATGATACACGGGGGGGTCCAGCGTGGGTCCAGCGTGGGTCCAGGTTGCTTCCTTTCTTTTTATTGGACCTGTAGATTATTAATCTAGATTATTAAAAATTAATACATTTAATATTTAGTATTTTATGACTTTGTAACTCGACCAGTCCAGGTTGTACCCCCGTTTTTAACATTAGAGCGTTACAGACATGAAATAACACCCCTATAGTCAGCTTTACACTCATGTTATGTTATCATGTTTCGGGTCACATGGTGCAGCTATTATGAGGCGGCAGTTAGCAGTTAGTGGCGGGGGGGTTGGGGGGGTATTGATGGGAAGATTTTCAACTGAAAAGTGGAAAAACAAAATAAGTCTCATTTCATTTCTACTTGGTTACGTTCTTCTGCACCCTGTGTGTATGCCAGCAGCCCCGCCTCCACCCAGCCTGTAGTAATGACAAATGACAAAAGGTCTCACGCCGTTCATGTCCTTGTTCTATGGCTGACACACGGGATTATTCCCTACATATCATCCATCGATTGTGCGATTGATTCATTCCTTGATGATCTTCCCAGTCCATGACAAATCCCCATGCTGGTCCTGGCTTAGAGCAGGGGGGGTCCAACGCCAAGATGGGGGGCAGACTCAGCCCTGGAAATGATACATGTCAAAAAGATTGACAGTTATTGGACTATTTTTGATTGATTGATTGATTTGTTTAAAGGGGATATCTCCCTGCAGGTCAACATGGCGCTGGTTCTCGCGTCATCTAAACGTGTTCTCGTTCTTTATTTCCAGGGACACAACGCAGGTCAGCTGACCCAAACTGTGGCAGACAGGATGATGATGACGCGGATGCGGACCCCAGCAGGAAGCTAACAAGTACGTAAAACACCAGCAGGCATGACCACTTCAGCGTGGAAAGTGGGGCTCGTATCGCTCCTTTCTCCTCCTTTTTTTAACGAGGTTATCGCAGCAGACCCACTTTCCTCCAGGTGCCCCCCTCCCCCACTCACCCCCTCTCCTCGGGCGCTCCCAGTTACCTCCCCAGCTTTCATTACCTCTCGGAGGGCAGGCGGAGCGAGCCGGCTGGGAAGACGGCGCGCGTCTGGCGGCTCCTCGCCCGCCGTCCCCCGAGCGGCGAGGTCAATGAGATTAACCTATGGCGGCTTTCTTCCTTCATTACGCACTTCAAATTACACCTACTTACACCGCCTTCATATATGGGCTGATATCTATTTAAAATCTAATCCCTTTGGGTGGATTTCCATTTCTCTTATGTTCCCGCCTGCGGGCGCCATCCGGGAAGGTGCGAGAACCTCGGCCCCGCACGAATTAACGTACGAATTAACTTGGAACTCCTCCTTTTTCTTTTATTGAACACTCCCACACTTTTGTCACCTTCACACTCTTTCCTCTTCCTGTCGGATATCCTTTCTTGTACGTCAGGAAACGCCCCCAAAATCTCACCATCCACGGTTGCTTGCAGGAATACCGTTTTCCAAGAAAAAATGTTGGCCTTATTCTGAAGGAAATGGAGGCGGTCCCAGGGCTGGGTGCAGTCTACCTGCGACAACGTTGGGGATTCGTACATGGCGAGTGCAGCCTCGGTGCGGATTTAAGATACGTAGATGTCGGAATTCCATAAAGGAGGAAGTTTGGCAAGCAGTCGCTTGTGGATGTTAGGATAAGGATACACTATACCGGATCGTTACAAGGAAGACCGATAGAAGACGTTTTACGTTTATGTGCATTGGAATTCCGTGCTGTGTGTAAATGGATATTTTCCGTCCATGTGTTGGCGTTCCCAGCAATGACTGGGGTCACGTTGTGGACGTTGTGGCTCATGTTTGGATTTTTGTTAGGAAAAAGCCGCCTCCCCAGAGAGGAGTATTCCTGCTGGTGTTATGAAAGCGCACGTAAACACCTCCCGTGTTCTAAACAACTTCTGCCTCATGTAAAAAAAAAAAAAAAAAAACGAAACCGCAGGAGGTGCCAGGTGGCGCCTCAGCAGACGTCCGCTGCGTGACACGCTACGCTAAACAAAGGAGCCGTTTCATCCGACGCCCGCATTCATTTGTCGATGTTTTATTATATTTATGTTCTTCAGCGGCTCTCTAATTGCTTACGGCTGATTGGCTGATGTCATCATGTGGTCCCAAATACACGCATGTGGGGGCCCATGTTGCCTCTACGAGCCCCAGATGCTGGCCTGGCTCCAAATGGGGGGCTGGCCCTCAAAGATGAGTTGAGGAGCACCGTCATCCAGGAAAAACCGGGAGTAGAAGCGCTGCCCCCCAGATGAGGCATTCAGGGCACCTCCGACTGGTTGGAGGCCTCAGCAAAGACCCGGGACACTGGCCTGGGAACACCTCGGGGTCCGGGCTGCTGCCCCCGCGACCCCATTTCCCTCGACGGACTGACAAAGATGATCCGTCCATCACTGACCCCGAGCGAGGGGGGCGGGATCAACCCGAAACGGAAGCGTTGTTTAGCATCACGCTAACACGAGCCCGTTAGGCCATGCCCGCTTTATCAGTGACGGGGGCGTGACCACACGGAGGAGGCACCGAACTTCCTGGTTATGAATAGCCGGCGCTGAAAGGTCAGCGCCATGACAACCGCGTGATGGATGTCAGCGGCGGCCAATTAGAGGCCTCTGCTGCACATGCTCGTTACCGCGTGTGCTTATTAAATCTAATAGTGTGTGTGTGTGACCTGCAGCATTTTTAATCCCGCAATCATTCACCTGTTTTGATGTGGGGGGGGCGGCGGGGGCTCGTTAGGTACGCTGGGAGACCAGCCCAAAGGTCACAGACGCACAACTTGAACGACTTTCCCTGCCATCCAGTAAAGAACAATAGAGTGCTTGCTTTCAGGAATGCAAATGTTGCCAGGTTGTTTTGGAACGCCCCCCCCCGCGCCCCCCAACGGGACCCAACACACACACACAAGCTGCTTTGAGGAAAGTGGGACACACACACTAAAGGCATGAATAAGAGGAAGCACATTTTTAGTTGCGTATTATTTGGCCCCTTTGAAACTTGCACACACACACACACACACACACACGCACACACGCAATAAAATGAGTTTCCTTCCAGGAGTCCTCTCACTTTTTAAGGCCACCTTTGGTTGAACTTATGCTTCTCTTTTTTCCTTGTGTATCCGCTCTGAAATTATAGATGAGTATAATAATAATAATGTCATTTTCTAGCCGAATCTTAGTCATTACCTGCACTAAAGTGCTTCTAATTGATACCAGCAGAGAGATAATGATTACAATGCCCTCCAGGAACATATTATTGCAATATTAACCTTTGTATATACTTTTATGCACAAGACTCGGGCACATTAAGGGATGTGTAAATCTTCCTTGCGTGCGCTAATGCCATTAGAAAAGAATGGATACTCGGAGGTGTGCCCTTTCCTTGATTAAGTGTGTCCAAGGCTTTGCGGCCATCTGCGGAAAATGGATGATGTGGAAGTGCAATTTCCCAACATGACTCTCTCTCTCTCTCTCTCCCTCTCTCCGCTCACCGGCGGGGGCAGGCTTCCCTCCGTGCACACCGGCCCCCGCGTGTGCCGGAAATAAACTTGGATCTATTTTGTTTGAGTGCCGTGTGCGAAAGCAGCCGTCCCAGCCGAAGGGGGTCAGAGACGTCCGCGTTGTGCTCGTTAGGCGCACTTTTATCGAAGGATGCGGCCTTCATGTTCAGCAGAAACCTTCGGTTTTATTTTAAGACGTGTAGCGAAGCCTGCTTTTGGATCAGTGACATTGAACGTAGCATATTCCCTCCAATAACTCAGACCAGCTTCACTTCACTAGCGTTTTTGTGGCTTTATTTCAAGACGTGTAGCGAAGCCTGCTTTTGGATCAGTGACATTGAACCTAGCATATTCCCTCCAATAACAACTCAGACCTGCTTCACTTGATGAGCATTTTTGTGGCTTTATTTTAAGACGTGTAGAGAAGCCTGCTTTTGGATCAGTGACATTGAACGTAGCATATTCCCTCCAATAACAACTCAGACCAGCTTCACTTCACTAGCATTTTTGTGGCTTTATTTTAAGACGTGTAGCGAAGCCTGCTTTTGGATCTGTCCAAAACCGTCAGTGACATTGAACCTAGCATATTCCCTCCAATAATAATTAAGACCTGCTTCACTTGACGAGCATTTTTGTGGCTTTATTTTAAGACATGTAGAGAAGCCTGCTTTTATTTTTCACAAAGTTGTCAAGGTTCCATTTGAACCCAAGCATATTCCCTCCAATAAAAACTGCAAAAATGCTAGTCAAAGGATTTTTACTGCTTTATTTTAAAACATGTAGCGAAGCCTACAAAGTTCACACTTATTGAACACACTGAGTATACTTACTGAAGTGTACTGCCAGGAGTATTCCATTTGTATGTCCCCTTTATTAGTGCTAGCTTGATGACGTGTGTTAGCGTGTTTGCTAGCACAGCTGCAGTAGTACGCTCTAGTGCATGTAGTATTTTTGACCCCAAAGCCTTCAGTGTGATTGGTCCTCACGCTGAGGACATGATGCTTCCCATCACCGCAGAAGGTTTGACCTTAAGGTCATCCTGCAGTTGCAGCTTTTGGCCTCAAGTGGGGGCTCTGCCCCTGTAGAAGGCACCCAGCCCAGCCATCAGTACGCTGGATGGTCTTTAGCGTTATTCCACCTCCAGGCCAATGTTGGCATTATTTACCTGCTGATGGCGCAGCATCAGGAGCACGCTGTCTTGCCCAAGGACACTTCCACATGAGCACGGGTGGATGGAGGATCCAACCGGCAACCTGAGCCATGCTGCCCCCAAATAGAATTATTATGTTTGTCATAGATGAGTAGTAACATGGGGATACATCTCCTGATCCGGCATACCCCGAGAACCGGAGAAGTTGGAGAATCGACCCCGGATCCTTCCCGTCTCCTGTGTCCCAAGCTCCCAAAGAATATGACCACTGTAGTACCAAAAACGTCTGATCACGTTCAATACCTGCCAGCTGCCACTGAGGCTGACCTTTTGGTTTTTCTTTAAATGCTTAGCTTTGAAAGAGACAAATGTCTTATTTTGAAAGGGCTGCATTGGACTTGGCTTTCAGAGCAAAATGTTGTTTTTATTTCTTTTATGATTTCAAACAAGCCCTCATCCTTGACGGGTCCACTTCTAAAGTTTTTGACGATGACATCTTTAAAGCCGGCCAACCTTGAGTGTATCCCCCCCCAACCCCCCGGTTGTTGTTTTTTACTGTCCTGTGTGTTTTACTGTGGTCAGGCCGACACTCCCCATCCTGGGTGTTATATCGTATTTTAGCCATACATCAACTTTCTTCCTAAATCATCCCTGGAAAGCTTTTTAGAGCTCTAGTCTCCAAAAGTCACTACTTTTTATCCAAATACATTGTTGCTAAAATCCATATTATTCCATATTTTTTCCATATTCCATATTCTGCTAAAACTGCCACTTTTTTCTCGCTCGGCGATGACTTTATTCTTGTAAAATTCCAGCTGGTTCTTCCATTTCTTTGTGATGATACATAATGAAATATCATTCATCCATCATTGCGATGTAAAACCGATATCAGCCGATCCTGATACAGATACCGATATGTGTCACATGACATCTCTCCTGTGGTGGGATGAAAAAAATATTGTTTTTCGTAATCGGGAAAGGGCTGCACGGTGGTCTAGTGGATAGCGCGCAGACCTCACAGCTAGGAGACCAGGGTTCAATTCCACCCTCGGCCATCTCTGTGTGGAGTTTGCATGTTCTCCCCGTGCATGCGTGGGTTTTCTCCGGTTTCCTCCCACATTCCAAAAACATGCTAGGTTAATTGGCGACTCCAAATTGTCCATAGGTATGAATGTGAGTGTGAATGGTTGTTTGTCTATATGTGCCCTGTGATTGGCTGGCCACCAGTCCAGGGTGTACCCCGCCTCTCACCCGAAGACAGCTGGGATAGGCTCCAGCACCCCCGCGACCCTTGTGAGGAAAAAGCGGTAGAAAATGAATGAATGAATGATCGGGAAAAAAATCTGATACCGATATCGATCGATATCACGTATTTATCCTGATATCGGGATGATAATTATTGGACATCAATTGATTTATTTTTTATTTATCTTAAACCCTGAAGTATTTAATGTATTTTAGGTTCCTTTAACATAAAGAAATAAATACATTAAAAAAATAAAGTGTTGATGTACAATATAGCCAAGCTCGTTTCAACAGCAGGAGAAACATAGAAAATGTGTGAAAATTATCCAATGCAAGGAAGAAGAAAGTTGCTCGGCCTTCATGTCTCACTGCAGAACACTCAATTCCCGGCAGGTGGACACGCGCACACGCACACGTGCACACGCACACGTGCACACGCACACAGTATAGTACGCTAGGTCATCCCATTGTGGTGGTTGTGTCAGTGGTGCTAGTGGGTGGACACCAAACCGGGAAAATGATGCTTTTGTTTGGATGTAAGGTGAGATGGGTCGTGTCCTTTGGTGGGGAGGCACCACCTTATCTTTACCCCCTCCCACCTAGCTCATGCACCTGAGATCCAAGCACTGATTTGTTGTTTGGCTTCTGCTTCCACTACAACTTCTCACAGCGCTTTGGAATTCTTGGGACACTCTTCTTAGCACACTCCTCCTGTAGACAAATAGTATACTGATACCACATACACAGTACATAGTACAGTATACTGATGCCACATACACAGTACATAGTACAGTATACTGATGCCACATGTACAGTATACCGATGCCACATACACAGTACAGTAAACTGATGCCACATAAACAGTACATAGTACAGTATACTGATGCCACATACACAGTACACAGTAGAGTATACTGGTGCCACATACGCAGTACATAGTACAGTATATTGATGCCACATACGCAGTACACAGTACAGTATATTGATGCCACATACGCAGTACACAGTACAGTATACTGATGCCACATACGCAGTACACAGTACAGTATACTGATGCCACATACGCAGTACACAGTAGAGTATACTGGTGCCACATACGCAGTACACAGTAGAGTATACTGGTGCCACATACGCAGTACACAGTAGAGTATACTGGTGCCACATACGCAGTACACAGTAGAGTATACCGGTGCCACATACACATTACACAGTACAGTATATTGGTGCCACATACACAGTACACTGTACAGTATACCGGTACCACATACACAGTACACTGTACAGTATACCGGTACCACATACACAGTACACTGTACAGTATACCGGTGCCACATACACAGTAAACAGTAGAGTATACCGGTGCCACATACACAGTACGCAGTAGAGTATACCGGTGCCACATACACAGTACACTGTACAGTATACTGGTGCCACATACACAGTACACTGTACAGTATACTGGTGCCACATGTACAGTATACTGGTGCCACATACACAGTACATTGTACAGTGTATACTGGTGCCACATACACAGTACACTGTACAGTATACTGTATTTGTTGACTTGTACACAGAGCGAAAAGGATGATGGTAATATTTACTCCTCTTCTTCATCATGGCTCCTGGTTAATGTTGACTTTTTTCTGTGGTGTATGTAGCATAGCATAAGGTAACAGGCAGGAAGCTTTCCTTGACACCAAGCGTCTCCTTAATAGGAGCTGCACACACCACCGAGGGAGGGGTGCTTTTGTACGGGGCGGCGGTAAAAAGATGAATTTTAGCGTTAGCGTCCCCAGCAGGGAGTTAATGTAATCCTGCAGCGCACGAGGGCCGCACCAAGCAGGAAGGAGCGCAAAGAAGGAGGAAGTAGACCGGAGGAGGCGAAGGAAAGGCCACAGGAAGACAGGAGTAATGGCGTGCGTCCAGCGGAGGTCACCACTGGTCTACAGGTTCTAATTATGTGCTAATAGCCGCTGAGGAGGTCATTTGGAGCCATTAGGCAGCGCCTGTAGGTCGTTAACGGCCCACAGCATCACCCGGCCTCCTTAATGCTCCCTGCGAGGCCGTTAGCGCTCCGTCACCGGCCAGCTAGCTGCCTTGTTACCGCGATTAGCCACCAATTGATAGCTAATAGTAAAATATGATGGCAAGCCGAGCAGGAAATATGGACTCTGCTGGAAAGGTGAGGTGGCGGGAGGCGAGGGGCGGGGCCCCGATGCAACGCGGGAAGATCACGGCTGTCTGCTTTTAGGGGCGGCGATGCGCTGCGATGACTGTTAGCTCGTGCTAAATCTCTCATATCGTTTTTAAATAAGGCAAAACAAGACGAGGTTTGTAACGCAAAGGTTTGGTTTTTGCTCTTTTTTTGGGATTTTGTGTCTACACAAGGTGGCGACGCCATCTACTGGCCTGGCAAGGACATGACGGGTTTGTCAAACTAGCTTTGTTTGTTTGCTATCGTTTTGATAAGTGAACTTAAAAAAAAAACAGACACTAATTAACTTTTTACAACCTGGTGTCGCTCAATGACGCTCACGTCTGATTTTTATGGGCCTGCAAGGAAGCAAGACACGTTTGATGAAGTTGAACTGAAACCTCAAAAAGAAAACATAGACTAAATGTTGACCGTTTACTAGCGGGTATCGGACAATGACGCTCACGTCCGATTTTTATGGGCCTGCAATGAAGCAAGACACATTTGGTGAAGTGGAACTGAAACCTTAAAAAAAAAGAAAACATAGACTAAATGTTGACTGTTTACTAGCGGGTATCGGACAATGACGCTCACGTCCGATTTTTATGGGCCTGCAAGCAAAGCCTGTTATAAATTGATCTTAAGTAGTTTGACATTTTGTGTAACCATGGTGATGTGATTTAGTAACAAAGCTGAAAATGGCCACTTGACTTGACGTACATGTAGCATGCTAGCATCCTGCACAGCTACGTCGGACCAGAGGAAGGCAACCGGCAGACCTACGGAAAATCTACGCAGAAATTTTTTGTGTTTTTTTCTTGCACAGTAGCTAGCTAGCGCGGTTTCTAGAGCGTCAGTTAGCCTAGCGCTGTTATCTACGCGATCGACGTGAGTTATCCCGAGTAATACATTTGTTTACGACGTTAGCAAAACTCACCAGGCTACGACGTATGAGGAGTTTTTGCAGCCCGGAATGTGGATATGGAAGTTGAGGAGGCGGCAGTCGAAGATTTCTCCACGCACCTTCAGCAAGAGTGGAGAGGCTCTTCAGCGCAGCCTCCATTATTATCCGTGACAGGACGCACAGACTGACAGCCAATGTTTATCTTTCTGACAATCCGCCTCGCGTTGGTGTGACTCACTCCAACTACGCTGCAAAATCACAGGCACGTTATTTTGGTTGACTTAGCTTTGTGCCACATAAACGCTATCCTTGCTGCTGATTGGACGAGGACATGTCCCAGTGGCATCACAGCTGATGTTGGTATCAGTAAGAAGGCCCATACCAAGCATCTGGACTATAAGGAGAAAAGGTTAGTATCGGTATCGGATATGTCTTTACTGACCCCTACTGGACGTACGTAAGAACATACAGTCGCTAACCGTGTCAGCTGTCTTCGGAAGATATCGTTCCTTCTGAACAAACACGTGTCCCACAGAGAGAAATTCTCACACGTCTGCTCCGGCCGAGGTGGAAAGGTCGTCTCAAGGGAAACATTTAGACTTTGCTTCAAGTTACTCCTCGCCGCCTGAGGCGCCGCCTCCTCGCCCGCCGTGTTTGCAATAATAGTCACACGGCGAACACTGGCGGATGAGCCGGATCTAAAAGAAATATATACACGGGCTGCTCCCTGGAACAGGAAATGAACAGCGCTAAGTACCCGAAGCCACCCTTCCAGCACCCCCTCACAGGGGTCTGGGGGGGGGGGGGTCTTGTCATGGCTGCTCAGAGCAATCATCGTTAGCATGATGATCAGGGGGACGCTATTAACTTATATGTGGATCCAAACATATGGATCCAAATATATGGTTCAGAGTATACGGTTCAGAGTATACGGATCCAAGTATACGGTTCAGAGTATATGGATCCAAGTATCCGGATCCAAATATGTGGATCCAAGCGTATGGATCCACATATACGGTTCAGAGTATACGGATCCAAGTATCCGGATCCAAATATGTGGATCCAAGTATACGGTTCAGAGTATACGGATCCAAGTATCCGGATCCAAATATGTGGATCCAAGCATATGGATCCAAATATGTGGATCCAAGCATATGGATCCAAATATGTGGATCCAAGCATATGGATCCACATATACAGATCAGAGTATACGGATAAGAGTATACGGATCCAAATACGTATGTGGATCCAAGCGTATGGATCCACATATACGGTTCAGAGTATACGGATCCAAGTATACGGTTCAGAGTATACGGATCCAAGTATCCGGATCCAAATATGTGGATCCAAGCATATGGATCCAAATATGTGGATCCAAGCATATGGATCCAAATATGTGGATCTAAGCATATGGATCCACATATACGGATCAGAGTATACGGATCAGAGTATACGGATCCAAATATGTGGATCCAAGCGTATGGATCCACATATACGGTTCAGAGTATACGGATCCAAGTATACGGTTCAGAGTATACGGATCCAAGTATCCGGATCCAAATATGTGGATCCAAGCATATTGATCCAAATATGTGGATCCAAGCATATTGATCCAAATATGTGGATCCAAGCATATGGATCCACATATACAGATCAGAGTATACGGATCAGAGTATCCGGATCCAAATATGTGGATCCAAATAAGCCATGGCAATAAAGACATTTGCCCTCTAAAAAAACAGGACGTGAACGCACAAAAACCCCCACAAACAGGGCTGTCAAGTTTTAATCAGATTAATCAGTGTTCAGATTAATTCACCATGAATAATGCAACATTTGCACCCCGTTTTTAAAAGAAAGATCTCATAGATAAGAGGACACACACTTGAACTTATTATTTTTTTTATAATAAAGTTGCCATGTTGACATGAACACGTGCCCCCCCCATAAAACCCTCCCCAAAAATCCAGAATAATCCAATGAGAATTCCCAAAGGGTAGAGTCGGGAACAATCCAGCAGCAATTGGAGTCAGCTTGTTTTGATTTCAGTGACTTGATGTCTTCTTCTTGTGGCCAGACGCTGATTCATATGATTTCTATTAAAAGCTGCTTATCACGCCCCACGTCTACTTCCTGCTCCCCCGCATCATCAAGCCCAGGCTAGTTTGGACGCGCGGCGGGCGCCACGTGCTGCCAAATAAAGAAACTCTCCGGAGAAATAACACCTCAAAAATTTTAGCACTTGACTCTAATGTTTGCCTCCATCTTGTGTGTGTGTGTGTGTGCGTGTGGTGTGTATGTAGTATGACGTCAATAATCACATAGCAATTTTTAACGTTTATGATAAAGTGAATAATAATAAAGAAAGGTTATAGTTGATGTTTCTAAAGTGAAATAGGAAATGAAAAGACAAGTCAGAGTGTTTGCATCACTTTTATAGGATTTTTAAAATTTTGAATATGGAGGTCCTGCATCATCTTCAGGAAGTGAATCTCACACTGCAATCTGTCCGTCATACGGAACTGGATGGAATCTTTATTCGATTCTATTTTATTAAAAATATCTCTTTCATGGAATATAGAATGATCTGACTTTGCCAGCACACGTACACAAATACTACTAACGAAAATACTTCTTCTCTTCCTACCAATACAGGAGGTCTAGGAGTTGTACTCTTTGGTTGTCATCCAGTGGTCATGTTCTGGTGTCAACCTTTGACTCTTTGTGTGTCTCTCACAGCCAGAACCACAACAAGAACCGCAACCAGAACTGCAACCAGAACCAGAACTGCAGCCAGAACCACAACAAGAACTGCAACCAGAACTGCAGCCAGAGCCACAACATGAAAAGCAACCAGAACTGCAGCCAGAACCAGAACTGCAGCCAGAACCACAACATGAAAAGCAACTAGAACAGCAACCACAACCAGAACTGCAACCAGAACCTGAACTGAAACCAGTACCACAGCCACAACCGCCACCAGAAGCTCCTCGACATGAGAGGACCCTGCTGTGACCCCCAGGTGAGTGTATGAGTCCATCAGGAACATCAGTATCCTGATGATTCGGTGATGATTGGGGAGCAGACGGCACAAAGGTTTTCAAGTGGCATGAGAACATCCTTACAGGAAGTGCCGTAGACGTACTGTGGCAGTGGCGTTGATGGAAATCATACTCTTCGATTTCTACGTTTCATCTGCTGATGGAGCGTATTTGAAGGTGATTGTTGATGTTGGAGGTTAAGTGTAAAACGAAAAGAAGCATTCATCTTGTCTGATCGTAACTCCGCCTCACACGTGCCATACGTGTCTGTCACAGAAGAAGAAGATGTAGCAGGACAGATCCATGTTGCTGACTCTTTAGGTGAGTGTATGAGTCCATCAGGAACATCAGTATCCTGATGATTGGGGAGCAGATACAGGAAATAAAGCAGGTAGATCCAGGATGAGAAAGTTTTATCCAGACGGCACGAAGGTTTTCAAGTGGCATGAGAACGTCCTTACAGGAAGTGCCGTAGACGTACTGTAGCAGTGGCGTTGATGGAAATCATACTCTTCGATTTCTCCGTTTCATCTGCTGATGGAGCGTATTTGAAGGTGATTGTTGATGTTGGAGGTTGTTAAGTGTAAAAAGAAAACGCGCCATACGTGTCTGCCACAGAAGAAGAAGATGTAGCAGGACGGATCCGTGTTGCTGACTCTTTCTGGGGTGGGACTGGTTGGGCTTCTGTTGTGTTACTTCTGGTCTTATTGGAGGCTTTTGGAGAGTTGAACACAGATCGATTGCTCCTCTCGGCGAGCAGCAGAGGAGCGGCATGGTTAGCATTTTAGCCTCTCTTGCCCTCAGCTAAGAGACAAACGTTTGATTTGGTGATGATCGTGACTGATACCACAATCCTGTTCGGGTCTGATGGCGATATCGAGCGGAGTGCTTTGTATAAGACTCGGAAACCGATGAAAACGGCCGTCCACGGCAGTTCCCGCGCAGGGTGTTTTCCGTATGGCGACTTCCTTTTGATGCGCTTTGCCCTCGCCGCCGCTTTGTCGGGCCTGTCACCCCGAGAAAGAATTGCTTGACTTGCTTTTTTTCGGGGCTGAAAAGGAGGCGAGGCCGCGTGGTGGATCCATGGAGAATCGGCCAAAGGAAGTCCCCTACCGCTCGCTGCCATCACTGCCATGGCGATGCTGCGGTTATTGATGCTAATGATGCTGGCCTCTCTTGTTGGGGATGAAAGGAATTTCATACGCGCAGCTGGACCGCCTTCCACTTCTCACACGCCAACGTCTTTAGGACGATGGCGGCCACTTCATTAGGTACACCTCACCTGATGGGCTCTTTACCAACATAACAGTGGCTGCCATTATTATTGTTATTATTATGATGATGATGTCATCATAAATACATACATGCATCATCTATACGTAATGTGACCTCACATCGACTGGCACAGTGGAAGAGGGCGGCTATGGGTGGGGGGGGGGGGGGGGCAGGCTTAGGAATATAACCCCGCCCCACCAATGTGTTCTCTTCCGGGTCCGTGTGATCATGTGACATTTTCTCATCAGTCACTCCCACCCCTGCTAGGACACTTGATACCTCATACACCCCCCCCCCCCCCAAAGCTTCTTTCTGTATGATAGATGTCATCATTAGTCACTAAACACACACACCATTGAGGTCCTGCTTGTACGCGTGCACGGTGCTCGTGCACGTCTAATTGCATTCCCCAGACGGGCCGCCTTTATGTCAGGACGTGCACACGCACGCTCACACGCTGATATCACTCTGGTATCAGCTGGCATATTATTGTTGATACCGATTTTTAAAACATTTAGTTGATGCTTATTAAAATCAAGATAAAGTAAAGACAATAATAAAGAAAATATCTTCTTTTTTTTTTCCTACCATTATTTTTTTACCAACAAAGTACTTCAAATATGAATTGCTAGTATTTATATTACATAAAATTGTAATTATTACTTCCGTTTTATGTATTATATAATAATTATCTTTTTTTCTTAATAAATAAAACGTTCATATTTGTTCTACTAGGTATTAGTATTTTACATTTATAATTTTTACATTTATAATTAGTATTTTTACAATAACACCAATTGCTAATATTACTTTCAATTGGAATGATTAATTTCTAGCATATACGATATTATCATCCTCATCATTATTCAAATTGTTCTAAATAACATCAACAATGTTGCAATATGAACTCAACTAAACCCACTCATATTTATGACAATAAACACAACTGACAATATCGATATCATCACGCTCTTGGTATCGACACTGTGGATTCCTGTATCGGCCCACTCATTCTCCCACCACGAACTTCATTCTTTTTTTTTGTACTTTTTATTGTCAACTTGCTGCAAGTCAAATATATATTCATGCTTCCAAGCATTTACCATCACAACGGTCACAACAATGCTAAGATAATGCTGCTGCTAATGAGAAAGTCAAGCTAACGGTGCTAATTGTTGTTAATTGTGAGAGGAGGAGGAGGAGACGTCAGGAGGGAGGGAAGGAGGGACGAAGGAAGGAAGGAAGGCAGCGAGGAGGCTTATTTACATCAATACACCACAAGGTTACAGTGCACGCACACACACGCACACACGCGCGCGCACACACACGTCACATGGAGCACTCAGGACTTGTTTAAGAGCACGGTGACGCGCCTCGCGCACGACCCCCGGACTCTTCTTCGTGTCGGTGAAGGACCTCCGCCAAGGTAAGGACGCCCACTTTCACTTCTTCTTCGTTTAAAAAGGACATTCGGTGAAGGTCAAGAAGAAAAAAAAAAGGAAAAGTCATCGATAGGTTTTTGTTTTTTTTCCCCCCCGCCCCCTTGTCGTCGAAGCCGGCTTGTATTCCCGCCACTCGCCGCTCAGCGCGAACGTCCACGCCGAGCGCTCGTGCTCGTGTCCGGACACCGGCACCCACCGCAGCCGCGATCCGGCGAGGGAGGGAGGAGGGTGAGGGAGGGGAGGGGAGGCTGGCAGTGAGGGAGGGGAGGGCTGGAGAGGGGAGGGAGGGCAGAAGGACAAGATTCCCACGTCAGGTCAGGATGCGCGCACGGAGCGTGGAGGCTGTCTAACAGGTCCACACGCACTTTTCTCTCTCCACCATCCGTGGACCCCAGCGGCGTGCACGCGAGGGAATTCCCGTTTTGCCAAAGGTAAGAACCGGCTTGAGTGGGAAAGCTAAACAATCCTTTTTACTTTGGAAATGTCAGAACACTCGGACGCGCACGCTCCGTCCAAGTGTTGCGTTGTGCGCGTGTTTTTTTTTTTTTTTAAATTCCACGCCATCCGAACAAAAAGACTCCGCGTTAAACTTTGCGTGATGTCCTCCACGAGACACCAAATGTCCGAAAAATCCCAAAAGTTGAAGGACAAAAAAAAAAAAAGACACCATTTTGTATCGTTGCTCGATGCACGCCTGGAATGTCACCGCACACGCACGGAGGACGTTTGACATTTCTGTGCGTGTGCGTGTGTGTGTGTTTTTTTGGGGGGGGGCAGATGTCACTCCGTGGGTGTTGTGGGGAGTGGGGGCCTTTATTGGGGGTCAAAGGTTGGGAGAAAGTTGAGCAATGTGGCGGCTTTTTCTTCTGCTTCACTTCCAACCACTTTGTGCTGTTCCCATTCAGAAGTGTCATTTAAAAAAGGCACAATTCAAGGTAACAACTTGAATTGCATTCTACAATCTAATGACACTTTAAACAGGGCAGATTCCATTCAAAAGTGTCATTCAAAAAAAGGCATAATTAAGAATATACGGACGGTGGGGTATGGTGCCGTTTTCTCATGACACTTTGAGTGGCAGGGACGCAGCGAACGTGTTAACCACATGTTGTTACATTCTTTTTAAAACAAGGAAGAACGGTATCCACTAAAAAATCATTCATAATTAGCATTTAAAAATATTTATAATTGCGCCCACTTACATTCTGAATTGTTACTTAAAAACGAGTCTGCAGCTAATAGATGTCACATTCTAAATTGTGTCTTTTTCCAATGACACTTTTGAATGGACCAACTGTGCCCTCAAAGGTTACATTTTAAACTGCTTCTCCCCAATGAGACTTTTGAGTAGGACAAACTGCATACTAAATTGTGCCTTTTTCTAATGACACTTTAGAATGGGAGCAACTAATCTCAATGAGGTTTCAATCTAAATTGTGCTTTAAAAAATCCACTTTTCAATGTGAAGTACAGTAAAAGATGTTAGATTTAAATTGGGTTTTTTTCTAATGACACTTTTGAATGGGAACGCCGCGGCAGGTTTGTGATGCAGTTTGGTGTGTGTTGCCCTTTAACCCCCGGTCGCCAAGCGTCACCTCGCCGTGTTTGTGGAATATTAGCCGGCAATGTGACTTTCTCTACATCGTGATTGGCAGCCATGTTGTCAGAAATGCGCGTGAGGCTGGAGACGCCGCTGGTGCGGAGGCCTGGCATTATGAATCGTGTCCACGTTTTATTTGATCGCTGAAAACGTGCAGCTGGTGTGGTTCTTCCTGTGTGTGTGTGTGTGTGTGTGTGTCAGCCCGCGGTGGTCAGGAAGTGATGTTTTTGGGGGGTGTCACCTGCCAGTCAGTCGCTCACTGGACTGTGACGCCTCGTTGTCAGGCCGATGTGCGGCGAATCCTCCCCACAGTAAGACCTCCTCTCTTTTTTTTTTGCTAACCACACACGATCTGACTTAACGTGCCGTGTGTGTGTCAGGGTGGTACCCCCTCCTCCACCCTTCCCGGGGCTTGTGGGAGCAGCAGGAGAGGGAGGGGACGAGGTGGCCATTAATTAATACGCAGTCAATGTGACGAGGCCACGCCCCCATGTCCTTCTTATACCTGCCCGATGGCGGCGACAGCCTCCTTGCTGTGTGTGTGTGTGTGTGTGTGTGTATAGGACCCCCCCCTCCATGCCCCCCGTCGCTACACTGACATGCCGTCATGACCTCAGCCTTGTAACGCCGTGACCTTTACCTCCCCAGGCCAACATGTTACCCCCCCCCCCCCCCCCAAAGTGAAAAACAGGTTGACAGTAAATCGGATCTCCTGAATCAGCCGGAGAGAATTCCTCCCAAAAGTCGGAATGAAGGACGGGGAGATTTGAAAGAAATGTTCAAAAGTCTCCTGGAAGGACGACCAACGTTCTCCGCGTCAGAGTGGCGGTTCGACGCTTGCGGAGCAAAATGAGCGTCTTGTCCAATAATTTGGTTTTATTTCTGAAATATGAGAGAAATACTGGAGACACAAAGAATGGCCGTGGGGGGGCGGGAGGTGTCCCCCCCCCTCCTCTCCCCGGGCTGAACTTTGGGCACCCATGAGGGGTGTCATGTCTTGATGATGATGAATATTTTTCATTTTAATTGTGCTACTTTGAAGCCTTGTGTGTGTGTGTGCGTGCGCGAGTGTGTGTGTGTGTGTGTGTGAGATTATTTAACTGCCGAATTATCAGAAGTAGATTTCATTTAATTGATAATTTTCACATGATAGCAGATGTTTTATTGTCTGTACTGCTACATTTGTATTATTATTATAATAATAATTATTATGATTATTGTTATTAAGTGTCAAGGTAAATGTGTGTGTTTTGTGCTTTTTAAAGGCGTTAAAAAGGAGTAGAAGTGAGTGGAAGTTCTATTTCTACTTTGGATGTCTTGCTTTCTTTTATCTGTGCAGTAAGTGGAATTGACTGCAGGTGTGTGTGGGGGGAGTGTGTGTGTGTGTGTGTGTGTGTGTGCAGTCGGCCTTGACAAAAGTGCGATTGGCCCATGTGTGTAAAAAAAAAAAAAAACAGAAGAAGAAACAATTGTCTTTTTTTTTTAAGCTTCTCTCCTGTTTGTTGTTTTTTTTTCCCCCTCATCCCAAAGTTCATTTGGGATTTTGGGATGTCAAGACCGCTACCTCCCCACCCCCACCCCTTTGATGTGCCTGTTTTTCCGCCATGTCATTCCCGGAGACAACAGCTTAGCGCCGACGAGCGAGCGTCAATCAGGCAGCGAGCGGCTACTGTTTAGCATTCACACGCTCAAAGTGCACTAAATAGGACTTGTGTGTGTGTGTGTGTGTGCGAGAGAGAGAGAAGAGTGAGTGTGGGTGGGGGTGGTGGTGGTGGTGGGGGGGTCATATCTATTACACACTTCACACGCCGTCGCCGAGCGGATCACGCAACACGTCCCGTCTGCGGCGACCTCTGCAAACTTGGCGCTAACGAGCTGAAGTCAAACAAGATGGAGGCCGAGGAGGAGGAGGAGGAGGGGGAGGAGCTTTAATTATGATGAAGAGCTCCTCCTCGGCAGAGGACGGAGGCGTCGACGCTCGGCGGCGCTCGTAAATCTGGCCCGGGACGCGGTGCATTGTGTCCGAGCGTGACTGTACGCCGCCATTATTGCGCGTATTCAACGGCCTCTCCAGCAGCTCATTTGCATAATTGGATCTTTAATGAAAGTTGCCTTGTGGAAGTGGTACACACACACACACACACACACACACACATGCGTAAATAAATAAGAAGTAAGCGTATGTAAGAGGAGAAGGCCGTGCAGCGATGGTGTGTGTGAGCAGCAGAGCTTACAAATGTGAAGTGAAAGCGTTTACATTCCCCGCCAGGTCTCGCGGGTTAAGACTACAATAGCGGGATATTCTCTCGCCCGGGGGTGTGTGTGTGTGTGTGTGTGTTCATGTGTGTGTATTTTTAGGAGGGAGGGGGCGGCGGGGCGCGGGGACTTGTTACGTCCGCGGATCATCCGCTGGAATTCTATTTTCTTTGCTCCGATCTCGATTTTGACACCTTTTTTTTTTCCATCCAAGGTTTCACTTTGCTGTAGTGCCAGCGCCATGTCTTGTCCTGTCTTGACTTCCTGTTCCTGTGAAGGACGGCCTGCCTGGTGGCTTCCTGGTGACGCTTTGTCCCCTTGGCACCAGAAAGGAGCGCTTTAACCTAACTGCGCCGATCCGTTGGTTAAAGTCAGCCGTTTCGTCTTCGTGACGCTTCCTTCACGTTACCGTGTTTTTATGTTCGAGTCAGACTCGAACTCCAACGTTGGGTTGGGTTTCTGTGCAGAAGGAAAGAGGGCGGTGACTAAACCGAGCTGACTGATTGGTTCAGTAACACGTAGATGCTACACTGTCAACCTTTGCTGCCTTGCCTTCCTGCCTTGTCACCTTCGCTGGGTTTTTACGTGCACGACAAAAAGGTCTTCAAGTTGGCAGTGCTAACCGATTGAAGTAACGGCTAACCGGTTTAAGTAACGGCTAAACGATTGAAGTAACGGCTAAACGATTGAAGTAAAGGCTAACCGGTTGAAGTAAAGGCTAACCGATTGAAGTAAAGGCTAAACGACTGAAGTAACGGCTAAACGATTGAAGTAAGAGCTAAGCAATTTAACTAACGGCTAAATGGTTTGAGTAATGGCTAAACGATTGAAGTAACGGCTAAACGATTGAAGTAACGGCTCATCGGTTTAAGTAACGGCTCATCGGTTTAAGTAACGGCTAATCGGTTTAAGTAACGGCTAAACGGTTTAAGTAAGAGCTAAACGATTTAACTAACGGCTAAACGGTTTTAACGGCTAAACGGTTTAACGGCTAAACGGTTTAAGTAACGGCTAAACGGCTTGAGTAACGGCTAAACGGCTTGAGTAACGGCTAAACGATTGAAGTAACGGCTAAGCGGTTTGAGTAACGGCTAAACGGTTTGAGTAACGGCTCAGCGGTTTGAGTAACGGCTAAGCGGTTTGAGTAACGGCTAAATGCTACAATGTTGAACATCTGCTGTCTTGTCTTTTTGTTCTTTTTGTTTTGAAAGACGGCGGTGGATTTTAACGTAACGGATTTGATGATTGATTTATGAAGTCATGCCGAGACGCTACAATGCTACAACGCTAAAGTCTCTTCCTGTCCCCGTTGAAAGACTGTCATGTCTTCTTCACAGCTTCCTGGTGACCATTTGTCCTCTTCACTGTCTTATTCTGTGCAGCAGAAAAGTGGACTTTGACTTTGCGGCGCTAATTGCTTTGTTAAATAGCGCTCTAAACGTTACAACTTCAGTCTGCCGTCTGGTAGAGCCGTGACGTGACGTCCACCAATGACGGACGTAAAACAGATTCATTTTTTTAACGTTTATGGTGAACTATTCTCTGAACCCCCTTTTAAATTAGATTAATTACTTCAAAATGTACTCCATTTTTTACATGCAATTGAGGTTGGTTATAATGTCGTCGTAAAAAGAGACGCATAAACAAGCTGGAATGTCGCTCAGTCCAGCTTAGACCTCCGCCGAGGTCAGGAGAAGGACAGAAGACGGGAGGGTGAAGATCTGCTACTTTGGTGACTTCACCAGAACCACCGTCCTTGGCTGGCTGGACGGGGCCGTTTGTCTGGGCATGCCTTTACCTTTTACTGGGATCCTACACCAGGACCTCAGAATAGGGCTGTCCTACTCTGGAAAACTAGGACTGTCCTACCTAGTCAGACTAAAGCTGTCCTATCTGGGAAAACTAGGACTGTCCTACCGAGTCAGACTAGGGCTGTCCTCTCTGGGAAAACTAGGACCGTCCTACCTAGTCAGACTAGGGCTGTTCTATCTGGGCAAACTAGGACTGTCCTACCGAGTCAGATTAGGGCTGTCCTCTCTGGGCAAACTAGGACTGTCCTACCTAGTCAGACTAGGGCTGTTCTATCTGGGTAAACTAGGACTGTCCTCTCTGGGCAAACTAGGACCGTCCTACCTAGTCAGACTAGGGCTGTCATCTCTGGGCAAACTAGGACTGTCCTACCTAGACAGACTAGGGCTGTTCTATCTGGGAAAGCTAGGACTGTCCTACCTAGGCAAAGTAGGACTGTCCTACCTAGTCATACTTGGGGTGTCCTATCTGGGCAAACTAGGACTGTCCAACCTTGTCAGACTTTGGCTGTCCTATCTTGTCAGACTAGAGGTGTCCTACCCAGGTTTTGAGCAGGATCTGATGATGTCTTGTAAGACAAGTGGACCAGTCAAGTTGTGGTCAGTTCAATGCCGTGAGAGAACACTGTCCTGGTGTCGTGAAACAACTCTCCTGAACATGTTGGAGTTTGGTTTGAGTTTCAGTTCCAAACAACCCTCCAAGTGGTTGTCACCAAGACACAGAAGAACTAGAAGTGGTCTGCCTGAGTGGGACGGGTTCTACGCGGTGACAAGAGGAGATAAACGGTGACACGGTGGAGCTGTGGGCTTTTAAACAGCAACGCGAGGGCTCACAGAGCTGTGACACCGCGTTCAAGTGCCCCCACTTTCTCCGCTTTCCTCTCCACATGTGTGGGAGTGGATCGTGTGTCAGAGTGGATCTCAGGTGGCCTGCAGGCCAGACGCTTCACCGGCGGGTCAGGTCCGGTTCAAGAGCCGAGAGAGGCTCAAGTGAGCCGACCCCCCCTTCCCCCCGCAATGGGGCGAGGACCCTTCACTGCCGTCCTTAACGCAAACCACTCGCCCTTCTGTCGTCCCTCCATCCACTCTCCACTCATCCACGTTCACATCCTTTTTTTCCTGTGCTCTCCTCCCTCCCTCCTTCTCTCTCTCCCTCCCTCCCTCCCTCTCTCGTCACTTGACACCATCTGCTGTGCTTCTGGATCGCTGCGGGCCACGACTCCACGCTGTCATCTTCTTCTTCATAACATTTACTGCAGCACCCAAGGTGTGCGTGACGGCGGTCTCGTCATTTCTTTGTTTCAACTTCTCTCTCGGGTCTCGATCTATCAGGACCTGGTTACCATGGTAATCGACCGTCTTTATCCCGTCCGATCCTGATAATACGCTAACGGAACATGCTAACCAGCTGTTGTCCAATTCCTCAGAGGCCCCCGCTTTGGTTTTCCTCTAATGTTGCCGCCAAAATGTTCTACACTCTCGCTTTTCCAATTTGACGTACATTTGTGCTAACTGCACATTAAAAATGGTTTCATTGTAGGAAACGTACGGCTAGTTGACGTTGCCATTGTTGGCGGGTTGAAACGGCATAGCAAACACAAAGGCTGTGTTCGAATCCGCATACTTAGCTACTACTCATACCAACTCTTATGCAGTGTGTCCACACTGGCAGTGTACAATTTTCGAGTATGCGAGAAGTATGTATCATCGGCTTACTACTCACACTTAAATTACCCAGGATGCAACGCGACGTGACGTGACGTCACCGCGAAAAAAACCCAAAAACGTTATGCTGAACACTGAGCAGCAGGATGGACCAAACGGCGGTGTCAAGCAGGATGTATCGCAAGTTGGTTCGTTTCTTGTTTTTCAAAGTAAAAGCAGTGATTTATCACTATGTTTTTTTAAAGTAAGGGGTTGTTTTATTTTGTGAAAATAACCAGAACTAGCTCACTTCGGTTAGCTTAAATTTTGCCGAATTTGTCCGAAGGAAATTGTAAACGGTTGGTATTTGGACAAATAAATGGCACACTTGGGATCTAGACTGGAAAAAAAAGGTGACAAGACTTGAACTGTAAAAATAAAACAGAATTTAAGGATGGAAATAAAAATGAAACGTTAAATGTTGAGTCATGAATTGTCCGATTGATGGTGAAGGCATCTTTTGGAACTAAAATCCTCTTTGGTGGAACCTAAATCCACCAAAATATCTGTTACTTTTATTCGGGCTCATTTGGTCAACCTGCCAAAGACTAGTTTGTTGAAATACAACCCCTGGTCTTCACCCCAAATGCCCGCTGGAAACCAAAATATCCAACTTCCTGTTCCTATCAAATGTTGTGCCGTCCTGTTAAACTGGTGAAAATGGGAGGAAATAGTCATAATATTCCTCAACATAGCCGTTTTAGGAGCGTGGATTTGTCAGGCCAAAATAAAAACAGCCCCACGTCCTTGGTGTTTTCCGTACGCAGCCCTCGTTGGGAAGCGGTGCGGATCTTTTCCAAGGAAAAGCAGCATCTCCTGGCTAGCAAAGCGTGGAAGCCTGTGCTTCTCCAAAAATGCACGGACGATAAAGAGCACTTTTAGCCGCTGACACATGAAGCGCTCCAAGTGCTCTGCCACTTCTTTTGACTAATTGTCCTGTTGGCAAACATGGCCGCCGGCGTGGCGGCGTGCAGACAAATGCGGAGCGGCGAGAGCGCTGACAGCAGCGAGGGAAGGCAGAGGCTGCGCGCGGGGCGGGCGAGGAGGGATGATGTACTTAACGCTATCTGGAGGTTTCCCTCTCAACAAGCGGCTGCCACAGATCCGCGGCGGCAGCGGCGGCGGCGGAGCTGATAAATTCGCTTTGATAAAAGTGGGCGAAATGGCGGCCTGTCTGCACACCTCTATTAAGCCCGGCTGCATTTGTCACAGCCGGCACGAGTCAAGCCAAGGGTTTTAATGTCACATCGTGGTGAATTAAAGACTCCATCCAACGGTTTAGCTTCATATTTGGAGTGGCGGCCTGCAGATGACTGCGCCGCACTCCATCAAGGCCGCCGCCGTGTTTGCCTGTTGGGACGTTTTCCGATTATTTGTTGCTCTTTTTAGCCCCTCCGGGCTCGTTTGGAATCTGATGACTTTCACTGTGTGTGTGAGTGTGATTATTATTCCTCTTTTTTTTTTTTTTTTTTTCTAATGATGAGAAATGAGATCTATGCTGCATTAATCATCAGGCGGCCTTAAAGAAGCAAACGCAGGCCGCGTTTGAAAAAAAAAAAAGCCCCCCGAGAAACGCCTTATTTCCACATTGCTGTTCAACGTTTAAGCAAAAGTAAATAAGGAAATGAGCACACCGCAGCCTCGGTGCCTTATTTGTTGACTTTTATCAAAGTAAACATGTCTATTTGTTTACGGCCGCCCTGGACGCCAACCCCATACACAACCTGGACTATAATTTTCATTTTCAAGTTGAATATTTTATTTACTTTTTGTATGAGATCTTTACGTTCTGCATCCATTTTCTCCTGGGATGACAATGCAGGAAGACATTTTTAACTCCGTGAACCGAATTTCCTTGACGACTTCTTTATTTGCTGCTGCTAAAAACAGCCCTGATTTATGATGTCAACACACTTACAATCCGGTTAGCTTAGCTGGCTAACATTTGGCTGGAGATCATGGTGCTGGTTTTTCTACAACTCTTGGAAAGTTGCAACTTCATACGTTTGGATGCACAAGGTCAAATAAGGTCACTGCGATGTTTCAAAAGGAGGAGGGGTAGGCTCTCACCCCCCTACTTTTGAAAATGAGGAGCAGCCACTGATCCCCCTATGTTTAAAATTGAGAATGGGGAGCCACTGGCCCCCATGTTTAAAAAAAAAAGGACGGGGAGCCACTGATCCCCCTCCCCAACATTAAGAAATGAGGATGGGGAGCCACTGACCCCCCTACGTTTATAAATGAGGATGGGGGGCCACTGACCCCCCACGTTTGAAAATGAGGATGAGGGGCCACTGACCCCCAACATTAAAAAATGCGGATGGAGAGCAACTGACCCCCCCCATGTTTAAAAAAAGAGGATGGGGAGCCACTGATCCCCCTCAACAGTAAGATATGAGGATGGGGAGCCTCTGGCCCCCCATGTTTAAAAAAAAATGAGGATGGGGAGCCACTGCCCCCCCTACGTTTAAAAATGAAGATGGGGAACCACTGCCCCCATGTTTAAAAAAGGAGGATGGGGAGCCACTGACCCCTCCCAACATTAAGAAATGAGGATGGGGAGCCACTGGTCCCCCATGTTTAAAAAAAAAAAAAAAAAGGAGGATGGGGAGCCACTGACCCCCCACGTTTGAAAATGTGGATGGGGAGCCACTGAACCCCCCTATGTTTATAAATAAGGAAGGGGAGCCACTGATCCCCCTACGTTTAAAAATGAGGATGAGGGCCACTGGTCCCCCATGTTAAAAAAAAGGAGGTGGGGAGCCACTGGCCCCCCATGTAAAAAAAAAAGGAGGATGGGGAGCCACTGACCCCCCTCCCCAACATTAAAAAATGAGGATGGGAGCCACTGGCCCCCCTCCCCAACATTAAGAAATGAGGATGAGGGGCCACTGGCCCCCCATGTTTGGAAAAAAAAGAGGATGGGGAGCCACTGACCCCCCTCCCCAACATTAAGAAATGAGGATGCGGGGCCACTGGCCCCCCATGTTTGAAAAAAAAGAGGATGGGGAGCCACTGACCCCCCTCCCCAACATTAAGAAATGAGGATGAGGGGCCACTGACCCCCCACGTTTATAAATAAGGAAGGGGAGCCACTGATCCCGCTACGTTTGAAAATGAGGATGAGGGCCACTGACCCCCCAACATTAAAAAATGAGAATGGGGAGCCACTGCCCCCCCTCCCCAACATTAAGAAATGAAGATGGGGAGCCACTGAACCCCTACATTTGAAAATGAGGATGGGGGACCACTGCCCCCCCCCCCCCCCCCCTCCATGTCATTTCTGTCAGTAATGTGTTTGTCTGGGTGGTCTTATACTTGGCTACCTTGAGTATTAGCATGGAAGTGCCCGCCCTCTTCCTCATCCTTCATCCTTGGCCACACCCCAGTGATGCGGCCCCCTCCTTCGTCAAATATGATTTGATACGCTGCTGACAAATAAGAATGATGTTAATTGTCTGAGTTCATGCCAATTATGAGATCTTTCTTGTCTCGCACACACAAACCCGGCTAAGACGCATCGCTGGTGTGTTAAGTCTTTCATGAAGTGTTTTAAAAAGTGTTGTTAAAGCAGGCGCGACTTCAATAGTCTCTTCTTTATCCGCCTTATTAGTGAAGCTGAAATTTAAAAGAGGCTTTTTTTCCCTCGACGCCTGATCCTCCTTGTAACTTCAACGCACTCGACGTGTCGTCTTCGCCGGAGGACACACCTTCAGCTGTTTAACATCTTAAAAAAAGCTTTTTCTTCGACTTTGCATGCTTTTTGTCTTTCAACTTGTGTTATTTGTACAAGGGGGGGGCGATCATCTGGTGATAATTAGAGAAGTCCATCGTGGAAGCGCCACGTTTTCATCGCGATTTTACGACGTTAGGAATGGCAAGAATTGTTGTGATTCTGACGTAAGACTGCTAACCGTCCACATTACTGCCCTCTCTGTCCAGGTGAGGCATTGCATCACAATTATTAACCCCCCCCCCTCCCCCCCAAAAAAATATCACGATTCTAATAATTAGAGAAGTCCATCGTGGAAATGTCACGTTTTCAGCGAGATTTTACAACGTTAGGAATGGCAAGAATTGTTGTGATTCTGACGTAAGACTGCTAACCGTCTGCATTACTGCCCTCTTTGTCCAGGTGAGGCATTGCATCACAATTGTTAACCCTCCCCCCCCCCCAAAAAAAATATCACGTTTCAGTCAACTAAACAGTACAAGTATAACAAAAGTAATAAACAAACATTTGGGAATGAGAATGTAAGATTAGCAAGAATGCTAATCTCACCGCTGTGCCTGTAGGGTTAGCGAGTTAGCTTGTCAACAACCTTAAATGCTAATTGCTGAAGACACTTAAACCAGCGTGGCTAACGCTCCTGCGCGGTGGAACTAGCATTTGCTAGGCCGGCTTGCAGCGATCTGATTGGTCATCTTGTACTCGCTTATTTCCTGTTTTTATACCACTTGCTCAACCTTTGAACTCCTCCCATTTCACATCAGTCCGCCATTTTTTGCCTGCGACAAAGGAAGCTAGCTCGCTAATAAATATCGGACATGGTTGCTCGCCAAATTGACTCTCCGGGAAACAGCACCCCTAGTGTCTTGGAAGAGAAATCACCTGAAACGCTTTACTGTGTGTGTGTTGGTGCCGCTGGGGGGTTCGGGGGCTCCGGCTGGGGGGGATTCGGGGTCTCCGGCTGGGGGAGATTCGGGGTCTCCGGCTGTGGTGGTAGGGGGCTCCGGGTGTGGTTGTAGGGGGCTCCGGCTGGGGGGCATTCGGGGTCTCCTGCTGGGGGTATAGGGGGCTCCGGCTGGGGGGGTAGGGGGCTCCGGCTGGGGGTGTAGGGGGCTCCAGCCGTGGCGGATCCCAGCAGAGGTCAGCATCCTCCTCAGCGTTCCTTTTCTCCTCCAATTTTTGTGTCTGCAGGCGGCCGCTTTGCACACTTTTGTTGCCGGAGGTAATCTGTGGAGTGATCTTAATTATGGAGGTCCCCCCCGCCCACCGTCACTAAAAAACAACACCCAGCCCCCCCACCTTCCTCCGGCTCTTCCTCCTCGTACACGCTTTTAATCAAACGGCGTAGTTAGCCGCTAATGAGGGCGGAGGGAGACGAGGAGGAAGAGGACAAATAGGAAGTCGCATGTCGTCCACATTTGGAATATGTTTTCACGTATAAGATAAAGGAGCAGCGGCGGGTTGGGGGGGGCAGAGAGCAATGTGAGTGTGTACGTGTCAGGGTGGGGCTGCGGGGGGGCAAGATGGTATCCATTACACAGAAACAGCCGCGGCATTGATGAGATGATCCGATGAGGATTAGACTCACAATCCTGATGGACACTGAAAAGGTGACCACATTGGGGAAGGAGGGGGGCGCAACCCCCCACCCCCCAGCACCACCGCCATTACTAATCTCAGAGGGGAGCCGTTTCCAGGTCAGGGTGGGGTTAAAGTTCATCGGCAGGGGTTTTATTTCTATACTTTGAAATAAAACAGGGTGGGGGGGCATTTTCAGGGGGGGGTGTATGCAAAAGTATCAGAAGACGTGAGGAAGCCAGCTGGTGTCCCATTGGTGGAGGCGTGGTAAAAATGTGTGGCTCGGCCCCCTTAGACCTCACACTAAAACTATCCTCATCTTTACGCAAAAAAATGCCAAGGGGAGGGGCCGGGGTTAAATGGTGTGACCGGGGAGGAGATGGGGGGGGGTGTCTTTGGGGTGGGGGTCGATTACGATTAAAAAGCTGAATGTTGATGTGGAGACAGGAAGGAGAATCGTGGGGGGAGGAGGAGGAGGGATGGGGTGACTCCCCCTCGGAAGCCCCCCCCCCCGTGTGTGTGTGTGTGTGTGTGTGTGTGTGTGTGTCCTTATATTATTAAAGGTTGCCTGGGTGCTGAAGTGTGGCAAAGCAGATGGCCCTTTACATAAAACATGCTTATAAGATGATTAGACGCCCCCCCACCTCACTTATAGTAAAGTAGCACACTGCGTTTCACTAAGTAACACACACTATTAGCTCTCAGTGTGTTTGGCTTTTTCTTTGGCTTTGGTGAAATTCTTTTTACACTGAAGAGTGTTTACATTGTGACTTGGAAGAGATATTCCCATTTCCACCATCCAAAGGTGCGGTACTGGTGTACTCATGCAGTCAGAGGAAGTACTGCAGCTAGTAAGTAGTACTGCGTGTGAGTACACCAAAGGAGACACGTATCACTTGGCCTTGGAGATGGTGCAAAGGAGCGCTTGATATACACACCATGTCACATTGTCTCCTGGGTGAAGAGGGAGGGGTTGAAAAATATGATGGACCCCCCACCACCCCCACCCACCCTCGCTTGCCCCTCAAGTTTTTATCATCCATCTGTCATGCACGAGCAGGAAGCGTGCACGTCATGCACAATTACCGACATCTCACCACGGGGCAGGGAACATAGTAGCACACCTCCACGTGTGTATACCATGATACCATGTAGCTGTGTGTGTATACCACGTAGATGTGCGTATATAGGATGTATATATTTTTATATATCTGTACATACAGTAGATATATGCATAAAGGTAAAGGAATACGAGTAGATAGAAGATAGGATAGATGTACAGTAGATGTGTGTATATGTAAAGGAATACGAGTAGATAGAAGATAGGATGTGCAGTAGATCTATGTGTATAGAGGCAAAGGAATACAAGTAGATAGAAGATAGGATAGATGTACAGTAGATGTGTGTACATGTTAAGGAATACAAGTAGATAGAAGATAGGATGTAAAGTCGATGTATGTTAATATAGAGGTAAAGGAATACGAGTAGATAGAAGATAGGATAGATGTACAGTAGACGTGTGTACATGTGAAGGAATACGAGTAGATAGAAGATAGGATGTAAAGTAGATGTATGTTAATATAGAGGTAAAGGAATACAAGTAGATAGAAGATAGGATAGATGTACAGTAGATGTGTGTATATTTAAAGGAATATGAGTAGATAGAAGATAAGATGTAAAGTAGATGTATGTTAATATAGAGGTAAAGGAATACGAGTAGATAGAAGATAAGATGTAAAGTAGATGTAGTATGTTAATATAGAGGTAAAGGAATACGAGTAGATAGAAGATAGGATAGATGGACAGTAGATGTGTGTACATGTAAAGGAATATGAGTAGATAGAAGATAAGATGTAAAGTAGATGTATGTTAATATAGAGGTAAAGGAATACGAGTAGATAGAAGATAGGATAGATGTACAGTAGACGTGTGTACATGTGAAGGAATACGAGTAGATAGAAGATAGGATGTAAAGTAGATGTATGTTAATATAGAGGTAAAGGAATACGAGTAGATAGAAGATAGGATAGATGTACAGTATATGTGTGTATATGTAAAGGAATACGAGTAGATAGAAGACAGGATGTAAAGTCGATGTATGTTAATATAGAGGTAAAGGAATACGAGTAGATAGAAGATAGGATAGCTGTACAGTAGATGTGTGTACATGTAAAGGAATACGAGTAGATAGAAGATAGGATGTAAAGTAGATGTATGTTAATATAGAGGTAAAGGAATACGAGTAGATAGAAGATGGGATAGATGTACAGTAGATGTACTATGTATAGAGGTAAAGGAATATGAGTAGATAGAAGATAAGATGTAAAGTAGATGTATGCTAATATAGAGGTAAAGGAATACGAGTAGATAGAAGATAAGATGTAAAGTAGATGTATGCTAATATAGAGGTAAAGGAATACAAGTGGATAGAAGATAGGATCGATGTAAAGTAGATGTATGTATAGAGGTAAAGGAATACGAGGAGATAGAAGATAGGGTAGATGTACGTATGTATAGAGGTAAAGGAATACGAGTAGATAGAAGATAGGCTGGATGTATGTTAATATAGTGGTAAAGGAATACGAGGAGATAGAAGATAGGACAGATGTACAGTATGTGGGACAGAAGATGCAGGAATGTCTTGAATTTCTGTTCTGCTGGCGATGTCACATGGTCACATGTCCCGCCCCCTCCTCCGCCGCCGTCTCCTGGAACAAAGAATGTTTGTTGTGTCCCGCATGCTTGCACTTTTACAATTAAGAATTGAAATGAATGCGTTTTGTTTGAAGGCCTGCTGGCGTTTGAGGAATTTTACTTTTTTTAAGTGTCTCGTTTGTTTGTTGTTCTGAAAGACCCCCCCCCCCCCTTCCCCACATTCACCCTCAAGTTCAAGCACTTCCTGTTTGGCGTTTTTTGCGAGAGACGCCATTGATGGAAGTTTGCCGCACCTCTTGGTGTTAAAATGCGCTTTAATTGGAAAAAGCTTTGTTGCCTTTAAAGAACACAACTTCAGATGTGCGACTGAACGACAAAAACAACAACACTTTTCATTTCCTTTTTTTTGCTACAAAATCATCTGTACTAAACAATAAAAGCCTCAGATCTCCTCATTTACCCCCGCCCCCCCTCTCCCCGCTCCCCGTCAGCAGCCTCCTCAACACACACACACACACATGTACACGTAAACACACACACGTACACACACACACGTACACAAAGCATCCTCATTGCAAAGAAGATGAAAAGATTGGAAAGGAAATGTGACATTCCTTGGTCGGCTCTTAAACTTGCGATATTGTTGTCTCTCACACTCAACATGGGACGTGTGTGTGTGTGTGTGTGTGTGTGTGTGTGTGTGTGTGTGGATGTGGATGAAGAAGGAGCTGTGGTCTTTCTTCCAGAATAAAAGGCAGCAGAACCCATCTGGTGGGCTGATCCGCGGCCGGCCCGCCCCTAATGACTGGCACATATTCTCAAATGGGTCTTGGCAGATTATTTGCAGGTACTTGACTTGCATCTGTTTGCAATTTTGCAAATGCGCACCACTTTAATGGCGGCCTGAGCGAAGACCAAGCAGTACAAGTAGAAGAGAGGTTATTTTAATCCCGCAGATGATGCCAGCTGTCACCGCGATGCTGGGCCCCCCACCCCCCGGGAGGGCCGCACCTGGACTCCAATGACACACCTTTACGTATGGTTGGGGGGGCCTCAGAAGCGTAGCATCGCTGAGATGGAACACTCTCTTGGGTTTGTGGTTCCATGGCAACGAGATAGAAACAACTCATTCATTCATTTTCTACCGCTTTTCCTCACGAGTGTCACAGGGGTGCTGGAGCCTATCCCAGCTGTCTTCGGGCAAGAGGCGGGGTACACCCTGGACTGGTGGCCAGCCAATCACAGGGCACATATAGACAAACAACCATTCACACTCACATTCATACCTATGGACAATTTGGAGTTGCCAATTAACCTAGCATGTTTTTGGAATGTGGGAGGAAACCGGAGTACCCAGAGAAAAACCCACGCATGCACGGGGAGAACATGCAAACTCCACACAGAGATGGCCGAGGGTGGGATTGAACCCAGCTCTCCTAGCTGTGAGGTCTGCGCGCAAACCACTCGACCGCCGTGCCGCGATAGAAACAACTGTTTGTGGAAAATATTCCATTCCTAAATTAACATTAATAAGTGTCATACAAATGGAAACAGAAAACTCCTATGACGATGCACAGGTAGGAGATGGGAGGACCTGGGTTCGATTCCACCATCTCTGTGTGGAGTTTGCATGTTCTTTTCTCCGGGTACTCCGGTTCCCTCCCACATTCCAAAAACATGCTAGGTTAATTAGCCACTCCAAATTGTCCATAGGTATGAATGTTGTTTATAAGTGCCCTGTGATTGGCTGACGCACCAGTCCAGGGTGGACCTCGCTCCTCGCCCCACGTGTAAAGGCAGCATTTTCGCTTATAACATTGGAGTGTCATTCAAGTGTAAAAAGAAGTGCAGCATTTTTGAAGTAAAAAAATGTAGGATGGTCTTTTTTTTAATTTTACAATTTTTACATATTTTTTACATATATTTTGACAAGTGCAGGTATAATATTTTTAAATTGTTTATTTGTTTTTTTAAATTATTTTAATTACATTTCCGTAATTTATCGTAATAAAACTTTATCAATCATAGATATTTTTAAATTTTCTTTTAAATGTGCTTCAATAATTTTGGTAGAATTTCAAATGTTTCCTCACGGGCAGTAACGTAAACGTAAGCCCACCCTTTTCCTTTTTCACTATTTAGTGTGTTTTTAGCGCCACCTGTTGCCACCAGTACCTGTTGTACGCACAGTACATACAGTACATACAGTACGTGTATTTGTATGGAAAATACTGCAGGGCGTGAAAGTGGGGTTGCGACCAATGGAGGCTCACCCCCCTCATAGATCACCTGACTGTGACATCACCGGGGTTGTCGTCCAGCCAGTGTGTTGTCCCCAGCATGTGGTGAGCAGCTGACCCCCCCCCCCCCCCCCCCCCCCCATAATAAGGTGGTGTATTGTCCGAGGCCCACCCTGACTGCTGTAATTTGGGAGGTGGTTCCAATTACATTAATGACATAATTCATCAAGTGTGTTTATGCAGCGTCAAGACGAGACCCGACATTCAACTTCCAGCCTTTTGTTTTTGCATTGACCCCCCCCCCCCCCCCCCCCCCCCCCGCGTACACTCTTTGTGGTTGTTTTATTAGCAGCGAGGGAAGGGGCGGCGCCCGAGGAGGAATTATGGCCAAAGTGTGTGCCTTGCAACTTTTGCCTGGCCCCCGCCCCCCCTCCCCCGCTGCAAATGTTTATTTGAACAGTAAGCTCATGATTTGAATATTTGTAATCCGTGCTTAAATTTACAGGCCAGATGAACTTTTTGGCACAGAGTGGCAACCATAAGACGGATTTTGGGAAAAGCTGTACAAAATTTTAAGCCATGTGCGAGGCTTATATCCTTTTCTACCAGGAGGGGGGCCGCACAAACAAACCAGCCTCCACCTTATTTACTTTAAACCCCAACACCCCCCCTTAGCACGCAGGCTAATGCTAGCATAGTGGTGCCACCATCTTGTTCGGGAAGAGGAAGGACCGCAGGAAGGAATTATTCAAGGAGGAAACATCAACATCTAGGAGGCAAAAATGAAGGAGAGAAGGAGGAATAAGACGAGGAAAGGAAATCTAAATTTAGGGAGGTAGTGGTGAACAAGGGTTAGGGTTCCTAAAAACGATGACGTGGAGGAATGGGAAAATTGACAAAGACGGAAAAGAAGAAAGGAAGGTTGAAGGAAGCTGAGTGGAGGAAGGAAAGACAGATGACGCAAGGAAGTAAACAAGAAAGAATGGAAAACCAGTAGGCCAGGCAAAATGATGGAAAGAAGAAAGACAAGGCAAGGAAAGAATGGATGAAGTGGATGGACGCAGGAAGGAAAGGGAAAAAGGGAGGAAGTTAGAACACACAGAAGCATGGATGCTAGCCAGGATTGGAGCTCCTCCTCCTCAATGAACAGAAGGACGATGCAATGATTGGATCGAAGGATCGATTGACAGAAGAATTGAACGAAGGGACAATCAAGCAAAGGAATGGAAGCTCAATCAATGGACAGAATGAACAAAGGAACGATGGAATGAAGGAAGGAACGATCAATCGGTGGATCAGTTGACGAATCGAACAAACGATGGATTAAGCGAAGGAACACGATGAAGGATCAAACAAAGGAACAGTCGAGTGAAGATCGCCTGATGATCAAAACAAGGAACGATTGAATAAAGGAACGATCGATCAGACAAAGGATGAAATGAAAAAACAATCGGAAGCATTGAACAAAGGAACAATCCTGGGGATGAATTATCAAACCTGATTGAATGAAGGAAGGATCGATCAAAGGATGGATTGAAGGAACCACAGGAAGCATCGAACAAAGGAACAATCGTTGAATCAACTGGAGTATGGAACAATGGAATAAGCGAAGGAACCGATATGAAGGATCAAACCAAGGAATGGTTGAATGAAGGAACGATCGATCAAACAAAGGATGGAATGAAGGAACCACAGGAAGCATCAAACAAAGGAACAATCTTTGAATCAACTGGAATATGGAACAATGGAATGAGCAAAGGAACGATATGAAGGATCAAACCAAGAAATGGTTGAATGAAGGAACGATCAAAGGAACGATCGCTCAAACAAAGGATGGAATGAAGGAACCACAGGAAGCATCGAACAAAAAAAACTATCGAATGCAGGAAGGAACGACGGAATGAAGGAAGGCTCAAAGAAAGGAAGGCTTGATCGAAGGAACGATCAAAGGAAGGAGTGATCGCTTGAAGGAATGATCGTACGATTGATCAAACAAAGGAACGTTCGAGGGACCGAGTGACTGAAAGATAGTAAATGGTTGAAGGAAGGATGGAAGGAAGGAGTAAACGGAGGCGAATTGAATGGAAGGATTGAAGAGGAGATCAAAGAAAGGCTTGACTGACGGCTTGATGGAACAAAGGAACGGACAAATCAACAGAGGAAGTCAAATGAGCCAAAAATCATTTGTTCCTTTTTTCCGCATCAAAAAACATTCAGGTGTTAGCATGCATGTGTGTGCACGTGCAAGCATATTGTGTGTGTGTGTGTGGCGGGATCCGGGGGAGGTGCTGTGTGTGTGTGTGTGTGTGTGTGTGTGTGTGCACGTGGAGACACCAGTTGGTCTAACAGATGAATCAGTCGTTGGCCTCGTAGTCGTTGGCACGTCGTGCTGTGAAAAACATTCTCTTTAAGGAGGTTGTATACGTTACAATATGTACACACACCTTGCCAAGGACGACTCGTGACTGCGTGTGTGTGTGTGTGTGTGTGTGTGTGTGTGTGTGTGTGTCGCTGCTTCCTCACCAGAATGGCCACAGTTTGACCCTGGAACAGATGATATGCTTTTTAACCACCAATTGTTGGGCCTTCAAAAGTCACGTAACCATTCCTTAGCTTAGTTTATCATAGCTTAGCATAGATCAGGCTGCATTCCAGCAAATAGACGGTACCGCCTCGTGTGTGTGATGTCACATAAACCCGACATCTCCCAGGCTTTTGTCGCTCAGGAGTCTTCTTCTCCTCACGTTCACGTTCCATCCAAGATTCCGCACATCTGTTGTTTGGCGCTCACTCCGGCCGCCGCCGTCACACTCCAGGCGCTCGTTCTGGCAGCGTTCCATTGATCGTTCCTTTGATCGTTCCTTTGATCGTTCCTTCATTCAATCGTTCCTTTGATCGTTCCTTCATTCAACCGTTCCTTCGCTTATTCCATCGTTCCATACTCCAGTTGATTCAACGATTGTTCCTTTGTTCGATGCTTCCTGTGGTTCCTTCAATCCATCCTTTGATCGATCCTTCCTTCCTTCCTTCAATCGTTCCTTGGTTCGATAATTCCTCCCCTGGATTGTTCCTTTGTTCGATGCTTCCGATTGTTTTTTCATTTCATCCTTTGTCTGATCGATCGTTCCTTAATTCAATCGTTCCTTGTTTTGATCATCAGGCGATCTTCACTCGACTGTTCCTTTGATCCATTGATCAGGCTGCATTCCAGCAAATAGACGGTACCGCCTCGTGTGTGTGTGTGTGTGATGTCACATAAACCCGACATCTCCCAGGCTTTTGTCGCTCGGGAGTCTTCTTCTCCTCACGTTCACGTTCCATCCAAGATTCCGCACATCTGTTGTTTGGCGCTCACTCGGGCCTCTTTGACGCGCACGCCGCCGTCCGGGCCTCCGCCAGAACGAGCGCCTGGAGTGTGACGGCGGCGGGCGGCGGCGGCACACGTGTGCAGAAAGCTATTTGGAGGCCTTGTCACTTGTGATTAGGAGGCCGGCGTTCATGTTTGTGAGGAGGCTGAGTGCAGATGGCAGAGTGGAAGAAATGGATCACTAATTTTAACAATGATTAATGAACAGAGATGGAAAATGAATTACATCGGACTATTGCAGGCGAGGAATATTTTCTCTCAAAATGTTCACTGCAGCTGCCAGACAACCCTGTTGTGTATTACGTAGCGCACGTGTGTGTGTGTGTGTGTCATGTTGTGATGTGTGTTTCCCCCCTCCATCTTTTGTAGAATCAACACTTGACTGCTTTTGCCTTATTACTTTACCGCTTAAACGCTGTTGGTTTCTCCTGCTGTGTGCGGAACCAACACTAATAAAGGTAAACACGGGAAAAGGTTAGCCCCGTTTTTTTCCTCCACAACGCTGGTCACGTGACAAAGTGGCAAATAAGTCCAACGACTCTCAAAGCGACACTTTTAGTAAAAAGATACGCTGAGATTTCTGGGAGGATAATTGTCAAGCTATTGTTTTTCTCTTTTCCTCGTCTTGCTAGCGTTTTATGCTAATTAGAATCTTTATGCCTCAGCATTTTAACAGTAAAGGACTGAAAACTGTCATTTTGACCATCTGTTTGAATTCCAACCCATTTAGAGCTGACCCCCCCTTCCCACATCCCCCTGTCACCCAAAGGGGTCGGAATCTTCAGCTCTCACTGGTAGGAAGGGAAGATCCTGGGATAAGAATCGGCACTTCTGAGTCAGAGTCCATAGTTGTCACCCGGAAAAAAGACCCGACTCGGCCGCGCGGACGGAGAAGCCACGCCCACTCCACTGATTTGATCAACATTCCTGTTTGTACCCGATGCCAACTGGCGCCGCTGGGGCGTGTGCGAGCACACGGTTAACCTCAGCCTCCGTCCCTTTAAGAGTCGACGGTGTCAATTATGACATTTTTTTCAGCACCTTAATGCTGAAACGTTATCGCCGCGTTTACCCGTAACACGGAATTGATCGCTACGTCGGCCATCACGGAAAGGAAGAAGATCGGTGAACTTGCAAGCTGACAATGAATGCATGAAGCGTCTGATGTCGTCACGTGTAGTCGCATTTCCTTCATGTTGCCCCCCCGGCCCCCCATCCCCGGGTCCCATGCACCCACCGATGCCCCCACTTCACCCCCAGCGGTGGTGTTTACATGGTGGGCGTTTGCTGCTTTAACTATTTCCACTGTAATGAAGGTCCTGATGGAGAAGACACAAAGCACGGCAACTCTCGGCGGCGATGTGTGTGTGTCTGCATGTGTGTGTGTGTGTGTGTGTCTCAGGTTACAGTAGCATATGCGAAGCACTCAGGAAACATACACAATGCCTTTGGTGAACAAGGTAGTCGCGGGCCCCTGGGAGCCAATTTAGATTGTGACTTAAGGCAACATGATGGCAGTGTGTGTGTGTGTGTGTGTGTGTGTGGCTCCAGTGAAACGCTAGCGGTGTGTAGATGTGGGTGGCCCTCCTGCCAGACCCTCCACCACCACATCTGCGCCACCCCCCCCTCCCTCCCGGCCCCTCACGCTGCATCGCTACGGCGGCGAAGACGTCGTTAGCGAGACGACTTTTAAGAGATAACGTCTTGATTGACAGCTGATCTTTTGCACAGCGCAGCACAAGGCGGCGACGCCACACAACAGACATTTGTGGGGGGGTGGGGGGGCAGTGAGGGAGTAGACAAAGTGAATGTTTTTGCGGATTAGCATCGTTAACACAGGCTAAAATGTAAATGTTGTGTTGTTAGCTTATTTTTGTAGCATCTTCGCCGAGAGGAACACCGGCTGGTTTACGGCGTCCTTGGTGTCACGCCATCAGCTTTTTAGACATTTAGAACTCTTGGTTTTGATGTCGGGATGTCGTCGTGACAACAAAACGTGTCAAAAATGCGGAATGGATACGTGATAAAGTGATGATTCCGGTCACAGCGAGCACTTTGAAGTCAGGAATCGACTTTCCAAAAGTTGGAATGACACTTTTGATCCAAGCTTATCCTTGCGTGTGGACGCTTGGTTCCGATGGGAAACTGCAGCAGGGCTAACATCAATATGTTGATATCGTTTGGCATCAGTTGTATGTATGTCACCGTTACTGCTGATATCATTTTGCATCAGTTGTATATCAACTTTACTGTTGATATCATTTGACATCAGTTGTGTGTCACCTTTACTGTTGATATCATTTGACATCAGTTGTATGTCACCATTACTGTTAATATTATTTGGGATCAGTTTTATGTATATCACCATTACTGCTGATATCATTTGGCATCAGTTGTATGTATATCACCGTTACTGCTGATATCATTTGGCATCAGTTGTATGTTTGTCACCGTTACCGCTGATATCATTTTGCATCAGTTGTATATCAACTTTACTGTTGATATCATTTGACATCAGTTGTGTGTCACCTCTACTGTTGATATCATTTGACATCAGTTGTGTCACCTTTACTGCTGATATCATTTGACATCAGTTGTATGTTACCATTACTGTTGATATCGTTTTACATCAGTTGGATGTCACCATTACTGTTAATATTATTTGGGATCAGTTTTATGTATATCACCATTACTGCTGATATCATTTGGCATCAGTTGTATGTTTGTCACCGTTACCGCTGATATCATTTTGCATCAGTTGTATATCAACTTTACTGTTGATATCATTTGACATCAGTTGTATGTCACCATTACTGCTGATATCATTTTGCATCAGTGGTATATTACCTTTACTGCTGATATCGTTTGGCATCAGTTGTATGTCACCATTCCTGCTGATATCGTTTGGCATCAGTTGTTTGTCACCTTCACTGTTGATACTGTTTTACATCAGTTGTATGTCACCATTACTGTTGATATCATTTGCTGTTAGCTGTATGTCACCTCTACTTTTGATATCATTTTTCCGCAGCCACTTATTTTACAGCCACCTGTCAATCAAGCCATTATTATTATGATTATTATTTTGAACGAATGCACATTTGAGGGTGGCCTTTTACTGTAGCCAGCCTCACGACGCGGTTGAGGTGGAGTGATTGATGGTTGAGACGCCGGAAAGGAAGACCCACCAAGTTGTCACGCTGGGAAGTCACCACTCTTTTCTCCAATTTCCTTTTGTGTGCAGCCTCCTGTTGGCCGTCCACTTCCTACCTTCCTGCCAGGCGGCGAGCGTGCCAGCGGCGCCCGTCAGCAGGTACCAGCGCAGGGCGGGGAATGTCTGTCATGTGACACACACACATCCACATCTTCACGCACGCTGTACTTCCTTATGCAGTATTTGTACGTTTAGCTGAGAGGTGGCTGTGGAGGCCGAGGTCAAAGGTCATTCTTGATGATGATGTCACATCCTGTGTGAAAGACAATCCCAGAGCATGACGAGACAAACAGGTGCTCTCCGTTACTGCTGGAACGCCGCCACTTTCATCATCATCATCATCATCATCATCAGTGTAGTCACACGGCCATTTTATTGTGCTTGGTTACAATTCACACATCACGCCGTCTCCATATTGGGGGCCGCTTGCCAAGGGACGCGGCGTGTATCCCCAACACGCGGTGTTCCTTCCAGCGTTGCATGATGGGATGTGATTTGCCGGCGTTGTGATGGAACTTTTATTGTCTCTGACAGGAGACGTGCGTGGTGTCGTCATTTCGCTTCACAAAACGGCAGCCTCGTGCAAAACGACTTCTAGCAAACTGGCGCAGGACGAAGGGATAATAACATTGTTTATTATCATTGTTATTAATAATATTAATAACGTTCATATTTAAAATACACATCAATATTAGCATGCAAGGACAAAGATTAGCTTCTACAAATGACATAAGCTGTGCACATGACTTGTACTATTACTACTACTATTAGTACTACTACTACTACTACTACTAAAATGATAGTAAATGACGGTAAATAATAATAATATATATTTATATGCAGAATTGGTTGTAAAAATATTGTATTAATATTGTCTTATTGTCACATGAGCTGTACGTGATGACATATATTCTATATTTTATATTTGTACGTTACATCATTTATGTAAATATTAATTATGTTACTTTGTATTATTGGATATTATTGGATTTAATCCAACAATAATAATAATTCTATAATTACTAGTTACTAATTACTAATAATTACTAACAATTAATAATTACTATACTAATAACAGCTGGACTGCTCACACGACTACTAGTTCTATTATGTATTAATATTAATAGGATTGTTTATTAGTATTATGATCATTATTAAATATGTATATTATGTATTTGTATTTACAAAGTGTTTATGATATTGTGCTATTATACCCTTATTGTAAATATTGAAGTCTATAACACAACAATTGTTGACTAAAAATAGATTATCATTCGTTCATGTAGAATTATTACAATGATATGAATATCAATATACATACTGTTATTATATTTAAAACATACGCACGATGTCCCCAGGTTGATACTAGGATATACTAGTGTATACTAAAGTTGTTGTACTGCAGTACTTGCAGTATTGCCGTGTCGGGACGGCGTGGTAACATCAGCACCCGGAGCGCCGTGCTTGGGCCACACGGCGTCCTCGTGTGTCGTCGGATGAGAAGCGCTCCTCCATGCTGATGAGCGGAGAGACGAGCGAGGGCGGATGTTCCAGCCGGTTTGTGAATATCGATCCCTGGTAAAGTACTAATCGATGGAAACCTTTTCCCTGCGAGCTGGGAAAATCGGTGTGGTGTAGCGTTCACTGGGAAGCAGCGGCCATGTTAAAAATCATCATCATTCCAAAGAACTCAGCAGCTGTCCACATTTGTTAACCCTTTCAGAGGCCGGCTCTTCCTTGATTGCCAGGAGGAAGCGTGGTGGCGCGGTGGAGTTGTGGCGATGTGGCGTGCTCCCACACTAGTGCTGGGAATACCGCAGCTTGACAAAGACAACGCCGGCGTTGTTGTTAGAGTTTGACTTGGATTCAAGGCGTGAGTCATTCCGGAGGTATGTGCCACATCTTGGAAGAAGGGCCAACGCACACGCTGACGGAGGGGGGGGTCGAACATGAAGTTGCATTTAGATCTGATTCTCAAGCATCTCCCTCGGGCCGGAATGTCGTCCGACTCGAGCAAATAAGAACCACAGGGAGTTTGGGACAAAGATGGCGGTGAGGGTGTTCTGTTCTTTTTAAGAACGGACCTCCACAAACTTCCAAAGACGCGCTCGCCGAAAAGGCTCCGCGGCTGTAAAGGGATTCAATTTAACAGGAGCTAAAAATAGAACTCCACCCTAACCTCAACAGTGGAACACAATTTGTACCACGCCACAGGTCAAAAGGATTTTCCCCACAGGAAATAAAGGAAGTAGAAATGAACTCCAGAGCGACGTTTGAGGTCGCATGGAGGATTCGCACCAGTGCCAACGGAAGCTAACCACTGTCTGATGGAAATCCTAAAACCAGGTCAAGATGTTAGCATGCTTGCGTACTGATGTTAGCGTACTAATGTTCGGTTGGTAGCAGTCCTGGATGATGGCACAGACACTGTTTGGTAGGCAGTACTAATGTTTGGTTGGCAGTACTCATGTTTGGTTGGCAGTACTCATGTTTGGTTGGTAGTACTCATGTTTGGTAGGTAGTACTAATGTTTGGTAGGTAGTACTAATGTTTGGTAGGTAGCATATGGGATTGGTCATACTAATGTTTGGTAGGTAGCATATGGGATTGGTAGTACTAATGTTTGGTAGGTATCTGGTGGGATTGCTAGTACTAATGTTTGGTAGGTATCAGGTGGGATTGGTAGTACTAATGTTTGGTAGGTGGTAGGTGTGATTGGGAGTACTAATGTTTGGTAGGTATCAGGTGGGATTGGTAGTACTAATGTTTGGTAGGTATCAGGTGGGATTGGTAGTACTAATGTTTGGTATGTAGCATCTGTGATTGGTAGTACTAATGTTTTGTAGGTGGTAGGTGTGATTGGTAGTACTAATGTTTGGTAGGTGTGATTGGTAGTACTAATGTTTGGTAGGTAGCAGGCGGGATTGGTAATACTAATGTGTGGTAGGTGGGATTGGTAGTACTAATGTTTGGTATGTAGCATCTGTGATTGGTAGTACTAATGTTTGGTAGGTAGCATCTGTGATTGGTAGTACTAATGTTTGGTATGTAGCATCTGTGATTGGTAGTACTAATGTTTGGTAGGTGGTAGGTGTGATTGGGAGTACTAATGTTTGGTAGGTAGCAGGCGGGATTGGTAATACTAATGTGTGGTAGGTGGGATTGGTAGTACTAATGTTTGGTATGTAGCATCTGTGATTGGTAGTACTAATGTTTGGTAGGTAGCATCTGTGATTGGTAGTACTAATGTTTGGTATGTAGCATCTGTGATTGGTAGTACTAATGTTTGGTAGGTGGTAGGTGTGATTGGGAGTACTAATGTTTGGTAGGTATCAGGTGGGATTGGTAGTACTAATGTTTGGTAGGTATCAGGTGGGATTGGTAGTACTAATGTTTGGTAGGTATCAGGTGGGATTGGTAGTACTAATGTTTGGTAGGTCTTTGGTGGGATTGGTAGTACTAATGTTTGGTATGTAGCATCTGTGATTGGTAGTACTAATGTTTGGTAGGTAGCATCTGTGATTGGTAGTACTAATGTTTGGTAGGTAGCATCTGTGATTGGTAGTACTAATGTTTGGTAGGTGGGAGGTGTGATTGGGAGTACTAATGTTTGGTAGGTATCAGGTGGGATTGGTAGTACTAATGTTTGGTAGGTATCAGGTGGGATTGGTAGTACTAATGTTTGGTAGGTCTTTGGTGGGATTGGTAGTACTAATGTTTGGTAGGTCGTAGGCGGGATTGGTAGTACTCATGTTTGGTAGGTGGTAGGCGGGATTGGTAGTACTCATGTTTGGTAGGTGGCCGGTGGGATTGGTAGTACTAATGTTTGGCAGGTGGTAGGTGGGATTGGTAGTACTAATGTTTGGCAGGTGGTAGGTGGGATTGGTAGTACTAATGTGTGGTAGGTGTGATTGGTAGTACTAATGTTTGGTAGGTGGTAGGGTAGGATTGGTAGTACTAATGTTTGGTAGGTGGTAGGGTAGGATTGGTAGTACTAATGTTTGGTAGGTGGCAGGTGGGATTGGTAGTACTAATGTTTGGTAGGTGGTAGGTAGGATTGGCAGTACTAATGTTTGGAATGAAAATTGCATGGACGTCACAAGTTTTTTGCAGTCAGAGGAAACGAAGCGCTGTGTGTGGCGGACATACGTGATCCGTGAATCATCCATCTGCATCATTGCATCACTTTTACGATAAAAATATCAAGCACACATTTATTTTAAACAAACTCCACCCCCTTCCCGTCTGCCTGAACGTTTCCAATCTGGCTGAACCTAGACTGGATTGGTCCTTGTCCGGCCGTCCGAAAGCAGATCCTCCAAAAGGAGACCACCGGGACGCCGTCACCCGGAGAGGGTCAATAGTATGGCGGGGCGGCCTCTTGAGCGTCGCCATGCTCAGTTTGCGGTGCTCGGCCCGGCGGGTATAAATAAGACATGATTGGCATCCCAGCAGAACAAAACTCTTTATCTCCCTCTCTGACAGCCTTCATTTGCGGGAGGAGTGGCAGACTTGGTGGGAGTTAATGATTATAATTATTTGCCGCTTTTTTTACATGGCGGGATAATTATTTAAGAGGTTTGTGTCGTCGTGGTTGTAATCAGTATAGAGAGATTACACGAAATCCGCATGCCAACAGATGGCACTTGGCGGCTGTTGTTGCTTCCTAATAAAGGCAGAGCGCCATGCTATGTGGCGGCGTGTTCTCTTGCTAACGTGTGATGTGTCACCAGTATAAACATGTGCTATAGGTAGCCAGCGTGGTTGCTAGCCAGCATGTTCTATCCGTAGTATAGGCTGTTTTGTACGTAGGTAGCAGGCTCCTTTAGTAGGTAGCGAGCAGATGGTTCCATGGTAGCAGCCATCTTGCTACGCGTGTTCCGTAGCTAGCAGAGTTGTGTGGTTGCAAGCGTTCTTGGAAAGTTTGCAGGTGGCAGGTGTCTTTGAAAGCATCACGACAGGAAAGTATTAGGCTTTGTCGGGCAGGCGTGTCTGCTTGGTAGCAGGTGTTTTTGGTTGGTGGCAGCCATATTCTGATAGCGTGGTTGCTAAGTACCAAGTGTGTTAGGGTGGTAGCAGGTGTGTCTTGTGAGTAGGCAACCGTTTAGTCAGTAACTAGCATTCTTGGAAGGCAGCAGGCATGGATGGAGGCAGGTGTGTTGTTGCTAGGTTCCAAGTGTGTTTTGTTGGTAGCAGGCGTGCTCTTTAGCAATCATGGCCGGCAGGTAGCAGGTATTGTCATTGTCATTATTTTCTGGGGGTTAAAGGCAGTAGCCATCTTTGTTATCTTGAAGCCATGTTTGGTAGAAGATGTGTTTCATTGGTAGCAGGCCTGGTTGGTAGCACTTTTGATAGGTACAAGGCATGTTTGGTAGCAAATATGTTTGAATGGTAGCAGGCATGGTTGGTAGCAAATTTGTTTGATTGGTAGCATATCAGTTATGTTTGATAGGTAGCAGGCATGGTTGGTAGCAGTTACATTTGATTGGTAGCTTAGCGGTTATGTTTGATAGGTAGCAGGCCTGGTTGGTCGCAGATATATTTGAATGGTAGAAGATATGTTTGATTGGTAGCATATCAGTTATGTTTGATAGGTAGCAGGCCTGGTTGGTAGCACTTTTGATAGGTAGTAGGCAGGGTTGGTAGCAGATATGTTTTATTGGTAGCTTAGCAGTTATGTTTATTAGGTAGCAGGCATGGTTGGTAGCAGTTATGTTTGACAGGTAGAAGGCATGGTTGGTAGCACTTTTGATTGGTAGCAGTTATGTTTGTTTGGTAGCAGGCCTGGTTGGTCGCAGATATATTTGAATGGTAGCAGATATGTTTGATTGGTAGCATATCAGATATGTTTGATTGGTAGCAGGTCTTGTTGGTAGCACTTTTGATGGGTAGCAGGCATGGTTGGTAGCAGTTATGTTTGATTGGTAGCTTAGCAGTTTTGTTTGACAGGTAGAAGGCATGGTTGGTAGCACTTTTGATTGGTAGCAGGCATGTTTGGTAGCAAATATGTTTGAATGGTAGCAGGCATGGTTGGTAGCAGATATATTTGAATGGTAGCAGATAGGTTTGATTGGTAGCATATCAGTTATGTTTGATTGGTAGCAGGTCTGGTTGGTAGCAGATGCGTTTATGACTGCACCAATTGGAGGCGTACAAAGGTAGACGTGATCAGTAGGTAACATGCGTGCTTGGCAGAGCAAAGGGAACGTGTTAATTACGAACCAATTCCTCGTCTGTCGTAAAGCGATTGATGCTATCGGTGTGTTCCTCACAACGAAGGTCGGGGGTTCGGGCGCTCGGGGGTTGATATTGTGCGTGTTGAGAGCAACAACTAATAGACTTTTGGGGCATGCTGGGAGCTCTTGAACACATCACGCAGTCTTTAACCAGAGACGAGCTGACCTCCGACTTGATCTATTAACGCCGCCGAGTGCTTCCATGGTCTCTGACACGCAAGTCCCACCACAAAGGGCGGCGCCGTTTGTCCGCCCGAGGACCGCTTCACGCACCTCCTGGGGGGGGGGGGCTGACACCGGTTTTGCTGTAAATGTCCTCGCACGTTAATTTACTCCTGGCTCGTCTGGCTGTTTGGGCCGCCCAGAGACAACGAGAAGAAGAAGATAAATAGAAAGTGAGCGAGGGAACTTGTTATCCGGGGTCAGGAGCAGGAGGAGCTCCGAGGCCGCTGGCCTACATTCCTGACTAATTGTATAATTGGAAAAGCTCTCCAAATGAGCAAGCGGGCCCCCCGCAACAACCCACCGCCAACCGCAGCAGCCCCCCCCCTTCCCCTCCTATAAACTCCCTCGCCAACCGTCCCATCACCCCCCCCAACCCCCACACACGCGTTCTTCAAAGCAAATCACTAAAGAGCATTTTGGGACTAATAATGATTTCAATAAATGTATATTATTCATCCCTCCCCCTCGCCGGGCTGGTTAGCATGCAGACGCTAGTATAGTTAGCAAACTAATATAGTAGCAGTGGTTCCCACAGGTCTGCAATTTATCTGTGGGGGAAGGGGGGCAGCTACTAGATTGTGTTGATTGTGTTTATTATTTATCAACATAGCATGCCGTTATTCTGTCTGTTAGCTTCCCTGTGAGGCACCGTCGGTAACACTTGGCTTCTGTTGGATCGCCCTTGCTGATTGGTCGCGGAAAGCACTTTAGGTGACGCATAAGTCCGCCATCTTGCGTATTCCAAGGCTCATCTAGGACTTCCTAGGACAAAGTTGAATTACTTCTGCGAGTCGTTTAGTAAGCTAACAAAATATCAAGGGGTGAGTCACGTCCGTTGAAACTTTCAGATATTATGTTGGCTTGTCGTCACAGACCTCTGCTGGTCATGTGACCGCGACAGGTCGGTGATGTCATCGTTTTTGGAGAACTGCGAACAACAAACCAGCGTTTTCTGTGTTGATAGCCCCTGAATGTGCAAGCAATGGTGGCTAGTTTTGGTTTTGGGTTTCGGTTTTGGTTGACCACCGCTTATGTTGACCACTGCTTATGTCGACCACCGCTTATGTCGACCACCGCTTATGTCGACATGAGTCAGCCAGTTGGAGGGGCGTGGACTAAAATTGGCAGTTGGCAAGATGCTATCAGTTGAAACGGCAAAACAGCAGGAAGTCGTAAGGTTCCATGCTAACCAGAGAAGCCAAGTGACAACTTAAGCTGCCACCCTTCCGACTGGCTGACTGGCGTCAACATAAGCGGTAGTTGGCGTAGCAGAAACGTTTTTGGAGAACTGCGAACAACAAACCAGCGTTTTCTGTGTTGATAGCCGCTGAATGTGCAAGCAATGGTGGCTAGTTTTGGTTTCGGTTTTCGGTTTCGGTCGACCACCGCTTATGTCGACCACCAATTATGTCAACATGAGTCAGCCAGTTGGAGGGGCGTGGACTAAAGTTGGCAGTTGGCAAGATGCTATCAGTTGACCAGCAGGAAGTCGTAAGGTTCCAAGTGACAACTTAAGCTGCCACCCCTCCGACTGGCTGACTGGCGTCGACATAAGCGGTGGTTGGCGTAGCAGAAACAAACATGGTTTCAGCCTTCGGGGGATCCTGAAACAGTAGTTTCCGAAAACAACTTCCAGAGTGGGAAAATCTGAAAACGCCAACTTGTCGTTTCCAGTAAATACGCCCCATTTTGAAACCGATGATGTCACCGACCCATCGCCGTCACATGGCGGAAGTTAGCTTTGATGACAAGCTAACATAATCTGAATATTTGGATGGGCAGCGTAGACAGGAAGTAGGCTCCCAAACTGTAAATGCGGAACGTCATAAATCAACGCTACGTGCAGGATGTCCTGCCGGTGTTTGCTCGGGGTGAAATTGAATTCCCCGAATTTCCGCCCCGTGGGCTCCGTGCTCAGCGCCACGACGGTCCGAAGGGGGCGGCGTCGGAAGAGGATGGCGGGGTAGCGCTAAAATGAAGCCGTTAATTAATGCCATCGATCGGCCAAAAAGTGGAGGCAAATGTGATTTGCATAGAGGCCGAGCGATCAATGCATTAACCGATTTCTTTTCCCCTTCCACCCGCGACCCCCACCCCCACTCTCCACTTGAAATCTGATTTCCTGAGTTTTCAAAGTGAGGGAGAGTTGAGACTAATGTTGATCGATCGGCCGCTCTCAGACGAGAATACAAAGCATTTTATTAGCCGGTGAAGGGTGAAGCGCACCAGGACACGAGCCGGGATTCCTATTTTTTTCCTATTTTTTTAGCGTCTGTCGCGGAGAAGTGCGAGCGTCGCCTCCCAAAGTGAGCGCGGTAAGGAGGCGATATCGGGCAGGATAAAAATGAGGAGGTGTTAAAAAGAGCAATATGTTGTTTTTGCTGCCACCTCCTCTGGGCTTATTATAGCATATTGATTCACAAAGCTCCACGCCGCACCGCCACTCCCAGGCAAGGGCAGCCAGTGGGAGGATGGCGCCGCTGGCGGGTCCAAAGGAAGGCGGAGATGAGTGCAGACGCGCACAAAGTGGCAGCGAGGCGTTGTGCGTGGCAGCGGCGACGGCGGGCGTGCTACACAAAAGGCTAATTGTTTTAGCCCAGATGTTGCGCTCGCACAACAAGCAGGATACAATGTTCCTACTGAGCTGATGAGGCCAATCAGTGAAATGATTAAAAATTGATTTTGTCCCTGTAATTACAGTATGTAAACTACTTAGCCGGGATTGCAAAGGAAGTGATTTTCTAATTACGTATATACTCTGGTGTCTAATGATTGCTTTTTTGAAGTAATGAAGAGAGGGTCCTAACGACTCTACTGTTGTGTTGTTGAAGGCACAAGCAAGGAGGAGTGTGTGTTTGGGGGGGGGGGGGTGTTTGGGGGGGTCAGGGCAAGGCAGCAGCAGCCTTGGATACAAAAGAGAGGCTGGAAATTGAGTTCTTGCCAGCCGTCGCTAGCACGCTAACACGCTAACGCGGGGGCCCTGCGCTCGTTTGCACGGGAAGCGGGAAGCTAAATGGAGGCTGTGACTCCTCATGGGGGGACCCCTCCCTTCGCCACCGCTCCTGACAGGCCCCGGCCGGCCCCGTGCAATCTGGACCCCGGCGGGGGGAAGCCTCACCGGGGGAGACAAAAAAAAAATCATACACGGAACGCAACAGTCGGCTCTTTGGGATTAGAACTTGTTTTTAGGCATCGTGCTCCAGCCTTTTACGACGTTCCACATATTCATGTAATCCGGTTCCAGTCAGCTGTGGATGTACTACATGGTATTACTTCTTCCTTAACTTGGCTTCTGCCTTGTGCCAAACATGGACGCTAAATGAGGAAACGTAGGAAAATTTTGGGAATTTGCTCCAAGAGGATAAACTGTGTTGGTTATTTATTTATTATTTATTGGCCTTTTGGGGGCTCCAGTATCTCCACGCGTCCCCCCCTTGTTATCAAAATGCTACTACTCCGATTTTTTTCCCAAACTGGTACCAACACCAGTAACTTTCTGCTTTCAATGTGGATGGAAGCGTAGTGGGAATATCATAACACGGCTACTAGTACATCGCTACTACCAGGAGAAGCAGAGTAACGAGGGGAGGAGCCACCTGCTGTGGCCCAGCGAGGTGCACTGTATTCGGGCACCCGCTCCGAGCAGCCAGTGTGCAAACCTTTGGACTTTTCAAACGCCACATGCTGGCGTTTCATGAGGTGTCTTTACCGTCACTGGCAGGAGAAAAAGGAGCACTTAATTTGCTCACCTGCACAGTGCGGATAGTCTCGCTCCGTTGGAGCCTTATTAAAAATGATTGGCTATGCTAGCTATTTTTTATGTTATGATTTCAATGTTATAATAACATGACTGCGCTCATCCGTCTATGTTTTATGCCGCAGGGGTATGCTTGAGCCTATCCCAGCTGGGATAGGCTTTGGTCAAAATGCCTATGGATGATAAGCTAACAGTCTGTTAGCTAAGCTAACAGCCTGTTAGCTAAGCCAACAGGCATATTTCAGGGATGTACTGGGAGAACATGGAAACTCCACTCAGACAATAAACCCACACTGTCTGTCACATGCTAGCGACGACGATTCAAAGATAACCGCCATCTTTATCCTCAGTGATGGCTGCAACAGTCGAGCGGTCGGGACCGAAAGAGTATCCGATGTTGGTTGGCATTTCCTCCTCCCCGAGCTTCTTATGATGTTTATTTTCCCTTTCATGCTTACGGCTTTCCTTTTCTTTGGCGCACTACCGCTCGGAAGCGGAAAACGTTCACGAATAAGCGTTGCTTTGTTCCGCCGCCGCAATGTGAAAGTCGGACAAAATGATGTTGGAGTTTATTACCTTCAGTGTCCGTACTTCAGTACACTTCAATAAGTACACTGTTTACAGTGTGTACTTAGTTTGTGCCCAGCTTTTTTTTTTCCACTTAAGGACGCAGGGATCCACGTTGACGCCGGAATTTAGCATCTGATCACCGGCATCAAACTCCAGGCCTCAAATGATGCATGTTTATTTTCCTTAAAAATGGCAACATTTCCAACTATTTCTATTTCTTCTTGGAATTTTTTTTTCTGGTAATATTTTGCCAAACTATTACAACTTTTTCCACCACTTCATATTCCAAAAATTACAATTTTTTTTTTCTTACGCTACTAAAGTGACATTATTCTTGTAAAATTACAACTTTGTTTGTATAATATTTTGCCTTTATGCTGATTTTGTAATTTTTGCAGTTCTTTTGGGAATTCTATATTACAAATGTGTCCATAAAGAAAGAACAGGTGCCCCCGGGGGCCGCCCTTTGGGCACCCTGGTTGATGGTCCAATGTCTCTTCACTTTTCAAACCGACTCACATTTAATTCCCGGCCCCCCCACCCCCCTCGTCGGCCACTCGACCTCTGACCGCGGTAATTCAGCGGCGGCAGGTGCGCTATCGTCCGGGGGAAATGGGCTGATAAAGCGGCGAGGTCAGAGTGCGCGTGAAGAGCACATGAATCACTCGACTTCACGAAGGCGCCGCTTCCCTTATCTGGCCTTTTAATATTCCCTGCTTGATTCCGCTCCTTCATGTATTTTTGAATAAAAGTGCGCGGTGACGGCTGGCTGGCGGCGGAGACGGGCGGCTCGTGGTTCCCGGGGAACATGAATAACTGACAGGGAGCCAGATTAGGAGCGCCGGGATGCAGCTGCAAAGAGGAATGACAAAGCTTTGAAATGCTGCCAGAATCCGTGCGGTGACGCAGCTGATTGGAAGAGAAGTCCTTTAAGGATTCATCCACTCGGCTGTGATCTCTCATTTTGTACCTTTTGACACTCGCATTGAAATGGAATAGCGCATCAATGCGAGCGCCAAACATCTGTCGAGCTCCGCCTTCACGCCGCTCTGATATGTGTGTTTAAAAAATGACACTCCGCGGCGCTCGAGGGGGGGGAAGGAAGGAAAAAGAGACGAGCGACGGCGGCAGCGGGAACATGACAGCGGCGGCGGAGGGAGACGTCGCGCGCGTGCCGACGTCTTTGACACCGCTCTTTTGGAGCGGCGGGATCCTGCGGGCCGCCGTCGCGGCCCCAGACAGACGAGATAGGCAGGCTGCGATTCGCCGGGCGGGAGCGGATTAAACCGATCGGAGGATTTCCTTGCGACCCGGGAAGGCCCCCGACGTTGTTGCGTTTTGTTTCAATTCGGTCCTGTTGCCCCTGATGGCGCCATCAGGAGGTCAAGGTGCTAACAGCGTCAAAGCCCAAGTATCCAAATATGCAAACGATGCAGACGATCTCATTTGCATACAAGTCCAGAAGAGCAGGCGCCGATACAGTCTTGCTAGCGTGTCGTTGGCGACCTCACGGCCCACCGACCTTTAGCGGCGTCCTCGTACGGCTTCTTCGGGGAGGAAGAGAATTAGCTTTAAAGGTCGCAGCGGGTCGGGGGGGTGCACCTCCCCGCTCTCACCTTATGTCGAGGCTTTATTACCTCAAGTGCCGAGGTGCTGACCTGCCTGCTCTACAATATGTTCCTCATCCTCGCCCGTCATTACGATGCGCTGCCTTCTTATGCAGCACCTTTGGCAAGGCATTTTTAGCACACGGAGGGAAGTAAGTGTTGGACAAGAATGTTTGCGCCTCCATGCGTGACAGCTGGGATGGAGTTGTCTCCGCTTGATGTCAAACATTCCATTGTCATGTCAAACGTTCAGACCAGTCTACTCTTGGAATTGGGGTGGAAATCCCTACTCATGCTGTTCCTGGTGACCGTGCTCCCAACTCTCTTGATATCATGAACCAGCTTGTTCCTTGTTTTCCTGGGCTGCTCCCTGATCTTCCTCGCGATCATTCTTCAAGCATGGAGTTCCACACCGAGGGCGATTTGTGGAGTCTCTCACCGAGCTTTTCGCTTGGCTCCCAACTCCCTTAACATTTTTAACCAGCTTCTTCCTGGGCTGCTCCCTGACCTTCTTCACAATCATTCTTCATGCATGCAGTTCCACAGCGAAGGTGATTTGTGGAGTTTCTCACCGAGCTTCTCGCTTGGCTCCCAACTCCCTTAACATCTTTAACCAGCTTCTTCCTGGGCTGCTCCCTGGCCTTCCTCACGATCATTGTTCATGCAAGGAGTTCCACAACGAGGGTGATTTGTGGAGTCTCTCACCGAGCTTCTCCCTTGGCTCCCAACTCCCTTGACATCTTTACCCATCTTCATCCTGGGCTGCTCCCTGACCTTCTTCACGATCATTCTTCATGCATGCAGTTCCACAGCGAAGGTGATTTGTGGAGTCTCTCACCGAGCTTCTTCTTGGCTCCCAACTCCCTTGACATCTTTAATCAGCTTCTTCCAAAGTGTTTCAGATGCTGATGTAATCCGATACTCGCTTGTTTGTTTATATCAGAGCAATATTGGGGACCCGTTCCCCCAACTTACTCCACCAGGTGAACTCTTGCGTGGAACTCCAGGCTCCAGGCTGATATTCCAGCTTTCCCTGCTGTATCTTGGGAAGAAATGTCCAACTCCTCGCAGCCTTTGTGGCTTTTGGTTGTAGAAGCATTTGGACTGAGCAGCCACTTTGAATTCGTTGCCTCGGGGGTGCGTCGGGCAGGGCGGCAGCTCCCCGGCGGGTGGGATGTTGTGGGCCAGGTGACCTTTGTGTGTCATTGTCCTGCTCCTCACACCTCGCCCGGGGAGAAAGGGAAGGAGCTTAGCACCTTACACCTGCCGCCGCGCAGGAGCCTTGGCGAGAGGCGCGCTTTGTCCGCCCGTGCCAAACCTGCCGACTCGCGCCGGGCACGCGGGAAGGCGGACAGGAAAAGAACTTTTTTTCCCGCCTTAACAAGAGTCGGGCAGGGGCTTCCTAAACGAGCAGCTGCTCAGCGGCCGACGCCAAACGTGAGGCGTGTCGCGGCCGCGTGAGATAAATCAAGCGGGCCTGGCGAGCGGCGTGAAGGAAAGGTGCGATGGCGGCGGCGCCTGATTGAGTTCAGGTGGCTGGGAAGTGTCTCACCCAGGGCTAGTTGTCAGTGAAGGATCTGCTGTCTTGTCACCGCCGCACGCTGCAGGCCAACACGTCGCCGCCACGCCTTGACGGATGTTTGAGTGCCTCCTGTGCGGCGGGGGCGGGGAGAAGAGGGGGGGGCGCCGTTGACACCCGTCATATTTCAACCACGAGGTCTGAGCCCGGAATGAAGATTGATGCGGAAAGCCGACGCCCATCCGATACATATATTATCATTTGCACGTGCGTGGCCATATTTCTTTATCCATATGCATGGGCACGATCCCGGCTGGCGCGCACACGGCGACGTGCGTTATTAGAGCCGTGCCGTATAATTGCATTTGATCTCCAAATAAACACAGAATGAGTCCATCTCCTGGCGGAGGAGACAGATGTGATGGACGAGCGCATTAGCGGCGAGGACAACATTAGATTTGCTCAAAATTATTGATCTTTTGTTTGCCAGCCAAGTCGGCCATAAATAACGGCGCACGGGAGATGTGACTCATTATCGCCGTGCCAAAAGCCCGACAGACCTCCGTCAAAATCACACACACCCCCCCCGGCCCCGCCCCTCGCGCCCCCGGTCCTTTCATCTCCATCACTACAAACCAATTTCATCTGTTTTTAATCCTTTCCTCTCCTCCGTCGCCGAGGCCTCGCTGTCACTATCTGATTTCTTTAAAATTTTAATCCTGCGCTGATAACCCTCTTTTATTACACGTGCACGCGCACGTGCACGCCAAGGACCCCCGTGCACCATGCAAATATGTACACCTCGCCTTTAGTGGCTCTGCAAGTGTTTTTATTCCTTTTTACCTTCTTAGCGCGGGAGGGGGAAATCCTTTTATCACACAATGGGTAATTTATATCCATTACCAGCGTTTTCAATCCTTTTCAGCGCGCCTGTCACCGCCGTTGGCACACGCGTGATTAATGTGATCTAATAATAGTGCGCCATTATATTTCCTTTAGTAAAACATGTAGCAACATCCTATTCAGCGCCGTGAAATTCATTGCCCCCTTAAAATACTTTTCTCGCCTTTCCTTTTTGAGAGACAAGATGGCTGTTGCCACCCCGCCTTCGCCCCCCCAACCCCTTCCCCCCCTCCCAACAGAAGGCGCTTGCTTTGTTAGCTGCTTGACCACGTTTCATTTTGCATCCGCGTTGGGATGGGTTTCAAACTCGCGCTCTCACACGGTGAAAAATGTAGCCGTGATTAATCGTTGTTAATCGTGATTAACAAGTATTAATTATTTTAATCACGTTTCAAAAGAGACTAATAAACCTGACTGACTTTGTGCTTTGTGTTTATTGTGGACTTTTAATTTGAAAGTAGCGTACTTCCTACATGGAAAAGTGGACTTTTTGGGAATGTTATTTCAAAAAATCCTTATGTGAGACATGAACACACGTCTTTCTAAAGATATGAAAACCGGTAAAACGAGGCAGCTAATGAATGCGCGTGATTGGGAAGGTCTTCCATCCGTGTTGTAAGCTAACGGCTACATTCCTGATAACATGAATAACTTCCTGTCATGTCTGACGGAAGGATCGTGAATGATGGGCAACAATCCAAAAAAGTCACACGTTGGAGGGATCTTGAGCCACTTTGCCCTGCAGATGGGTTAATTGCCTTCACCAGATTCTTAACGACGATGGACCAAGCCGCATTAATGCCTCATTTTTTTCCCAGCCCTAAAATTAGGGCTGGGAAGAAAAAACACTTGAACATGTCCTTGCTTCCTTTTTCCAGGATTTTGTGTGTTTAAGTTTTCATCACACGTCAGGATATTGGATTCATGCATGCACAAAGGCGGGGCTAGCTGTGTTTGACACTCCCGTACTTCAACCTAGCGTTTTGATACTTTGATACGGAAAAGTACGGCAAAAGGCGGTTAGCAGCCTTAGTTAGTAGCTTGCTATTACTGAGGGTTTGACCCTCCGCCCTGACGTGGCCATGTGGGCAGGCAAGGTGGAAGGAGCCAACTTACATAGTGTACACCAGGGGTCTCAAACTCGCAGCCCGTGGGCCAAATGTGGCCCGCGAGACGCTAGTTTGAGGCCCCCACCTCGATACCAAAGTTTAATGTTGAAATGACAGCTTAAAGCTGTGTGCACACCGGACACAATTAACATGATTTTGCCCCGCCCATACTGTTACCCCGCCCTGTTTTGCTTTGGATTAGCAATGAAGCTAAAGGCTTATGACGCTGGGTACAAATAAATTGCAGGAAATTATTTGGAATAAAACGGAAAATCCACGTCAAGATAAAGCATCTCATCAAACATGTTGTTAAAGTTACGACGCTGCTCCCAGATGGAACTGAGTACGATGCTAACTTGCTAATTGGGTAAAATTATGAAGTTTCATTAATGTTCACGTTAAAGGTTAAATAACTGTTAATACTGTACGTTTGAATCTGAAAAAAATAATTTCTCTACCAACTGTATGTGGTTTCTTACGTTTTATTATTATTTTACTTATTTATTACTGATTGATTGATTTATTGTCTTTATTCTTAATTTGTTTATTTATTTATTTTTATCTTATTTTGTGTATAGAAAAATAAAAATGAAGATATTTGAGAACAGTGGAATGTTTTATCAGATATTTTGGTGTGGAAAACCGGAACCAAAGCACTGAAAAAGTGTAGGGTATAGCAGAAGCAAAAGCATTGAAGGTAGTTTTTTTTTATTGATTTTTTTTCCAGTTTTTAATAAATGCATTTGGGGTTTTTTTTTGAAAACCTGATGCGGCCCGGCTTCACCCAGAACCTAGCTCCGGTGGCCCCCAGGTAAATTGAGTTTGAGACCCCTGGTGTACACAGTATCATCTAGCATTAGACACACATGGACACGTATATGGACACATTGTGTGTTTGCTTGTTTTTTTTCCCCCCAACAAACAGTAGCCATCCTCCGGGGTTCACAAGAGGTTTGGGGGTCGGAAAAGGGGTCAAGAACACTTCATTGATATGGGGTCAAAGGTTGAGGGTAGGGTTGCCGTCTGAGGGCCCTCGTGTGTGTGTGTGTGTGTGTGTGTGTGGAGGGGAGGGGTGGGGGGGTGTCTTGCAGCAGGTTGGAGACCCCCGTCAACCCCCTCAACCCCAGCCTGAGCCAGTCTGCCACTCTTGGGGCACGTTTGAGACGGGGCGGTGGCAGCACACACACACAGTCCTGGCGCCCGCCCATAAAACGTGTTAACCCTTCCTGCGCTCTGTGCCTTGTATCCAGGATGAACAGGTGGTCCGACAAAACATGGGCATCAATTTCCTTTTGACTTATCCCAGCGTGTGTGTGTGTGTGTGTGTGTGTGTGTGTGTGTGTCAGAGAGCGGCAAAAAGGGGCGGGGTCTAATCCAAAATATGTACAAGAAGACAAACAAAACAATAGAATCTTCTGGAGGACGTCTTTGGTGGTCTTGTTCCCGGCACGGGGGGACGTCCTCACCAAACCACTTTAAAAAACACTTTTTCCACTTTGAAATATGTCCGCTCTCCTTCAGTCCCGAAAGGATCCCCAAAGCGGCGTCAGCAAACCTCCACGAAGATTTCTATTCTTTTTGGGAGCAGATAAAGCCAAGCGGGTGTTTCTGTCTGAGTCAGCAACACGGAGGAAAGTCTGATTAAAACCAGGCAGGAAGTCATAAAAAAAACACAGAAAAGAGGTGTCAAAATGTTGTTTCATGGCGTGAGGATGTGCAGCATGGTCACGTGACCCGGGAAGAAAGATGGTGGCTGTCCGCGCCAGACGCTTTTCTGCGTATTTTGTCATCTGTTATATTTTGTATTTGTGTTGCTTTTTGTATTTTGGTGTCATGGCTGCCATGGAAGGGAAAACATGAACCTTTGATTATTCACTAACTCACTAGCTAGCTACTAGCTAGCTAGCTAGCTAGCTAGCTACCACTAGCTACTAAATACACGTGTAATACATACATTTAGTAGATATACATATACTGGCAAGTACTTTGGTACAGTACAAATGCAACTAAAATAATAACAAATATAATGAGTCCATCACCATTTTTCAAGGTAGGAAGTCCAAACTCAGCTGAATCTAAAGTGAAAGTCTGTATTGCAGTCCTTGGAAGGCGTACCTAATAAAGTGACCTGTAATGGTTTTCACTGGTGTTTTCCCAGCATGCAACAGCCATGCCGCTGGATCACATTTATTGGCAAAGTGCGTGTGAAATTCTTAAATATTTCAGGAGCAGCAGGATGATGAAGAGTTTAGCGCTTGCGGGCTTTTTCTGCAGCGGTCGATTCACCTTCCTCCTCTGTAACGGAGGGAACCCCCCCTTTGCTGGGGATGCGAGGGGGGGAGGTGGAAAGGGGGGGGGGGGGCATCAGGCGGCGAATGAAAGTAAAAGTTTCTTTTGGTTTCTTCCAGGATTCTGTGACCAGCGGCGACCACGAGTGGAGCTGAAGCCCAGCGAGGCTTAACCAGGGTAAGTACGGTCATGTGACCTACCCGTACCCACCCCGCCGCCCCCATCCCGTCAGAGTTGACTCAGGGCTTTACAGGAACGGTGGGAGGGGGGGCAGCAGCTGTGTGTGTGGGGTGATGATGACATTCCGTCACGTGTACACACGCTCATGAAAGAATTATCTTTAAGTCAGGACATCTTTTTTGCTAACCAAGGACTTTCTGTTACTCAAGGCCGAGTTAGTTAGAGTTAGAGTTAGTTAGAGCACACCAGGAGTTAAGAAGGACTAGACTATATCTTTAAGTCAGGACATTTTTTTTTGCTAACCAAGGACTTTCTGCTACTCAAGGCCGACTTAGTTAGAGTTAGTTAGAGCACACCAGGAGTTAAGAAGGACTGAACTATATCTTTAAGTCAGGACATTTTTTTTTGCTAACCAAGGACTTTCTGCTACTCAAGGCCGACTTAGAGTTAGTTAGAGCACACCAGGAGTTAAGAAGGACTGAACTATATCTTTAAGTCAGGACATTTTTTTGCTAACCAAGGACTTTCTGCTACTCAAGGCCGACTTAGAGTTAGTTAGAGTTAGTTAGAGCACACCAGGAGTTAAGAAGGACTGGATGATTAGTCCTCATGGAATATGACAACGTGACTACTAGCACAGTACTCCTACCAGGATGCCCGGCAAGGTGTACTGTATTCGGGCACATGTTCCGAGCAGCCGCTGTAATGACGCCAACGTTTCAGGTGTGATTAATTGTCGTCACTGAGCATTTGGTACAATTAGCATGCTAAATGTCCTCTTAGCATGCTAAATGTTTTGACACATTTGGGTGCAGCAGTTCATGAGGAGAAGATTCCACCATGGGGTGTCCTCACGGATCGGCATGGCGGTATCTACAGTAGGAGAAGTGGCGGTCATATCAAGACATAATTCCTGCTTAAGCTCATTAGCCGCTGGTCACCGAGGGGTTACTCCGTCTGTCTGTAAGCCGGTCCAGACTCGGGGCCCAGAAGCTGTGCGCTGCTCAGACCTGCTTATGTAACATAGGTGTGTGTGTGTGTGTGTGTGTGTGTGAAAGACTTTTGGGGGTGGGGGCTTCACATGAAAGAGCTCCGGAGACGTTCGGGTCTTGGAAAGCCCTCAGGCCAGTGGAGGCGGCCATGTTTCCCAGCCGGGACCAGAGGTTAGTCAGCTATTTGTAGTCCAGACGTGGAAATGTGTGTGTCGTTCTTTATGGAACTTCTCGCCGAGGTGCGGATGAGCAGCTCGCGCTCATGTGCCGAGCGCCCGGGCGACTATTTATCCCAGTTGATATTGAAAAAAACAAAAGTGTTCCCGGGCTAAATCTGGAGCTCCATAAGTCAGCGAGGCGAGTGGGAGGATTGATGTCTGTGTTGGCGTGTGGCGTCACGGACCAAAAGGACTGAATAATTTAACGTTCACATTATTTTTTGCGGCGACGTTCCTGCTCGAGCTCGGCCACGTCACTCTTACGGATGCCGGGAAAGTTGAGTGAGTTTTAGCCGGGGTTTTGGGAATGCTGGTGGCGTGGCGTGGAGGCCGGCTTTCCACTGCCGGGCGTCTCCCGGCAGCTCGGTGTGAGAATGGGAGTCAAAAAGGCCACATATTTTATTGATGTGTCAAAAGCGAGCTGAAGAGAGGGGAGGGGCGGTGGGGAGGGCGGGGTGTCACCTGATCCCCGGGCTGATGTCGCTCCATTCGAGCGGATCGATGCTTCCCGACCGAAGGAGGCGGAGACGGAGGCGGGCAAGACGAAGGGCTGAAACCTTCCTATTGATTTGTCAAAGAAATCTCAAGTTTGGTGTTTTCTTTAAACGTCCGCTTGAACCCGAGCTGTCAGCGCCGATGTTTGCCCACCGACCCGAAATGTCATGCTCCGTGGAGCTTCATCATCTCGCTCTTTTTACTTTGCTTGCTTTCATTTAAACACTGAACTTTTTTGGCCCAACTTTGTTTAAAAACCAACAAATCAGGCTAGCATGATATCATCCATAGCATCATAGCATCGACTGTCGGTTTGCACCACAAAAACCTTGACCTTTCCAGGATCAATACTGTAGATCAGGGGTCTCAAACTCAATTTACTTGGGGGCCACTGGAGCTCGGGTCTGGGTAAGACTGGGCCGCATCAGGTTTTCCAAAAAAAAACAAAAAACGCATTTATTAAAAACAAAAAAATTTAAAAAAACTTCGCTTTGGTTCCAATTTTCTACAATAAAAGCTCTGATAAAACATTCCACTGTTCTCAAATATCTTACTTTTTATTTTTCTACACAAAATAAGATGAAAAATAAATAAACAAATCAAGAATAAAGAAAATCAATCAATCTGTAATAAATAAATATAATAATAATAATAAAACGGCAAATAATAAAAACTTAAGAAACCACATAAAGTTGGTGGGTAGAAATAATTATTTTTTTCAGATTAAAATGAACAAAGCATTATTAGAGCCCTGTAGACATGACAAAACACGACTATAGTCACATTTATACTCTTTTTATTTACAACATATTGCGCAACTGCAGGGTCTTGAGACACATGCTAACTCGCAAACTAGAGAGCTAGCGACCTAAACGGTAGCCTTCAAGTTATTTCCTTTAAACTTAAATAGCCAAAAACTTACCACTTCCACACAGATAGGGAGGATAACTATTAACAGTTATTTAACCTTTAACATGAACATTAATCAAACGTAATAATTTTTTCTGGGTACATGATACCATACAGCATCCATATCAAACTTGCGCGGGCCGCACTAACATTAAACTTTCATATCAAGACGGGGGCCTCAAACTAGTGCCGCGTGTTTGAGACCCCTGCTTTAGATCCTCCACCAACTCGTCAGACTAGAACTTCTTGTCTAGAGACTAGAGCTGACTAGCTAGTGGTTGAGCAAGAACTGATCAGATGAGCAGTCTAGTGGCCCTCAGAGCGCCTGGATGACCTGGATGGACGCTGCCTTGTTCCATCAAGCATCCTGGAACCGTTTGCTTTCCGGTTCTACTGTCCATTGGAATTATTTGCTGTTCGGTATCTGCTGTTCTGGACCGGTTTTCTGGCTTTGACGGTGTGACATTTGACCTTGGCCACCACCAACCACAAAGTGTCCTCCCGGCCACTCTTCCCGTCTCGGGCGGTCCAAGTTTTCCATAGCAACGAGGCCCCAAACACAACCCCCTCACTCCCGTCTGTGTGATCCAGGCCATAATAAGCGTAATCCCTCCCCAAATCTGTTTTTTAAACACAGCCGTGCATGTGCAGCTGCTCATCACATTCCTAAATATCTCAGGGATACAAAAACCCGGCGCGGTCAGCTGCGCTCGTGTGGGTGGCCGATCACAACAACGCCGGTTAGCGTTTAATTGCTTCAAGGACTCGTTGGACTTCCTCCTCTGCGCTCTCTGGACGTGGAGTTGATGGCGGAGGACCCAAGACAGAAAAGCCCTGCGTGACTTCACGGTTGGCACGGCGATAGCACAGGAAAGTGGGGGGTGGGGGGGGGCTGAAATTAAAGAGCAGTTAAGGACGAGCGGGGGAAAAGAGCAGCGGCGTGCACGGGCCATAAAAGGGATAGTTTAAGCATTGATCGAGAGCGGCGCTGGAAATGGCAGCTGTAAATCAATTTTATCTTGGAGGAGCTAAAGAGTGTTTTCTAATGAGGTTAATGCCACGTAATGGCTAAATTCCTCAGCTTAAAGATGCCCTCAAGGTGGTGGCGAGAGATGGATGTCGCCGAGCGGGAGGAGGCCATCTTGTCTCGCCTGTCTTTTATCTTCAAACGCGTCAACGCTTCATTTGTCGCTGTGCTCGCTGGCTCGTTCGCTGGCTGGCTGGCCGTGGACGCATCGCTTTCGTCGATAGACTTGCCTGACTGCGCATCGTCGGAACCTATCGGGAAGCGCACTACTGTGGAGGCCGGTTATGTCGCCACCTGACCGCTTATGTCGACACAAGGTGTTGCCGGCGAAACCGGAAGTGAAAGGAACCGTTCCCTGCACGTTTATTTGACATGCAAGAATAGTAAAGCCTTTCCTTCAAGGCTAATGATGCTATGCTAGTATGTTATTTCCTAGCAACACATGTACATGTGCTAAGACGGGAATCAAACTTTGCCATACGAGGGAAATAGCGTATCAATTTCAGTCCTTTCCCGCCATTTTTGCTTCAATAATATTTGTAAATGTTCTTATTATGACTTATATTTTGACTTCATTCCCGTTATATTATTCCTGTTTCCCTAAGCTAACACTGCTGACCAGGACTTGAAGATGAATTGGTCCACATAGACCTGGTCCACAAAGGGGACCACTTAGCTTTTCAGCAATCTTTGGTCTTAGGTTCCGAGTCTCCACTTTGCAGATCTTAACAGGACCAAGTCAGGACTGGATTGATGTGGATTTGGATTTGGATTCCATTTCAAATATGCGTGAAGTCGCTGGCCTCCAAGGTCGCACTGATCACCCCGAACCTACTCGATGATTACTCGGTGTCGGAGCACGAATCCTTCCCATTTTGATTGTTACGTAACCCGGGATTAACGGTGTAGCTGTTATCAAAGACTAGCCTGGGCCAAGCAGAGTTCTTAGAAGGGAATCAAACGTCGACTCGTTGTGTCTTCTACTCAACCAGCCACGATTCTCAACCAATCCTCACATTTTGTGGCATTGTTGATGAGCACAAGAACACTGTTGCTTTTGACCCCCCCCCCCCCCCCCCCCCCCGTCATAATTCCAAAGTGATATTCTTCAATATAAGTTCTAGTTGGAGATGCATCCCTCCAGATGAGTCACATGACCATCCAGTCTTTTAATGTGGTTCTGGTCCATCTCTGGTCTGGTCTGTAGTGGACCATCACAGTCATGATCCCACTGTGATGGTCCACTACAGACCAGACCACTACTGGTCTTGACATGCAGGGAATCCCATTTATATGCTGGGAGTTAGCAACCATGCTAGCTCCTTTTGACATCCATTCCGATAGAAAACTGTTTACAGTGTGTGTGTGTGTGTGTGTGTGTGTGTGTGTGTGTGAGTGAGAGAGAAACTTAAGGAAAGTTCATCTCCAAAGACCTCTGGCATTGATCACTGGGGCCCTAAAGCTATTATCATGATCTAATTAGCGTTAACATAAGTCTGTGTCACGGCCCGGTGCAAGGCTGCCTTGTCCCCAATTCCACACTTTCACTGCATCCCGGATAAAAATAGCACACACACACACACAGTAGAATCTTTGCATTGACAACAGGAAGAAGTACTGCATGTCCAGCATATCATACACTGTCTTTACTACTCTATTGTCGTCAAACCTCAGTTTTCCTACACCCCAGTTTCCGTATGGAGAACATTCATTCATTCATTTTCTACCGCTTTTTCCTCACGAGCGTCGTGGGGGGTGCTGGAGCCTATCCCAGCTGTCTTCGGGCGAGAGGCGGTGTACACCCTGGACTGGTGGCCAGCCAATCACAGGGCACATATAGACAAACAACCATTCACACTCACATTCATACCAGTCGTCAATTAACCTAGCATGTTTTTTGGAATGTGGGAGGAAACCGGAGTACCCGGAGAAAACCCACGCATGCACGGGAAGAACATGCAAACTCCACACAGAGATGGCCAAGGGTGGAATTGAACCCTGGTTTCCTAGCTGTGAGGTCTGCGCGCTAACCACTAGACCGCCGTGCCGCCCTGTATGGAGAACAATGTTCTCCAAAATGTTCCCATAGTTCATAAAAAGGCCTGAGGTCAGTCAAGATCTTCCACAGCAAACTTCACCATGAACGGGTGACCATATTTTGATTACGGAATACCAGGAGTTAGTCTGATCATTTCAGTCCATTCCAAGTATTCCTTTGTGGACCATCCTTCCGATGTCTAAAGTCTTGTATTGCTAAATACTACTGAGCTCAAATGCTTGTTAACTTCTGGAATATGACCAACATTTCCCAGAAAAATGTGCCTTGTACGGTCGAGTGGTTAGCGCGCAGACCTCACAGCTAGGAGACCAGGGTTCAATTCCACCCTTGGCCATCTCTGTGTGGAGTTTGCATGTTCTCCCCGTGCATGCGTGGGTTTTCTCCGGGTACTCCGGTTTCCTCCCACATTCCAAAAACATGCTAGGTTAATTGCCGACTCCAAATTGTCCATAGGTATGAATGTGAGTGTGAATGGTTGTTTGTCTATATGTGCCCTGTGATTGGCTGGCCACCAGTCCAGGGTGTACCCCGCCTCTCGCCCGAAGACAGCTGGGATAGGCTCCAGCACCCCCCGCGACCCTCGTGAGGAAAAAGCGGTAGAAAATGAATGAATGTAAAGTCACACTTGTAAAGTCACAAGAAGTTGGGAATTTGAACCGTTGCCCCAATTTTACTGGACGTAACCCGGCATGAGTCGAGGACTTGTTCCGATCACATGTTTAGCTTTTTCTTTGGCCTTCTGTGGCAACACTAAATTCCAAAAGCCGTCCACACGTCAACCTCATAGGAAGGGGGGTGGGCTACTGCCGCTCAGTTTCCTGAAAAACAAGGAAAACCAGGACGTCAACCTTTGACATCCCGGACACAAATTTGGACCCCGGTCATCCCCACAAAGCCGGAAACTTTGTCCAAAATGTCTCGCTAAGATGAAGGATGAAGATTCAGGGACAACTAAGGACTCCAGCCCAACCTCTCATCGATCCAGGCATTGATCAAGAGGTGCGTGCCCCCACTCCCCCCCACCCTGCCCCCAGGGTGTGCGTCCATTAGTACGGCCGCTGTAGAAGTTAGCCGCTATATTTAAAAGACGCCATTGATTATGGGCTCCTTATCTGGGCTGTCCACTCGGACGTGCTATTATTTCCCAGCATGATTAGCGGGGGTGCTAGGTCACCACAGTGGGTGGCGCTGGTGTGGTGCACACACACATGCACGCACGCACGAGCGCGCCCATTAAGCCGTCACCTGCACACAAGCAAATTTCCGTATTTAAAGAGAGCGCCCACTCGTTGGAGATGTTCTCCAGCGTTCCATGGCAGCGTTTGGAGGAACGGACGCATTAAGTCGCTTGCAAAGTGTTGATGGCCTGTGAAGGGCCACCCGCCCCGGCCGTCCCCCCCTCCCCCCCGACCCTCCTTTGATTGATATGTGAAATCCGTCTCCCTCGGAGGCGGTGAAGGCGGTCGCTGTGTGCGTGTGAAAGGTGCTCATTGTGGAGTGGGGACCACTTTGTCAAGAAACAATCCTGTTCCCAAGCACGGCCTTTAAAAAAAAAAAAAGATACAGCCTCTCATTGTGCCTGCTTGCAACTTTAATTTTGCGTGTGAGGTCATTTTAATCCTGATGAATTTTCATCGTCGTGCTCTCGGTTCAATGGCCGCTGCCGCTAAGGCTCCAAAGGAGCCGGAAGAATAGGAACCCACCCACGGGCCCCGCCAACAGGGGTACACTTAACAGAGTGGCTGAGAGCGCCCGCCTTTTGTGGACACGCATTTAAGTCGCACAAAGGACGTTCCCTCAATGGATCCCGATTCCCGATACAAACGCTCCCACTTGAGTCACATCTCAACACGGAACATCATTCTGGAGAGCCGATTCATCCCCAAGTGTCCTTTTCCACATCCATACCACCCAACCCTGGGACGCACGGGGGTGAGCAGGGTGGCATGTTCTCCCCGGGTGGGGGGGGGGGGGGGGTTCTCCGGGTATTCCGGCTTCCTACCACATTCCAGAAGTTATACCACGCTAGGTTGTTTGGAGACTCTAAACGGTCCATAGGTGTGAATGCGAGACTGTTGGTCTCGATGTGCCTTGCCATTGGCTGGCCACCAGGACACGGGGGCCGCTGTACCGGACCCAAGTGGTAGAATTGAGAGTGGCTGGCCTCGACATAAGGACCTCGACATAATCAGCAGCCATTTTGGTTTCTAAACGTTGAGAGATCATCATCACATGCCGACACCGCTGTCAAAGTAAACAAGGCACCGGGACCCGGGGTGGGCCGTGCAGGGGGACGCATTCAGACACTTTGCACCGAGTACAAAGAGTACCGTCCCTGAAGGGTTCCCACAAAGCAGGAAGCATACACTTGTCATGCTAAGATGACGAATGAAGATGCAGGAGCAACTAATGACTTGTCCTACCTCTCATTGATCAAGAGCTGGGCCCCCCTGCCCCCCTCCCCCGGCCCCTATAAACTTTAATGTTCCGACACATTGCACATAGTTGACCCTTTCATTGACAACATGGGCGGACTGTCGAGCATCATCTGGAGCTGTGAGAAGACGATGATGGATGATCATCCGATGTCAACAAAGGAGTGAGGAAATAGGGGACATGTTTGATTGCCGCCCACCAGTGGGAGGAATTTTGGGGATCGGTCGGCATGGATTGATTTTGAGAACATCAGGACGACGGCATCGTCACTAAAATCTACAGGATCATCCAAGCTTCCTGTTTGTTTTGACGCCGCCATCATTCGTGCAGATGATATTTATTTGGGGCTTCAGGAAGTTCGCTAGCAAAATACAATTAAAAGGAAGCAGCTGACTTCAAAATGGCAACTTTCTGTTTCTTCGACTGTCGGCTACTTTCTGTCCCGTTAGCGTAGCCGTCGATCCAAATGGCTGATTGCTTGTTTACGCCGTCAACCCCCCTCCACCCCCCACGAGTTTGCCGATTCCCGTGTCCAGGCTTGACAAAGTTGCCAGATTGCGGGTGAAGTTTTTGCCCCGGCAAACATGTTGTCTTTGCTGGCGCTCATTAGCATCGTGGCTAAATGTGAACCGGATCTTGTTTGGGACGCGGTGGGGTGCGAGCGTGATTCATAAGGCTTATTTATGTCGCATGTCGCCGAGAGCCAGCGGGGGGGCTGAGAGCTTCTCTTTTCTGCTCGCCGTCGTGCCTTTTTCTTAAAATACGTCTCCTCGCCGTTTTTGATCATGCCCAAAAATAACGACCGTCGGAGATGTGGCTGGTTGTTGTTGTCGCCAGCAAACTCCGGCCGGCTTTGGCTGCTTCCTGTCTCACGGAGACGTACATGATGGGGACGCCTGCCTCCCCGGCACGCCCGCCCCCCCAGCCCCCCATGTGTGTGTGTTCATTTGTGTTAAATACGGGAAGACTTGCGAGTGTGTCCATTTATGCTGCAAACGAAGTGTAATGAGCTTTTAATTCAGCGGCCCTCCGTAATGTTTTTGCATGTCGTTATCCTCTTTGCACCTTCACTTCGTGTTAGCCGCAAGATTTAAAAGCCGAGACGTGTGAGAGGAGGCGTTCACGTGCATCCACTCTTTACCGCCATCAACGCCGGGACTTTCTCTTCAGGAAAACACAACTTTTGGTGTTTGACAGAACGTTGGGATCTTGGGATGCAAGAAAGGAAAACTAGAGGATTTAAGTTTAGTGGGGTTACTGTGGGTTACTGGATAGATGTTCCACTAGGAGTGATATCAGGGTGGGTAGATGTTCCACTATGAGTGATATCAGGCTGTGCAGATGTTCCGCTAGGAGCGATATCAGGGTGGGTAGATGTTCCGGTAGGAGCGACATCAGGGTGGGTAGATGTTCCGCTAGGAGCGACATCAGGGTGGGTAGATGTTCCGGTAGGAGCGACATCAGGGTGGGTAGATGTTCCGGTAGGAGCGACATCAGGGTGGGTAGATGTTCCGCTAGGAGCGACATCAGGGTGGGTAGATGTTCCGCTAGGAGCGACATCAAGGTGGGTAGATGTTCCGGTAGGAGCGACATCAGGGTGGGTAGATGTTCCGCTAGGAGCGACATCAGGGTGGGTAGATGTTCCGCTAGGAGCGACATCAGGGTGGGTAGATGTTCCGCTGGGAGCGACATCAAGGTGGGTAGATGTTCCGCTGGGAGCGACATCAAGGTGGGTAGATGTTCCGCTGGGAGCGACATCAAGGTGGGTAGATGTTCCGCTAGGAGCGACATCAAGGTGGGTAGATGTTCCGCTAGGAGCGACATCAGGGTGGGTAGATGTTCCGCTAGGAGCGATATCAGGGTGGTTAGATGTTCCAGAAGGAGCGATATCAGGGTGGGTGGATGTTCCGCTAGGGGCGACATCAGGGTGGGTAGATGTTCCGCTAGGGGCGACATCAGGGTGGGTAGATGTTCCGCTAGGGGCGACATCAGGGTGGGTAGATGTTCCGCTAGGGACGACATCAGGGTGGGTAGATGTTCCGCTAGGGGCGACATCAGGGTGGGTAGATGTTCCACTACGAGTGATATCAGGGTGGGTAGATGTTCCGCTAGGGGCAACATCAGGGTGGGTAGATGTTCCGCTAGGAGCGACATCAGGGTGGGTAGATGTTCCAGAAGGAGCGACATCAGGGTGGGTAGATGTTCCGCTAGGGGCAACATCAGGGTGGGTAGATGTTCCGCTAGGAGCGACATCAGGGTGGGTAGATGTTCCGCTAGGAGCGACATCAGGGTGGGTAGATGTTCCGCTAGGAGCGACATCAGGGTGGGTAGATGTTCCACTAGGAGTGATATCAGGGTGGGTAGATGTTCCATGACTGATCATGGTGGTGTGGTCCCGTTTTGTTGTTGAACAAATGTCGGTGATGATGATGATGATGAAAGGCGCTTCCACCAATCCCGACTTAGCATGATTGTCTTTGCAAGGATCACATCTGGGATCTAATGAGACGGTGTACCTAATGAAGCGGCCGGTGAATATGTTTTAATTAAAGCCGAGCGCGGACGTGAGCTCTTATTTTGGCGCCTGCTCATTAGCGTGAAGGCGTGTGAGCTTTTATTTTCGTTGTTAGCGGCAATCAGGTGACACCTTATTAAAGTGGAAACTATTGCCGGACTCGGAGCCATCAAGGAAATATCTCCGGGAACGCTTCTTCCCTTCACGTCGTCCTGCCGTGGATTCTTTTCTAATAATATGAATTATTCACAATTTCATGATGAAGTATTCCAACAGGAAGCTCCAATTAAAGGCGGTCTTTGAAATGACCTTGACTCGGTGGGAACACGCCATCCACATTAAAGACGACACCGCTAGCATGTTTGCCAACGCTAGGAATGATTATTATTTTTACCAGGCATTCATTAGTCATAGTATATTTTCATGTTGGGATATTATTTTACGACCATTGATTTATTATTATATGTCATAAAAACAATAATTAATACATTTCAAACAACAAAATAATAATAATAGAATTTAGAGTATTTGAAAATATAATAAATGAAAATAATAATGCAATTATTCATATATTAATTAATATTTAATTTAATTACAATGATTAAATTACTAGTAAGAACATAATATGGATTGTTTGAAATTAATACTTACAATTACTGCTAAAAATTAAAAATAAAAATAAAAAAGTAAAAAGTGGCAGTGGCAGTGGCTAATGTCCAGCAGGATGCAGGTGGTGATGGTCATGGTGGTCATGGTGGTGGTGATGGTCGTAGTGGTGGTGATGGTGGTAGTGGTGGTGATGGTCATGGTGGTCATGGTGGTGGTGATGGTCATGGTGGTGGTGATGGTCGCAGTGGTGGCGATGGTCATGGTGGTGGTGAAGGTCATGGTGGTGGTGAAGGTCATGGTGGTGGTGAAGGTCATGGTGGTGGTGAAGGTCATGGTGGTGGTGATGGTCATGGAGGTGATGGTCATGGTGGTTATGGAGGTGATGGTCATGGTGGTGGTGATGGTCATGGTGGTGGTGATGGTCGTAGTGGTGGTGATGGTCGTAGTGGTGGTGATGTCATGGTGGTGATGGTTGTAGTGGTGGTGATGGTCATGGTGGTGGTGGTCGTAGTGGTGGTGATGGTCATGGTGGTCGTGGTGGTGATGGTCGTAGTGGTGGTGATGTCATGGTGGTGATGGTTGTAGTGGTGGTGAAGGTCATGGTGGTGGTGATGGTCGTGGTGGTGGTGATAGTCGTAGTCGTGGTCATGGAGGTGATGGTCATGGTGGTTATGGAGGTGATGGTCATGGTGGTGGTGATGGTCATGGTGGTGGTGATGGTCGTAGTGGTGGTGATGGTCGTAGTGGTGGTGATGTCATGGTGGTGATGGTTGTAGTGGTGGTGATGGTCATGGTGGTGGTGGTCGTAGTGGTGGTGATGGTCATGGTGGTGGTGATGGTCGTGGTGGTGGTGATAGTCGTAGTCGTGGTGATGTCATGGTGGTGATGGTTGTAGTGGTGGTGATGGTCATGGTGGTGGTGATGGTCGTGGTGGTGGTGATAGTCGTAGTCGTGGTCATGGTGATGATGGTCGTGGTGGTCGTAGTGGTGGTGATGTCATGGTAGAGATGGTCGTAGTGATGGTCGCTCACCTGCCAGTCACAGGTTGAAACGGGAGGCCTTGAACAGAAGCGGACCAATCAGCTGCACCCCCATGCCTTTGAAGGTTACCTTTTCGCGATCAGCCGCCCTCCCCGCCACGCCCCCCCAGTGCAAACATTCCCACCGCAGTTAAGTAGGTCACGTCGGAGCGGAATGGAAGGTTGGACGGCGGCTTAGCCGGCTGTTTGTCGACTATTAAACGATTGTGCTGCCTCAGCACACATTTCTCACACAGCTGTGCGACTGAAAGGAGGCAGCGCCGCGGCAAAAATCACCTCACTCGCTCACTCGCTCGTTCGGCCTCTTTGTGCGTGGACCTGTTTGCATAAAACCGCCGCTCTTCCCGTACGAGAAGGCCTGCTGTGAGTTGGGGCGGGGGCGGGGCTAGGGCGGAAGGCGAGGAAGGCGAGGAGGAGGTAAACTCGCTGACCTGAGGGCGAAGACGCGTTGCTTTTCTTTGCTCTTGTCCGTGTTTGCTTTTGCGCTACTCTCCTGACGCGGTCCGTTCACATAGCCCGAGGGGCGGGGGCAGGGGTGGGGGCGCACCGGCTTTGGAGACACCCCCGCTCCCTCGGCTAAGCGTGCCAGGGGGGCGCACCTGCCTGGATGGCAGCGAGGATGAGGAACTCGCTTAAAAATAGAAAGACGAGAGGGGGGCACCTCGCCGTGGCTTCCATGGGGAAGGGGTGCACGTGCGGCGTGTGGGTTACCAGACCCCCCCACCCCCACCCCCCCCCCCCCCCCCACTCAGAACCAAATGAGCCCAGATGGTGATTGATTTTTCAAGTGTTGACATCCCTGCTTGAGAAGAACCTCTCATGCTCATGCGCACGCACGTGCACACACACACACACACACCTTTGACACACTTCCTTCATCATCATCATCATCCATGTGACTACCAAACACACGTCTAGTGAACAGAAATAGTCCGTTCCAGGGTCAAACTGTGTATAGGCAGTGTTGGCAAGGAAATGGTGTCTGACTTTAGCCATGCTCAAACCATCAAACATCCTTGGGATTATTTGATATTATATCATTAATATCTATTATTTCATATATTCTACATCATCGTGATTCATATTTTATTAAATGTTAAATATGAATTTACATTTTTTTTATGATGTCATAATATTTTTGGTGCTTTTAACATTCAAATATAAATAAAATAATTTTTTTTAAATATCAAAAGCTAATTTATTGAATGAAATTTGTTTTCAAATTTCTATATTTTTTTTATATTTGAAAAATATTTTTTCCTAAAATTTGAAAGCTAATTTATTGAAATCAAATATTTCTAGTTTGAAATGTAATATTCAACCGAGTGAGAATATTCTAATATTTAAATCTTATATTGTTATTTCTAGCATGATTTCATCACTTCTGAAATCAATTTTAATTGAAATAATAATATAATATAATATAATATAATATAATATAATATAATATAATATAATGAATAGGCTGAATAGAGTGTAAAAAGGAGGGCGGGCGGGTCGGCGCGTCCATCACATATTGACCTTGCGAGCGTCGGAGGGCGGCGGCGGCGGCGAGCTGCCCATGAGGCTAAATGATGTCACTAGCTAAGCGGGCGTTCTCAGGCCATTGGCTGTGTTTGCGTGACTAAAGACGTACAATTACGGCGGCCATCTCTGTGAACTCTTTGTTGTGGCGGGTTCAAGTGCGCTCTAATGGGCGCCCGCCGCAGGAAAGGAGGCGTAGCGAGCGAACGCCGGTGGCTAAAAGGCGCATCTCATTACGAGACACGAACGCCCGCTCGGCTCGTTTCCTCTCCTGCCTCCTTTTTTTTACCTTTCTCTGTCTTTTTAGTCATTATTTACGTATCGCATGCAAACATTGTCATCCATCTTTGCCCCCCCCGACTCCCCCCGGCGGTGTCCCTCGCCGCTCTCGCCCTGCGTTGATGTGAGGATGCTTTGTGCAGGCGGTGGGCGGCTGAGGATGACGCACACCTTTTTACCATTGTAACCAGTTGCACATTGTCAATGGGACGCTCTCTCTAAGCGCCCCCCCCCCTTGCCTCTGCCCCCCTCCAACCCCTACCCCCGTCCCCCCTCCTCGCTGCGCCGCTTAATGCTAGCGCTAAATGCATCATTAGACGGCTAGGCTGCTGTGAAAGTGGTGGGACAATGGAGGGGTAAACAAACCAACAGGAAATAACCCCCCCCCCCCCCCATTGCCTGCCCCCCCCCCCCCCCATGCTCTCACATTGTCGTGCTGAAATGGCTTCAGATGCGCTTTAGCGTGCGGAGATCTTTATGGCGTGGAAAAGTTTATTACCTCCGACAAGGACGGCGTTGTTGCACTCGACTATTTGCAGAAATCAAAGGTCTCTCTGTTAGTCATGCCCCCCCCCACACCCCCTGCACCCCCTTCCCCCCCACCCCCTTTGTTTTATTCTCCTCTTTGCCTACGTGACCCTCCACACGCTATGCTTGCAACTACTAGGTCAAAGGTCAAGGTGCATCAAAAGGATGCTTGTGACCTTGAACCAATGTCACACAGAGGTCAGGGGCAATGCTGCTTTGTTGACCTTTCATTAGAGGTCGTCACCGTGACAACGCGCTTTTTGCTTGGTCATTCTTGGACTGGCACTCATGTACACGAGTGCTAAAGTCATCTTCAGAATGACACAAGAAAGTAGCGCAGAAGAAAAGTGATGTAGAAGAGTCGGGTAGAAGAGTCGGGTACAAGAGTCGGGTACAAGAGTCGGGTACAAGAGTCGGGTACAAGGGTCTGGTACAAGGGTCTGGTACAAGAGTCAGGTACAAGAGTCAGGTACAAGAGTCTGGTTCAAGAGTCTGGTTCAAGAGTCTTGTTCAAGAGTCTGGGACAGGAGTCTGGGACAGGAGTCTGGGACAGGAGTCTGGGACAGGAGTCTGGTACAAGAGTCTGGTACAAGAGTCTGGTACAGGAGTCTGGTACAGGAGTCTGGTACAGGAGTCTGGTACAGGAGTCTGGTACAGGAGTCTGGTACAGGAGTCTGGTACAAGAGTCTGGGACAAGAGTCTGGGACAAGAGTCTGGGACAAGAGTCTGGGACAAGAGTCTGGGACAAGAGCCAGGTAGAAGAGCATCATACGCTACCGTACCAAGGTACCCCAGTAAAAGTAGCATGGAGAAGAACGTAGAGAAGAAGCGTTCAAAGGTCACAAGATGCGTGTGAAAGCTCAACAAACATGTTCGTTTTCCCCGAGCGTTTCATGAACGACTCGTCTGCTGAAACATGTTGGAAGAAACAGAAACTTCACAGCTCGTTTGTTTTCTTTTTTGTCTTCCTTGTCATCTGGACTCATCCGGGCTCGGTACCAGAAGCTTCCCTTTTGTGCCGCCCGCCCGAGTGGGCCCCATGCCCCTTTGTAGTCCCTTTTGTAGTCCGGTGCCCAGCTGGGACTACAAAGCTAATGTGGTTCTGGTTCTGGTTTTGGATGGTCCAGCTTTGGATGTTGTGATAAGTGGAAGATTCGTTATTGTTATTGATAATAGTTATTGTTTTTTATTTTTATTTCAAGAAAAATGAAAGGAAATGAAACATTTGATTCGGTTCCCCTGACTAGAGTATGAACTATAAATGTCAAATATTATCAAAAATATAAACATTCATGGAGAGGTCAGTCCTAGCTGTCAATCAGCGGTCTGTTGTTGAGCGTGTACCTAATGAAGTGGCTTAGTGGGGTGCCAAAAAGAGAGCAGTCACCGTGTGTGGTGTTGACCAACAGAGGAGGAAGAGGAGGCTGCCTGCCAGCGCTCGTCAATGATGAAGGCTCATCTAGCAGATCATATTACAGACGCCATTTTGTCACTTCCCTCCGCAATCGTTCCTATCATCCTTTATTCTCATGATGGTGGTGTGTGTGTGTGTGTGCGTGTGTGTGTGTGCATGTGTGTGCGCTGGCACGGTGGCACGCCGCGAGTTAACGCCACAAATTGCGTCTCGACGCAGGTCTCCCTCCGCCGTGCGTTTGGACAGGAAGGCGACGTTGATTGGCTTTGTTCAGTCTTCCTGGCAGCCGACACCAGCTGACATCTGTTCCCTCCTAACCACTCAGACTTATCTCCATCAGGGAACTCACACATGCACGCACACGTGCACGCGCAGGCTGTCAACGATTCTCATGGTTGGGGAGGGAAAAGAGATGATTTTCTCTGGCTTGACTGTGGCAAATCTTATGGCGTGGCTAATTTGAACACTCGTAATCGTGATAGCGTGATGGCGATGATGATGATGATGATGATGATGAAGATGATGGTGGTGCACTGGAACCTCGAAGCTCAAACACAATTCGTTGTGCCTGTGGACGTCCGAGTGGGTTGGACTGGGAAACCTTTCTGATGGGAAGATCTGTTCCAGGGTCAGTCTGTGGCCATCATGGAAGCATTTTACTTCAGTTTACTTCATTTTTGTTTATTTTACCTAATTTTACTTCATTTTAATTCATTTTACTTCATTTTAGTTTATTTTACTTCATTTTACTTCATTTTAATTAATTTTAATTAATTTTACTTCATTTTACTTCATTTTAATTAATTTTACTTCATTTGACTTCATTTTAGTTTATTTTATTTCATTTTAATTAATTTTACTTCATTTTAATTCATTTTACTTCGTTTTAATTTGTTTGACTTCATTTTAATTCATTTTACTTCATTTTAATTCATTTTACTTCGTTTGACTTCATTTGACTTCATTTTAGTTTATTTGACTTCATTTTACTTCATTTTAGTTTATTTTACTTCATTTTAGTTTATTTGACTTCATTTTAATTCATTTTACTTCATTTTACTTCATTTTAATTTTACTTCGTTTGACTTCAATTTACTTCATTTTAGTTTATTTTACTTCATTTTACTTCATTTTAGTTTATTTTACGTCATTTTAGTTTATTTTACTTCATTTTACCTTATTTTACTTCATTTTAATTTATTTTAATTTATTTTACTTCATTTTACTTCATTTTAATTCATTTTAATTAATTTAATTCATTTTAATTCATTTTAATTCATTTAGTTTATTTTTTGGTCATCATGAAAACGCTATTCTGTATTTTTGAATTTTTTTCATTTTATTGGTTTCCATTTTTCTTTATCATATTATCATATTTTGGGTGATGGAAAGCTTTATAATGTCTAATAGGCCACGTATGAACCCAGGGGGTGAGGATGGGGGTGGGTTCGGGGTGAGGATGGGGGTTCGGGGTGAGGATGGGGGTTCGGGGTTAGCATGGGGGGGGTTAGGGTGAGGATGGGGCTTAGGGGGTCAGAAGGTGGCACGACCTGAATCAGTGATATTGCAAGTGCGTGGGTCTGGCACGGCGGTCTGGGGCAGACATGAGGAATGTGAAGGCAGGGTGGCATCAACGCACACTTTGCCCCCCCCCCCCCCCCCCCCCCCCCCCAGCCAAAACGCGTCTGCAAACAATATTTGTGAATGTGTGAGGAGGCGATGCGAGGATCCAATAAATCCTAAAAAAGATGATGTGAGAAGAAGCTGTTAGAAATTAGCCTCCTTCTCGGGGGTCCTGGGAAGTCAACGTGCACATTTTTGTGTTTTTGTTGCAATTAACCACAAAACACCAGATGAATTCTTTAGCGGCCATGTGTGGCGCTGTGTGTGTGTGTGTGTGTGTGTGTGTGTGTGCACATGGACGCGTGTGTGTCACTGGGTGTGTGAGCAGGTGGCGGCCATATTTGAAGATGACAGTAGGGGTCTGACCCATGCCAGGCCCAATAAAGCAGCCTTGTGATGGAGCTTATGTGACACACCATCCCCGGGGCGACCAGGTACCCCCGCTCCCCCGCCCGTCCCCCCCACACACAGGAGCTGCTGCGTGATGGCGGCCCGTGTCTCTGATGACGACACCATCATACCCGCGTTGCCGTCGACTCCGCCCGCGTCTTTTGTCAGACGTCTGGCAGGCTTGCTGACACGTTCACAGTCCAGCTGCGATGGCGTTTGTGTGCGTCACGCCCGCCCGGGACCACGTGACCCCGTGCATTAACCCCCCCCTACCCACACCCCCATCGCAGCACATGCAAACATACAGTGCATCCTTTTCTATACAGGAAGTCATCCTGACACGCTCACCATCTTCTTCCCTTCTATTGACTGGATAAGAGCAATAATAAAAATAAAAGAGCAATAATAAAAATAAAATTAATAAATAATAAAAATAGAATAAATAGAAAAAATAGAGGAAAAAATATATAAAATAAAGTAAACAGGAAAAAAATAATATAATTAAATAAAATTATTTTTATTATTTAATTATATTATTAATAATACGCAATTAGATAAAAAATCAAATTATAAAAAACATTGCAAAAAACAATAAACACAAATTCATAAATCGGTTTAAAAAATGAAGCAGCACCATCGTATCAAATGTTAGCGTTACTACCAAGTGTGAAAAAAATATTATGTTACATCATAAAACCTTGTTTGAAGTGTTGCCAAAAATAACTTAACCACTATTGAAAAAGTGTAAAAAGAAGTTAACCACTTCTCATGTAATTGGTGGATGACGGAAACGTATTGTGAAGGTCATTTGTGTGATTTTGTGTCGTGTAAATACGTCTTTGGGAGCAAGCGGTCGGGTTAAAAATAAGTCTTTGCTAGCGAATTAGCTAGCGAGTTAACCAAAGTCTTTAATGTCGGTAAAGACGCCCCAACCAACCCGGATGGGACAGGTCTCCTTTCACGCAGACGCCGTCCCATTGTATTGTATGGTATGGAGACAGCGTCCTGCCCCCGGGCCACCCTTTGGACACCCCTGTTCCCTGTGTATGTTTCCAAATAAGCGTGAAGGTGCTTTCAGGGGTTTACGTTTGAAAGGAAGCTGCGTCAATCAGTCACAACAAATACACAGTTATTTGGCCCGGCGTCTACGCGCTTCTTATGCTCTCGTCAGACGGCGGAGGAGCGGCAAAGCGGAAAATGCAAATTCCCGCATTGTGGCGGCCCGCTTGTTGAAAGAACACCCACGGAGAAAACGTACTTTATCTGCCTTGCCCCAATTTGATTACACATTGCTTTTTCTTTTTATGGACATTTGCATAAATGTCCTGCTCAGCATCTTTAAAGTTGTTTTATTAACGCCTCTCGAGACGCCCCCCCCCCCGCCTTAACGCGTCGGCCTCGCTAATTGCACCCTGATCTTTTGACGTTCTGCCTCCTACTGCATCAACATGACAGAAATAAGAAAGTGTCAGTGTTTGACTCCCTTTTGCTTACCTTCCCCGCACATAGCCTCAACCTGGAAGTCAAACGTTGGTGTTTCCGAATGCACCACGATTGTTTGGCCTTGGTGGAGGTCGTTCATGGGTTTTATAGTGCTCCACTTGGCAGGCTGTACCGAGACCCCTTCCGACTATTTCGATGTCCTCACTTTGCTACATGACAGCAGTGGGAACTGAATGATGGCAATGTTGCGTGTGAATGCTTAGGAGCTGAAGAATAAACTGAAACGAGGTGGAAAGACACAAACGTCGAAATGCTGAACGAATATGACGAGTAATATGACGAGTAATATGACGAGACAATATAAAATTATTGTATGAATGATAGCTAGCATGATAGCACTTGCGCATATAATTTTCTACTGATGGCAACAACTAAAATGCTACTCTGCTAACATTAGCATGCTAGCATGGTGATGTTAGCATATAACACGTTGTATGTTGATAAATGTCTGCGTATGCTAATGCTTGAGAAAAATGCTACTATGCTAATGTTAGCATGCTAGTGCTAAAAATTAAACACTTAACATGATAAGCACTAAGTGGTTACATGTACAAGTTTCTAAGGTTAGCATGTTGGCAGTGTTAACATGCAAAATCTAGCATGATGGCAATAACAATGCTAAAATGCTAACATTAGCATGCTAACACTTAGCATAACTATCACTATTTATCTGATAAAATATAAAATGGGCTAAAAAGGATACTATGCATGTTGTCATCAATATAGTAACGTGTGTGTGTATATATATATGTATGTATTAAAGTGCTCAGTGCCTACATATGTTAACACTCATAAAAATGGCGAAAAAATGATACTATGCTAATGTTATCATGCTAGTGCTAAATTGCCAACACTTAGTGGTTACATGTACAAGTTTCTAATGTTAGCATGTTGGCAGTGTTAACATGCGAAATCAAGCATGATGCTACAATGCTAAAATGCTAACATTAGCATGCTAACACTTAAAATGTTAGCAATTATATATATATATATAAAGTATAAGTGATAAGTGATCGATAAAGTGCTAAGTGCCTGCATATGTTAACACTCATAAAAATGGCAAAAAAATGATACTATGCTAAAGTTAGCATGCTAGCAATGTTAACTGATAACACATAGCATGATAGCAGAATGCACCATTAACGCTAAATGTCCTGATCGAGTTGTGCATTTGTAAGTGTGTATTAATAAGTAAACTTGTGACTTTATTATCCTTGTCAAGGAGATGTTTATCCTGCGTCTCCCAGTACTTGGTACGATGTACAATGGTGGTACGATGTACAATGGTGGTACGATGTACAATGGTGGTACAATGTACTTGGTAAAGCGGTTAGGAATATTAATGTCAGATGACGAGTTGGATTCTATTTCCAGTGTTTCCGCATTAAAAAAAAGGTGCCATCTCACCTTTGTCACACGCTCGCAGTTTCATTTGAGCAAAATAGGAAGCATAAGACGCTCCACGTCGGGAAGATCGGGGTGATTGCTGTCAATCCGAAATGTGGCTAAGGCGTACGCCGTCGGGTAGCGCTGACGTTAGCGGTAGAAAACACAAGCGATAGCGTGCAGTATAGGACTGGTCGCCAGCCAATCACATGGTACATATAGACAAACAACCATTCACACTCACATTCATACCTATGGACAATTTGGAGTGGCCAATTAACCTAGCATGTTTTTGGAATGTGGGAAGAAACCGGAGTACCCGGAGAAAACCCACGCATGCACGGGGAGAACATGCAAACTCCACACAGAGATGGCCGAGGGTGGAATTGAACCCTGGTCTCCTAGCTGTGAGGTCTGTGCGCTAACCACTCGACCGCCGTGCCGCCATTATTATTATTTTTTATTTTTTTATGATGTTAGCCTCAGTCGTCTGTGGGTTAGCCTGTGTTTCATGTGTGTCAACAGCATTCATCTGCCTGTTAGCATTATAGTAGCATCTCTTCTGTACACCTTAGCAGCCTCGTAGCCTCTGTTAGCATGTTGGGACTAGCACGTTAGCATCCCTCGCTCATGTTTCCAGTGCAATATGTTGTGATAAGCTGATGCTACAATACTACAGTTGTTAGCCCGGCCACAGTAGTAGAAGCCTCCAGGAAGGAACACAACAGGGTCCAGATGCCCACCCACGCCCCCCCACCCCCTCGCCCCCCCTCTTCGCCGCCGCCGCCCCCGCCCCCATAAACAATGAAAAGTTAATGAAGAGGTAACTTAATGATGTAATGAATATGGCCGAGTCCAAGGTCAAAGCTGGCTGCAGTCTGGACGCAAGACCAACACGACACACACACACACACACACACACATGCATACACATGAAGTGCCATCTGTGTGTGTGTGTGTGTGTGTGGTGATTGTTGAGCGGTGATGAAATATTGAAAAGGTTGAAATGGTACAGTCGAGTCAAGCGGGATTGATGGCGCTTTGCTAGCTACGTGTTTAGCCGTGTCTGTTTGTTTTCATTTCATTCCATTTTGCTCATTTATTTCGTTTTGGAAAGGAACCCGGCAAAGGCGGCACCGTTGAGGTTAAAGCGAGCTAAAGTGCTAAAGTGCATCAATTAGCCGTCGGTGTGACCGCTAAGGTTTGCCGCCAGCGAGCAACGGCCGCACGTGTCGGCTTTCACTTTTCACCAAAGCGTCCGGAAAACAACAACAACAGCGAAAAGCGAGAGAGCTTTTTTTCCCCCCCGTTTGTTTGGGGGGCGGCCGTACCGCCAGGCCGCCCCCATCCCAGGAACGCAAAAGCTGGAACGCCGGTGTAAACACCTTCAGACGTCAGCGTTGATCTACTTTAAAAAGAGTTTCATTGTAATCAAAAACAATAAGCGCTCCGAGTCTTCCAAACAGCCTGCCCCCCCGCCCCCCCTCCCTTTTCGCCGCCCTGGCCTTGAAGTATGAAATAATATTCTGTGTGTGGGCCCGGCCCAGCGCTGAGAAGGCAAACATTTCACAATAAACTTGTTTAACTAAAGGCCTCGGCACGCACGGTTGCCAGATAGACGACATGCTGCGTTAATTACAAGCGCCCGTTAAAATAAACCACCGGGATAAAATATGACTCCTTCAACCCCCCCCCATTCTTGGGGATTTAAACAAAAGAAGAAGAAGAGGCGTCCACCTCGCATGTGATGTTTGGAGAGCAAACACGGCGTGCAGGACAAGAGACATAAACACAAAGGGTGCGTTCGAGAGCGCCCGTCAACAAAGACGCTACTTTGGAACCATTCTTTTACGGATGCCGCTCCCGCCTCCGCCGTGCACCCGGCGAGGGAAAACAGCCCCGTTAAGCACCCCGTTTATTATTCTTCAAAGTCTTGTCTGAAAGTAATATGCTTTAAAGGCACACTGATACCCCCCCATGCCCCCCTCCACCCTCACAAGGCGGACTAATGGATTATTTTTGCTGAAGCGTGGACTTCAAGTTCCTGCTCTTTGCTGCTGGGTGGCCCCACCGGTGGTTGCTGTCAGTGTGTTAACATAAGAATACAAGCGGGGAGGGGGGTGGGGCGGGGGCGGGGGCGGGGGCGGGGTGGCCAGTTGAAGTACATATAGCGCGGGATCGATGTTACAACATCACAACATTTGACGGCCGCTCTGCTTAAACACCCGGTGGCACCGCCCTCCGACATCCTCGTCGCATGTCGCCCCCTCCGGGGTCACCTGGTTGGGGGAGGGTGTATACACCAGCAGAGCGGTGACGGTGTCCCCCCCTCAAACATCTGGATGCGATGAAGCGGCGTTTGTCTAAACAGCACAGCGTCTGGGCTGAGCCACCCAACGTGCTCGCCAGCGTTATTGACAAATACTCCAGCGCCGCCGCCCCAGGAGCGGGGGGAGACGGAGATGGACGCTCTTCGGTGTTTACACCATGACGGCGCTCTTGAGGGGACGGACGCTGCGATTGTTGAAGGAGATGTTGAGATTAGAAATGAAAGCCGGGCAAATCGGACGCTTTGTCGACTGAATGCTGTGATTTAACGCTCGTGCACGGTGGCGTAACGGCTTTTATTTACTCTACATTGCAGCCCCCCCTCCCTGAAGGGACAGTGTGTTTATACACTGAGGGAGGGGGGCCTGCACAAGTTGGATGTTGTTTGCCTTACTCAAAAAGCGCCTAAAATTGAGTACTTTCCTCAGTACACTCAGTAAGTACACTTCGTACTTGGTTCCAGAGGTTATGGAAAGCCAGTGCACACGTACCCGGGTCTTGACCCTGAGGCAGTCTGGTCCAAAGACCAATCAGCTGTCAGACAATGGAAAACGCTAGCAGCTAGCGCATGTAAATATTAGCTATCCACCAATCCAGAGGCATCAGCCTTTCCCGTCTAGGAAGACGACCTGCCCGAAGGCGCCTCCGAAAGTGGGTCCGCCCTTGGTAGATGTTGGGATTCCTAGTTCGTGTTCTGCCTTGGTTTGGTTATCACGGGATTCAAACTCTTCTTTGGACCAGAACAACCGGTCTTACCGGTGGTCTCTGGTTGGGGTCCAACTGTCAAAAGAACCAATCAACCTGGCTTTTTTTTGGTTTCTTCTTCAATCCGTGCACTCGGCCCCACCCTTTCAGATACCAGTGTTTGGTCTTAAAGGGGACCCTTTGTATTGGGGTGTGGACTCCTGTAGAGCAGCCCCATGCAATAACCCACATAAGTGGGACATTGGTCCCACTCAGTTTCTACAGTTGCACCCGCCCATATTAGGAAGTCTCACAAGGCTCACTGTGATGTCACAGGAAGCCGGTGTTAGGAAAAACTCTCTGAATCCGAGCGTTCAGAGACATCCCGAACTTCTTTTGGGGCTTACTTCCAAATGAACAAACCTCATTCTCTGAAACGTTGGCGTGTTGGGATTCCTACTTTATGTTCTGCCTTGGTTTGGTTATCACAGGAATCAAACTCAGGAAGCCGGTGTTGGGAAAAACTCAAAAGAACCAATCAACCTGACTTCTTTTTGGTTTCTTCTTCAATCCATGCACTGGGCCCCACCCTTTCAGATACCCGTGTTTGGTCTTAAAGGGGACCCTTTGTATTGGGGTGCACCCGCCCATATAAGGAGGTCTCACAAGGCTCACTGTGATGTCACAGGAAGCCGTTGTTAGGAAAAACTCTCTGAATCCGAGCGTTCAGAGACATCCCGAACTTCTTTTGGGGCTTACTTCCAAATGAGCAAACCTCATTCTATGAAACTTTGGCGTGCTTTAATACGGGAATACGACATTCCAAGTACATTTATAACTCAGACAAGTGGGAAAAGCATCACAGGTTCCCTTTAGTCTAGTTAAGGTAGTTTTGTACCACTTGGCCCCTGGAAGGATCAGGATGGAACCCCTTTAACTTGACAACAGAAATGCTAACAAACGGAGCCTACTCGTCTTCTTGGTGGAAAACAAGACTTTTATAAACAAGCGAGTGTGGGGGAGGGGTCAGGCGGACATGCCTGGGATAATAAGCGTCAGGGAATCTAATCAGATTTCTAAGAGGAATTGATTGTTGTGAGGCAGGCTGCCGTCATGGCCGCCGTGGCCGCCGTGACCGGGGCTTGACAATAAACCCGTATTTAAGTGTTAATTTTTATGCTAATGCTCTGGCATCGCCGTGTGATGCAATTCGGTCCCCCCCTCCCTCCCTCCCTCCACCGCCACCTCCCGCCCGCCGATATAAAAATCGTCCCGCGTGTGCGCGCACACAAAATGTCAGCTTGGCAGCCGCGTGAAAGCTTGTAATTTATGAGGTATGTTTCTATTAGTGTGTGTCACACTTGTTAGGGAGCCCACATGCGCCTCTCGCTCGCTAGCTCGCTGTCTTCTGTCTGTACCCCCCCACGCCCGTCCCCCCCCAGCCCTGACAGCATCTACTTCTTTAACACACAAACACACAAACACACACACACACACACACACAGTGAGTGCGTCTTGTTGGTGAGATGTCTCAGCTGAGCGGCTGCTACACTGAGGCCTTAATGTATTATCATACATGGGGGGGTCCTTGCCCCCCGGACAAAAGGCAATTTAATACAATTTAATGACACTGCCAAGAATGTGTGTGTTGGGGGGGGGGCAGGACTCGGTAGAGTGAAAATACCGTCTGTGTTTTTAACGGCAGTGTGACCTTCATCCTTTCTTTGCATTCGCCGATCATCATGTTAGCTTATGATGGACATGTGGGGGTGGGGGCGGGGGGGCGGTACTGATACAGCAGTATGTTTATTGTCGGGTGCGTCCTCATATTGCTGCCATTCCAAGCTTTCGGGGTGGCCCTGAAACATGATGTCTTATTTACATTATTTTCCATGGGAATCAGTGATGGCCACCAGAATGGATTCTTTTATTTCATATTTCATTGTTTTTACTCCACAACAATGGAAACATTAGAAACAGCTGGAGGTGTGATGCAGGCTGCAGGCATCCCTCGGCCTCACTCGCTCAGGCTTTTTCACAAATATATGGAATCATAAATTGTGGTTTAATACAGGATGTATTCAATATCTATAAATATATTGGTCTATTGCTCTATTAATGTTAATAAAGAGTGTATGTCCAAGGTGGTAGACAGGTTGTCCATGACCAATATGTCTTATTTTCTCTTATTATATCTACTCTATTGGGTAACAGAAGTGCAAAGGTCAATGTAGGGGTGTTATATCATGTCTCGAGGGCTCTAATAATGTTAAAACCAATATTTAGAAGGTTGTAAACAGTTTTTCTATGCCTAGTATGTCTTATTTTCTCTTATTATGTCTACTCTATTGGGTAACAGAAGTGTAAAGGTCAATATAGGGGCGTTATATCATGTCTAGAGGGCTCTAATAATGTTAAAACCCATATTTAGAAGCTTGTAAACAGTTTTTCTATGCCTAATATGTCTTATTTTCTCTTATTATGTCTACTCTATTGGGTAACAGAAGTGTAAAGGTCAATATAGGGGTGTTATATCATGTCTCAAGGGCTCTAATAATGTTAAATCCCATATTTAGAAGGTTGTAAACAGTTTTTCAAATCCTAATATGTCTTATTTTCTCTTATTATGTCTACTCTATTGGGTAACAGAAGTGTAAAGGTCAATATAGGGGTGTTATATCATGTCTCCAGGGCTCTAATAATGTTAAAACCCATATTTAGAAGCTTGTAAACTGTTTTTCTATGACTATTATGTGTTATTTTCTCATTATGTCTCCTCTATTGGGTAACAGAAGTGTAAAGGTCAATATAGGGGTGTTATTTCAAGTCTCGAGGGCTCTAGTAATGTTAAAACCCATATTTAGAAGCTTGTAAACAGTTTTTCTATGCCTAGTATGTCTTATTTTCTCTTATTATGTCTACTCTATTGGGTAACAGAAGTGTAAAGGTCAATATAGGGGCGTTATATCATGTCTAGAGGGCTCTAATAATGTTAAAACCCATATTTAGAAGCTTGTAAACAGTTTTTCTATGCCTAATATGTCTTATTTTCTCTTATTATGTCTACTCTATTGGGTAACAGAAGTGTAAAGGTCAATATAGGGGTGTTATATCATGTCTCAAGGGCTCTAATAATGTTAAATCCCATATTTAGAAGGTTGTAAACAGTTTTTCAAATCCTAATATGTCTTATTTTCTCTTATTATGTCTACTCTATTGGGTAACAGAAGTGTAAAGGTCAATATAGGGGTGTTATATCATGTCTCCAGGGCTCTAATAATGTTAAAACCCATATTTAGAAGCTTGTAAACTGTTTTTCTATGACTATTATGTGTTATTTTCTCATTATGTCTCCTCTATTGGGTAACAGAAGTGTAAAGGTCAATATAGGGGTGTTATTTCAAGTCTCGAGGGCTCTAGTAATGTTAAAACCCATATTTAGAAGCTTGTAAACAGTTTTTCTATGCCTAATATGTCTTATTTTCTCTTATTATGTCTACTCTATTGGGTAACAGAAGTGTAAAGGTCAATATAGGGGTGTTATTTCATGTCTCGAGGGCTCTAATAATGTTAAAACCCATATTTAGAAGGTTGTAAACAGTTTTTCTATGCCTAATATGTCTTATTTTCTCTTATTATGTCTACTCTATTGGGTAACTGAAGTGTAAAGGTTAATATAGGGGTGTTATACATGTCTCAAGGCTCTAATAATGTTTAAAAAGCATATGTAGAATGTGGTAGACAGGTTGTCTATGTCCAACATGTCTTATTTTCTCTAATTACACTTCCTTTACCCAATATAGTAGATATAAAGGTGACTATAGGGGTGTTATATAATGTCTACAGCGCTCTAATAATGTTTAAAAAGCATATGTAGAATGTGGTAGACAGGTTGTCTATACCCAATATGTCTTATTTTCTTTTATTATATCTACTCTATTGAGTAATTGAAGTGTAAAGGTGACTATAGGGGTGTTATATCGTGTCTCAAGGGCTCTAATAATGTTTAAAAAGCATATGTAGAATGTGGTTGACAGGTTGTCTATGCCCAATATGTCTTATTTTCTGTTATTATGTTTACTGTATTGGGTAATTGAAGTGTAAAGGTGACTATAGGGGTGTTATGTCATGTCTAGAGGGCTCTAATAATGTTTAAAAAGCATGTGGTATTGTATATTATAATATTGTAAATATAATATAATGTTGTAAATATTATTATGTGTACAATACTGTTGGGGTCTATATATTTATATAAATATGAAGATTGCAGCAGTATGATGACTGCTGACGAGGGGAAGTGTGTGTGAGTGTAGAAGGGGTGCGGGAACGGGACTCAGACCAGGGCAGGGGCAAGCAGACAGACGGGTGTTTCCCGTACGAAACGGTTAGCGTCACATCCATCAATAGAAACGCTTTGCAACCATAAGAGGGGGCGCTGGTGCGCTGGGTGGGGTTCCCATATTTTGTCCCCACTTTTGAGCGAAATTCATTTGTAATTTGACCGGTGCGGTGGCAGCGCTTAAATGGCGGCAAAGTCGCGGCGCTGGCGCGTGGAGTGCCACTAGAACGCCAAAAACCGTCCAAACTGCACTCGGCGGGCCTCGGCGAGCGCACTGAAAGGTTTGGATCCAATTCACATATAGGTCAATTAAATGCACCAACATCTGCTCTCTCCCCACCATTTGCATATAGCATTCATATGTTAATCATGCCCCTTGTTTTTTTCTTCCTGTGTGTGTGTGTTTGTTTCTCGCTGTGCGCATGTTTTTTTTTTTTGTGGGGTTTTTTTTTTTTCCTGTACTTCCTCCCCTCCTCCCAGCCTCTTTTGTACGGCCAAACAAAAAGAGATGCAGAACATGTTGGATTGCCTCTTCCCCCCCGTCCTATTTTCACTTCCTGCGTGCGTTAAAGGGGAGGCGAGCGGGCCCTGATGGCGACGAGAAGCCCCTTTAAACGCGCCCCACTCTCCTCCCCGAGCAGCTTAATGCCTTATAAATCAATGATGACACAGATGGACCAGCGATAATCTATTTAGAATGCCTCACAGCAAATATTGTTGTGCAGATGATGAGACAGACAGTCTTTTTAACCCCTAAAGTCCTCCCACGCTCGCCTGCTCCTCCTGTTGGAAACACATTATTAGCACCAGCAGGTTTTTGGCTTGCAAGGGTCCTTCGACATCTCGTAGCTTCATGGTTGTACTGCGTCCTGGAAGACACGGAGGCGGCCATGTTGCTGTTTCATTCCATCTAAATTAGCGTCTTCCGGAATATAAATCAAACTTTTGCTAGTTTGGTTGCTCCTGGAACTTACAATAAATATTCATATGTAAAATATTGGGATGTGGAATGAGATCGGGAGCTCGGTGAAATGTAACTTTGTTGTGGATGTTGTTTGGTTGTTTGTGTTGCCAAACAACGGTTTATGTGTTTCGTTATGCAGCCTGTTGTTCTGTGTACTATGCGGTAGTTTGGGGGTGTCCAAATGTGCCCCCCCCCCCCAGGGACGCATAGTGAAAAATGAAAGGATGCAACTTTGACACTTTGTAAAATAACACATGGAAAGAAGAAAAAACTGCATCTCAGCTTTGTTCTTATGAGTCTTTGCTTATTTTCTTATTTTTCACGTTACTTTCCTAAATTATTTCTTCACAAATAATTTTTAAAATATTTTCTTCTCATAATATTTTGATTTTATTATCATATATTAATTTTAAAAATGTTTGGAAAGTATGTTTTCAACTTTTTCCCATGATTATGAATTTATTCCCATAATATTTATACTTTATTTTAGTAATGTTATAAATATTTTCCAACCGAGTTTTTTAAAAATTATAGCTTTATTTGTTGCTTCATTTGTTCATCAAATACGGTGAATTAAATATTTAAATAAAATCAAAAATATTAAATCTAAAAAAACATTGAAAAAATTATAAAATGTAAAATATAATTTTTTTGTAATTTCAAATTACTTCAAAATCCATTTTTGCTTTTTTATTTTTATTTTTATTTTAATCAACTGTACTTTTTGGAATGGGCCACATGTCGATAAAAAACGGTGACTTTTGGGAAGTCAATTTGTAAATGTTTATTTATTTCTTCTCCATGACACGTTTTAGAATGACGTGGATCATAGCCTGGAAATACGCTGGTTAAGGGTTTGGTGATGGTTTGGTATTTCGGGGGGCTGAATAAAGACAGAATGGTTGCTAGTTTTAATAAGGATATGGACTGATGATACCAGAATGGTTGCTAGTTTTAATAAGGATACGGCCTGATGATACCAGAATGGTTGCTAGGTGGATGAAGGACATGGACAATATAAAAGGCTAAAGCGCACCAGCAAGTTGACCAGTTCAACAGGACGCCTTGATGAAAACATTTCAGCACATTGGACACGTCGTAACCTTCTTTCTGGATCATTTCTGCGTGTTTGACATTTGGGAGGTTAATGGCTGTCCAGGGTCTCTGCCCCCCGCATCCCCCTTCATGGTCTGTGCTCTCCATCAGGCCCCGTGGAGGGCCGAGGAGCGTCGGGATGAAGTGCAGCTTGTCAGACGTGGCAGCTGGTGCGAGCGCGCTGATAAATATAAGCTGGTATTGATCGTGTGAAAATGAAAGATCCCCGAGTGGCGAGCAGTATTTAGCTCCTCGCCCGCCTCCCGTCAACGGTGGCCTTGCCCGGGAGAGGGGGGAGGCGGGGGGGTATGGGATAGATTTCCAAACGTGCCTGCGGGCGCCGCATCGGGCCAGATTTGATTTCATCTTTAACCTTTTTCTCCGGCATCGCTCCCTCCGCCTCTGAAGCGCCGCCCGCCAAATTCAGCGGTTCGTCTGGACTTCGGGGTCCGCCAGCCCTCTGCTCATGGTTCACTTCCTCCTTCCTTCAGGTGGCGTTCCCGTCCGCAGTGCCAGCCAGAGGCGGCTTGATACGACACCAAGGTTCACTCCAGTATGCTGTTGGTGTGCTAAGGTAGGCTCCGCCTTCTTCCGGTTTTCCCAGTGGCGGTCCCTGACCAATCCCAGAGCAGTCGATACACATTTGTGTGCAAGTGTGCTTTTTACCTTTTAGAGGAAAGTGTAATATATTTATTATGTTATTATTATTCTTATTATATATACATATAGTATTTCTTTGTTCCTTTTTTCCCCTTTTTTTCCCTTTTTTTTTTGCCTTTTTTCCCCTTTTTTGCCTTTTTCCCCCTTTTTGCCTTTTTCCCCTCTTTTTTTGCCTTTTTTTTTGCCTCTTTTTTCTTTTTCATGTTTTTTCCTTTTTCCTATACATATATTTTTTGTTCCCTTTCCCCCTTTTTTTTTCTTTTTTCCCTTTTTTGCCTTTTTTCCTTTTCTTCCTTTTTTCCCTTTTTTCCTTTTTCTTATACATATAGTATTTTTTGTTTTTTTCCTTTTTTTTCCTTTTTTCCCTTTTTTCCCTTTTCTTCCTTTTCTTCCTTTTTTCCCTTTTTTCCTTTTTCTTATACATATAGTATTTTTTGTTCCTTTTTCCCGTTTTCTTTCTTTTTTCCCTTTTCTTTCTTTTTTCTTTTTTTTCCTTTTTCCTTTTTTCTTTTTTTCCTTTTTTCCTTTTTCTTATACATATAGTATTTTTTTTTGTTCCTTTTCTCCTTTTTTCCCCTTTTCTTCCTTTTCCCCCCTTTTTCCTTTTTTTCCTTTTTTGCCTTTTTCCTTTTCTTCCTTTTTTGGCTTTTTTTGTCTTATACATATAGTGTTTTTTGTTCCTTTTTCCCGTTTTCTTTCTTTTTTCCCTTTTCTTTCTTTTTTCTTTTTTTTCCTTTTTCCTTTTTTCTTTTTTCTTATACATATAGTATTTTTTTTGTTCCTTTTTTCCCTTTTTTCCCCTTTTCTTCCTTTTTCCCCTTTTTTCTTTTTTTTGCCTTTTTTCCTTTTCTTCCTTTTTTGGCTTTTTTTGTCTTATACATATAGTATTTTTTGTTCCTTTTTCCCCTTTTTCCCCTTTTTCCCCTTTTTCCCCTTTTTCCCCTTTTTCCCATTTTCCCCCTTTTTCCCCTTTTTCCCATTTTCCCCCTTTTCTTCCTTTTTCCCTTTTTCCCTTTCCCCCCATATTATATTATTTTTAATGAATATTACTATTTGCATTTTTTGTGTCATTTATGTTCATCATTAGCCTAACTAATCCCGTTTGATTGTATTTTTGGAATATGCAGTATTTAGTATTTCGAAAGGATATATCATTACTGTATATAGTATTTCCTGCGGGCCCAATGAAGTACTTGGTACTTAACGTTAGGAAGACTGTTTGAGCTTGTTGCTAGAGCTGGATGGTATGGTCGTATCTGTGTGAGGATAAAGAACACGACGACACACACAAGTAAACACACACACACACACACACACACGCCAACTGTTCATCATTCACTCGCCAGTTAGACTTATCCCCAAAGGCGTTGTGTCTTTAAGCGCACACGCCGTGGCGCGGCTACAGTGCACGTACGCACACTCAACTTGTAACAATCTGGATCGTGATAATCTATGATAATCATCCGCCACATGCCACCTAAAAACACACACGGGTGGCATTCGCCGCCCGCCCTGGCACGCCGCGTCATCCCGCCTCCCCGCGCCAATGTCACTACCTCCGCCGTCAATGTCAGCGCTCCTCCTTTTATGCGCCAGCACCGTCAAGCCGGCCGGCCGCAGCGGCGGCGGCGGCGGCCATGGCGGCGGGGTCCACGCGGGAAGGCGAATGTTGTGCAATTTATGTTTGGCATTAGTGTAATTGAATCCCACTCGTATATCAAGACGTGGCGAGGTGGCGGGTGATATAAATACGCACCGCCATCCGTGAAAAGTGGCAAGTGTCCCTCCCTTATTCCTGATCTCGGGAACAATGTCTCCCGTCCCGACTCCCCCCGCCACCACCACCGTCCCCATTCGCTTCCCTCCTTCGCGGAGATGGATGATAAATTCCGAGCGGGCGCGCCTGCAACAGCTGTTGGCAGACAGGCCTGATATGAGAATAGCAGCATAGGATGAGCGGGCATTAAAAATTAATATGCTATTTAGCCTAGGTGTATTTTAGGTATTTGACATTTTCATGTCCGGACAGACTCAATTTATTCATAGTGGCCAGAAAAAAACCCTAAATAAAATAATAAAAAAGGCTGTGCGGGGGTGGGGGGACGGGGACAAGGGGCGGATGCTAAGCCAAGGCTGTTTGGCGCTTTTATGGTCTGTCTGACTCACCTTGTCGCCGCCATGCGGGGGTCACATGAGCGTGCACGTGGAAACTTTAGTCTACTTTTAGTTCAAGCGGATCAAATATTAATTAACACAACGCCTATTTGGGTTCCTTCGGGGGGCTGCCGTTTGATGGTGCGGTTCGTCCGTACTCGGGTGGACGCCATCCTTAGGACTGGCGTGTGATCTGGTTTCCAATCGGGAGCATTTACACTCATTGGAACGCCGCTGAGTTTGTTCGCTTTGGTTGCAATGAACCCAACCCTGGTGTTCCCCAGACCAGATGGACTCGGTTTGCCTGATTTTGCAACCTGGTGCAGATCGGTTCACTTGGGTACCGATGTGAACGTTGGGACAATTAAACCATTTTTTTTTCAATGTTAGCTTTTGGTGAAATCTACGTTGGTAAACATACCAGGATCTCGGTATTCGGATTACGTAATCTGTTGTTCCCGAAAGCAGTCCAATAGTTGACTTATTAAGGGACAATAAATGCCGAACTCCATGACCCTGTGTGGAAGACGTGATTCCTCCCCAAAGCTAACAACTGGTTGAGCCACCCATAGCAGCAACAACTGCAATCAAACCTTTGTGATAACTTGCAATGAGTACCTCTTATGGCACTCTGGGGGAATTTTGGACCACTCATCTTGGCATAAAACCAAAACCGCACCAAAGTACCAAGCCTGATTCATATCCTCATTGGACCAAAAGTCGCCCCCCGATGGTTGGAACGTAAAACCACAGTGGACGGTGATGCTTGTACGACTTGGAAGGACAGCAGGGCTCAGGTACTGGAAGGGTCTGCTTTGAAGCATCCTTGAACCCCCAGTTTAAGTCCGGTTTATTGCTAAAAACGACGTTTAGTAATGCAAGTCAACATCAAAACCTGAGACCCAGGACGTTCAAAGCTTTGGACGTTCAAAGCTTTGGCCCAGAGGGGCTTTCTTTGGCCGTTCTCCCCCCGCCCCCATTCTGTAACTAGCAAAATACAGCATGTCAATAAACCGCCGCAGGTTGAAAACCCATCACCCATCTCCTTTTGTGTCCTCTCATAGTCCCAAACGAACGTACAAGCAATGGCTAGTTTGTCAGTGCCGAGGTACGTCGACTCCAACGGGGTCCCCTGCAGTTCGATTTCTGATCCTGACACTATGAGTGTTTAATTGAATCATATGGGACTGCTGAGTACGGGTCATTGGTTCCTTGGTTTTGAAGCCTCCGGGCCGTTAAGAAATGTCAACAGTCGCCCACAGCGACTCCGCCGCTGACGTTGACTAAATGATCTTCACTCGACTTCCTGCATCAGCCTTAAGTTAGACATCGTGTCCGCCTTGTTAAGAGACTTAGTCTGGTCCCAGTTTCTGCTGCGTGATTCATGTTGGACTACAAAGAAGTCTTCAAGTGCTGGTCGTTGATCCGTTCTTAAGGTCGGGTGAAAAACAAAAACCTCAATCCATCCATCTGGCTTCTCCCGCCTATCTGGGTACAGGTCGTGGGTGAAGCAGTCCAGCAGACTCATCCTCCGGTTCCTGGGAGTGGTGGTAGTGGGGGGGGGCAGGGAGGTATTCCCAGGCTAGCTATGAGACATAATTTGTCCAGCGAGTCCTAGGTCTGCTTGCCCCGTGACTGGAACCCTTCTCCAGGGAGGCGTCCAGGAGGAATCCACACTAGCTGGCCACCTCCTTGGTGGCTCCAAGGGCGAACCCAAACCGAGGTTCCTATGTTTTACGTAAGGTCCTCAAACCCAAATGAGGTCTTCTAGTCGATCAGTTGAAGAGCGTAGACTGGGGGGGTGAGATGGCATGAGTGGAGGCACCTCCCCTTAAACCCTGACCCCGACCCCACTCCCAATCCCTCGTCTCCCTACCACTTCAAGTGGGAGGTGAAGTTCAGGCCGTGTTGGAGATTTCATGACGATTAGCGAGGGAAGGGTGAGGATGTCAAGATGTAGCAGAGGAGCAGCGGCCATTAATCACCAAGCGCGTGGGGGGGGGGGTGTGATGCCTCGAAAGTAGAAGAAGCAGAAGTCGACGCTCCATGTGTTGAACTCGATGTCTGCTGTTGGCACTTTCTCTTCATTTCTGCTGATGATGTCATCAACTCGGGCGGCACGGCAGTCTAGTCTAGTCTAGTCTCACAGCGAGGAGACCAGGGTTCAATTCCACCCTCGGCCATCTCTGTGTGGAGTTTGCATGTTCTCCCCGTGCATGCGTGGGTTTTCTCCGGGTACTCCGGTTTCCTCCCACATTCCAAAAACATGCTAGGCTAATTAGCGACTCCAAATTGTCCATAGGTATGAATGTGAGTGTGAATGGTTGTTTGTCTATATGTGCCCTGGGATTGGCTGGCCACCGGTCCAGGGTGTACCACGCCTCTCGCCCGAAGACAGCTGGGATAGGCTCCAGCAACCCCCGTGACCCTTGTGAGGAAAAAGCGGTAGAAAATGAATGAATGAATAAATGTCATCACCTCCACTTTCACCCCCCCCCCCCAGCCAGGAAGTTCCCGCTGTGGCGCTCTCTACACATGGAAGCTGACTGTTATTACCTCGGGGAGCGTTTAGCAGCTCCGTGTTTAAAACCTTAACCTCCGCTACGGCGGCGGTGGCGAGGAAAAGCCAGGAGGTGGAAAAGCCGAGATGTTAGGCTGGCGCTTCACTGATCGGCGCCGTGTCAAGACGCCGGGAGCGGGAGTGAGGCGCCGAGCTCGCTTTATTCCCACCTGTTGGATGATGAGCGCTCGCTAGGAGGGGAAGGGATGGTTTCCCGCTCGGCACTCGCTACAAAGCCGAAAGAAATCAAAGCCCCCCGAGAGTCGCTGACGCTATATGAAAGAAAATGTCTTAACAACCGCGCGTCTTTTCTTCCCGTTTCCCTCGCCACTCATGAATTAAGCGAAGCCGTTTGACTTCCTGCCTCCAAAGAGACGCGCTAAGTGTTGCTGCTGTTTTGCGGCTTTGAAGTTCACACAACAATTAAAAGTAAAAAAAAAAAAAAAAAAAAACGGAGCCGTCAAGTCGTATTTTTCTTCACGGGGGCCAAAGTGACTTTGAGTCCGCAGCCTCCTGGCACATGACTGTCGCTCCCCATCATTCAAGGAGCGCCGCCCGGACCGATTAGCATATTGCACACATCAAGGAGCCCCCTCCACCGCCGCCCCCCTTCCCATCATACCGCCCCCCTCCTTCTTCCCCGCCAACCCCTCCTGCTCTCTGACAGTGATCTGTGGAGGTGACACCACCAGTAATCATCATCACCTCCAGATATGTCCGCATACGTACACGTTCTATATATGTTCTATGTTCTATATTCGATGTTCTATATCTGGGATGGCAAGTCGTGGTTAAGCCTTACCCAGCAGGGCCTCGGTACGGTACGGCAGAAAACGACTCCCAGTCCTGGAAAGGGTCCAAAATATCCACAACCTTTACCTTTGGTTGCCGTACCACTGGTGGTAGTGCGGGACCTGGCGGGTCCTGGCGGGACCTGGCGGGACCTGGCGGGTCCTGGCGGGTCCTGGCGGGACCTGGCGGGTCCTGGCGGGACCTGGCGGGACCTGGCGGGACCTGGCGGGACCTGGCGGGACCTGGCGTGATGCCGTCCACCAGCACTTCCGCCTTACCAACACCCATATGAACTGAAGTGGACTTTGATGGAAAACCAGTACCTACTGAGCAGATCCAGATGCAGTGCAGCCCACTGATTGGTCGACAGAAAGTCGTCACTTCTGGCAACTCATGGGAAGAAGACCAAAGAAAGCGTAGATCAGATCCAAAACTAATTAGATCAGATTAGAAATCCAGTATGGACTGAATTGGAAACCCAACAACTGGACTGCTTAGCGGAAGTGGACTCTTCCACGGTTAATACAAGAAGACAGACGCTTTGCGGTTAATAATTGATGATGTCACTTGATCTTTAGGGCGGAACTATAAATAAATGTGTAAGATGATGCGCACATCAGTCAGGGTGTGCGGACCTGGACGGACGCAAGGAGCGAAGACGTCATGTTGGAAGTAAAAGGGAAACAGAACACCGGCACGGGACAAGTGGGATAGCTTTCCGAAGGTTCAGCGGGGTTAAGCTAGCACAACCCCAGAGACAACCCCAGATGATCAAACGGACTTGATGAAAGGACAAAAAAAGCAAAGTAAGGGTGGTCAGGTACGGAGGATGGGAGGGTTGACGGGGCTTGTGATCCAACCTTTTCTGGAAATTTCCCAATTGGACCACATTCCATTTTTGGAATTTGTTCTTATGTTGTTACCCCAAAGTAGGAAACAGATCAGGTGTCTCACCGTATGTCCGTTCTGGTCATGGTTGTTAACACGGGTAAAAGAACGCATCAGAACCGTACGAGTTGAAAATAGCACGGGTAAAAGAACGTATTTGTACCGTACGAGTTGATCATAGTACAGGTAAAAGAACGTATTTGTACTGCACAAGTTGATGATAGTACGGGTAAAAAAAACGCATCAGAACCGTACAAGTTGATGATAGCACGGGTAAACGAACGTATCAGAACCATACGACTTGATGATCGGACAGGTAAAAGAACGTATCAGAACCGTACGAGTTGATGATAGGACGGGTAAAAGAACGTATTTGTACCGTACAAGTTGATGATAGCACGGGTAAAAGAACGTATTTTTACCGTACGACTTGATGATAGCAAGGGTAAAAGAACGCATCAGAACCGTACGAGTTGATGATAATACGGGTAAAAGAACGTATTTTTACCGTACGAGTTGATGATAGCACGGGTAAAAGAACGTATCAGAACCGTAGGAGTTGATGATAGTATAGGTAAAAGAACGTATTTGTACTGTACGAGTTGACGATAGCACGGGTAAAAGAACGTATCAGAACCGTACGAGTTGATGATAATACGGGTAAAAGAACGTATTTGTACCGTACGAGTTGATGATAATACGGGTAAAAGAACGTATCAGAACCGTACGAGTTGATGATAGCACAAGTAAACAAACGTATCAGAACCGTACGAGTTGATGATAGCACGGGTAAAAGAACGTATTTTTACCGTACGAGTTGATGATAATACGGGTAAAAGAACGTATTTTTACCGTACGAGTTGATGATAATACGGGTAAAAGAACGTATCTGAACCGTACGAGTTGATGATAGCACGGGTAAAAGAACATATTTGTACCGTACGACTTGATGATAGTACGGGTAAAAGAACGTATCAGAACCGTAGGAGTTGATGATAGTATAGGTAAAAGAACGTTTTTGTACCGTACAAGTTGATGCTAACACGGGTAAAAGAACGTATTTGTATCGTACGAGTTGATGATAGCACGGGTAAAAGAACGTATCAGAACCGTAGGAGTTGATGATAGTATAGGTAAAAGAACGTATTTGGACCGTACAAGTTGATGATAGTACGGGTAAAAGAACGTATTTGTACCGTACGAGTTGATGATAGCACAAGTAAACGAACATATCAGAACCGTACGAGTTGATGATAGCAAGGGTAAAAGAACGTATTTGTACCGTACGACTTGATCATAGTACGGGTAAAATAACGTATTTGTACCGTACGAGTTGATGATAGCACGGGTAAAAGAACGTATCAGAACCGTACGAGTTGATGATAGCACGGTTAAAAGAAGGAATCGGAACCGTACTATACCCCCCCCCACCAATGTAATAAAGATGTCGGAAAGTGTCATTCCACAGTTCTACAAAAGCTTCAACAATGGACCCCCACCCCCAAGCCCGCTCCCTTCCTCTCTCTCCTTTGTGGCTCGCCACCAGCAGCTTCCTGAATGAAAGCGCGGTCTTCCTGTTCTTTTATATGCACGGCCACATCTGGGCCGCCGCTCGGCGGGCCGCGACGCTTAATAACAATCACCTTCCCTTTCACTGGGCCCTGATTGTTTCTAATTGGCCCTGACAGATAGTAGCTGACAGGCCGCCGCCGCCCCCCTCCCTGCGTGACCCGCGCTCACTCGCCGCACTTATAAGGCCTGTCATTTTTAATATTTGATTCTCACTTCGTAAAAAGTTATGTGTTTTAGAGCTGCCACAGCCGCCTCCTCCCCAATCATGTGATCAAATCAGTATTTAAGTGAGGCGGCGGCAGAGGCGGCAGCGGCGGCGGGCGTCCGTCCCTCCCCTCTTGGCCTCGTCTCTCTTTCACACACCCCTCCCTCCACCTCCTCTTCCTCCTCTTTGGTTAATTGTCCCACCGCCTTCATCATTCCTGGCCCCGCCGCTTCCTCCTGTCGCCTCCGCTCAGCCTCTTCCTCTCTCCGAGTGCGTGGCGACAGCGGCGGCGGGATCAGGCATCAAATATTCACGTTCAGACAACGGGAGCGTTCGGACAAATAGCGCGCGTCCACATCCGCCCCGTCTCACGCAACAGCCTCCAGTGTTATTTGCTCGCCATCGATTCCCGCTAAAGGTGTATGGAGCGGCGTGGAATACACATCAGGCCGGCGGATCATTAAACGAAAAGACGGATTCATCGACAGCTTGACGGATGACATTTTGCTGCACGATCCATATTGGCCTTCAATAAAAACACAATTTAGAGCTTAAGACAAAGAGGGTGAGGGGCGGGGGCGGGGGACGGGGGCGGATACTCTATCTTCTCCTCCTCATGTCCAACACAAACGAAGGAAATGTCCTTTTTTAAATATTTGCAATATGGGCGTTGGTTTATAAGCACCGAGCTGTGATTGGCAGGTCACATTCAGATCCAATCATGACGGGGTCACGCTCCCAGGTCATCTGGACCGATTGTGGTTCTGGTTTCCTTTGTGTACTTTCTTGTGTTTGGATTACAACAGTGGGACTGAAAAAGACCGCATTGTGATGACCTGAGCCACATGGAGCATGTGACAGGACGGTCCTACACATTTTATCATAAACAAAAATCCCGGCGAGAAACTCAACCGGAGACTAAACCAGTATCCCAAGAAGAGGTCTGAAAAGACTCCAAACCAGAGTCCCCACAGGAGACGGAACCAGGTTTCCGCTACAGATAACTAACTTCAGACTCAGCGACCCAACCTTAGACCTCAACCAGAGGCATGCATAGAATCCCAAACCAACACGGTCCTAACAAGGGATTATGTCCTTGGTCTCAACCAGAGAACAGATCACAGAGGGACCAGAGACCCCAAACAGAAACCCTGGTTGAGTTCCAACAAAAGACAAAACAAAGTTCCAACCAAGTCCGAAAACTTAACCAGAGACTAAACAAGTATCCCAAGAAGAGGTCTAAAAAGACTCCAAACCAGAGTCCCAGCAGGAGCCAAAACCAGTTCTCCACTACAGAATCAGAAGTTCTAACTAACTTCAGACTCAAGAACCCAACCTCAGACCTCAAGCAGAGGTACGCATAGAATCCCAAACCAACACGGTCCTAACAAGGGTTTATGTCCTTGGTCTCAACCAGAGTACGGATCACCCAGAGACCCCAAACCAGAAACCCTGGTTCCAACAAGAGACAAAACAAAGTTCCAACCAAGTCCGAAAACTCAACCAGAGACTAAACCAGTATCCCAAGAAGAGGTCTAAAAAGACTCCAAACCAGAGTCCCAGCAGGAGACGAAACCAGTTCTCCACTACAGATACAGAAGTTCTAACTAACTTCAGACTCAACGACCCAACCTCAGATCTCAAGTAGAGGTACGCATAGAATCCCAAACCAACACGGTCCTAACAAGGGTTTATGTCATTGGTCTCAACCAAAGAACAGATCACCCAGAGACCCCAAACCAGAAACCCTGGTTCCAACATGAGACAAAACAAAGTCCGAAAACTCAACCAGAAACTTGAAAAACAGTCAAACCAGGATCCAAAAAGTGAAACCCCAAACCAGTCCTCATAGTTCACAGACTGAAAATCTATCCTGACAGACATCAGATACCAAATTCCAACCACAAACCCAACATGAGAACCTACAAGAAACACGTTTCCAGAACGATGACAGACCGAAGTCCAAACTGGAAGTCTGCTAAGATCCTAAGGTCCTACCAGAGTTCCGGACCATCGACTGGCTGATGAAATTGACGGTTTCGTTTTCACTTTTTGCCCCTTGTAGTACCAACTTCACAGAACAATACAATCTCCTTCCTCGGAGACCGCGTGCCCTCGCCCCCCCACCACCCATCCATTCCGGGACACCCAGGTGCCTGGGGCGGACCCACCGCCATTCTGCGCCTTTCAGCCGGCGACATCGACGCAACTAATTGGAGTCGAGCTGCGTGTTTTCACTAAAGGCACTCTTTAATTACATGGGAGCCGGGAATGAGTATTTTGGGAGCGTCTGAGTGCGTTGCTTCGAACAAATGGAGCGCACCAAAAGCAATATTTGTTTTGCCGTGATTAACAAACGGACCCGGCCATTTGTTCGGCGGAGAAGAAACAAGGGGGCACTTTCACCGCTAGCGTTGCTGCGGCGGCGGCGGCGGACGACACTTACCCCCCATGCCTAATTCGCATCCCTCATCTTAATGAACTTTTGCTCCTGGCTGAAACTCGGACCACCCCTTTAACCCCCATTTCATCTCATCTGCGCCCTCCCCCCGTCCTGCTCATAAGAGCTTTACTAATAAGTGGCTGAATAATGTAAAGAGTATTGTTTTCTCCAAGGTTGTATTAATAAACATGACTGCATTTATTTGTCTTCAGCAAAGCGTGATTAATGCACATTAATGTCGGGATATTGCTCACTGTGCCCTGCAACACCAGTCGCCAAACCGCCCGCCCGCCCCACCCCACCGCACCAACCCCCAAATTAAAAACAAGACCTATCAACATGAAATATTTATGGCGCGATATTAATGGTTTTGTAAAGAAAATAGCAAGTTATTAATCCGCTGATTAACAACTGATTAACCTTTTTTATTAAACACGTGATCCGTGCACCATCGACTCGGGATATGTCGTCTGACTGCACGGCGGAATAATTATTTTTGTGTCTTTTCTAATTGCAAAAAAAAAGCGCATGGCTGAACTATGTGTGTGTGTGTTGCCTTGAGACACACACACACACACACACACACGCACACACACTCCACATGAACAAGATGACGACGGAGGATAAAGCCAAGCGCAAACATAATGAACAAAATTCCTGCGCGCTGGAGGAGAACAAGAGCTAAATTTAGCATCAGATCTGCTTAAAACAATGGCGTTTAATTCACAGATCCGTTTATTCGGCAGACAGAGGCGCGGGGCGGGAACGCGCGGCAAAGGGAAAAAAAAAAAAAAAACGCAGTGAAGGACAAAACGCGCGCTGCCAGGGCTCATCTCGCCGCTATTGTCTGCGTATTTTTAGTCGCCGTCAAGCCAAAGACAATTACGACTTCAGCTCGGAGGAGACTCACTCGGCAAATCCCCCCGCCCCTTTTCGTGTATTTATTTTCTTGTAAGTATTGTTGAAGTGTGTATGGGGGGGGGGGATTCAACTTTATCACAATCATCTATTTCCGTTCCGACAAAGTAGGCCGCCATGTTTGGCAGCGCAGCGACCAGGAATTAGTCAGAGCCACGCGGGGAAAAAAAAAAAAAAACGAAGCGGAACGCTAACCTTCATGGCGATATTTATATAAGTGAACATTTTCCGACTCTTTCAATTCCTTTTTTTTTTCCTTCTCCGTTCTTTCTCTACAAGACGTTTTTTGTGCTATAATCAACATGAATTAGTCTGATCCCAAAATATGCAGAAGGACATATGCCTTTGGCCCACTTTCTGAGAAGTGTCGGGTTCACATTCTGGTCATTCCATGTGTGTGTGTGTGTGTGTGTGTGTGTGTGAGAAGGATTTTGGAAGCCGTTTGGGAATTGAGTATTTTCTTAGTGTGCTCACTCAGAGGTGGACTACGATGTAATTAAGAAAGTCAAAGTTCTTAAGTCCACCTTCCTGATGATTTTTGGGTTTTAAAGCTTCTGTCTCAGAGTCGCAGACAAACATGGCGGTGTGGGCAGCGACAGGTACATTGGCGCTAAGCCGCTTATTAGCGGCTGTGCAGCACATGGTTGCGTCAGGAGGAGGAGGAGGGGGAGGTCCGGACCTGGTTTGGGGCCGTCCTAATGACTGGAGCATTGCTGAGCTGATTGGACTGTACTTTCTCTGCTGGGTCAGTGGCGGACCGTTGGATTAGCCACACGCTACCGAGTGGAAGCGTCACTCAATGGGGCCCGCACGGTGGATTAGTGGTTAGGACGTGTGGTGTTTGCATGTTCGACCCCCGTATGTGTATGGGTTTTTTCCAGGTACTGCAAAATTTTACCTGAGTTGCTAATCATTTGAGTCACCATAAAAATCCGAGTTGTCGGGAATAATTGTCTTCAATACGTTGTTGTCTTGAGCTGAATGTCGCCAAAGTCAAAACATCGGAGGAAGTCGTTTGTGAGCTCGGCGTTTCGGCGGTCCCGTCGCAGTGACAGGTTCGCTGAAGGCTGCTTTGTCGTGCCCCAGTTGTCGCTTGCCTCTAATGAGCCAACACGTCTTCCGTTTCTTCTTTTGCTGCTGTTTGTTTGACACGACTGACGGGAGCGGCATTCCCGGGAATGGAAGACGCTAACTTTCATGCCAACACCTGGTCTGGTGGTTCTTGTTTCGGTGCAACTTCAGTGGTGCTGGACTTTGGACATTCGGCTGCTCCGTCAATTTTTCTGACTTTTAGTCAGTGAAAGGGTGTGTGCTTCTTCCTGTGGAATCCCTGGGACTTCCTGTTTCGTTTAAAGACGTTTTTAAAAAGGATGACTGGACAATAGACTGCAGGCCTTCGTGGTTTTGGTGCCACGGGGGCAAAGTTTGCCCTCAAATTTCCACCTCGTCATCACATCATCAGTGGCGGCCTGAGGGCGCCGTGCGCGTTAAAGGATTCATAACATGCTAACATTCCGACACGTTGGAATTATACACGCCCACCGAGCAATGTGTAAGTCAGGCCTGGGTTCGGAACCCCGCCCCAAGGGGGCATAGTGTCGCCATAAGCTAGTCAGCGACGCTGACGCTGAGAGCAGGTCCGCCTCCTAAGTCCTCCTTAAGAGTCCACTTAGGAGTTGTCGTCTGATTGGTTAGCTTGGCGAGTCAACCGTGAGACGTGACAGAAGACCGACTGAGTCATGGGTGTAACCATGCGGAGCTTCATTACGAGTCTCCGGGGTTTGAGTCCCCCTCTGTTGACCCTGCAATGCCCTTTGTGGCATCAATCGGCGACAGAGCGACCAGTCAACACCACTAGGGGGCGCAACATGTCGACTTGAACTTCCTTTCGAAAACGAAAGCACACCTCCAGGTTGTTTGATATGACAAAGAACCTCTGTGGCTCCAAAATCAGCACACGTGCGCCATTTTTTTGGACCGCCCATAAGACCGGTTGTGACCCGTACTACGTGAGTGAGCAAATCAAGCGCTCCTTTTGCAGAAGGAAAAGTGCAAAAAGTTCACCAGAGACCTCCATGGCGGTGCCACGGCTTCTTGGAGTGTGTGCCCGAATACAGTGCACCTTGCTGGGCCACAGCAGGTGGCTCCTCCCCCTCTGTACTCTGGTTCTCCTGGTAGTGGTGATGGGCTTGTATTCATGCCGGGATATATCCTTAGGAATACTGGCCATGTTCTTCCAGTTCTTCTTAGCTCTCGGTGGTCAATTCAATCTCGAGAAGCAAAACAGAAAGAATATTCTGCGTCTTTTCTTAAAATGTATTTTTTGATATAGAAATTGCTTGGGTTTTGTACGTTTTGGTCGATGTTTCTAATCTGTCGTCAGCGAATGAAAGAAAGATTTTTCCTTTGCTTCTCGTACAAATGAAATTCCTTTTGTGTGCAAGTTTTCCCAACTTTTGGTCAAGCGGGATGTTTCCCGTGTTGACTCCCCAGCGAGCGTCAGCGTTGCCATTGAAGGGAACAATACAAGGCAGGATAATGCCGACTGTTTTATGCCGGAGCGGACGTGATTCCGAGTCGCGGACGTTGTCTTTTCGCGGCCGTCTTGTCGTTGTCTGTGTTTGTCGTTCCCGGAGGCCGCTCGGGTTAAGACCGATTGTGACCCGTACTACGTGAGTGAGCAAATCAAGCGCTCCTTTTGCAGAAGGAAAAGTGCAAAAAGTTCACCAGAGACCTCCATGGCGGTGCCACGGCTTCTTGGAGCGTGTGCCCGAATACAGTGCACCTTGCTGGGCCACAGCAGGTGGCTCTTCCCCCTCTGTACTCTGGTTCTCCTGGTAGTGGTGATGGGCTAGTAGTCAAGCCGGGATATTTCCTTAGGAATAATGGACAGGTTTTTCCAGTTCTTCTTAGCTCTCGGTGGTCAATCAATCTTGAGAAGCAAGATCATTTCTTAAAATGTATTTTTGATATCGAAATTGCTTGGGTTTTGTACGTTTTGGTCGGGTTAGTAAATCCAACTGTCGAGGTTTCTAATCTGTCGTCAGCGAATGAAAGAAAGATTTTTCCTTTGCTTCTCGTACAAATGAAATTCCTTTTGTGTGCAAGTTTTCCCAACTTTTGGTCAAGCGGGATGTTTCCCGTGTTGACTCCCCAGCGAGCGGCGGCGTTGCCATTGAAGCGAACAATACAAGGCAGGATAATACCGACTGTTTTATGCCGGAGCGGACGTGATTCCGAGTCGCGGACGGTGTCTATTCGCGGCCGTCTTGTCGTTGTCGGTGTTTGTCGTTCCTGGAGGCCCGCTCGGGTTTTCTTTTGTGCGCGTCTCCCCGCCGGGGGCCTGACATGTTTGTATGTGGGAAGTCGTGGTTTAGCGGCGCTCCCCGGCATAACCTCGGCACTGCAGCCCATTGACTCGGACAGTGGATTTAAGCAGAGATGTGGATGTTTGCGTATGTATTATTCATGGCGGCTAATGCATTGTTTCTGTTTCTTTTTTTTTGTTGTCTCGTCGCTCTCTCTCTCTCTCAGGCAGAAAAGGTTGGCAGCTCAACGTCTGAGCTGAAATGAGAAGTTTGAAAGACGTGGCGCTATCTCTCTTATTTGTATTTATAGAGCTTATACGGGCGTGCGTGCACGTGCGTGTGCGTGTGCGTGCGCTGGAGAATGGCTCTTTGAGCCTCACAGAATGGCGCTTTAAATGTTAAATGGGGGTTGAAGCCTGCCTGAACTAATTTGTAGAGCTTTGCACCGTGTTGACATTTAAATGTGATAAGAATAGCAAACTGTAGCGCCGACCTATTTTGAAGATGCTTTCCGAATACATTGTCATCAGGCGCGGCCTATAATTAATAATAATAAAAGGAAAAAGAGAAGAAGAGAGCGACCGGGCCTCCCCGGCTGAACGTTTGATTCCAATACGAGCTGGTAAGGAGTGAAAACAAGAGGAGTGATGATGATGATGATGATGCACACCTGCTCTTCCAGGCCGCTGTGCCATCCTGCCTGCCTCTCTTGTTTGCTGCAGCACCGGTTTGGGGGTTGGAGGGGGGGGGTTAAAGGGGCGACGGGATCCGCAAAATCAGCATGCAAATAACAGCACATTGTTAACTCAATCACATGCATCGGGGGGGCAAAGAGGTGAGGCGGGGGGGAGTAAAGGAGTATTTTCCGTGTGCTGATGAGGCTCCGCCCCCCCCTCCGCCACTGCCGCCATCGTCATCATCAATTGTGATACCACTTAGCGGCGGCGGGGCTAGTGGCGTCTGAGCCAAATGTCACAAAAGTCCGAACGGGCGTCTGGACGGCGTTCCCAGCAGGCCCAATTTCAATAAGACATTCCGAGTTTAGCACCTCATCACACGGAAAAATGCCAGCCCCCCACCCCCCACCCCCCTCCTTACACACGTGTTTGTTTTACATATTTCATGCACTCCAGTCACATCAGGAGCCTTTCTTTGTGTGTGTGTGTGTGTGTGTGTGTGTGTGTGTGTGGCCTTGGTGGAAGGAGATAGAAGTCTTGGACGATAGTGAAGGTCACCCAGGGTGGGAAAGAAATGTGAGATATGAAGAGTCGGACTGACGTGGGATGAGCGCAGCAGCAAGGAATGCTGGGATGGGTTATATAATATCAACACACACACACAAACAGTGTGTGTGTGTGTGTTAGCAGCGATACACACAACAACACAACTTTACTGACAGGCAAGGTTTGTTAGCGGTTAGCATCAGGCCAAAAACTGAAAAAAAAAAGACAACCACCATGGAATATTAGTCCGACAGTCCCCGGAATACGTTTATGTCGACAACCCACTCATTGGCTACCCGGAGAAAACCCACGCAGGCACGGGGAGAACATGCAAACTCCACAGAATCGAACCCACGTCTTCCCGATCTCCTGACTGTGTGGCCTTCATCATAACCACTCGTCCCACCCGTTTAAGTCGACTTAAACTGTCAACCAACTCCGCCGATCATCCGTTGCTGGTTGACACAAAATTGACTCTTATTTTGGCGGTCCCGTGCATCTTTTCCCAGGAGAACAGAACATGTGTGGATTTGAACCCGTTTATGTTGACAAGTCCAACAACTGATGAAGTCCCGGTTTGTTTAAGTCGACATCGACGGTCCGCCACTTTAGTTGACATCAACTTCACGGTTATTGTTGCTCTCCGCCTGTCTTCTACCTGGACTACAATGTTGGGGGGGGGGGGGGACCTGTCTAAGCCCCCCCCCCCCCCGCTATTCAAGTGCAGGGCCACCGTGTTCTTCTACCCGCTTAAGTCGACATCGACATGGAATAAAAATATGTGCGCTGCTGGTTTTGGTTATGTTGCCAACCGCTTGTGTTAGCATGTTAGCGTGGATCGGGGGGTTGGGGTCGGGGGGCACCTTTTAGAAGGTAAAAAGGCAAACCGGGATGGGAACACCTTCTTTGTCGGCGCTCCAGGTGAACGTTTGGCTCCTCCAGGACTTGACGGCGGAACACACACACACGCACAAGGAACGCCGTGTTCTGTCGTGGGATTCCCGGAAAGGTTTCACCCCGCTCCTCTTTTTCCCGCTTTCATCAGCCAGAAGTTGGCACGCCTCGTTGGCGTGTTTCTTCTTTTATTTCCCCGTGGAAACGCTTACATCCTGATCTTAAGAGCAGAATCTTTGTGATCAACTCTGATAGGCTCTCTTGTTTGCCTGCCTCCTGAGACCACGCCCCTCTGAAGCACTTCCTGTGCTCCAATTAGGCCGTCGCAGGAGATAATGCTCTCTCTCTCTCTCTCTCTCTCTCTCGCTCTCTCTGGTGTCAAGCAGAAGTTTCATCTTGGAAGCTAAAAGGCCGCTAAGAACAACATCATTCGGAATGGAAGCATTTCCTGCCGCTGTGGACTCAACAGGAAGTGGCAGTTTATGACTTCCCCGGAACATGCTTTGTTACATGACATCACACGTTTACACTCGCACCATTCAACATGGCCGTAAAGGATCGCTTCCTCTTCTTCTCCAGTCTCAGGCGTTGGTTCAATTCCCGCCTTAACTTGTCAAGCAGGAAACAATACGTACTTTGTCATGAGGCCATTCTTTATGCTTTATGTTTTATACTTTATACCAGGGGTCTCAAACTCAATTTACTTGGGGGCCACTGGAGCTAGGGTCTGGGTGAGACTGGGCCGCATCAGGTTTTCCAAAAAAAAAAAAACGCATTTATTAAAAACAAAAAAAATAAAAAAAACTTTGCTTTGGTTCCAATTTTCTACAATAAAAGCTCTGATAAAACATTCCACTGTTCTCAAATATCTTACTTTTTATTTTTCTACACAAAATAAGATGAAAAATAAATAAACAAATCAAGAATAAAGAAAATCAATCAATCAGTAATAAATAAATATAATAATAATAATAAAACGGCAAATAATACAAATTTAAGAAACCACATATAGTTGGTGGGTAGACAAATTATTTTTTTCAGATTAAAATTAACAAAGTATTATTAAAGCCCTGTAGACATGACAAAACACAACATAACAACAATTTATACTTTTTTTATTTACAACATATTGCGCAACTGCAGGGTTTTGAGACACATGCTAACTCGCAAACTGGGTACATGATACCATACAGCATCCATATCAAACTTGCGCGGGCCGCACTAACATTAAACTTTCATATCAAGGCAGGGGCCTCAAACTAGTGTCCTGCGGGCCACATTTGGCCCACGGGCCGCGTGTTTGAGACCCCTGCTTTATACTTTATACTTTATGCTTTATCACGCAAAATGAAGATATCAATAATAAATACAGAGTAAACTCATTCATGAAAAAATATTTTAAAAATACAAAAATAAAATGAAATAAATAACAAATAATAACATGATAAATAATACACCACAAATAAAGTAAAATAGGAAATAAATAAATAAATAAATAAATGGGCCACAGTGGACGGGTGGTTAGCCTAGTGGCCACACAGTCAGGAGGTCGGGAAGACCTGGGATCGAATCCCCAAACTCCGGTTTCCTCCATAGGTTGTTTATATATATGTGCCCCGCCATTGGCTGGCCACCAGCCCAGGGTTACCCCACCTACGGAGGACGTGAGGAGTCGTACCAAAACACGGCGAGCTAATCAACAGTAAGAATGACAGTAATCATCCATCAATAGACGGCGGGCGATACCTGAAAGCGACACGGTGTACTCTACTGGTGTCTAATATTAGATAAAGACAATAAAGCTAAGATGGGGCTAAGATGGCAGACAGGTAAACAGCACCTGTTCTTAAAGCAGGAGAGCGTTTCTCTCAGCTTTGACTTCCTGAACGCATCAAAGTGACGAAGATAGAAAGATTCAATACGCTCGTATTAAAAAGGACTTTGGATATTTAAGAATCCCGTTTGCTTTGTCATTCAAGAGCATATGGCGCCGCTACCTGTCTCTTATCTCCTCAAAGGGAGCCACGAGGAGGAGGAGGAGGAGGAGGAGGAGGAGGGAAGCCGAAGCTCCAACATTCAGACATTGAAGAATCATTCAATTATCGGCGGCGTGATGTAAAATAATTACCTGACTGGCTTCCTGTAACGAGCGCCGCTAATTAGCCATAGACGTTTGTTTTAGTGGATAAAAGAGACAGGAAGTCCCAAACTCCCAAGGAGTGACGGCAACGGCGTGATGTGCTGGTGCACGCCACGTGCACGCGCACGGCGGGGGGGGAGCGGGCCTCGCCGGCCACGGCTAGCCTGCTAATTAGCCGGTGTCGCAATTAAAAGCTTCCTCTTTTGTAAATTCAAGTTCAGTTCCTGTCACAACATCTCCTCCCTCTTTTGGGGCGAGCTCCGCCCCCCGCCCCCCTCGCCTGTCACGTGACCTCCACGTTTGTTGGTAACTTACGCTCAGCTTCACGCTCGGCAATGATGACACGCACGCCGCTGACATTGTCTCCTGAACGGCTGCCATGTTTTTGTCCAACACGTCATTGTCGTCTTGTTGGCTGAAGAGTTTAGTCCGCACACACACACACTATGTGACATATGAGTAGCTACTGTGACATTACCCAGCATGACATGCGGGTTTCAGATGCTTTTGTAGTTTTGCATGTCGCCACTACCAGGAGAACCAGAGTACACAGGGGGAAGAGCCACCTGCTGTGGCCCAGCAAGGTGCACTGTATTCGGGCACACGCTCCGAGCAGCCACCGTGACGCCGTTTGGGTCTCTGGCAAACTTTTTGTTCGTTTCAAGCGTTTCAGGTGACTGATAAAGTTTTTTTGGTCCAACCAGAACGTGAAATGTTTTCCTCAGAAGGTTGAGTTATCTGACATATTTTTCTCAGCCTCATATTAACTTGTCAATGATTTGGGGGGTTGGTGTTCATCAAGCCCTGGTCCACCATGACCTCAAGTGAACATGGCCGACTGCGGAGGGAACTCTGCTTCTTCAGGAAATGGAATATAGAACTAAATTTAAAAAAAACAACAAGCCGTGGGCTTGAACGCGGCGGCGGCGCACATGCAAAGTGTGACGCCAACAAAGCAAAGTCAAGCCAAGGATGTTTTTCATTCTCCGACATTCGAGTCCAATTTCCTAAACGTAATTATTTCCATCTGGGACTTCCTGAAGAAGAAGGCAAAGAAAGTTAGCAAGTGGCGGCAAATGTAAACAAAAGGTGTGGCGGCTGCTCAGGAAATACTGCAAACACCATGTACAGTACACGTACAGTACGCGTGTAGATGCAGTACACCCTACACTCATACATGTAGTTATACTGCATGAGTAATGAGATGGTTGGTTCTACTCCTCATTCATAAATAATAGATGCAATAATATACACAATAATACACTATACTGGATCTTTACATTATTATGTATGTATATTATTGTATAATATCTAATATAGAGACATTCAGCACTAAATATGAACATAGTTCACAATGAATTACTATAAGAAACATTTATTTTTTAAAAATGTAAATCATGTGAAATATGATATAAAATACAAAGTACAGCAAAAATAAATACATTTAAATTGAAATATAATACAAATTATTACAAAATAAAATTAATATTTTATTATAATTATAAAATTAAGATGAATTTCAGGTTTTCACATTGCCACAATGATGGCGTCATATTTCATACAATTTTTTTTCCATACAACTTTTTCTGTTCAACACGGGTGACACGTTCAAGGGGTTAAATATAAATCTGAAATCGTAGCGCTCGTCCTCATATGATGGATTATTTAAAATAGGAAACAGGTTATTATAACATTTATTATATTATTTATTATTATTATTATTATAACACGGCTTTACTGGATATTCTATCACGCACACACAGACACACACACACACACACAGACACACACACACACACAGAGAGAGAGAGAGTGGGAATAAGAGCAGCGATGCTTATCATGAAGGCAAGCTTTGAGCTGCCGGCCGTCTTGGGAAGAGGATTTGACCGGCGAGGAACAATGAACTGTGGGAATCCGTTTGTCCTGCATTGATCCTCCTCTCAACACACACGCACACACACACACACACACACACACTTCTCTCTTGTCTGTGGTCAGCGTGAGAGGATGAGCTGAAAGTGGAACTACCTGTTGACAGCCGGTCTCAGGCTGTCCTCAATGGACCACTGTGCCGTGTGGGGGGAGGGGGGGGATCAATGGGGGGTTTCATCACTCTACTTCGCCGCTATCCGTATTCTTCTTCTCCACACTCCTTGGAGCCCAGTGTTTCCCGTTTACCAGGCAGGCAATTTGACGGCGCTAATCCGCGGCGCCTGCCGTGTAAACGTTCTACGTGTCGGGCTCTTCCACGCCGCCGCTTGGGAGTTGGGTGGGAATCCTCATTTTGGACGCTGTCAGGAAGTTAAGGTGGGCGTACTTCGGGGGCCCACGTATTACGTTTGGTGGAGGAGCGTAGATTCCGACCAATCCAACATCGGCATTCATGTTGGCATCTGTCAACACTTTCCCAAAAAATATCATTTCATCTTTTCCGGTTGGAAAAGTAAAGAGGGCTATTAATATGGCGCCCACTATTGGGGTAAAAATCACATTACATTTTCTAGCACCCACGTGGGGCGGTGGTGGAGTGGGTGCATCTCAACTCGGCGGTCGCTTGTTCGATCATTGAACTTACTTGGACTCGTTTTTACTTTTTCCAAAATTGAATTTCCATCTTCTTGGACCCGTTCTAGTGGGGGCAGCCGCCACCAGAGCGGACCCCGCTGAACCCCCAAGTTCTGCCCATACAAGTAATTAACAGAGGGGGTGTCAAAGGAAGCCCTGAGGTACTCCAACCTTTTTACTCTAACAATTTTATATTTCTACGTGATGTCGGCTTTTTCAGAATTCTTGCGCAATTTCTAGTCAAATTTCATTTAATTTAAATTAACGATTTTTTTACGATCTTTGACATGAGAACCAATCAGAAGAACTGCAAATAAGACAGGAAGTAACCCAAAGTCGGCGGTAGAACAGTAGTACCAAAGTAACACAACAATCAAACGGATCATAGCGCAAATGCTAAGTGTTAGCGCCGTAACGGGGGGGGTCCGCCCCCAAAATAAGCGTCATCGGGGACACGCCACGCAAGAAGGCCCTCACGGTGCAAATATGACGTGAGCGTGTACGCGGTGAATGAAGATGGATTAGCCGGGTGCCAGCAGCCCGTGCATTAGCACCTAATGAGCTATTGCATCGTGATTAGTCGATGCCTTTAACGTTGATGCATGACATGCACAAAAAAAAAAAAAAAAAAATCCGACTAATAGGTTTTCGATCGCACTGGTCTTAAATGTTCCAAAGTTTAATGACAAAGCCAAAGAGAGGCCAGGAGAGAAGCTTTATATTCCGAAACTGTTTATTTGCGTATGAATTTATAATGAGCATTTCTAATAGCGAGCCCCACTATTGCCTTTGCTTCAATAATTGATATGCTTACAATTAGACTGAAGCACATATAAATCCCTCATGCATTTATGATGCCTGCTAATATTGATAAGACTGAATTGAACTGTGAGCTGCACACACACACACACACACACACACTCGGGAGGAGGCCCCAGACAGTGCACGCCTGTGTGTGTGTGTGTGTGCTCGCCCGCACCTGAAGGTGAGAAAGTGCAGAAGGAAGTGTGTATTTTTTTTTTTTTGTTCTTTTTTTAATGAGCTGCTGTTTGCGCCGCTGTCAGGAAGTGATGAGCTCGTGCACGGCGACGCTCCACGGCCGGGACAGAGTACCTTCCGGTCCACACCACTCACGTGCACGAGGGGCGGCGGGTGGACGCTGTCAGTTGTTGATTTCACGCGCGCGGGGTGAGTCGCTAAAGCTAAACACGTGGCGTGGGTTTTAGAGGACATTCGCATATTGAATTGTTGTCTGAGAGCGTATGTGTGTGTGTGTGTGCGTGTGTGATATGAGCGTGGGGTGGGGGTAGTGGGGGGTGGGTGTCACATAAGAAATGTCCTTTTTAATCAGGGGGAAAAATATAAAATGACTCGGGAGCAAGGCGCGCATATGAATGCAGCTCATTTGCATATGCTCGTCAGCCAGGATACGTCTGTAAAACACACACACACACACATACACACACAAAGTGGATTTGTCAGTTCATTTCACATTATTCCATTGTCTATGTGCCTTTGTTGTATGTTAAAGATAAAGGCGGGAATCAAATTGGAGAAAAGGGCACGGCTGCTATCTCCTCAAATGAGCAACAGCTCATCAGCCGAGTTTAAATCACAGATTTTGATTCCAAAAGGCGGCCGTGTGCGTCATTCAAATCACTTCTTGTACAATGTCGGCACGCCTGCTGATGGAGGGGAGGCTGCGGCGCCGCATGTTGCACACCCGCTCATCCCCCAAAATTTCCATGCGGGCGCCTGGCTCGCCAATTATCATCATCATCGGAATAAGAGGAGTAATGATGACAATATCCTATAAGTCTTACTGTGGACATTTTACTTTTTTTTTTACCTTAATTTTCCTATTTTTCTTTTTTTTTCCAGAGGTCTTTATATTATTATATATTATTTACATTATTTATGGAGTGCCCCCCTCACCAAAAAAAATTCAAAATATTTCTAAAATAATATTTTTATTATGTTTTTCCCTGAAGTATTTGTATTATTAATTAAAGCAGTGTACAAAACAAATCTAAAATATATTACTTATTATTATTTTTTGCGGGGGGGGGGGTTATTTGTATTATTAAAGTACAATAATGTTCCTATTTTTAATGAGCCGTTTAGATATTTTTTTGCCATTTTTTTTTACGTCATTGATTAATGTTGCCTTTAGATAGATAGATAGATAGATAGACTCCCTTTATTGTCATTGCACAAAAACACAGTAGTGAAATTGCCAACGAAATGTCGTTGCCTGGCTCCCATATAATAACAGACACAAAAGAAGATAAGTAATAATAAATAATAATAATAATAATAATAATGTGGAGAATAAATAGATATAATAGACACCAAATATGAACAACATAATGTAAAGTGCAGCGTGAACAGTAAATTGCCCAAATAATTTAAATAATTAAATAAATAATAATAATGTAAGTAAGGTAGAGGGGCTTATTTGGCATTCAGCAGTCTGATGGCCAGGGGGAAGTAGCTGTCTCTGAACCTGGTCGTCCTACAGCGGATGCTGCAGAACCTTCTCCCCGATGCCAGGCGAGAGAACAGTCCATGCTGGGGGTGTGTGGGGTCAGAGCAGATCCGATGGGCTCTAGATACACACCGGCTGTTTGCTATGTCCTTAATGGGGGGGAGTTGGGTCCCGATGATCTTCTCCGCTGTCCTCACCACTCTCTGCAGTAACGTCCAGTCCGAGGCCTTGCAGCTCCCAGACCAGACGGAGATGCAGTTGGTCAGCAGGCTCTCGATGGTCCCTCTGTAGAAGGTGGTAAGGATAGGAGGGGAGAGGGAGGCTCTTTTCATCCGCCGCAGGAAGTGCAGTCGCTGCTGTGCCTTCCTCGCCAGAGCGGAGGTGTGGAGTGACCAGCCGAGGTTGTCTGTGATATGCACCCCCAAGTACTTGGTTGTGTTCACAACTTCTACGGCTGTGTCGTTGATGCTGAGTGGAGTGTGGCTGGGTCTGGATCTCCTGAAGTCGACGATGATCTCCTTTGTTTTGTCAACATTCAGGATCAGGTTGTTCGCCTTGCACCAATCCACAAGGTGTCGCACTTCCTCCCTGTAAGCCAGTTCGTTGTTGTCCTGAATGAGGCCCACAACTGTTGTGTCGTCCGCGTACTTCAGGATATGGTTGCTGCTGTACTTGGGGCGACAGTCATGGGTCATTAGGGTAAACAACAGGGGGCTCAGAACACATCCCTGGGGTGAGCCGGTGTTCAGGGAGATGACACTGGATGTGTTGTCGCCCACTCTGACATACTGGGTTCTATCTGTGAGGAAGTCAAGCAGCCAGTTGCACAGGGAGGTCTTGAGGCCCAGTGGCTCCAACTTGCGTACCAGGTCCTGGGGGATGATCGTGTTGAATGCTGAGCTGAAGTCCAGGAACAGCATCCGTACATGGGTGTTTTTCTTCTCCAGGTGCTCCAGGCTCAGGTGGAGAGCAGTGGAGATGGCGTCTTCAGTGGAGCGGTTTGGCTGGTACGCGAATTGGAAAGGGTCGAGTGATGGGGGGAGTATGGAGGTGATATGGTCTTTAACCACCCTCTCGAAACATTTCATAATGGTTCTTTAAGAACTAATAATAGCCCACCCTTCAAGCTGCCACATGGAACTGTCTCGAGTACCTTTTTTTTTTTTTTTTTTTTAATAAAATATAGTTTTTTCTGCCGATAATGATGAACTGTGGTGCAGACTTATGTTCAAGTTAGGTCTTTGGATTGTAAATAATTTGCAATGACTCCCGCTAAATGTTAGTTAGCGGAGAAACGGCATTGGCGCCAAACAAGAAACAAACAGAACAGGAAGTGTTATGGAGTGCCCCCCCCACCAAAAAAAATTCAAAATATTTCTAAAATAATATTTTTCTTGTGTTTGTATTTGTATTATTAATTAAAGCAGTGTACAAAGCAAATCTAAAATATATTATTTATTATTATTTTTTGGGGGGAGTTATTTGTATTATTAAAGTACAATAATGTTCCTATTTTTAATGAGCCGTTTAGATATCGGCCGTCATTGATTGTTGATTGTTGCCTTTAAGAATCGACGGCTGTCTGGATGATGAAAAATAATAGCCCACCCTTCGAGTACCTTTTTTTTTTTTTTTTTTTAAATAAAATATCGTTTTTTCTGCCGATAATGATGAACTACGGTGCGGACTTATGTTCAAGTTAGCTCTTTGGATTGTAAATAATTAGCAATGACTCCCGCTAAATGTTAGTTAGCGGAGAAACTGCATTGGCGCCAAAAAGGAAACAAACAGAACAGAACAGGAAGTGGCGTGAAGACCAAGGAAAACCAGGACGGTGTGGTGGTTGTGTGTTTACATGCTAACGTGTGTCTCCTAATCGTGCTAGCAAATAGATTCCTATATTGATAGGAATCCAATTTATCAAGCTTGAGGTGCTGGATGCGGGGGCACCTACCGGAGGGCGGACATGTCACGTCAGTACACAAATGCACAATCGCAGCACCAGGAAGTGATGATTCAGGCCAACGTGAACAATAAAAGCCAACATAAGCCGGTGCAGCGGCGGGGGGGGGCTCTGGCGGAGAATTCCGAGGGTGGCCCGCAAGCAAGCGTCCCGAAGCATTCCTAAAAGCGAGTGGGATTCATGTTTGCAGATAAGAATGCGGCCGGGCCGTGGTGTCGAGGGGCAGGAAGAACAGTAGTCTCTTGTGTCCCCCCCCCACCCCCCCCAGCTCCCACTGAGGCCTGGCTGGTTGAAACGAAGGCCAGAATAAACCGCACTGTGGATTCCTCCGACAGCGTGTAGGCCCGCGCTCGTGTGTGCGCACGTTCAGCTGCCTCCACGCGCCCTCAAAGGCTGCTGATTTTTTTTTTTTCTGATGATTGCGCTCGTGCGGCGTCGCCGCCACTGTTACCAGGCAGCGTGCTAATCAGCTTAATGAGACATTATACAATATTTTGTCGAGCAAAGCAAAAGTGCGCTTATTGTTTGGGCGGCTTTGACCCCGGCAGCAGCCAGGGGAAGCGTACACCGACGTGTTTATACCTCTCCATCTGGAGAGCAGATGGATGCGCGTTTCAGCCTCTATTTTACATGTCATTCCGCACCACCAGGAACGGGAACGCCAAGGAGAAATAGACATAGGTAGCGATTGACATCAAACCTAAATCGTCTTCGTAGATGAGCGCGCCGGCGGCAGATAAGCCGGTTGTTGACTGGAGTCAACCCCTGGCTTTTAAGTGCCGTTGTTAACATCCTAATTGTAGTCCTACGCCGCCGTCCTCACAATGGCGTCGCTGCGTTTCATTAGGGCGTGTAATTGGCGCAATTCTGATAGGATGGGCACAAGTAGCCTAATTAAGCGCCGCTCGCGGTGTTTACACACTAATTATTAGCTCCAAAATGCTGATTTATTTCTGGAGGAAAAAATACTTCTGCCGCAGCATTTCTTCAGTCCGGCGGCCTTTTCCACGAACACAACACGAGGCCGTCATTGGTCGCTTCATCAGGTACACAAACGGACCATCTCCAATACGAGACAGTACTATAAACGCTGAGGACGCCTACCTGGGGAGGTGTTCAGGGCATATCCGACCATTGGCAGGCCTCAGGGAAGACCCGGGACGGACCCGGGACCCGAGACCCGAGACTATGCCTCTCAATTGGCCTGGGACAGTCCGGGCTTCCCTGCCAAAACAAGACCTCAAATATTGATGGATGGATGACTTGAACACCTCCTCCGTGCTGGGCAGAGTTATTTATCGTTCTGTGTGTGTCATGTGACCAAATAAACCACACACACACACAGAATAAAGATCATTAATTTCCTGGTTGGAATCGGTCTATAGTGTCCCAACTCAACCCAACCCAACCCAAAAAGATCAGCAGTCCATTCATCACACCGAGAGAAGGGCAAACGGACTGGTTTGTTCACCATGGTGTTTGTCTAAAACCGAATTCTATGAAAACTGGAGCCTACACCGAGGACTTCCTGTATTGGGTCCTTCGGACCTTGGTCATGGGGCACATCCGACCATTGGCAGGCTTCAGGGAAGACCCGGTACACCTTGGAGAGACTATGCCTCTCAATTGGCCTGGGACAGTCCGGGCTTCCCTGCCAAAACAAGACCTCAAATATTGATGCATGGATGGCTTGAAAACCTCCTCTGTGCTGGGCAGAGTTCTTTATCGTTCTGTGTGTGTCATGTGACCAAATAAACCACACACACACAGAATAAAGATCATTAATTTCCTGGCTGGAATCTGTCTGTAGTGTCCCAACTCAACTCAACCCAACCCAAAAAGATCAGCAGTCCATTCATCACACCGAGAGAAGGGCAAACGGACTGGTTTGCTCACCATGGTGTTTGTCTAAAACCGAATTCTATGAAAACTGGAGCCTACACAAACCGAGGACTTCCTGTATTGGGTCCTTAGGACCTTGGTCATGTCACATTTTTTAAAATACCGTGTCAATCATCAGAGTCTTTGATGCAGCTCTTTAATCGGGCCTAGTAGCTTCCTGAGTATTTGATCTGTAATTTACCACCTTCTCCTCCGTCTTCTTCTTCTTGTGTGACAGGATGGAGGACTCTAGCTTGTGCCTTGGTATGTCGTCAGCGGTGCCCGACACCGAAGCCCACTTGAGCAGCGCGGTGCTAAACGGCCGCTACCCGATCAGTCAGAAGCTTCACCAACTCACCGCCCAGCTGGGACACGCCTTTCCTGACCTTCACCGCCCGCAGCAGATCCCGGAGGAGAAGGCGGCCACACCTCTGGACGAGAAGAGCCACCACGCCGCCCTCGCCAGTCAACCAATCAGCAGCCAAATGGCGCTCTTAGCCAATCAGCTCAACCGCGACATCGACGCCGGAGCGTTGAGCGGCTTGAACGGACGCGTGGACCTGCAGCAGTTCCTCAACGGCCAAAACCTGGGCATCATGTCCCAGATGAATGATATCGAAGATGACGCCCGCAAGAACAGGAAGTACCCCTGCCCGCTGTGTGGCAAACGCTTCCGCTTCAACAGCATCCTGTCGCTGCACATGCGCACGCACACCGGCGAGAAGCCCTTCAAGTGTCCCTACTGCGACCACCGGGCGGCTCAAAAGGGCAACTTGAAGATTCACCTGCGCACCCACAAGCTAGGCAACCTGGGCAAAGGTCGCGGCCGGGTCCGCGAAGAGAACAGGCTGCTCCACGAGCTGGAAGAGCGAGCCATCCTGAGGGACAAGCAGATGAGAGGAAGCGGCGGCCTCCTCCAAGCCCCCCAGACGCCCCACCTGAGTCTCAACAGCGGCGGCGGAGGCGGCAATGCCCTCCAGCCACCGCTGGGCTCGGCCTGTGGCCTCCCGCCGCCGTCGGGCCTCATCACTCCGGAAACCGTCGCCCAGCCGTCGTCTTCCCCCAAGCCAACCGGCGCCCAGGATGAGCAGTCCCTGATCCCGGCCACAGGATTCCGCTGCACCTTCTGCAAGGGCAAGTTCAAGAAGCGAGAGGAGCTGGATCGACACATCCGCATCCTCCACAAGCCGTACAAATGCACGCTGTGCGAGTTTGCCGCCGCCCACGAAGAGGAGCTGATCAGTCACGTGGAGAAGGCCCACATCACCGCAGAAACCACGCAGGGTCAGGGAGGCGGCGGCGCCGGCGGCACGCAGATGGCCACGGAATTCCGCTGCGATGTGTGCGGCCAGGTCTTCAGCCAGGCCTGGTTCCTCAAGGGCCACATGCGCAAGCACAAGGACTCCTTTGAGCACTGCTGCCAAATATGCGGCCGCCGCTTCAAGGAACCCTGGTTCCTCAAGAACCACATGAAAGTTCATCTCAACAAGCTGGCCATCAAGAGCAAGCCGCCGCAGCCCAGCGAACAGGACATGGCGTCCGTCAACAGCATGAGCAGCCTGGCTCAGGAAGCCCACGCCAACCTGTACTCCCGCTACATCTCCTGTCTCCAAGGTGGCTTCCTTTCCCCGGACAAGCACAGCCTGAGCGAGCAGCATCAGATGTTGGCCAAAGCCGGGATTGCCATGAAGGAAAAGGAAATGCTCGGGAAGCTGCTGGGACCCATGGCGGCGGGGATCGGTCACGGGTTAGGCGACAACGAGAAGCGCTCCCTCTTGGGTTGCCTCAACCTCGTCCCGCCCCTCAAGTCCAGCTGCATGGAGCGCCTGCAGGCCGCAGCCAAGGTGGCGGAGATGGATTCCCTCAACAGCTACCAAGCCTGGCAGATCATGGCTCGTGGAATGGCGATGGACCGGGCATTCATGCCCAAGGAGCCGCAGCAGCACGCAACTCCGGGGCAGGAAGAGGACATGGCCGGCGCCGTGGCTTCGTTCTCCAAGGAGAAACATGACTTTGCCCTCATGGCTTCCGCTGACGGATCCAAGAAGCAGCTCTCCGAAGCCTTGCAGGGCTCCAAGGCCGCCGGCGCCGCCATCATGTCCATGAAGGACGACGCCAGAGGCTTTGACTTGATGTCTCACCACATCGCCGCAGAGACCCCCACCTTGGGAAACCCCAACATGGACTACGGTCTCTCCAACCTGAAGGAGAAGCCGTCGGAGTGCCCCGACTGCGGCCGGGTTTTCCGAACCTACCACCAGATGGTCGTCCACTCTCGCGTCCACGGCAAGGACCGGAGAAGCATGGAGGAGGCGCTCCAGCAGCAAGGCGTGGACGAACGCCGCGGCTCGGCCAGCGACCCCGAGTCCCAGTCCATCAGCCGCTCCACCACCCCCGGCTCCTCCAACGTGACGGAGGAGAGCGGGGCCGGAGGCGGACACTCGCAGACGGGAAGCGTCCAGGATGACAGCCCGCATCCTTCGTCTCCTTCCTCAGGTAAGCAGGAATCTTTTGTACGTCTTGGAACGCTCAATGCCAGAACGTCCCGGGTGCTTGGCCGGGACTTGAACCGGGGTTCTCCCTGGAGGGGGTGGAGGTCTGATCAGCAAAGCCAGGGAAATAGTTAATCCTTCATTTATTGTCTTCCGTAGATTCAGACGTATTTCCAATTTCATCGCGGAATGAAAAACAAGCTTCTCATCACTCAAACACTTAGCGTCATCCGCCACGCACGCACGGCGTCCGACGAAGCCGTCAGCGGCCCGCTTGAAGTTGTTCGAGTGTACGTTTACGGGGATTAAGCCAGACCCGTTGCCAATGATTACACAAGTTTTTAAAGGTAACTTTGGCGAGCTCCTCAGGGCGCCGAGAAAGCGCATGCGGTAATTAGGTCACGACTGCGCGATAATCAGTCAGTTTAAGCTAAACAAGACACTAATTAAAGATATACATATAAAGCAGGTCAAAAAAAAAGAGAAGACGGTGAACTTAATTTGCCAAAGCCGCAACGTGCTTTTAAGTCTTTGGAGAGAAATATAAATAAATATAAATGAGAGCGTCTTAGCTTAAGGCTGTAAGCAACTTAATTCCACCAGTGGAGATGAAATTGTTTATTTATTCACAGAGGCATGAAGTCCTTATCACACGCGTGTAGTGTGATGGGTTTGTACACGGGACGGGCGATGTTTATTTTAATCTAAGAAATAATAACAGACAACCCCCCACCCCAATTAGGAATTAATGAAAATGAGAGCGAGATAAAAAGCTATTTTCTTTATAGAGACTATTAAACATAACACTTTCTCAACAGGCTGGGGGTGTCGTGGATGCAATTATCTTCTGCATTTTAATGCTTCCACTCACTCTCGCTCTCGTGCGCGCTCCCGTTTCTTTGACTCTTTGGGCTTTCTCCACTTCACAAGCGTCCGTCACGCGGCGACGGCGAAATAAAATAGCGCTTAAATCGGCTCCCGCGGCAGCATGTCGGATTAAAAGCAAGAACACTGTGATCGCTATACGTCCTTTTTTTACAATGACGGCTTATTAACAAACACGCTAGTTCATCTTTCACTAACTTCACGCAGCTTCATCGTTTTCCGGCCCGGAGTGAGTCCGGCATCGAGATTTTAGCTCGACGGCTAGCGCTTGCGACTCCGGGCCTTTTTTTAAAATGTAAAATTCTGTGAAACAAAACAACAAATAAAGTTGTACGTTTTGTAAAATGATATTGTGGAAAATGGCAATAAAGTAGAGGTCTACACTTTTCCTTGGCCCCCACAGCCGTGGCACGACAGCCACAGCCGTCCACAGCCATGGTGACAAGCGCAAAAATTAAATTACCTCTTTTCAGCTCAAGATAGGATAAATTGTGTGAAAAAAGATGATATGAGTAAGGATTATGGACAATATAGGAGACCTTTCAAGAAACAAATGAGACTATCAATATATTTTTATATTAGATTTCCATAGTTCCAGGGCGGCATGGCGGTCTAGTGGTTAATGCGCAGACCTCACAGCTAGGAGACCAGGGTTCAATTCCACCCTCGGCCATCTCTGTGTGGAGTTTGCATGTTCTCCCCTTGCATGCGTGGGTTTTCTCCGGGTACTCCGGTTTCCTCCCACATTCCAAAAACATGCTAGGTTAATTAGCCACTCCAAATTGTCCATAGGTATGAATGTGAGTGTGAATGGTTGTTTGTCTATATGTGCCCTGTGATTGGCTGGCCACCAGGCCAGGGTGTACGCCGCCTCTCGCCCGAAGACAACTGGGCTAGGTTCCAGCACCCCCGCGACCCTCGTGAGGAAAAAGCGGTAGAAAATGAATGAATGAATGAATGAATTTCCATAGTTCCATAGTAATGTTCTTGAGATTTCTTCAGCCCGCCCTGCCCCGTTAGCTGAGGAGTCCGGCCAGCCGCTCTGTGTAGACCTCTACAATAAAGTCATAACTATTCCATGAATAAAGTCACTATCTTGTATTGTATTATATTTATGGTACAAGACATATTATATCGTTTTATTAGCATACAGCTTGAAATATGAAAAAAATATATATTTGATTGACACAAAGTAAAGTAGTCGTTTTTGGGTTCTTGGTAGAAAAGTTAGAATATTATGGGAATAAATACATAATGTTCTAAGAAGTCCACCCTCGGCCATCTCTGTGTGGAGTTTGCATGTTCTCCCCGTGCATGCGTGGGTTGCATCAGGTTTTCAAAAAAAAAAAAAAAACGTCTTTATTAAAAACAGAAAAATATACAAACTTTTTCAGTGCTTTGGTTCCGATTTTCTACAATAAAAGCTCTGATAAAACATTCCACTGTTCTCAAATATCTTCATTTTTATTTTTCTGCACAAAATAAGATGAAAAATAAAAAAACAAAAAAAGAATAAAGAAAATCAATCAATCAGTAATAAATAAATATAATAATAATAATAAAACACCAAATAATAAAAACTTAAGAAACCACATATAGTTGGTGGGTAGACAAATGATTTTTTTCAGATTAAAATGAACAAAGCATTATTAGAGCCCTGTAGACATGACAAAACACGACTATAGTCACATTTATACTCTTTTTATTTACAACATATTGCGCAACTGCAGGGTCTTGAGACACATGCTAACTCGCAAACTAGAGAGCTAGCGACCTAAACGGTAGCCTTCAAGTTATTTCCTTTAAACTTAAATAGCCAAAAACTTACCACTTCCACATGGATAGGGAGGATAACTATTAACAGTTATTTAACCTTTAACATGAACATTAATCAAACGTAATAATTTTTTCTGGGTACATGATACCATACAGCATCCATATCAAACTTGCGCGGGCCGCGTGTTTGAGACCCCTGGTCCATAGGTATGAATGTGAGTGTGAATGGTTGTTTGTCTATATGCGCCCTGTGATTGGCTGGCCACCAGTCCAGGGTGTACCTCGCCTCTTGCCCGGAGACAGCTGGGATAGGCTCCAGCATCCCCCGCGTTTCCTCGTGAGAAAAAAGCGGTAGAAAATGAATGAATGAAAATGAATGAATGTTCTAAGAAGAAGTTATTTTAGTAGCGTACATGTACACATACCTTTTTGAAATATAATATTTCCCTTTTGAGACATTGAAATAAACCCCCCCTTTTACGACGTGGAGGTGCGTGCGGGTCCTTTTTGGATGAGCGTTTGTCACGTGCTAAAGGAGCGTTGGGGCGGGGACGGGTGAGAAAACATCTTCTAAACGTTACTTCCTGTTTTACAGTCCAAAAGACGCCAACAACTTGTGAACTGGAACAGAGGGACTCTCAAATTAGACGCTCTCGTATGTGAGAACAAAACGTGCAGAAAGGTGTTGCTCCGTCTGTGTGTGTGTGTGTGTGTGTGTGTGTGTGTGTGCGTGTGTGTGTGCGTGCACCGCAATATGTGCGCCTATCACTTTAGCAGCAAACAGGATGTGAGCTATGCATTGTTTTGTTTTAATAGCGTTGATTTTTTAGTAAAAAGAAACAGCAAGTCTGTTAGCGTGTGCACGTGCGTGTGCACGTGCGTGTACACGCTCGTCAAAGCTTGTGCAACCACCCACCGCCAACTCACCACAATTTGAGACTCGGAGCTGAATTACAGTAATCAACGATAACATCTCAACTGTGAACGAAGGTCAAAAACTGCTTTCATCTTGCGGCGTGGGGGGGGGGGGGGCGGAGCCTGTTTAAGACAGCGAATCAAAAAGACGAGCTGACGCGTTAAACGAAGGCGAGCTAGCTAACCTCGCCAAGGTGCATCTTCTTCAATAAAAGTGCTGAAGGAAAAGACAAACGCTTAATCCGGGTTGTTTTCACACTACTTACGTCGTAAAACACTCCCCTGGCGCCGCCCCCCTTCCGAACCCCACCCTCGTGTGTCCCATTTGGTAAGAAGAAGCGCAGCGGCGGCGAAAAACATGGCGGGGGATTAGCCGCACATCCCGCGGTCTTTAGCGCGGCTCAAACAAACAAGACGAGCGCTCTCTCGCGCCGTGCAAATTGAAATGTGACTCGGTGCCCGAGGTTGTGAAGACTGAATATTCATCTTAGTGCCATGTGGCGTTACACACACACACACACACACACACACACACATGCACACACGCACACACACACACGTAACACGGCGTAATTAATACGTCATTAAAAGGCGAGTAAAGTAGATTGAGTGTCGGTAATGACTATGCATGACGATAAACACTCCTAGTGCTAGCTAGCTAGCGGGGCTATGACAGACAAGCATGCATGCTGGCAAATCATAGAAACTTCAACATATCATTAATAATCAGATTAAAAAAAAAACTCAATTAAGAAAATGTCTTATGAGGGAATTATGATATCATACCGAAACTTTCCCCCAACTGTGACGTTCATAAGGTCCCCTTAGCACGCTCGTAAACAAACATTGACTTTTTGTGTCTTCGCCCAAACACTCGGCGAGGACTGGACGTAAAAACACGAAAAACCTCATCAGCCACCTCAAAACGCCAGCGCCGCGGTCAAAGCTTTGCCAGAGACCTCCATAGCGTCACACCGGCTGCTCGGAGCGTGTACCCGAATACAGTTCACCTTGCTGGGCCACTGCAGGTGGCTCCTCCCCCCCTCTGTACTCTGGTTCTCCTGGTAGTCGTGCTGTGCTAATAGTCATTGAACTAATCAGCAGGTACGTACAATTGGTCACCTTTCGGTCGTTTATTTAAACGTTAATTAACATAATTATGGCATCCTTGTTCTGGAGGTGCATTCACGGACTCTCGGAATATCACAACAGCTTTATGATATGATCTGAATAAACAGCAAGACAAAGAAGAACAGCATGTGGATGCTTGGAAAATCAAATACGGGATGTCCTTGAACGCAACCCCTCATTGTTCATAGTAACATAAAAATGTAGTTTTCCATACGTGTCTTTTAGCAAAAAACTACATCTAAATATTTACAGTACACACAAGTACATATCATCATGCAATACAGTAAAAGCAGCATATTTCAGACATACAGTAGTTGTAATGTGACTAATTGTTATTAATTAATTTGAATTCAACTCACCTGATTAATTATTGGACAATTATTAATTTCAAAGAAAAAGGAACTTGAACGAAAAGATTTATGGCCATAGGAAGAGGTGGGTACCCCCGGGGGGGGGGGGGGGGGGGTGGTCACGGTTGTTGCAGATGTGATGATACGTTAAAAGTCAAAGGTTTGGAGACACTTTGTCATCCAATAACATGGCCACGTGTCTCCAAACTTTTGATTGGCGGTGTAAATACCTTAATACTTATTAAGTTCTTAATAGTATTTCATGAATTATAAAAATGTAGTTTTCCATACGTGTCTTTTAGCAAAAAACTACATCTTTTGAATTACATCTTGTGTGTATTTACAGTACACACAAGTACACATCATCATGCAATACAGTAAAAGCAGCATATTTCAGACATACAGTAGTTGTAGTTGTAATGTGACTAATCGTTATTAATTAATTTGAATTCAACTCACCTGATTAATTATTGGACAATTATTAATTTCAAAGAAAAACTTGAACGAAAGACTAATACTTATTAAGTTCTTAATAGTATTTCATGAATTATTTTGTTAGTATTTATGATTAATGTTTTATGTAAAGCAGGTGAGGATGCGGCGTGTGTCTGCCGCTTGATAATAAAGTTTTATTTAAATATGCAAATTGTCAGCGAGCCACGCTGATTGACGCCTTTTTCCGTGGTATTTTTGTTCCTCCTCTCTCTCCTCTCCCGAGCAACAGTTCATCTGATTTCCGCGTGGTCGTCTCTCATGTGCTCTTTGTAAATGTTGCCCATGCTGGGAATTGGGCCCGGGCCCTTTTAGATCCTGTAAAATTCCCATTGTATTCCGAAAGTGTGTTTGATGGAGGGCGAGCACCGTCGCGGTCCCGTGTGACTTGCTGCCGGCCGGCCGGCTTATGAAACATTTATCAGGACGTTTTATGTCCTAATGATCACGTTAGGCTTCCCTGCTTGCTTATGAAGCCGGGATGGTGATCGGGGAAATGGAGGAGGCGGAAAAGATCGGAGAGCGGAGTCGCTTGATGCCAAAACATGGCTTCTTGCTTTTCCTCCTGTAAGACACACACACACAAACACACACACAAACACACACACAAACACACACACAGGCAGGCGTCGTTTTCCCTCCTCCTGTCTGGCATTCCTGTTTTATGTTTTTATAATGAAAAGACAATATTTATCTTGGGGTAACAGAAGGCTGGCGTCCTGCGCCAGGTAGCCTCTTTGCATATTAATGCGACGCGTACGTCAAGGCGCTATCACGTCGGCTTGACATCGCGGGAGCCGAGCGCGCCTAGCGAAGGCGACTCGGGGAAAGACTCGGCCGGGGAAAGTTGGAAGCCTTTAAGAACGAAACACGCAAACGGGACCCATAAATTAGCATCGTGGTAGCGACGGTGGCGGCGGCGAGCGAGCGAGTGTGTTTACGCCGCATGGATACTCACAGATCTGGAATAATGTGCACTTCAAACTCACTTTCTCATTTCTCATCTTCGCTCCCCAACACGGAATCTTCTCTCTCTAAATGAAGAGCAACTAGTTTGTTCAAGGACGTCTCATTTCTTGTCTGCAAACTTTGGATGGCATTCTCATGCTTGGACATGAGGTGGACTCACAGATGATAAGAGATGAGTTGCACTGTGATTAGCGGGGAAAAACAATGAGATGGATGAGATAAAAAAAAAACCTTGAGAAAACGATATGACATTATATAGTAGACTAGCAAATATCATATGGTGTGAGATATTATCTCTCAGGACAAGTTGGTGAGACAAAACAGATGAGACTAGACAAGTTAACAAGATGAGATGAGAAAAAGGTGAGATGACCTGAGACAAACGATGAGACAAGATAGAGTCACATGAGAGATGTTGCAACGTGATGACATAAAAAACACAAGATAAGTTGACATGAGATAACAAAGAAGATGAGACTGGACAAGGTAACAGGAGATGAGATGACATGAGACGGGAAACGGTTAGATGACCTGAGACAAATGATGAGACAAGATAGAGTAACATGAGATAAGTGACAATGTGATGACATTAAAAACATGAGAAAAGTTGGCATGAGATGAGAAAAAAGATGAGACCGGACTAGTTAACATGAGATGAGATTAGGTGAGCTGGGAAAAAGTTGAGATGACCTGAGACAAATTGGTGAGACAAATGACCAGACCAGATGTGACCAGACAAGTTAACAAGATGGGATGAGAAAAAGGTGAGATGACCTGAGACAAAGGATGAGACAAGATAGAGTAACATGAGATAAGTGACAATGTGATGACATTAAAAACATGAGAAAAGTTGGCATGAGATGAGAAAAAAGATGAGACCGGACTAGTTTACATGAGATGAGATGAGGTGAGCTGGGAAAAAGTTGAGATGACCTGAGACAAACGATGAGACAAGATAGAGTCACATGAGAGATGTTGCAGTGTCATGACACAAAAAACACAAGATAAGTTGACATGAGATGACAAAGAAGATGAGACTGGACAAGGTAACAGGAGATGAGATGAGATGAGATGGGAGAAGGTTAGATGACCTGAGACAAATGATGAGACAAGATAGAGTAACATGAGATAAGTGACAGTGTGATGACATTAAAAACATGAGAAAAGTTGGCATGAGATGAGAAAAAAGATGAGACCGGACTAGTTAACATGAGATGAGATGAGGTGAGCTGGGAAAAAGTTGAGATGACCTGAGACAAATTGGTGAGACAAATGACCTGACCAGATGTGACTAGACAAGTTTACAAGATGAGATGAGAAAAGGTGAGATGACCTGAGACAAAGAATGAGACAAGATAGAGTAACATGAGATAAGTTTCAATGTGCTGACATTAAAAACACGAGATAAGAAAAAAGATGAGACCGGACAAGTTAACATGTGATGAGATGAGATGAGGTGAGCTGAGACCAAGGACGAGACATGATACAGTAACATGAGAAGTTGCATAACATGAGAAAAAACCATGAGTATTTTTTTCTAGCATGAAGATCCGTTATCAAAAGTATGGATGGCAGCCGCGTGCTGGCATGAGAGGATGAGAATGAACATGAGGCGAGGAAGGAAGGTGGGGGAGGGGGGGCTGTTTGAACAAGTGAACTTGGGTGTGATGATGATGATGATGATGATGGCGGCGGTGCACGTGAACGAGCGCGAGCGTGACCTTTTGCCTCATTAAAAATGGAGGAGCGCCACTGAGGAATCATTCTTTCTTCCTCCTCCGCTCACGCTGTCTCATTCTCAGCAGCGCCCCCCCAAGCCCCCCCTCACCCAACCCCGCTGACAGGTCACATAAAAGTCTTTTGTGTCAACACGAGGGCGCTGACATGAGAAATGTGACATGAGAAATGCGCTATCTCCCGATCACAAAGTGGGCGAGCGAGGGTGGCACCAGTGAGGGAGGAATTAAGTCCAGGGATTAAGATCTCTCTGAGCTTTCTTCACCAAATAACCCCCCCCCCCTTTCCCCGCCCGGCCCCCCTCCCTTCACATTCCAATTGTTCTTAAAATATTTGGCAATGTCAATTAGTAAGTGAGCAGAGCTCGCTGATGAACACAATTTTCCAGGCCACTGAGCGCACTATTGTTGTGGAGCGAACGGCACATTTCGGAGGTCATTATCATTCCCTGTTAGCCTGCCCAGCTGCTCTCCTCCGCTACAGCCAAGACCCCCCCCCCCCCCCCCCAACTACACCCGACCCCCTCGCCCCCCCCCCCCCCCCCCACTACCACCACCAGCAGCTCGACAGCAGGCAGCAACAGGGGAGCTGGGAGAGAAAGAGAGAGATGGAAGGTTCCGAAGGAGGGGTCAGGGGTGTGGGGGGGGGGGGGGGTCAGAGGAAGGAAGCGGAGAAACAGATCAGCTGATATTCAAGTTTAAAAGTTGAGCTTTTTTGCACAGGAAGTTTACAGCAACTCTTTTTGTGTCGCCACTTCCTGTTGGCACAACAAAAAGCATTCACGCCAGCGGAGGCCTCAGCGTTCAATCATCCTCATGCAACAACGCCCCGGTTGTTCTCATGGAGATCATCTGTTCCCGGGTCAAACCGTGGCCATCAAGTGTGATGAGGACTTCTCATTCAGCAACGTGACAACGAACGTGTGCTCCAACCTCATGGCCAACGTATCCACTTGCATCCACTTCCTCAATCGCATGAGAACGTGTCAGCCATGAGTGTGTTTCCTCCCGGCATGACCAGAACATGAGAGTCCAGTTGGACATGACATCAGGTAGCTAGCCTAGGAAAGATAAGATGAAAAATGAGAAGGTGGACATGATATGAGCGTAGATGAATATGACATGATGGCGATGATATGAGAGGGGATACAGATGAAAAGATGAGATGAGACTCGATAGAGTACGATGAGAAAAAGTTCTCACAAGCTGAGGTGACATGAGAAAACTGAAACATGAGAAATGAAAACGACAACATGAGGCGTGAGATGATGTATCAGACACGAGATGAGACAAAAAGTAGACCTGAGATGAAAGATGAGTCTAGATGAAGAAGACGATGAGATGAGACGAAAAAGATGAGATGAGATGACTGAATGCGCTGGAGTGAGAAAAGGCTGACATGAGAAAAAAGCGTTGAAACGGAGAAAAACATGAGAAATGAGATGATTTTGCTGTGACTTAAAAATGAGAACATGAGATGATAAAGCGAGGTCAGAAATGATCCTGTAAAAAGCTACATGAGATAGCACCTAGCTAGCTGGGTGAGGATGAGACATGAGATGAGAGGCCTTTAGACAGGAGGTTGCCAGATAGGAGAAGGTCTCTCACGCTGAGTAGATGAGAAGACACCCTGGCATAGCTGCACCATGTCACGTGATCCAGTACCAGCGTCGCATGAGACACGGCGCCTCATCACAGGGTGTCTCATAGCTCAATGAGCGCCATGAGGCTGCGCTTTGACCCGAAAGCAAAGAGCCGTGAAGTTAGGCGACCTTTCCAGAAAGCAGGACTTCCTCACGTTCTCTTCCTCACGCCCTCATCCCTTCTCATGCCGCAACAAGTATTTGTCATCCTCGGAGGCCGGCCAATTAGGATCTTCGTCCTGCGCTTCCACTTCCCAATCAAGTTCAGCCGTAAACGGCAGACTTTTCATTTGCTCGCCGCTGCCCTTTTTGTCTGCCGTCCGACTGGTGGAAAGTTTGCCGGGTTGCGGCTGGTGGGGCGAGCGAGCGTGCGAGAGATGGAGAGAGAGCGGTGCAAAAGGCCGAGCGGCATCAAAGCGCTGCTCTCAGCCGCAGCTGCCAAGCCTCCTCGTCCCCAGTTAGCAGCCATCCAGCTGTCAGGCAGCGCGAGGAGGAAGGGGGCCGGGGGGGCCGGGGAGAGGGTGGGGGGGCTCTCTCAGCAGCCATATGGCGGCTGCTTCTGTGTGAGACGCGGGCAAATGGCAAACTCATATATCTCATCAACACTCCTAATATCCAGACCTGAGACCCTGGGTGTTTGCACCGCTGCGCTTCCGACAAGATGCGCTTTTTGCCGGCCTGGCGTCCCTGGCTCGCTCGTATCTCGCCCTCTTGCAGCTGTCAGTAAGTAGACTACGATGTAACACGGCCAAGCACGTTACGTTACCGTTAGCGTATGATTGGACGCCTTTTTGCCTGCAGTTCAACTGGTGACTACACAAAGGATTGCCATGTTTTTGTTCAGTGTGCTAAATAACGTAGGCTAACGTATGCTAGATGCTGGCGGCATCAAACCTAATTTCTCGGAAAGGTTGGTCCGTTTTTGTGGTCGTATTTTTACGACCACAAATTAGCATTACGGCGAGGTACACGAGCAGTCAAAAGTTTGGAGACGCTTTCTCATGCAATAACATGATAAAGTGTCTCTAAACTTTTGACTTTTAACGTATGCTAACGTATGCTAGCTGCTGGCGGCATCAAACCTGAGACCCACAGCACTAATTTTTCGGAAAGGTTGGTCCGTTTTTGTGGTCGTATTTTTACTTTTTTAATTAGCATTACGGCGAAGTTCACGACCAGTCAAAAGTTTAGAGACACTTATCATGTTATTGCATGAGAAAGCGTCTCCAAACTTTTGACTGCTCGTGTAGTCAAATGTTTAGAGTCACTTTTTCATGTTATTGCATGAGAAAGCGTCTCTAAACTTTTGACTGGTTGTGAACCTCACCGTAATGCTAATTAAAAAAGTAAAAATACGACCACAAAAACGGACCAACCTTTCTGAGAAATTAGTGCTGTGGGTCTCAGGTTTGATGCCGCCAACAGCTAGCATACGTTAGCATACGTTATTTAGCACACTGAATAAAAACATGGCAATCCTTTGTGTAGTCACCAGTTGAACTGCAGGCAAAAAGGCGTCCAATCATACGCTAACGGTAACGTAACGTGCTTGGCCGTGTTACGTCGTATTTGACCGCTCGTGTACTCACAGTGCGTTTATTCATTCATTCATTTTCTACCGCTTTTTCCTCACGAGGGTCGCGGGGGTGCTGGAGCCTATCCCAGCTGTCTTCGGGCGAGAGGCGGGGTACACCCTGGACTGGTGGCCAGCCAATCACAGGGCACATATAGACAAACAACCATTCACACTCACATTCATACCTATGGACAATTTGGAGTGGCCAATTAACCTAGCATGTTTTTGGAATGTGGGAGGAAACCGGAGTACCCGGAGAAAACCCACGCATGCACGGGGAGAACATGCAAACTCCACACAGAGATGGCCGAGGGTGGAATTGAACCCTGGTCTCCTAGCTGTGAGGTCTGCGCACTAACCACTAGACCGCCGTGCTGCCACAGTGCGTTTATATATTATTTATTATTATCGCCCAGTTGGCTATTTTTGTTGATGTCAACAAACACTTATGTCGACGTCCCATGATGGTGTGCAGTCAGGGCCAGCAGGGCCTTCTCAGCTGGCCTAAACACGAGAAATTAATATTAATATTAATTCATATTCTTCCCAACCGTCTATTTTCCTCATTGAGTCTGCTACAATGCTTCCTTATAGTAGTTTTTTTCCCTGAATTGTAATCTGCCCGGGGCCTTCAGAGCCAGGAGTGCTGAACCGATGTCACTTCAACGCTATGAGCCGTTTTGTCATCCAATCAGATTTGAGTTTGGCCTCACTGGGCCAGCTGGCAGGCCTACAGGAACATCAGCATTTAGTTGTTTCACAGCCCGATGTAGAGAAACGTATCACGCGACAGACAGTTAACTCTTAAGTCGTCGCATTGGCTTGCGGGCGGCGCCCCCTGCTGACGCAGTGGCCGGTCCGCCCCCGTCGGAGCCCAGCTTTGCACACACAACATTTAATCCGTTTCTATTTATTTGCGCCACAAAAGGAGCGAGCAGATTCCGAGTGAAACAAGATGACAGTTGTCATGTTTGTACACTCCGGCGCTCCCGTTAGCAGAGCAGCAGCTTTAGCGGGGCTAGCCCCAGAGAGACGGCGGGCTTTGTGCTCTATCTGTTAGCGCCGGGCTACACCTGCTCGTCTAATCCTGGCAGGCCGGCGCCTCGGTGGAGCAACCGGCGCCGTATGGCTCTGCGAGCCGCACTCAATCGCGGGTTTGTCGGTATTACGCCGACGTCGCCGTGCAAAGCTGGGAACAAGCACGCCGGGGCCCCTCCTTCTTGTTCCTGCCGGCAAACAGCTAGGAAGAGGAAGACGTTGGCGTCGCTGTCGTGTGAGAGAACATTTAGATGGGGAGGGGGCAGAGTGACACAAGTCCCACAAATCTTTGCTCACGCCAACAACCTGCAGCGGCAGCCATTAAAAGTGACGCTGAGTGAGGCTGCGGCGGCGGTTTGGGGGGACGCTAACTTTAATGGCCCCACTGGGTTTTTAATGAGTGTTGTGCCCCAAACAAAACGAGCTAATTAGTGTTATCATCCATATATCACCCCCCCCCCCCCCACACACACACACACACACTCCTATAGGCCGCTTGTATCACTTGTCCTTATACGTCAATAACTTCCTCAACATAAACGTGCTTCCTCGCTCCCTCGCCGAGATATTTGGCCCCCGCCGCCACCACCGTGCGAGCGAGGCCGTGCCCTGCTTGTGAACGCAGCGATTATGTCGACACTGGTTTAAGAGCGGGATAACAATGCCCCCGGAAAACACGGGGAGGGCTCCTCCAGCCAATAGCCCTCATTTCAAGCCCCCCCCTCCCTGCGCTACCTGAACATAAGCCCCCGTGTTTGTCACGCCGGCGCTTCGCCTTGACCACGCCGCCCCCCTGCCAGCCCCCACTTTATTTCTTGCACTAAGCCTATTATAAAATCAATAAACAATTGAGCTTTTTTCCTTCAGTCCTTTTAAATCTGTTTCTCCTCTACGTATCCTCTGAGACGCGGCGGCGGCGGCGGCGGCGGCGGTGGCGGTGGCAGCGGCGGCGCCATCAACCAGGCTGAGGAGTCCCACAAAACAAAGACATTCTCAACGGTTGACGTTCAGGGTGGGGTCGTTTTGATGGTTCGAGGTTTAGGGGTTCGGGGGGTACAGGACACCATGGTGGACTGCAGCCTCAGCCATCACCATGGCAACCTGTCAGATTACAGCAGATCAAGATTCTGGAAGCTCTGCCCACTGGTCAATTGATCCTGATCAAGTTATCTCGCTAATCAATGCCACCGTTCCTAGAAGGGATACAACGTTCCCTGCTGGAACATTGGGACTGTCCGCTCGGGTCGATTTCTGACGTATTTAAGAGCGATTGCGGCGCTTTGCCTCGTTGACACAATTAGATTTACATATTTTACATCCTGCCGCTCGTGACCTGCACAGGAAGTAGACGATGGATGGCTCCTCCTCAGGGATGAGAACTTTAAGTTGGACAAACTTGATTATTGGGACAATCACGGAAATGTATCACTGGTCACTTTTTCTTTCTGCATTCAGGCTGAATGATTATTAGACCTATTATGCTCATTTTTCGCCCTTTGTATTGAGAAAGCTGTCTGGATCTTCCAGATTCTGCACCTATTCCAGCTGGATTCATTTATTCCACCTCTGGGCACACCCACGCCGCCGTTACAGCTAACAGCCTGTACCACTTTGACCTGGGAACGCCCATATAAGGACGTCGGGCTCACTGTGATGTCACAGAGAGCCGGTGTTGGAAAAAAACTCTCTGAACCCAAGCCTTCAAAGCCATCCCAGACATCTTTCGGGGCTCACTTCCAAATCCGCAAAACTTAACATAATTTAAGCAAACTTCCAAAGGTCGTTCCGACGTTGTCAACGGGAGGTGCCTCAATTTTCACTTTCAGTGATATTTTCCGTCTTTTTGACAGAATTCCATAGACTTCCAGGGGTCCAAACATCCGGTGTGCTTTTGTTTTCCGTCTCATCACCTTTCAAGTTGATTGAGGGATTTTTAATTGTCACATTCTTGAAATGTAATAACCCTCCAGTTGATAAAAATCGACAAACAGCGACTCTGACAGCAGATTTTCCAGTGAGGCGTCAAACAATGTGACATTAGCAGATTTTTAATTCCCTCTGTCAGGTCAGAGTCATATTTCAACAGCAGGGGGATGACAACGTAAACCTCCTTTTATTCTCGCACGAGTTGGAAATGAAATGTCTGCTGCAAAGCCGAGCACCCCCCCACCCCCCTTTCCCCGCTACCCCTCCCTCGTCTTCCCCCTCATTCTCCAGCTCCTCGCTTTGTTTGCTCGCAGAGTTTTCTTGGAGAGCCGTCACAATCGTCATGCAGTGATCAAACTCGGCGACATCGTGTGCGCCTTCATCCTGAGGAGCTGACGATTTGTTGCAAACAAACTTTTTGCCAACATGTGGTGGAACAGTTGTCCCCCGTTACTTTTCATCTCTTGGTAGCGGACCACAAGCTAACGATGGCTAGAACAAATAAAGAGCCTCTTTGAGAAAACACGACTGAAGTTCAGCACAAGGAATCTTACTGTAGTCGTGGAACCCGGAACGGGACCACACTTCGTCCAAACCGTCTGAGGATGTCCTTAATCGGTGCCGTTGGGGACCGGCTCAGGGCTCCCTACATTGGTAGTGACTACTTTCCGTTACGCCCTGGTATGCACCATGAGCGGCCTGTGTTTGGCTTCTTAAACCGGCCTGTGGTCCAAAACCTTCAGATGAAGGACGGTTCTCTGACAGATGATCCGTAAGGTTCCGGAGTTGGCTCATCCAGCCTGCTGGTGACTGCGGCAGATTGCACCAAGCTGTTGATCGTGTCCTCTTGGACTTTGTTCGTGCAGCTAGCCTCCGTCCTGGCCCGCTGTTGGCTGACCCGCTGATGAGCCGGCTCCGATTGGCCGGCCTTCTGCAGTGGGCTAAACCTCCGTTGGATGACTTAGAGGGCACCTGGAACGCTCCCATTAGGGTGGTCTAATGGGGTGTAGGTGTGGACTATCATCTTACTGTTGCGTCCCCTTTCCGGACCACAGCTTGGCGACTGGTGGCGTGTGTGTGGCACATCCCCGCCTGTCGTCCCACCAGATGGAGGCCCGCCTCATGTCGGCGGTCCTGCGTGATGCTTGGGGTCTGACTCGCCCTGCTGACAGTCGCCGCGGACCTTTTCATCCACCTGGCTCAAAAGGTCTCTGTGCGGAATCTTGGCAAACATCTAATCCTTTTCCCGTCTTTGTCTATTTGTCAAATGTTGCCAAGCCAGACACAGAACATTCTGGTCTTAGTTGCGTTCCAGGTCCACGCGTGGCTCTGTAACAGAATCTCCCGCAATACCGTCCTCGCTTATCAAATATGGACTCGATATTCCCTCTGCTGCCGCGCCTCCTGCCGCAGGATCACCTCCCGTCTGAGCTTCCTCCCTCTTCTCTCCGTGTTGTGCTCTTTATTTCCGCCGGGAGCGAAGCTGACCTCATTTGTGAGGACAATGACCCCCTTGACTTTGGGGATTAAGACATGAAACCTTTGCGGATTAATTAGCTTCCGCGCTGAATTCATTTGGTGGCCGTGGACGGCGTGGGGACGGAGGATGTATCATTGTTTTCCCAGATAGATGCATTAAATGGGAACGTTAAATCCTAGTTCTGCTGTCGCTGGCTGGGCTGAGCCTCGCAAGCAGCATCACGGCGGGCTTATCGCGACTTAAACATAAGTGCTGAGTCCAAAGCGCAGTTTGCACATGTGCAGACGACGCCAGCCCCCGCCGAGCTTAACTCCTTGGCAAGGTGTCGCATGCAAATGTGCTTTGCCGGACTATCTTCAATCCGCGATGGCTGAGGGCTGAGTCTGTGCGTTCCCGCCTCTAGATCTGCTCTTAAGCCGCTCACGCGTCATGGAGCAAGTCCAGACGACGCGGCGCCAATCACATTGTCTCAGTTGTCTTGGTAACAAAGCTAAGTGTTGGTTTTGCAAGATGCGGCGCAATTGCGATTTTGACGCTTTACACTTATTGTCCCACCTTTTCTTTAATTTAGCACGGAGTAGGGGGGCCGGGGGGGGCTGCTGATTGATTGGAAGACGAGGGCGGCGGCGGATGTTTTGTCTCCAAATTAGCAAAGGTGTTTGTTTGAGGGAAGGCAACAAAAGAAGACGTGTTAGCATACGTGTCGTGGCGTCGTTGTCTTATTAGAGCGGCACCTTCTGAATGCGGCAGCCTCAGGTAGCGTTCCCATGCGGACTTGAACATGTGCTTGATGAGTCTTCCACCACCCCCCCCTTATACTTTTTATCTACCCCGCAGCCGACGCTGCATATGTTTATGCCGGTGATTAGCTTGTTTGTGCATGTCTCCCCCAAGATTGCAGCCATTCCCAGGCTTGGATTAGGCCTCAGATGCTTGCACATACACGGAGATCCTTCCTCTTCTGGAATCGGTGCTTTATTCTTCCGTGCTCTAACCAAGCAAACAAAAAGTTCCTGGCCCTCTATCCATCTGCCGGCGGTGAGATCCTCCCCCCCCTGGAGGACCCAGGTTTATCCAAGAGAGTCTGGCGTTGTCCCTTGTGGTGCTCCCGGTTCCTCCTTCATCTTAAGACGCGGCGGCTAAGTGGAGGCTAAGCCACGAGCCACCCTCGCCGGGTCCAAATGCCAGCTCCCCTGGCAGAGCTTGTAGGTGAGGTGTAATCGTGCTGCCGCAGCAGAAGCAGGTATTCCCCATTTGACACAGAGATGAGGAAGTGAGGCTCTTTTGGTCAATCCTCGGTTCTTCCCGATCCTGAATCCGACCTGTTCTGCTGCTCCTCGACAACACGGGATTTTGTCTTCGGTCCCGCTGGCGCCCCGCACTTCCCCCACCTCTCCGCTCCATCTTGTTGGAGAGAAGGGCAAAGAGAGGATGAGGGAAAGTTTGTGCAGGGAAGTTTTTGGAGGACGTTTCTGGATTATGTTCACCAGGCGCAAGCTGCTCACAGTATGAACATGGCACATTGTCAATGGGATCTATTTCCATGACGATTATTTCTGTACTCCGACAATCAGGCAGCACACAGGAGGAAGGGAAAAAAGTCCTTCTTGCGATTGGATACGGCCTCTTTAACATTTCAGCTGTGAATACAAAACATGGCCGTGAGGGACGGGGAGATGACAGGACATCACCCCCAAGAATCTGCTCTACCGCACGTCAAGTACGCCGGCGTCAAACTCAGCGTTGCGGCAAACGCACCAGCTGATGTCTCGGCGTGTTGGACAGGTGAGACGCGTCACTCCGGCGCCGCCGACTAGCGCGCCGTCACCCTCGCCGCCATCTGCAAACCTTCACGCTCAAGTCGCTCAAGTTTTTTTTGGAGTCCAAGAAGTCACAAAAGAACATTTGTGCCGTGATTTGGAATTCACTGCCATTATTCAGTGTCGCCGCTCCGAAATTTGGCTCGGCGACGCTGGCTGCTGTCGGGAACTCTGAGGGAACGTTTGACGTTCCTTATCTCGACGCCTTGCTTTGGAGCTTTAAGTTGCTTCTGTTCCCCTTTTAAAAAAAAAAAAAGTCAAAACACTTCAACGTGTCCCGTATGTCCCCCCCTCCGTGTACGTGCGTGCATGCACACACCCACCCCAACCCCCCCACTCTCGTCCCGCGCACTCAGCAGGCTCTTGGAGTCTTTTCCGCGAGACAGAAGGCCTCGGCTGCAGAGCGAGATGAGCGCCAGGCATCTTGATTTTCTTTTCCCTTTTTTTTGTTTTTTTTTGTCTCGGGGTGCATCACCATCTCTCGGCGAGCGCCAAGCGTGCACCAAGGCCGTGCCTTCCACCAGAGAGGTGCGAGAGGGGGCACGCCACCCGCCACCTTTTGGAGGCATCCCGGCGTCTCGCAGACAAAGACAAAACGCCGGGGAGTCGAGCATTTGGGGAAGTTGATGAAAGCGTTTGAAGTCGGTTGTTGGTGTCTTGATTAGAAACATCGTAGATGTTGATTTACTTTTTACGACATGAATACTCCTTATTGCTAATATACGTAGCTCCCTGTTTAGCTAGCTAAACATCTGCCTGTTGCTCCGTCTGTATTAGTCTGTCCATGTGTTGACCTGTCTGTCTCTCCCTCCATCTATTTATATGTCTATCTACTGTACCTGTCTGTATCTATCTATCTAGCTAGCTATCTAGCCATCTATCTAGCTATAACCTAGCCATCTATCTAGCTGCTATCTAGTATCTATTTAGCCATCTAGCCATCTATCTAGCTACAATCTAGCTATCTATCTAGCTGCAATCTACCTATCTATTTAGCTATCTAGCTATCTATTTAGCTATCTATCTAGCTACAATCTAGCTATCTATCTAGCTACAATCTAGCTATCTATCTAGCTACAATCTAGCTATCTAGTTGTCTATTTAGCTATCTATCTAGCTACTATCTATCTAGCTATGTAGCTATCTATCTTGCTACTATCTATCTAGCTATGTAGCTATCTATCTTGCTACTATCTAGCTAGCTATCTAGCTACAATCTAGCTATCTAGCTATCTATCTGGCTGCAATCTAGTTATCTATTTAGCTATCTAGCTATCTATTTAGCTATATAGCTATCTATCTAGCTACAATCTAGCTATCTAGCTATCTATCTAGCTATCTAGCTACCTAGCTATCTAGCTAGCTATGTATCTTGCTACTATCTATCTTCCTACTATCTATCTAGCTATGTAGCTATCTATCTTGCTACTATCTAGCTATCTATCTAGCTACTTTGCTATCTATCTTGCTACTATCTATCTAGCGATCTAACAAACTATCTCGCTGTGTAGCTATCTATCTATCTTGCTACTATCAAGCTATCTATCTAGCTACAATCTAGCTATCTACCTAGCTATCTAGCTAGCTATCTAGCTATCTTGCTACAATCTATCTACCTAGCTATCTAGCTATCTAGCTATCTATCTAGCTACCTAGCTATCTATCTAGCTATCTAGCTACTATCTTGCTACTCTCTATCTTGCCACTATCTCGCTATCTATCTAGCTACAATCTAGCTAGCTATCTAGCTACCAAGCTATCTATCTTGCTACTATCTATCTAGCTATCTAGTAGCTATCTTGCGAGCTACCTTGCTACCTAGCTACCTAGCTAGCTAGCTATTTTCCTTTGAATTGATGGTGAAGGAAGTGTATACTGTTTGCCATATTTCTGCATTTGGAAAAGCAGAAAGAACACCAATATGATTTTGGTGAGTTGGTTGAGAATGAAATGTTGTTCTCTCTCTAGTTCACATCCATAATGATTGATTGATGAATTCCCGCTAATTGTGTTTTCTGTGCGCTGCTGTGTGTGTGTGTGTGTGTGTGTGTGTGTGTGTGTGTGTGCGTGCGCTAATGTTACCTTCATCCCTCCTCCATCACTCGACTGTGTTTGTCTTCCAGGCTGGAGGGGGCGGGGGGAGGGTGGATGGTGGATTTGGACTAAATCCGAGGTATCACATATCTGACCATATTTCAGTCCTAAATGAAGCATGTAAAAAAGCAGCAACCCCCCCTTGCTTTAAAGGTCAGACATTAGTGCTGGTAAAAATTGATCTGTGGATTTATGAATTTAGCCCCGTTGTGCCGGCTCCTTTGTAATGGAAGATTCAGTGGGGGAAGCTTAACATGGCATTGTTTTGCTTTGACAGCGCCGCCACAAGAGCCCGTGCAGCTGTTCCCCGCGCGCACAATGGCAGATTAATTAACACAATCATGTGGCGCTGGCTGCGGCTCAACAGCCAGGTCTGCGGCGAGATAGATAGGTAAATCCTATACACGCCTTTCCAGAACCTTCACCAACACCACGTAGATGCGGGCGCCCCTGGTCAGCTGGAGGCGTGAAATTAAGCTTGAATGGGGAGGGGGGGGTCTAATTGCACTGATGTTGGAATGCCTGAGAGTGTGTGTGTGTGTGTGTGTGTGTGTGTTTGTGTGTGTGTGTGTGTACATGCTGAGGATGTGAAGACAGATATAAAGTGTGCAGCTGCTCCTCATACAATCGTGATGTGTGTCTTTCTATACCTTTATTGTGTGGACGCTCGTCTCTTTGTGGACGTTTCCACTCATCCACACAAGACAAATGATAGGATGACATCCTTTCATCACACAAGTGTGTGTGTGTGTGTGTGTGCGTGTGTGTGCCGTTTTCTACAATATACCATAAGGTAGCGGCACACTACAGTGTCACTAAATCTAAAGTTACATACTATGTGCGTACACGGAAATTCTGAATTTTATAATTTGGGGGAAATATTTTGGGGAGGAAAAATAAACAAGAAACATTTTGAAGGAAAAGGAAAGCTTTTAGAGGAAAAAAGGAAAAGGAAAGCTTTATGAGGGAAAAAGGGAAACAAATGTTCTTGGAGGAAAAAGGAAAGCTTTGGAGGAAAACGGAAAAGAAAAATGTTCTTAGAGGAAAACTAGAAAAGGAAAGCTTTTAGAGGAAAAAAGGAAAGGAAAGCTTTATGAGGGAAAAAGGAAAAGGAACGTTTTTGGAGGAAAAAAAGGAAAAGTAAAGCTTTTGGAGGGAAAAGGAAAGCTTTGGAGGAAAAAGGAATGTTCTTGAAGGAAAACTAGAAAAGGAAAGCCTTTGGAGGAAAAAGGAAAAGGAATGTTCTTGAAGGAAAACTAGAAAAGGAAAGCTTTTGGAGGAAAAAGGCAAACAAATGTTCTTGGAGGAAAAAAAGAAAAGGGACGTTTTTTGGGGGGAAAGGAAAGCTTTTGGAGGAAAAAGGAAAAAGAAGGTTCTTGAAGTAAAACTAGAAAAGGAAAGCTTTTGAAGGAAAAAGGGAAAACAAATTTCCCCACTGAGGGACGAATAAAGGCATATCTTAATCTTCATCTTAATCTTAATTTTAAATGTTCTTGGAGGAAAAAGGAAAAGGAAAGTTTTTGGAGAAAACTAGAAAAGGAAAGCTTTTGGAGGAAAAAGGAAAAGGAAAGCTTTTGGAGGGAAAAGGAAAAGGAATGCTTTTGGAGGAAAAAGGAAAAGGAATGTTCTTGAAGGAAAACTAGAAAAGGAAAGCTTTTGGAGGAAAAAGGAAAAGGAATGGTCTTGAAGGAAAACTAGAAAAGGAAAGCTTTTGGAGGGAAAAGGAAAAGGAATGCTTTTGCAGGAAAAAGGAAAATAAATGTTCTTGAAGGAAAACTAGAAAAGGAAAGCTTTTGGAGGAAAAAGGAATGTTCTTGAAGGAAAACTAGAAAAGGAAAGCTTTTGGAGGAAAAAGGAAAAGGAATGTTCTTGAAGGAAAACTAGAAAAGGAAAAGGAAAGCTTTTGGAGGAAAAAGTAAAAGGAATGTTCTTGAAGGAAAACTAGAAAACGAAAGCTTTTGAAGGAAAAAGGAAAAGGAAAGCTTTTGGAGGAAAAAGGAAAAGGAATGCATTTGAAGGGAAAAACTGAACGCTATTAATTTAAAAAAAATTTCCACTTGTACGCCAGTTAAGAATGTGACTTTCAGTCGGTGACTACACTCTGTAGCGCTTTTGTTGGCGGACCTGGATCAGGTTTTCACTTCTCATGTTATCTCCTACAACAGGGGGTGTCCAAACTGCGACACCGGAGGCCATTTTTGGCAGGCAGTTAGTTTTATATTGGCCCTTGTAACTGTATATTGTAAAAATGAAATCATGTTAAAGATATATATATTGAGAGGTACAGTGCTACCTGGGTTTTTGGTATGAATACGTTCCAAAAGGTCAGACCAAACCCCAAATGTAGGAAGTAAGATCCATTTTATGTGAGATGGACTTCCATAGTGTTTCTCAAATTTATTAAATTGCTGCCACTGACAACTTTTTTTTTTTTTGGCCCCATGGCGGGTTATTGGACAGCCGGTGAGTCGGGAATGTTTGGGCTGCTTTGTTTGCCCACTTATTTAGCAAAACAAAACAGTACAGGGCAAATAGACTAGTTTCTTATGTGCAACATTGTAGGAAAACCCACCTTCCGTGGAATGGGGGGGTCTTCTTTCGCCCAGGGTGACGCATTCTCGGCAAATGCTCATAGTATGCACAGTATGAAATGTCAATATGAATGAAGAGCAAGTTAAAGAAAGAAGATGCATGGGGATAGAGGCCTTTTTGGAATGGCGGGGTGCCCCCAAATATGAATATGCTTAGGGCTCCAATAGGGGCCAGGGGCGGGGGCCTGTGTGACTCCATAGTTTGTAGTTGCTCAAACACAATTGTGTCACCATAGTGACCATAAATGACATTGTGTGTGTGTGTGTCCATGAAGTGTGTGCTTAAAAGGGTTTTGCAGGGTGTCATAAAACGTCCTCTTGTACATTTGCGTGTGCATTCAAATGAGCCCATTTGTGTGTTTGTGTCAGCCATGGGGCACACACACACAACCACACACACACGTGCACAGACAGACAGATGAGCGTGCACGTGCAGGTGCCAGACGGCGGTCCAGGAAGTCTAATTAAGATTCTGCCGGTCAAGCCGTCTCTCTTACTTACTGGGTGTGCTGACATTTGAAAGTGTCTATTATGCCGGCCGCCTTTCAGGTGCAATGCTGTGTAAATGGCAAGTCCCCAAATTATGTATCTTTTACATACTGTTATCCATCAGGGAGGGGGGGGGCCGGGGGAGGGGGGGGGGCAAGCAGGGGCAGGGCCACGGTGTTTAAATTATTAGCGGACGCTGTGATCTTTCCTGATTGATCATATCACTTCACGTCCTTGCTGGCGCTCCATTAGCCCCCCTCCCCCACCCCACCTCCACGTCTACTTGCTTTTATTTGGAGTGTTTCTTCCCCCGCACACACGCAATGAACGTGACCGCAGTTTGTCAATACTTTACCCTTGGCCCCTCCCCCGTGTTGATATAATGATCACTTAACAGTCAAGAGTAAGGCGAGGAGGAAATTAGGGCGTCGGCGGCAGAGAGGACAACAACACCGAAGCAATTATGTTTCTTTCAGCCCAAGCATTCTCACGTTAATGAAATCCCTTATCGTGAGGAGGGGAGGGGGGGCAAGTGCTGATGGGATGGGATGAGGGGGGGGTACAGGTGCACCAAATGTACCTCCTTCATTTATCTTATTCTCTGAAAAGAACAAAAGCAGTAAGGAGACGCAGGCACAGATAAAGGCAACAAGTGAGCACAGTTATATATACTACTACTACTACTGCTACTGCTACTGCTACTAATAATAATATAGAAGTATTTGAAAGCTCAGACAAAAGAGGAAAAGTGTGTGGGAGGAGGTGGAAGCGTTGGGGGGTGGGTGTCTGACGAGTTAGCATCTCGCTAAAGGACAAATCGAAGATTCTCCCCAGGCTAACATTTGAGTTATTTACCTTTTGTAGCAAACGTCTGCCCTTTCGTGGCGTTCTGAAAAAGTCACAGAGGCCTCGGGAACGCTTTCGTCATCACAGACACTTTTGTCTCACGCGCTAACCGAGCCGGCAGCCATCTTCTTTGGTCTTGTTACTTTCTATCAGGCCTTCACATTGTCTTCTACGGGGACCAGAACTTGGATGCTGAGTTCGCTGACGACTTGAAATCGTCACGTACGTTTTGTTTGGTGAAGGATAAAATATCTATCCGTCCTCCACCCAGTCGTACGTTCCACCATCCATCCATCCATCTATCCAAACATGCATCCATCCATCCATCCATCTATCCAAACATTCATCCATCCAACCATCAAACCATCCATCCTCCACCCAGTCGTACGTCTCACCATCCAACCATCCATCCTCCACTCAGTCGTACATTCCACCATCCATCCATCTATCCAAACATTCATCCATTCAACCATCAAACCATCCATCCTCCACCCAGTCGTACGTTCCACCATTCAACCATCCATCCATCTTCCACTCAGTCGTACGTTCCACCATCCAACCATCCATCCATCCTCCACCCAGTAGTACGTTCCACTATCCAGCCATCCATCCATCCTCCACCCAGTCGTACGTTCTACCATCCAACCATCCATCCATTCTCCACTCATTCGTACGTTCCACCATCCAACCATCCATCCTCCACCCAGTCGTATGTTCCACCATCCAACCATCCATCCATCCTCCACTCAGTCGTACGTTTCACCATCCAACCATCCATCCTCCACTCAGTGGTACGTTCCACCATCCACCCATCCATCCTCCACCCAGTCGTACGTTCCACCATCCAACGATCCATCCATCAATCCATCCATCCATCCTCCACCCAGTCGTACGTTTCACCATCCAACCATCCATCCATCTATCCATCCATCCATCCTCCACCCAGTCGTACGTTTCACCATCCAACCATCCATCCATCTATCCATCCTCCACCCAGTCGTCCGTTCCACCATCCAATCGTCCATCCAACCATCCATTCGTCCATCTATCTAAATATTCATCCATCCAACCATCCATGATCCATCCATTCAACTGTCTCTGTGTTCGACCCTCCGTCCATCCATCCATCAAACTATCCATCAACCACCAATTCAACTGTCTCTCCGTTCGACCCTCCGTCCATCCAACCATCCATCTATCCCTCTGTCTTCCCGGCTACTTCATCCAGCTCCTTCTGAAGAATGCTGAGGCGTTCCCAAGCCAGATGAGAGCCATAGTCTCTCCAACCTGTCCTAGGTCTACCCCAAGGCCTCCTTCCGGTCGAATGTGCCTTGAGGCCTCCAAGAGGCATCCTGACCAGATACCTGAGCAAACCTATCTGGTTCCTCTCAATGCAGAGGAGCAACACTTCTATTCTGAGTTTCTCCTGGATGACAGTGCTTCTCACCTTAGAGAGCCTGATCGCCCTACTCATTTTGTCCTCTTGTACCCCCCCCCCCCCCCCATCCTGTCCTCTGGGTCGCTACCCAAAGATCATGAGCACAGTTGAGTGTAGGAACTGTTGGATCTATATCTACATATGAACAGGGCCTGGGTTGCATTTGAAGAAAACCGAATTGTACCTGAACGTTACGTTGATAGAAGGCTGACATATCAGCAATGTTTAGGTTGAGGTTAGTTTCCACCTAGACTAAGGGCTTTACTAAAACCCGTTACTTGGGAACTAGTTCCTTACTTAGGAAGAAACGATGGTACAGTGGGTAGTACAGTTTTTGTATAATGACATTTGATTGTATAATACTGCAAGTGGAAAACTGGTGTGTACCGTATGGCATCGTATACAGAAGGTGAGAAACTGTTGGATTCCATCTCACCAGGATGTACGGGAAGTCCGCATCAACAGTAACACCAACAGTCCATGCCTGGGTTAGCATTATTTAGCCTTGTTTTCTGCGTGTGAACCTGTAATTGTCCTCCATGTTGAAGTGGCCTGGATGGAAGAGGTGTGCGGGAACGTTCCACGGGAGAGGAAGAGTGCGGCGTTCCTCTGGGAGGCGAGCGCATAAATAAAAGCAGAAACGAGTCCAGCGGTCCTTGTTAGCTGCTGCTATTAGAAGAGCGGGGCCGCACCGACACTAATGTCTGCTTTGGGCCGCCCCGCCGGCTTCCTCGCCGGCTTCCTTCGCCGCCTCTCATGTAAGAGAAGTCTATCTGATTGGAAACAGATCCGGGCCACCGGGGGGTGGGGGCTGGCCCCGGTTAGTCGGATTTAATGACCCATTTCCTCTGCCGCCGCGTGCCACCAGCAGTTCAGCGACAGTCAAGGTGCCCAGAGGTTCCCCACCGCGGGGACGGTATGTGTGTATGTGTGTGTGTGAGGGGGGGGGCTGTACAGACGTGATGAGTAATACATAGCGACATAGCATGGATAGCAGGCAGCAAATCAAAGCTGATTTTCCCAGCAGGAAGCTAAGCGGTGGTCCGATCTGACACTCTCTCTCTTACACACACACACACACGCAATGGTGGGGGGCAGGGGGACGGGGCGGCAGGTTGAGTTGCAGTGTCAGTGTTCCAGGTGGATCCAGTTCATGTTCAAGATCCAGTCAGACTCCAGCTGACTGTTAAAGTGTCACGTTTGAAACTGACCCTGAACGCCTCACATGAGGCACTGGAACCATGTGACCCCCACTCCAAGCTAACCGCTAAACGTGACGTTTACGGTAACGCATCATCCGCTCACGTTTTCGGAGAAAATAAAAAAATCAAGACTTCCTGTAGACGTAAAAAAGTACTTTTTGTTCGAGTTCTCACGGCGAGTCTACTTGACCTTCCGCACGAGTACGCCAGCAACACCCAGACCCAAAGTGGCGCCCCCCTCGGCGCTATCGGGCTAGCGATCAATTATTCATCTGCACAATCGCCAGCCTGATGTTGCCACGTGGATCGGGCGAGCAGGCAATTACGTGCCGACGTCTCTTCTGGGTTTTGGCTGCGGCCCACCAGCCCGCCTCTGCGCCGCTCTCCAAATAAACGCCGCAGATATCCGCCTGCAGATTAATTTGTAATTAGTCTTGAGTTGTTGAGCCTCACACACAGATAAAGAAGTCCGACTACGCTGCCCGGACGCCGACGATCACTTTAAAAAAAAAAAACAACCAAAAAACCACAACAAACGTGGATAAAAATAGAGCTTAAGTCTTATTTGTTTGCGTCCGACGCTTACGCTAAATGAGTTTCTCCGCAAAGAAAAGTCGCCATTGTGTGAAGGAAATGTGCTTAATTCATCAGCGCCGAGTAAAGCAAATCAGACGGAACATTTTAAAGCCAAGAACGACAAGACTAATGACTTCCCTCACATTCTTTCTCTCACCCCCCCTGCAGGTCATAGGCTCTCACTGCAGATGAAACAACACCATCAACATTATTTAATGTGTGTGTGTGTGTGTGTGTGTTTCAGAGCACAAAATAAGGTTAATGGTTTCTAATTATTTAAGAGGACAGTGTGTGTGTGTGTGTGGGGCGGGGGGGGCAGCGAGGGGGAAGGCGGGGGGCAGCTACAGTCTATTAATAGTTGAGTCATCAGCGCCTCAATGTTCAGAAATGGCAAATTGTTAGATCCCCAATGGTGATTATTACTTGCTGTCAATGACCTTCATAACAAATTAAAATGATGCGAGAGGGACAGAGCATGCTCTTTAATGGCCGCCGTGTGTGTGTGTGTGTGTGTGCATCTAAATGTGTGTGTTGCACAATGGCCAGAGGCAGCAGGCCCGCAGCGTTTAACTCTTCCCTCACCAGTTGGAATTTAACACATTTTTTTACGTTTGTTTATGGAGTCGCTTGGCAGTGGCTCCGCCCTTTTTGTCAAAAAGCAAAAAGCTCCGCCCCTCCCTGTGTATTTGCCGCCATATTTTTAAACCACACCAAGATAAACAAACGTGTCCAGTTGGTTCAGGAAGTATAAATCTTTTGATTCCATTTTCCCAGACATCGGACAAGTTCATAGACGAGGAGAAGCGACGCGTCCTTGTGGCTTGGATTTACTGCCCCGCCAGAACACACACACACAGTGTGTACGCATGGCGGGAAGCAGACGCTACCAGTAAGTTCACGTGGCGTCTTATGGTCACATGTCTGCAACGGCAGCTATTGATCAGCTGGCGATAATTAGCACATGCTAACGACGAGGCCTAATTGGCGCGGACGCTAACGTGCGTGCGTGTGTGTGCGCATGTGTAGTCGGTGTGGTTTTGCGTCCAAGTGGCGTGCAGTGCGGCCGCCTGATTGGCCCATTGTGTGCTGGTGATTTAGCACGAGCTGCAGTGAATAGGAAATCAATGTGTTCTCATGGAGGACCTGACGCTGCTCGCCGCTAAAGACGACACGTCGGGCCGCATCCATGTAGCATCATCTGGATCTACGCCATGACCTAGGATCAACACGCTGTGTGTGTGTGTGTGTTGACCTTTCTATACCTTTAAAGGACGCAAACACGGTTCTTTTTTTGTTCCTATCTTCATTTTGTCTTTTGTATTTCCTGCTTTACTTCCGGTCTTGTTTTTCCGCTTTGGCGTCCTTTCTTGATTCCTTCCACGTTCCTTTTACTTGACTTCATACACCCTTGACTTTCCTTTTCCTTTTCTCATCCTTTTCCTTTCCTGTTCTTTCCTTGTCCTTTTATCTTGGCTTTCTCTCCTTTCTCTTTCCTCTTAATTCATTTTCCTTTGTTTGTTCCTTCAATCCCTGCCTCCTTCCCTGCATCCTTCCCTATCTCCTTCTCTGCCTCCTTCCTTGCCTCCTTCCCTGCCTCCTTCCGTACCTCCCTCTCTGCCTCCTTCCCTGCCTCCTTCCCTATCTTCTTCCCTGCATCCTTCGCTATCTACTTCTCTGCCTCCTTCCCTACCTCCTTCCCTGCCTCCTTCCCTACCTTATTCCCTGCCTCCTTCCCTGCTTCCTTCTCTGCCTCCTTCCCTGCTTCCTTCTCTGCCTCCTTCCCTGCCTCCTTCCCTGCCTCCTTCCCGACCTTCTTCCCTGCATCCTTCGCTATCTCCTTCCCTGCCTCCTTCCCTACCTTCTTCCCTGCCTCCTTCCCTGCCTCCTTCGCTGCATCCTTCGCTGTCTCCTTCCCTGCCTTCTTCCCTGCCTCCTTCCCTGCCTCCTTCCCTACCTTCTTCCCTGCCTCCTTCCCTATCTCCTTCTCTGCCTCCTTCCCTGCTTCCTTCCATATCTCCTTCTCTGCCTCCTTCTCTGCCTCATTCCCTGCCTCCTTCCCTACCTCCTTCCTTGCCTCCTTCCCGACCTTCTTCCCTGCATCCTTCGCTATCTCCTTCCCTGCCTCCTTCCCTACCTTCTTCCCTGCCTACTTCCCTGCCTCCTTCTCTGCCTCCTTTCCTGCCTCCTTCCCTGCCTTCTTCCCTGCCTCCTTCCCTGTCTCCTTCCCTACCTTCTTCCCTGCCTCCTTCCCTATCCCCTTCTCTGCCTGCTTCCCTGCCTCCTTCCCTACCTTCTTCCCTGCATCCTTCCCTATCTCCTTCTCTGCCTCTTTCCTTGTCTCCTTCCCTACCTCCTTCCCTACACATCCAGCATCCTAGCAGTAACAGAGAGACAGACACCTAGTCATCCTTCACTAATGGTCACCACACAACTTCCTGCCAACGCAGACTGAGAGGGCGGCGTGATGAATACACTCTGGCACACACACGACACACACACACACACACGACACACACACACACACACGACACACATACACACACACACATACACGCTAGACTGGCTAGAGTGTGTAGAAAAACACATTAGCAATTGATCTTCACATCCTAAAAGAGAGACACACCTCTGTCCCCATCTGCCTCCATTCTTTCATGGAGTGGTGGATGCACACACACACACACATATGCACGTGCACACACACACACACACACACACACACACACACACATATGCACGTGCACACACACATACACACACACACACACACACACATAGAGGCATCATCCCCAGCGTGATGATGCTGGTGCAGTGATGAAGTTAGTTAGATGTCAGTGCCCCCCCAGGTTGAAGTGTGTGTCTTTTCCCAGTGCTCTTTGATGCCTGAACCACAGTGGTGGGGGTAGCGTGTGGGGGGGGGGGGGGGGGGGGGGCTGGTGGTGGATTTGGGGGTTGTACAGGAGGAACAAAGGTGGGTCCGTGCCAGGCAGTAACTTATGGCATCATTCCCCTTCTTCCCCTGGCTGGGCCGTGGCGTCGCCTTCACGGAGTGGGAGAGCCACCTTCTGTTTGGGGGAGGGGTGTGTGTGTGTGGGGGGGGGGGGGGTAGTAGGATGGAACCGCATCCAAATGAAGGGAACATGAGGAGTGGCGTTACCGTGGTTTGCCGCCATGTTGACTTGCAGCGATGATGCTGGAATCATCATGTCAGCACACAGCGACCCCCCCCCACCCCCGGCCCCCCAACCCCCACCCCCAAATCGGCAAAAGAACACACTTTTACCAAACACACTTTTCATCATCGCCTTCATTTTAAAAAAGGAAATTCTCTGCTCCCATTCTTCACCCCCCCCCCCCCCTTCCACAAGTGTGTGCAGTTTTGGAAGCGGGGGCCGGCTAATAAATATAAATGTTAGTGATTAGCATCTCTGCGGCACAGGTGCATGTTTGTTGCGAGGCGAGGAGCGTTCATTAATTCTCAGCGTTGGAAAGTGCAGCCGTGCCGCGCCACGCCGTCCAAGTCGCACACGCTGACAAATGAACGCGCCGATTGCTAATGTACTCGTACGCCACCGCAGCCCCCGCCATCGGGGAAACAAAAAAAGACCCCTCGACACACACCGGCCCAAGTAGTGTGTGATGAGTGTGAGTTCGGGGGGGGGGGTTTGTCATGACGTCATCGTGTCGTCATCATATTAGCATAATCAGCCATGACACTTTGCAAAAAGTAAGATTATAGTAGTGTAAATGTGACTATAGGGGTGTTATGTCATGTCTGGGGGGCTCTAATCATGTTATAAACACTATTTGGAAGGTTGTAAACAAGTTTTCTATGCATAATATGCCTTAATTTGTCTTATGATGTCTACTATACTGGGTAATGGTAGTGTAGAAGTGACTATAGGGGTGTTATTTCATGTCTAGAGGGCTCTAGTAAGGTTAAAAACTTATATTTAGAAGGTCGTAAACAGGTTGTGTATGTCTGATATGTCAATTTTCTCTTATTATGTCTACTATATTGGGTAATAGTAGCGTAAAGGTGACTATAGGGGTGTTATGTCATGTTTGGAGGGCTCTAATCATGTTATAAACACTATTTGGAAGGTTGTAAACAGGTTTTCTATGCATGATATGCCTTCATTTGTCTTATGATGTCTACTGTACTGGGGAATGGTAGTGTAGAGGTGACTATAGGGGTGTTATGTCATGTCTAGAGGGCTCTAGTAAGGTTTAAAAATACTTTTAGAAGGTCGTAAACACATTGTGTATGTCTATTTTCGCTTATTATGTCTACTATATTGGGTAATAGTAGTGTAAATGTGACTATAGGGATGTTATTTAATGTCTAGAGGGCTCTAGTAAGGTTTAAAAAAAACTTTTACAAGGTTGTAAACAGGTTGTGTATGCCTGATATGTCTATTTGTGTTATTATGTCTCCTATATTGGGTAATAGTAGTGTAAATGTGACTATAGGGGTGTTATTTCATGTGTAGAGGGCTCTAACAATGTTTAAAACCAGTATTTAGAAGGTCCTAAGAAGCAGCAGCGTGTGTCGGCGCCCCCTCTGGTGCCTCAGGGTAAAGGCAGGCTGGGTGGTGCTCATGTTGTCGGTAAAGTGGAAAGTAGTCCTTTCATTATCGTCCCTGTGATGGTCGTAATCGGGATGAAGCCCAATTCGGAGCGGTCTATTTGCTGGACCATTAGCACAATCACTGCCGTTCTATTTTAAATGAAATAAATGCCCAGTTTACTTAAAGGCCATGCTCAGGAATACGCGTGTGTGTTAGCGTGCGCACAAAAGAAAGGCAAAATAAATCAAATCTGCCTAAAAAGAAATGGGTCGTTTTTCACTAGCTGCAAAAATGTTTTATTAAGGGAAGGAGGGGGGGGGGGGGGGGATGTGGCGGTGCAGAGGAGGGAACGGGGGAGGGGGGGCGAACACCTGCCTTAAAATGTCGTCTCAACATCTCCCGAATGCCATTTTGCTTAATTGACTTGGAAATGGCCCAAATGTATTGCTGAGTGCGGTCTAATTAATATTAATAATAAATGCCATTATTAACATCAAAGAACATCTGGTGCCCCTGTTTACCGCCGCGTTCTGTTTTCATCTGCCAAACAACAACTCGCCTTTATTTCCATTTATTTGCTCGCTTTTTCTGCCGCGCCTTGGCCGCCTTCCCGCGCTTCGCCGGGGTCAAACAGGAAGTGGCGGCGAGGCGGCCGTGTGAAATTTGCAGCGCGGCGGCAGTGAACGCAACACCCCCTCTCCCTCTTTGTCGTCTTTGTGCTTTTTTTTTTTTTTTTCTTCCGCAAGCGTCTGCCTTCTGCTTGTTGTGATACCTCAGAGAATTATCACATCCCCGGGGCGGGAAAATATTATATAAATAATAGATATAAAAACCCGAACAGGCAGGTGGAGAAGAGAGGAGAAGTTTCTCCACGCATCACGGCGGCCCTCGGCGAGGACGGAGGATGTGGAGAAGTGGTCCTTGTCAGGCAGTAAACGGGCGACTAATGCGGCGGCGTTTAATGGTAATTGTTGTTTGCTTAATAAATTCTGTGCGTGGAGATCGGCGCGGCGGCGGCGGCGGGAATGCAAGCGTCAGCAGTGTAACTAAACCTCAAATTGATTAACTCGCACCCGCCGCACGCGCACAAAGATGGCAGCGCTCCAAATCACAACAACTCGGGGGGCGCGTGCGTGTGTGCGTGCGCGTGTGCGTGAGAGAGAGAAGCCGGATGGTGTTGTGTTGCTTCGGCGTAAGGAAATCTCGCCCCCCCCCCAACCAACCCCCAACCCCCCATGGGCACATTTTTAAAAGCCTAATGCCTTTCAAATGATGTCATCACATTTTGCCCCTCACACCCCCTCCCTCTCCCTGCTTCTTGTTTTGATACCCACACCCCTCCCTCACTCCCTCTCCTGTACAATTTTGGGCGGGGTACTGGAGGGAGGGGGGGTATGTCACGTGATGCATTAGAATAATGGACAAGCAAGAAGAAAAACATTTTTATGACACTTTGATTTCCTGAAAGTGATATCAAAGGTTGAAGGCACAACCCGGTGGCCCCGCCCTCGATATTTTCTGGTTGTCTTTTTTTTTTTTTTCCCTGTCAAAGAAGTCAACATTCACCAGTAATGTTCTCCTATATCTCCACCTGACCCAACAGTTAGCGTCTAAATGCTGGCAAAGCTAGCGACTTTATCTGTGGCGGTCCAGATGCCATCATGGCGGGCCACCCTCGAGGAACCTTAGTGTGGAAAACACTCTTATGTCCAATCAAATCATTTCTCCATGCCTTTTCATAAGTCTTGACATGTATGCATCATGGATCATCATTCACTCTGGAACCTTCCATGGTTCCACCTGTCCTAGATCCCGTGTGTCATCGGCCATCCTATTAAATACCCCGCAGAACGTGGGGAATATGTTCTACAAAACGTCCTACTTCCACCTACTGTGTCCCCCTAACGGGTCAAGACCCTGCCCCACTTACATGTCTTCTAGAACACGGCACATTCCAAATGACTCCTCTTTCAATGTGGGCTAGAACACGCCTCTATGTGGTCCACGGCTAATAAATGTTCTCCGACGTTACCCCTAATGACTGCCCCTGCTCAAGTGCCACCTGTTTTCTAGAACATGGCCTATTTGCAACACTTTCTACACCCTGCCCTCTTTACATGTATTCTAGAACACTTCCTCCCTTCGGTACATTCTCAAACGCACTCTAGTACATTCACATGCATTCTGGAACACCCCATTGCTTGGTCAAACCTGTTCTAGAATATGTCTAACATGGTCACATTCAGGTCCAGTCTAGAGGAGGTTCTCTTCATTACATTCAGAAAACACTCTAGAACATGTGGCATATCACAGGCTTTCTGGAATAGGACTTATTCTAAATCAATTCAGTTCATTCTAGAAGAGGTCCAATTTCACTCTTTTAAAATGGCATTCTAGAACCAGCCAAATCAACCCTATCCTAGAATACACTCTAGAACTGTGATATGCAACTGGAACACCCGATATTCCAATTCAAAGACAGAATTAAAGAACAGAGTAATACACATTCTAGAACATATTTTACACGGCCATATTCAAGTCCATTCTAGGAACCTAGAATAGGACTTCTTTTGAATGCATTCTAGAACATGTCAGACCAGCTAGTTTTAAAAAGCATTCTAGAACAAGTCCTCAACCAAGTGTACATTCTGCAACATGCCATGATTCCAGACTAGGATTCAAGAATGTGTCCTATGTAAATGCATTCTAGAACGTGAAAAACAGGGACATATGCAAGTTTAATGCTGTAAATGCTTTAGAAACCATACTCTAGAATATTCCGGACCTATTAATATCAGTTGGTTCATTCCTCTTCAAAAACCTCTCGAACATGTTGCATATAAGACACATTCTAGAATAGAACGGCTTCTTCGAAGCAAAGCCCTCTTGGCTGTGAATTCATTCTAGAACCTTTCATATTAATTGTCTACCCAGAACGGGTATGTTCTAGGCACATTCTAGAACAAGTTAAAGTTAAAGATCCAATTCAGTACCGATCCCATTCAAGCACATTCGATTCTGGAACGGAGGATGTTGAGCACATTCAAGAACATGTCTTGTGTGAATGCTTCATAAGCGCCATTCTAGAACATGTCACATCCAAGTCCATTAAAGTAGAGTACACTATGTTCTCTTAACTAGAACCAAAAAGGATCTCATGTGCCTTGGAGTTCCCCGAGTCCGATTTGTAATATAGGACAATATAGGAAGTGGAGGGCGGATGATGTCAAAGGAAGAAGGAACCGGGCCTGCATGAATCCCCTTCCGCCGGCAATGTTGGATGGGAGTAGAAGGTTGACTGTTGTTGTTTCTTCCTCCACCAATGGGAGCAGGGCGTGGTCGTGATCAATATGGGGGGGGTGATGTCCCCGTGGTGGAGGTAAGGCAGGGAGGCGGAGTCTCACACACACACACACGCACAGAGCCGGTGTGTGTGTGTGATGCGAGCTCCGCCGCCAGCCGGCGGAGTGACTGATACTCAGCCTGCCTCCCAGATGGCCCGTTCAACTCTGCTCCAATCTGATCCGGGAGCCTTTGTTCTGGCATGTTCCATTACGGCGGTGTGACACCAGTAAAGGCAGAGGGGAGAGGAGCTGCTCTCAGATCAGATCCACTTGAATTAAACATGGACTTCCTCGCTCCTTCTGCTCCCACTGATGATAAATTCAGCAGATTCCAACATTGATGGCAGCTTAAAAGAGCTTTCAATGTCACTTTTAAACATCCATTTATCTATGCTCCATCTTCTTCTTTTTTTTTGGGGGGGGGGGGTTCACACTTAGGAATTAGGTGCGACAAAAAAAAAAAAAAACAGATGTCGGATCAGCCAGCTTTGTCAAATGAATGTAGATGAATCTTTTACACATGAAATATGAAAGACGTCTTCATCTCAGACGGTTGGCGTGGAATAATGTTCCTCTACGTCTTCTTATCATCTTACCGCCGTGGACTACAAATCACACTAGTGATTGTGCAAAGCTGACCATAGGGGTGCTATGTCATGTCCACAGGGCTCTAATGATCCACAGGGATCTTTTAAAAAACATATTTAGAACATTGTAACCAGGTATTTTATGTCTTATATATCACATTATGTCCACTATATTGGCTAATAAGAGTGGAAGGCGAATAATAGGGGTGCTATTTCATATTTAGAAGGCTCTAATCATCCTAGAAAATCTATTTAGAAGGTTATAAACAGGTTTTCTATGTCTTATTTGCTCTTTTTATATCCACTATATTGTGTGATGGGTGTGTAAGGTGACTATAGGGGTGTTATCCCATGTCTAGAGGGCTCTAATGATGTTGAAAATATATTTGGGAAGTAGTAATCAGGTTTGCTATGTTTTATATGTCTGTTATGTCTGTTATTGGCTCTTATTATGTCCACTATATTGGGTAATATTCGCATAAGGTGACTATAGGGGTGTTATTCCATGTCTAGAGGGCTCTAATGATGTTAGAAAGCACATTTGGGAGTTATTAACCAGATTTTCTACATCTGATATGTCTTCTTGTCTGTTATTATGTCCACTATATTGAGATCATACTAGTGTAAGGTGACTATAGGGGTGCTATTTCATGTCTAGAGGGCTCTAATGACCTTAAAAAGCACATTTGGAAGGTAGTAACCAGGTTTTCTATGTCTGATACATCTTATTGTCTTTTATTATGTCCACTATATTGGGTAATATTAGTGCAAGGTGACTATAGGGGTGTTATTCCATGTCAAGAGGGCTCTAATGATGTTAGAAAGCACATTTGGGAGTTATTAACCAGATTTTCTACGTCTGTTATGTCTTCTTGTCTGTTATTATGTCCACTATATTGGGTAATACTAGTGTAAGGTGACTATAGGGGTGCTATTTCATGTCTAGAGGGCTCTAATGACGTTAAAAAGCACATTTTGAAGGTAGTAAACAGGTTTACTATGTCTGATACGTCTTATTGTCTCTTATATGTCCACTATATTGGGTAATATTAGTGCTAGGTGACTATAGGGGTGTTATTCCATGTCTAGAGGGCTCTAATGATGTTAAAAAGCACATATAGAGGGTGTTAACAGGTTTTCTACAACCAAAATATTTCATTCATAAATAAGGACTCCAACTTTGACTTTTCACGGTCAGGTCTGGACCAGGTAAAGTGTGTTAAGTGAGGAATTAGTGGTTCTGACCAACAGGTAAAGGTACGCCTTCATCACAGTCTGGGTACGGTAAGGTATTTGGATGTGGTTTTTGGTGCGTTTAGGTTTTGCTGGGACATTAGGAAGGGAATGATGAGAACCCGTTGCTCGGTTTCCTTGCTCCAAATCATGCTGTCAACACTGAAACCTTTTGAATCAAAGTCCAAACATGCCTAATCTGATGTAGGCGCAATTAAAGGAAAGCGTCGAAGACGTCGACCTTTACGGGCTCGTTTACGGCGCGCCTCACCTGTGACACTCGGCGTTAAGGCTTCCGACAGCCAATCCGCTTTGCATGGAAAAGACGGGGTGGGGTTGGAGGGGGGTAGGAGGAAAAAAAAAACATGTCAGAAAGCGGGCGGATCGATATCGCCGGAAGATTCTTCCCCGGGCCGGTTGTGAGCGATGAGGCCTAATATACGAGGTGACCTTCAAAATGTCATAAATGTGTTGTGCAATAAAGTGTCAATATTTGTGGTTATGTGCAGCACGATGACTTTTACAGTAATTGGAGCGGCCACATTAAAAGAGACGGATCAGTCTACTGATTAAAGACACACACACACACACACACACACACCTTTGCATGTGTGTGTGTGTGTCAGATTTATTATTAAAGGGCTGTTAGATGCCAGCATCCTCTCGTCGTGTGTGTCGTCTTCCTGCAGGAGAACTGTTAACCCTGACACTCCAGTGTGTGTGTGTGTGTGTGTGTGTGTGTGTGTGTGTGCGTGTGTGTGCATCCTGGCGTGTGCTGTGTCTAAGCCGTGTTTGGGATTTTTTAATTTCGCCTCCATCTGTGGCGGGCAGGTGGGCGAGTGTCTGCTACACGATGTGTGGAGCGCTTGCCAAAAAAAGGATCTGTACAGTCGACCGCTGGAAATATGTTCATGAGGCGGCCACTCGGGCGACAGTATGGTGCGGCCCCGCGCCCGGGGAATTGTCGCTCTTTATTTATTTCTTTTGCTGTCTGAGAGCCACCTTTTTTTATATTTCTGTTTAACATGATCAGAAATGCCAATGAATGTGAGTGTCTGTGTGTGAGACCTTTAACCTTTAACCTTTGATTGATATAATATTATATCATAAAATACGTGTCGTTGCAGTGTCATAAAAGTGTAATTTAGCAACATCCACCATTGCTGGGCTGTCCCAATGTTTCCCAGCGAGGGCCACAGGGTGAAAAGGGACGTTTTGATATTTATTTAAGCAACACAAGTACAGTAAATATGCAGTAGATATGCAGTAGATATGCAGTAGATATGCAGTAGATGAGATGTAATCTACATTTCCTGTCAGCTTTGTCATAAAGGTGAAAACATATGATTCATATCAACTCTGTTTATATTTTATAATTTCCCATATATGTATTGTTAAAAATACTCCCAAATATTCCCACAATGTTACATATAATATTATATAAATATTACTATAATAATAATAGTAATAATAGTAATAATAATAATAATTGATAATTAATGATAGTAATAATAATAATTAATAATAATAATACAATAATAATACATATGTTTTTTCAAATGTTCAAACAAGTTTCCGATTCTTGTAAATATTATGACTTTATTCCCATTCTATTTTGACATAATTTCCATAATATTTGAAACTTTTTTCCCCCAAACTGCCCAAGAATGACAGCTATTTTGTTTTTTTTCTCTCTCCAAATGGGCCGACAAGGTGTACTGTATTCGGGCACACGCTCCGAGCAGCCGTTGCGCCGCCACGCAGGTCTCTGGTGAACCTTTTGTACTTTTCTATGTGTGGGAGGCAACTTTATATCCAGATAAAAATACGTACATAAAACTGGAAATGTGGCCTGGTGCTCTCTGCACTTGAGTACCCAGCCACTATATGAGGACATATGGTAAGAATCGTCCCTCTTAAATACGACACGACCATGTCAAAGAAAGAAAGAGAACCTTTTCCGCTCCCTCACTCGTCTACACTTTAAAAAAAAAATCATTTAGTACTCTTTGTGCCGCTTCTTTTTGTGTCTGCATCGCATTGAAACTTTGCTGGCTTTGCTGCTGTGTGTGTGTGTGTGTGTGTGTGTGTGTGTAGGACCTGCTGACTCGGCGCTTTGCATTCTGTCAACTAAAGCTGTAAAGTAAAAAAGCTTCTTATCGTGTAAAAGGACGTGCACAAAAATTATGTTTATTGCATACCCCCCCTCCCCCCTTGCCACCCTCCCTCCCCAACCCCCAAAGTTGCAGGGGCACCCCCGCCAACAAGCCCAGAGACACGTGTTCACGTGACATGACGATGCTTTGATGCCCAACCTGTGCGCGCCGCCGTCCATCAAACGCCACTTCGTCGGCCATTGTGGGTATTTTTAATTGAGCGACATGTGTTGTCTTCCAGTACCCTGCGATGGCGACTGTCAGCACATCAAAGGAAGCAAGCGGCGGCGGCGCGTTACGCCGGCCCTCACCTCGCCTCGTGCGGCTGTCAACGCGTTCCCACGTTGTCACCGCTCACCTCCTCGGCGAGATGATTGCGTTGATAACAGACTGCCGTTGCACTAAAGCGAGCGTCATCGTTTTTTTTATCCTTAGACGGAGGGAGGGGGGATTCGGGGGGGGGTCAAAGCCGTTATCACCCCATCATATCTGTGACAGCGAGCTGTCACAATCAGCTGGCAGAGCGAGAGAAATCCTGGCATGCTGACACAGTGAAATCTATTTCCCGCTTCGTCCTTTTCTTCTCCGCCATTGTTCCTCCTCGCCGTCATCACAAACTTGCCCATGAGCAAGAAAACTTGAACGTGTGGCGGGCTTGATTTGACCATCTTTGGTAGGATAACACAGAGTGGTGCATTTCTCTGAATATAGTAGACGTAGTATGAGAAAATAAGACATATATGACATAGGAAACCTGCTTACTACCTTCTAAATGTGGATTTTAACATTATTAGAGCCCTCTAGACATGGAATAGCATCCCTATAGTCACCTAGACACCCATATTACCCAATATTGTAGGCATAGTATGAGAAAATATGACACATAAGACATAAGAAACCTGCTTACTACCTTCTAAATATGGACTTTAACATTATTAGAGCCCTCTAGACATGAAATAACACCCCTATAGTCACCTAGACACCCCGATTACCCAATATTGTAGACATAGTATGAGAAAATACGACACATAAGAAACCTGCTTACTACCTTCTTAATATGGACTTTAACATTATTAGAGCCCTCTAGACATGAAATAACACCCCTATAGTTACCTAGACCCTTCTATTGCCCAATATTGTGGACATGGTATGAGAAAATAAGACATAGAAAACCGGCTTACTACCTTCTAAATATGGACTATAACATTATTAGAGCCCTCTTGACATGAAATAGCATCCCTATAGTTACCTAGACCCTTCTATTACCCAATATTGTAGACATGGTATGAGAAAATAAGACATAGAAAACCGGCTTACTACCTTCTAAATATGGACTATAACATTATTAGAGCCCTCTTGACATGAAATAACATCCCTATAGTCACCTAGACACCCCGATTACCCAATATAGTAGACATAGTATGAGAAAATAAGACATAAATAACCTGCTTACTACCTTCTAAATATGGACTTTAACATTATTAGAGCCCTCTTGACATGAAATAACACCCCTATAGTTACCTAGACCCTTCTATTACCCAATATTGTAGACATGGTATGAGAAAATAAGACATAAAAAACCTGCTTACTACCTTCTAAATATGGACTTTAACATTATTAGAGCCCTCTAGACATGAAGTAACACCCCTACAGTCAACTTTGCACACCTATTACCCAATAGGAGACATAAGAAGGCGTAACTAAGACATGGGGTAAATTAGAGTGTGAATGGTTGCTTGTGTATGTGCCCTGTGATTGACAGGCGGGCGGGGTCGCTTCTCAGCTGTGGTGATGTCATGTTCTTCCCTCCCCCTCCGCTAACGTAGCCAAGATGGCTAGCTTTTGAGTCCAGCACTCGTGCACTGAATAGTCTAAGTACGCAAGCGTGAAGTGTACTTTGGCAAGTATTCTAGTATTTGGATGCCGCCGTTTAGACTCCGCCCACCAGCGGTTTCCCAACGGCGCCGCTGTGGGAAGTTGTGAGATGATACTTTGGGAAACTTCCAAAGAACATCTGAGAAAAGCTGCTAGAGAAAATGGAGGCGGCTGGCGGCGCGAAGACTTCCTCGTCGCCGCTCCCGATGATGATGATGATAACATGATGATGATGATGATGATGGTGATAACCTGATGATGATGATAACATGATATGCTCCAGTGACAACCCTTCGCCGTGTGCTTCCAGATGTCGGCGAGGAGGCGGCGAAGGCGGCCGTCAGCGTTCCGGCGTCGGTGTCGCAGCATCGTGAGCGGACTCTTGGCTCCGCCTCCAAAGACTGCCCCTATTGCGGCAAGTCCTTCCGCACCTCCCATCACCTGAAGGTCCACCTGCGCATCCACACAGGTCAGTCCGCCAACTCTCCGTCACAAGCGTTTGATTGACAGCTTGACTCTGCGTCTGCGTGACACGTCAGGCCTCGTGGGCGCAGATGGTCTCAGCTTCCCGAGTCACACCATCCCGAGTGCGAGCGACGCCACGCTCGTTAGTCCTCGTTAGTCCACCACGGCGACCTCATTAGACGCCGCGCGTGTCAAGACGGGGGGGGCTTGAAGTCGTGGCTATTCTGGTGTTTCCTGCGTGGCTCCGGCGAGCACAACAAGGCTTCAGTGTCCCCACCATGACATCACCCGCCACGCTCATTTCACACTGGATGGCGCCCAATAGCGGCCGCGCCGGAACAAAGCCCGCCTGTCCGCACTTTAGGGACGTGCGTGCGACGACGGGTCTCGTTGATTTCACTTCATCCTCCGGTCAAGCGAGCCGATCCCCCTGCTTCCAGGCCGCCGCGTTGCTCGCATGTCCTGCCGTGATGAGGTCACGCCGAGGTCGAGCCGCTCTGCGGGAAGATAAACGCGTCACGCCGTATCCAGGTTCAAGGACGCTGGAATGGTGGAACCTTCTCCGGTATTGTTACTGGTTTCTTGGTCGTTTCCTGTTGCCACCGGGTGGCGCTGTGACGAATTGAGGAAGTGACCGACATCCTCATCATACACATCGATTGGATGAATTGACCGACCGTCAAAGGTGGTCGCCATGTCCCGCCCACATCATGCTTCTTAAGTTGCCGTCGTCCGGCTGTCTCGTACCCGAGAGTTGGATTTGGGCTCATTTGGTCAAAGTCCCTAGGAGGAGTTGGTCAAAGTACAACCCTGGTTTGGCCTCACATGGTTGCTCCAAACCCCAATTCTTTATTTGGGAACATTTATTTGGGTTCTTGGGGTGTCCTGTGATCATGGACATCTTCACCAAATTGGGTGAAACTGGTGCCAGGGTCCATCCGTCTGACCATCCATCCATCTATTGGTCCATCCATCCATCTGTCCATCCATTCGTCTGTCCATCCATTCATCCATACATACATCCGTCCATCCATCCATACGTCCGTCCGTCAGTCAATCCACCCATCCGTTCATCCATCCATCCGTCCATCCATGCATCTATCTGTCCTTCCATCCATCCGTCCATCTATCTGTCCATTCATCCATCCATAGGTCAATCCATCCATACATACATACATACATCCATACGTCCATTCGTCTGTCCATCCTTCCATTCATCCATACATCCATCCGTCCGTCCATCCATCCATACGTCCATCTGTCAGTCAATCCATCCATCCGTTCATCCATCCATCCATCCTTCTGTCCATCCATGCATCGGTCCAGCCGTCCATCCATCCATACATACGTCCGTCCATCCATCCATGCGTCCATCCATTCGTCTGCCCATCCATCCATCCATACGTCCGTCCATCCATACATACGTCCTTCCATTCGTCTGCCCATCCATCCATCCATTTATACGTCCGTCCATCCATTCATCCATCCAGCCATCTATCCGTCCATCTGGCCGTCCATACATCCGTCCATCCATCCATTCGTCTGCCCATCCATCCATCCATCCATACATACGTCTGTCCGTCCATCCATTCGTCCATCCAGCTGTCTATCCATCCATTGGTCCATCCATCAGTCCATCCAGACATCTGTCCATCCGTTAGTCCATCCATTCATCCATCCAGCCATCTATCCGTCCATCTGTCCGTCCATCCGTCCATCCATCCATTCGTCTGCCCATCCATCCATCCATACATACGTCTGTCCATCTGTCCATCCATCCATTCATCTTCCCATCCATCCATCCATACATACGTCCGTCCATCCATTCGTCCATCCAGCTGTCTATCCATCCATCTGTCCATCCATCCATCAGTCTATCCATCCATCAGTTCATCCAGACATCCGTCCATCCGTTAGTCCATCCATGCATCGGTGCAGCCATCCATCCATCCATACAGCCGTCCGTCCGTCCATCAGTCCATCCATCCGTCTGTCCATCATCCATCCATCCATTTTTGTTTTATAATGAAAAACTAAAATGAAAGAAACATTTCAAAAGGTCAAAACCAATGAAATTCCAATTTGTATTTGAATGTCAGTAATTAATAATAAAAAAAAGTACCTCAAGTATGTATGCATCACATTGTTTGAACAGATGAAAGAAATTACCCAACCCCCCCACCGCCTCGCGTCCTCACTTCCTGGAGTTGTTGAAAATGGGGGTGACCTCATTGTCACTTCCTGCTCTTCACGGCGCCGTAATCCTCGCACTCGCCAGTCCAAGTGGAAATCCTTTACAGCTGAAAAAAATCACCTCACTTTTCTTTTTATCCTCTGTCAGAATGAATCCAGGTTTTTTTCCCCCTTTTTTTGCGGTGAGCTATAGAGACCACCCTGCTTGTAAACCCCCCCCCCCCCCAAACCCCCACCCTCTTCTGGCCTTCATACTGTACTTGCATAAGGGCGCTAGTTTGTAGCGTGCTTGGAGAAGGCCTTGTTGCTGTTAGTCTGTTTCAACTAACTTGTGTCTCATCATTTTTTCCTGATCCTACTATGATTTCATTCCCATGATATTTTCACTTTATTCCCGTCATTTTACAACTTTTTCCCCTCACCCAATTTTCCAAAACTTTATTTTTTTTGTCTTTTTTATTGTATAATATATAGTATATAATTTATTATATTATATATAATTAATTTATTACATTTTTATTATATTATATATAGTATTCAGTATTAGTATTTATTTTATAATTTATTATATATAATTAATTTATTATATCTTTATTATATTATATATAGTATTTCAGTATTAGTATTTATTTTATAATTTATTATATTATATGTAATTAATTTATTATATTTTTATTATATTATATATAGTATTTCAGTATTAGTATTTATTATTTTATAATTTATTATATTATATATTATTAATTTATTATATCTTTATTATATCATATATAGTATTTCAGTATTAGTATTTATTTTATAATATATTATATTATATATAATTAATATATATATATAATTAATATATATAGTATTTCAACTCTATTCCATTTTTTTATTCTCCAAATATTTCAACTTGATTCTTATCCATTTTCTTCTGGTAATATTATGACTATATTACCATAATATTTTGACTTTATACTTTTAATAATTTAACCTTTTATCAAGGAAATTTTTCCAAAAGTTACAAATTATCTTTTTTTCCTCATAAAATTAAGATGACAACTTTTTGTAATATTTTGACTTTATGTAACATCATTGCAAACAGTGGCAATTAAAGAGACAAGGGGAGTGTTTACGTAGAGCCGTGCTTTCATTCAGACTCTCAGACGTCTTTGTCCTGCGTGGCGGCGCTCGCTCGCGGAAGATCCCGCGTTTGGTCATCCGTGAAACGTTGACGAGGACGATGCCGTCCAGCCAGGATGTTTTCCCTGGCATCTTAAATCATCACCGAGGGCTAATCGCTCTGACATCCCGATCGAGTCCAGGAGCGGATCCGGATCCCCCCTCGGGTCCACCCCCTGATCCTCTTGCTCCCTCGGAGCGAGATTAACGAGGCGCTAACAGCCGCTTGAAAGAAATGAAGTGAGCTTAAATTTACCGCAAAAGTTAAAGAGCTAACGTTACGGCGATCGTTTCATCTTGAGCGGGGAGTGGGCAAATATCCATTAGAGGAATGGAGCGGGGGGGGGCTTGGGGGGGGTTTGGAGGTAGCTAACAGCACGCAAGCGTGCGGCCGCGGCTAATGAACACACTGCAGAGGGTGATATTTCATTATACAAATTAATGCTCACATTTTAATGGGAAAGTCACATAATGAATCCAGGCTTCAGTGACAGCAATTAGAGGGCCAGATTGTCCCCTTCTGGACAAGACACTATTTAGCAGTAAGCAGCTGGGGGCACAAAAAAATAATAATAATTAAGCGAAGGGGGGGGGGGGGGGGGGGTCCTCTGCAGTGACAATGGTTTCTTGAGGCATGAGAGCATCACCTTTAAATGTGGGGTGGGGGAGGGGCGGGGCGTCATGTCACTTAACCTTACCTTAACCTTGCAATCAGCAGGCATCAGGAGGGACCCGAGAGCCTCTTAAGCGCCCCCCCCCATCACTCCCCCCGGTGTCTTCTGTCACTGACGGCAATGACATTGACAATGCAGCTAAGCGCTACATTAGCTTAGCATATTCTTCCTGATGTACCACCCATGTGGTCCCACAGTCAGGCATCCATTTGACTCACAGTATGGGAACATATCTTGTCTGTTCCTGGTGGTGTAATGGTACAGCTGCTGCCTTTCAGGAAGGTTTTTGAATAATGATTTTGAGCTGTAAACAGTTATGATAGGCAAAAGTTTTGACCAAAACGGAAATGTACAAAACTCAGGGCGTCTTTTCTCCGTGCCTGGTGGTGTAATGGTACAGCTGCTGCCTTTCAGGCAGGTTTTTGTATCATGATTTTGAGCTGTAAACAGTTATGATAGGCGACAGGTTTGACCAAAACGGAAATGTACAAAAGTCAGGGCATCTTTTCTCTGTGCCTGGTGGTGTAATGGTACAGCTGCTGCCTTTCAGGAAGGTTTTTTAATCATGATTTTGAGCTGTAAACAGTTATGATAGGCAAAAGGTTTGACCAAAACGGAAATGTACAAAAGTCAGGGCATCTTTTCTCCGTGCCTGGTGGTGTAATGGTACAGCTGCTGCCTTTCAGGAAGGTTTCTGAATCATGATTTTGAGCTGTAAAGAGTTATGATAGGCAATAGGTTTGACCAAAACCGAAATGTGCAAAAGTCAGGGCATCTTTTCCCCGTGCCTGGTGGTGTAATGGTACAGTCGCTGCCTTTCAGGAAGGTTTTTGAATCATGATTTTGAGCTGTAAACAGTTATGATAGGCGAAAGGTTTGACCAAAACGGAAATGTGCAAAAGTCAGGGCATCTTTTCTCCGTGCCTGGTGGTGTAATGGTACAGCTGCTGCCTTTCAGGAAGGTTTTTGAATCATGATTTTGAGCTGTAAACAGTTATGATAGGCAAAAGATTTGACCAAAATGGAAATGTACAGAAGTCAGGGTATCTTTTCTCCGTGCCTGGTGGTGTAATGGTACAGCTGCTGCCTTTCAGTAAGGTTTTTCAATCATGATTTTGGGCTGTAAATTATTATTATAGAAAAAAAGGCCTCACAAAAACCAAAATGTGTAAAAGTCAGAGCATTTTTTGTTCGTCCCTGGTGGTGTAATGGTACAGCCGCAGCCCCAGACATTTTTTTTAACTATGAGTGAGCTGTAAAAATTCCTTTTATGCATAAAACAGTGTACAAACATCCAAGCAGCTTTTGTCCGTCCCTGGTGGTGTAATGGTACAGCTGCTTCATTTCAGTCAGCAGGCACAGTGTCTTTTCACAGTGATTTTTCCCCTTTGGGAAAATGTACATCCAACGCAGTCAAAGCCGGTGTGGTGAGATGAAGTACTCCAAGCGACCACTAGGTGTCAGTAATGCTGAAAGAAGATCGTGGCAATGCTAACCAATGCTAACAAGTGTTGTGTTGTATTTTGTTTGACGACGTCCCCTCTATTGGACGATGGAGTGCAAGGAGCTGTGCTGTTTTTTTGCGAGGCGACGACGAGGAGGCGAGGAGGAGCAGGCATCTCCAGGAAGGTGGAGAGATGTTTTCCAGGGCAGATAAAGACGCGTGTCTTTCATCTCCGGCAGGAAGAAGAGGCGGCGCGGAGAAAAGTTTGCGTCCTATTTTTAAGCGGGGGGGGGTTGGGCGTCACTCGGTGTCAGGCGTCGCCACGGTTGCGGCGTTTTTCGCCGATATCAATTAAAAGTGGATTAACGGCTACATAATGACCTTTAGCTGTAAATGGTGTGTAATGTAGCAAGGCAGGATACAGTAGCCTCCCCAGATGTCACAGCAGGCCCCCCCGACGTATGATGGAGCAGATGTCTCAGGCGCTCCAAATGGCCCTCCAAGACGCGCACCAGGCGTCTGTTGCCCCCCCCCACACGTATATTTAAAGGCTTCATTTCAACGGACAGCTGGAGGACGCCGCTCTCTGGCCGTAAACATAACAAATGCTTCCTTTCCATTTGCGCATATTTAGACGCCATAGGCCGCCATTCATCTTGATTTGGCCTGGTGCGCATTAACAACCTCTTAAGAGGAGGAGAAAAAAATCCTATCAGTCTAATTTGTGTCTAATTTGCCTGCTCGGATATCATTTGGTCCAGTTAGAGGAATGGAGGATGGTAATTTGCATCAGGGACGTTTCCTTATTCAATCAGCAGCGAGCCGGCTTCACAGCAGGAGCACTTATTGGGTTAAAAGCTCATCTCTCGTGCCTGACTTTAAATATACTGCAGGCGGAGCTTTATGGCTACTCCGGCGTCAAAGAAAAGGGATCAAATCAGCGTCTCGCTATCTGCAAGTGGTGGTGGGAGCGCGCTCCCGTTCCTTTTGTGCCGCTCCTATTCTCCGCCGCGCTGTATCAATATTGTATCGAGTCGCTGTTTGCCGGCCTTTATGTGAGAACTCGGCAGTAGGTCTGCAGATTGCACAGTCTTTTTCTGGAATGGTGCCCTCTAAATAATGATAAATTACTTGAGCAGTATGCCATTTGCTAATTATATCCATGATTTACTACACAGCCCGACTTAAATCATTCAAAGCAGCCTGGCGTAACAATGGCTTTTTTTTTTTTTTGCCCCGCCGTCAAACGTTTCCATGTGTACGCTCTAAACATTATATGATTGTATATTTTAAAGCGTGCACTTCAATCCTTTTCTGCACGCACAAATCCCACTTTTGGAACTTTTTATATGTATGTATTTAGGGGTGGGGGGGGGAGAAAAAAAAATCAAGCTTAGCATTTTTTCCTCTCTGTTCATTGTTTAATGAAGCTAAATCTGGCTGCGACTGCAAGCCTATTATAATTGCTTGCAGGATGTGTATCGCTGCAGTGGAACATCCACTCCTGGCAGAATTAGCCTCTGCCGTTATCCACAATAAGCATGAATATGCATGTGCGGCATAAATAAATATATGGAAATGTTACACAATACCTTCACCCCTCTTTTACCCACGCTCGTCACTTTGATCGCAGGGACTCGCGGATTCCTTGACTGACGTGGACCGGCAGGCCGTGGCTGCGCCTGTTTTCCATTTTACACACTCCTATTTCAAAATCTACGCCAGTGGAGTTGAAAAATGCTTGTCCGCATCGGAAGCTGACTTGGTGGCGCGATTTCTTTTTATGATGTTTGTGTTATGACCATTCTTCTTACGGCTTTTTTGTGTCATAATTGGAGCATCGAAAGCCTGTTCACCAACTTCTAAATATGCTTTTTAACATTAGAGCCCCCTAGACATGAAATAACACCCCTATAGTCACCTTTGAACTCCTATTACCCAATATAGTAGATGCAATAAGAGAAAAATTTGACATAGAAAACCTGTTTACCACCTTTTAAAGCAACTTTATAACATGATTAGATCCCTCTAGGCATGAAATAACACCCCTATAGTCACCTTTGAACTATAGTAGATGCAATAAGAAAAAAATATACATAGAAAATCTGTTTACGACTGTCTAAATCCACTTTATAACATGATTAGAGCCCTCCAGGCATGATATAGCACCCCTATAGTCACTTTTGAACTCCTATTACCAAATATAGTAGATGCAGTAAGCAAAAATGTGACATAGAAAACCTGCTTACCACCTTTTGAATCAACTTTATAACATGATTAGAGTCCTCTAGGCATGAAATAGCATCCCTATAGTCACCTTTGCACTCATATTACCCAATATAGTTGATGCAATAAGAGAAAATTTGACATAGAAAATCTGTTTACTACTCTCTAAATCCACTTTATAACATGATTAGAGTCCTCTAGGCATGAAATAGCATCCCTATAGTCACCTTTGCACTCATATTTCCCATTATAGTCGATGCAATAAGAGAAAATTCGACATGGAAAACCTGTTTACTACTCTCTAAATCCACTTTATAACATGATTAGAGTCTTCTAGGCATGAAATAGCACCCCTATAGTCACATTTGAACTCATATTACCCAATATAGTAGATGCAATAAGAAAAAATTGACATAGAAAACCTGTTTACTACTCTCTAAATCCACTTTATAACATGATTAGAGTCCTCTAGGCATGAAATAGCACCCCTATAGTCACCTTTGAACTCATATTACCCAATATAGTAGATGCAATAAGAAAAAATTGACATAGAAAACCTGTTTACTACTCTCTAAATCCACTTTATAACATGATTAGAGTCCTCTAGGCATGAAATAGCACCCCTATAGTCACCTTTGAACTCATATTACCCAATATAGTAGATGCAATAAGAAAATATTTGACATAGAAAACCTGTTTACTACTCTCTAACTCCACTTTATAACATGATTAGAGTCCTCTAGGCATGAAATAGCACCCCTATAGTCACCTTTGAACTCATATTACCCAATATAGTAGATGCAATAAGAAAATATTTGACATAGAAAACCTGTTTACTACTCTCTAACTCCACTTTATAACATGATTAGAGCCCTCTAGGCATGAAATAGCACCCCTATAGTCACATTTACACTCCTACTGCCCAATATAGTAGACATTGAAAGACATAATATAGAATCAGCTAACCATCTATGTTACTACACTAGGAATTTGACTCGGTTCTAACGTCACTCTATATTACAATGTATTTAAAAAGTCCCTATGGTTGGGTTATTATTTTTTACTTCCTGTTCTGTACAGTACTTCCTGTGGTGGTTGTCACTTCAAAGTAACATTACTGACACCTAGTGCCCAGTGGAGAATACTGTACTACCTATCATCCTACGCCTTATATTCGTCGTTCATTATTTGAGAAACCTCAGTTAGCATGTGGGTGATGGATGGTGTCCGTGGTGGTGAAGACAGGCCCTGGCGTGGACCAACGTGGGCAGTCCACGCGGTGGAGGCCCCATTCAGGCCCTGGCGTGGACCCACGTGGGCAGTCCTAGCGGTGGAGGCCCCAGTCAGCAAGCAAGGAGTGTGGCCTTGCTGTCAACTGAAAATATGACGGACCCAAAGCACCATATGGCCACGTGTTTAGTTTGAGTGATGGCTGTCTTGGAGGGGCTGGATCGACCCACATTCGGATGCCCCCCCTAACCCCCCCCCCCCCCCCCATAGATGGCTAGTGAGGCTTTTACTATGTTTATCACGACAACTTCCTGTTGTCGACGCTTTACTTCACTTTGTTTAAGAGTTGCATGCTAAATGTTCCCTTTTGTCCTCAGTTAATGAAATGCGCCTCCTTCACTCCTTTGACCTCCTTTTCCTCCTTCAGGGAGGTGACATGACCCTGGGGTCGGCGTTCCCGCTCCAGTAAATAGGTTTCGATATCCAGTCAGTAATAATCAGGTTAATGATTTGCTCTTCTTGTTTCTGTCTCGGCCCCTCAGGAGAGAAGCCCTACCGCTGCCCTCATTGCGACTACGCCGGCACCCAGTCCGCCAGTCTCAAGTACCACCTGGAGCGCCACCACCGTGAGCGGCAGAACGGCGCCACCGCGCCCGGGCACGGCCCATCAACCGACCACAAAGAGGACCACGGGAAGTCGGCCGGAGGCGGCGTCTTTGCGCGGCCTGATGTGCTGCGTAACGTTTTCAAGGGCATGCCCCCCAACTTGGACTTCAGGTCGGGGCCGCTGCTGCCGCATCAGTGGGCGGCGGCCGGCGTCCTCTCCGCCGGCGAGCGCGGGGATCGACACTTTGACTCCATCTCCGAGACCATGAAGGCCACCGATGGTCCCGCCTCCCTGGTCGCCACAGCAACAGACAGTCCGGCCAGCTTCTCAGATCTAAGTCGGGCCTACCAAAGCATGATGGGAAATGGAGTCCACTTCCAAGGCTCTCTGCAGGCCTTCATGGACAACTTTGTCCTCAACTCCATGAAGAAAGACATGAAGGACAGCCAAAGTCCAGTCCAGATCCAAGCCCAGTCCTACCATGACAACGGGGAACCCAGAGCCAAGCGAGCCGCCATGGCGGACCAGGACAGAGATGACAAGCCTGAGGCCAAGCAGAATCCTGAACCCGGCAAACCTGGATCCCAGTTTGAGCCTCTGGATCTGTCTGTGTCGGTCCGACCCGAGTCTGCGTCCGGTTCTCTTCCCGGCTCCTCGGTCACCATTCATGACAACGTGGCGTGGCACGGCTGCCTCTTCTGCTCCTTCTCCACCGCATCGCTGGAGCTGATGGCCCTTCACCTCCAGGCCAACCATCTCGGCCAGGCCCCGGCTCCGCGAGCCGATCCGGGCAAAGACGACACATCCCCCGCTATCAAGAGTTTTGTCCAGGACAAAGACATGGATGCGGAGAGAAACCAGGGCAGCTGGACCAACCACCTGGACCAGCCCTACAACCCCTTCCAGAGCGACTTCTACAGGCGGTTTGGTGGCTTGTATGACGGTTCCCCCCGAGCCCCTCAGGGCCACCAAGGCTACATGAGCGCCACCGAGCAAGGACTCGACCTGCCCGGCAAGGCCTTCAGGGGAGGATCCTCCACCGGCGATGGTGAAAAGAGCTCCTGTGGGGACCCTGATGAGGACCGGGCCGGATCTGATGATGACCTCATCAAAGCTGGGGGTCACATCGCCAGTGACACCCCATCAGCCACGCCCCAGAGAGGACACCATCACTCTGACGAGGAGCAGGACGACGGGGGTGTGGCTGAAGATGACGAGGAGCGAGATGACGATGATCCGATGGACATGGACCGAGAGGAAGAAGAAAGTCCAGCTCCGAACCACATCCAGAACCACCACAAGCAGCTGCAAGACGGTTTGGTGGCCTCGTCCTCCGCCATGACGCCGCTGTCCCTGCTACCCCCCAACCAGAAGCAAGTCTTATCCATGGAGAACCAGTGGAAGCAAAGCCTGAACCTCCTGTCCCCCGGAGGCCCCCCTGGACTGCTGAAGGCGGACCAGCAGAGCCACCTGGAGCAGCAAATGAACATGCTGTCTGTCCTCAGAGCCTACGGCGGCGGAGACAATCTGCCGGCCTTCAACGGCCTAGGCGGAGGAGGGCCACCCTCGGCGAAGAGGCCTGATGCCCCCGGTGAGTGTTGAAACGCCCCCCGCCCCCGCAGACACACACAGAGTAAATAAACGCACGTGTCTGAAAGGTAAATTCACTTTCCACGTGGCCGAGAAGCTTCAGACACCCACTGAAGGTCCTGAGATTGCCTCTGAAGTGATTTCGGTCTTATTTCGAGCAAGTTGAGAAGTAATCAGGCCGCCGACTAGCAACAGATTAATCTTTATTACACGTTGATATTACCGGGGGCGGCGCCTCCCTCGCACGGCGCTGCCAGCAGGGAATAGCCCAGCGTGAGTCCGAGCAGGACCCGGAGCTCGGCGTGCCCTCTCCTCCACGTGTCTCCTAACTATCTTAGTGTTCATAAAGCCGCCTCCCAGAAGCCCATTACGATATCAGACTGGTCGATGTATGACCCTGTGAAAAATGAACTGCCAGCTTTCATGATTCTGCTCGGGTTACAGCCGTTCCTTGAGACCCGGCAGAGGAAATCGCTTTTCTCTTTGTCTCCTTTTACACTTTTTACTGGTCTCGCATGCACTTTACAGCTGCCGGCATAAAGTGTTCTGGAGAGGAAGTCAAGCAACATAAAGATTGTGTTTAGGAGCGGGAAACCTGCTTTTTCAATCTGGGGGAGAAAACATTATTTGGCTTACGCTGGGAGTGGGGAGGTTGGTACCGTAAACTATGGTATGGTATGGTATAATGCCAGTGCTGGTGGTATGGTATGGTAACGTATTGTATGGTATAATGCTAGTGTTGGGGGTATGGTATCATATGGTATACCATAATGCTAGTGTTGGGGGTGGGGGTATGGTACGGTTTGGTATGGTGTAAAGTGTTGATGGTATTTTGTGGTACGGTATGGCATGTTATGGTATGGTATTAAGTGTAGAGGGTATGGTGTGGTACAGTATGGCATATTATGGTGCGGTACGGTACGGTATTAAGCATTGAGTGTATGGTGTGTTATGGTATGGTATGGCATGTTATGGTACGGTATGGTATGGTACGGTATAATATGGTATAAAGTGTTGAGGGTATGGTGTGGTATGGTATGGCATGTTATGGTACGGTATGGTATGGTGTAAAGTGTTCAGGGTATGGTGTGGTACAGTATGGCATGTTATGGTCCTGTATGGTATGGTGTGGTACAGTTTGGTATGGTGTAAAGTGTTCAGGGTATGGTGTGGTACGGTATGGCATGTTATGGTACGGTATTAGGTGTAGAGGGTATGGGGTGGTACAGTATGGCATGTTATGGTGCGGTATGGTATGGTACGGTACGGTATTAAGCGTTGAGTGTATGGTGTGGTATGGTATGGCATGTTACGGTACGGTATGGAAAAGTATGGTATAGTATGGTATAAAGTGTTGAGGGTATGGTATAGTACGGTACAGTATGGTATGGTACGGTATGGTATGGTATTGTAAGGTATAGTATGGTATAGTATGGTATAAAGTGTTGAGGGCATGGTGTGGTACAGTATGGCATATTATGGTGCGGTATGGTACGGTATGGTATTAAGCGTTGAGTGTATGGTGTGGTATGGTATGGCATGTTATGGTACGGTACGGTATGGTATGTATAGTATGGTATAAAGTGTTGAGGGTATGGTGTGGTATGGTATGGCATGTTATGGTATGGTGCGGTACGGTATTAAGCGTTGAGTGTATGGTGTGGTATGGCATGTTATGGTATAGTATGGTATTAAGTGTTGAGGGTATGGTATAGTACGGTATGGTATGGTATGGTATAGTATAAAGTGTTGAGATTTGACTGGCGGTTAGTCCGCACCTGACATCACCACCGGAATCCTTTGTTGTCTAATATCTTTTTTTTTTTAATGGGGCCGAGAATTCCTGGTGGGGCCCTGTATGATACGCATCTGCATCAATTATTGATTGTGGACTCTTTCCCTTGGTGGTGTTCCCCCAAGTGTAGCAGATGCCAGCTAGTGCGGCCGTGGTAAGACCCGCCTACCTCGGCCTTAAAAGCCACGCTGACCAATAATAGGTGGACAGTCTGGGCTTTTGGCTTTGGACTCCCATTCCGAAGGTCCTGTACGAGGCAGACTCTTCCCGTAAGAAAGTAACATTATTGGTCAGTACTACGAGTGCTACTACAGTATGTATCATTATATCATGACATTATATCGACATCATGCTAATTATACGTGACGTGCCCTTTCCATTGTCCGTCATTCAGGACGCCTCCTCATCAAAATGTAAACATTTTCCCATTCCTGCTGTATCCATGCAAAGCGCCTGTTGTACGTCCTGGCTAATCAAGCCATTCCTTTGTGACGCCATGACATGGGGGCGCTTCTCCGTGCAACAAGGAATGTTTGACCTTTGTGTCCGTAAGCCCCCCCCCCTCCCCCTTTCAACAAAGGCCTTTTTTTTAAATTTAAGCTTCTTTTGACGTCCTGCTGGGACCACAGGCCTTATTTCCCTGACAATATTCCGTTGTCATCCCAGCAAGACCAGTGCTTCCCACAGGGATGGGATCTGTTTGATGACATCATAATTGGTCTTTGTTTGTTCGTACATGACAACGGGAATGTCTGTGAATGGAGCGTACCATTCTGACAGTAAACTAACCTGTAAAGACGTGATGGGCAAGTTAACTCCGCGTCAATGGCGGCCAACTCGATACCATCCGAATGAAACGTGATTATTTACAGCCGTGTTTTTACACGCGTCGGCCATACATCATCAGTGCTTAATGTGGGTAGGGGGGGTGGCGCTCGCCCTGTGCCTGGAGTGGTCGTTTAGGAGTGGTTTTCATGTGAGAAGGGCACCCCCACACGGAGCGCGCACACACACGCCGCTAAAGCCAACTGCACCACACCTGCCTAAGTGCCAGGAATTCCATTTATCAATAAAAGTCATTAACGAGGGGGTGGGCCCCCAGGTCTCAGACACGCTACGTCTCGCTAGGCAGCGGCATGACGTGCCGCTTGCAATCGATACCGGCCCCCCCCACGCCATCAAACATGAAACGTGACACTGTTCACGCTTCGTCGCGCTCGGCTTAAAGAAACATCAACGCCGCTGCTTGGCTTCTGATTTGTTCCCATTTGGAAGCCACCCCTTGTTGGTGTTCATCCGCCCCTCCTGTGGGGGTAAAAAAGCCAAAGAAAAAGCTAAGCAGGGGATCCTGCAGGTCGTGAAATACGATGGCGGTTTGGGCCACTTCAGAACTGAGGCGTATCTTTATTGTTTTCTTCCATTTTTCCGTACAAACCGGAATCTTGGACTGACGGGAAGCGCTGAAGACAGAACCTTGAACACCAACATCTCGCGGCGTCTTCACCGCCTGTCTCGTACACGTCTCTTCCGTAGATCTGGACTGCATCGAGAGGTCTACGTGCTTGTATTGGGTCTCATCCCCCTTGGTTATGAGCGCTGCTTGCAAAACCGGAACGCTCGGATTGGAGCGACATCCCAGACTCCACCAATCAATCTTCGCGAGCACGAGCGCGAGCGCTCTGCTTGACGCCAATCTGGCAGCACCTCGTTTGTCTTTGCACCTTAAGCGCACACACCTGCTCACATTCATTCACACCTAAAAGTTGCCATAAAGCAAAAGCTGGTAATTGCCAATAATATCGTCATCATCAGGTGCTTAATTAGCGTCTCTGACAAACACATGGGGGGGGGGGGGGGGGTATGGAGACACCCCTGTGGTTCCTAATGAGCATCGTGCTTCTCACCTGCGTGCCTAAAAGTACATCTCAAAGTCGGCAAAGGAGGGAATGCTCGTCCTGGTCAGTTCAGGTTGTGGAGCATCCCAAGGTCTCGTTACGGAACGCCAGACATGGGACCAGGTGGTGAAGAAGGAGCTAAGCCCAAAGTCAAAGATCTCAATTACCGATCCGTCCACGTTCCGACCCTCGCCTGCGGTTATGAGCTTTGGGTAGTGACCCGAAGGACAAGATGGCGACTTTTCTCCATAGGGTGGCTGGACTCTCCCTTAAAGATAAGGGTGAGGAGCACTGTCATCCGGGAGGAACTCTGGTCAGGATGCCTCCCTGGGAGGGTGTTCCGGGCACGTCCGACCAGTTTGAGGCCTTCGAGAAGACCCGTGACATGTTGTAGAGCATGGGTCTCAAACTTGCGGCCCGCGGGCCAAATGCAGCACACGAGACGCAAGTTTGAGGCCCCCACCTTGATACCAAAGTTTAATGTTGAAATGACACACCGGACACAATTAACATGATTTTGCCCCGCCCATACTGTTACCCCGCCCTGTTTTGCTTTGGATTAGCAATGAAGCTAAAGGCTTGTGACACTGCCGTGCCGCCTAGTTTTCCCCAAAGTCAAAGATCTCAATTACCGATCCGTCCACGTTCCGACCCTCGCCTGCGGTTATGAGCTTTGGGTAGTGACCCGAAGGACAAGATCTCTCCCTTAAAGATAAGGTGAGGAGCACTGTCATCCGGGAGGAACTCGGAGAAACTCGGGCATCTGGTCAGGACGCCTCCCTGGGAGGGTGTTCAGAGCACGTCCGACCAGTTGGAGGCCTTCGAGAAGACCCGTGACATATTGTAGAGCAGGGGTCTCAAACTTGTGGCCCGCGGGCCAAAAGCGGCCCGCGAGATGCTAGTTTGAGGCCCCCACCTTGATACCTTGATTGATAAGTTTAATGTTGAAATTAAACACCGGACATAATTAACATGATTTTGCCCCCCGCCCATATTGTTACCCCGCCCTGTTTTGCTTTGGATTAGCAATGAAGCTAAAGGCTTATATAACTTGCTAATTGGGTCAAATTATTAAGTTTCATTAATGTTCATGTTAAAGGTTAAATAACTGTTAATACTGTACATTTGAATCTGAATCACTGTATGTGGTTTCTTACGTTTTATTATTATTTTACTTATTTATTACTGATTAATTGATTTATTGTCTTTATTCTTAATTTGTTTATTTTTTCAAATCTTATTTTGTGTATAATAATAATAATAATAATTGTGTATAATATAATAATTAAGATATTTGAGAGCAGTGGAATGTTTTATTAATGTTTTAAAAAAAATGAATGTTTTATCAGATATTTTGGTGTGGAAAACGGAACCAAAGTACTGAAAAATTGTAGGGTATAGCAGAAGCAATAGCATTGAAGATAGTTGTTTTATTGATTTTTTTTCCAGTTTTTAATTAATGCGTTTTGGTTTTTTATTTTTTTTATTTTTTTTGTGTATAGAAAAATAAAAATTAAGATATTTGAGAGCAGTGGAATGTTTTATCAATGTTAAAATAATAATAATAATGTTTTATCAGATATTTTGGTGTGGAAAACTGGAACCAAAGTACTGAAAAAGCTGAAGCAAATGCATTGAAGATAGTTTTTTTTATTGATTTTTTTCCAGTTTTTAATAAATGCATTTTTTTTTTTTTTTTTTTTTTTAAACTGATGCGGCCCGGCTTCACCCAGAACCTAGCTCCGGTGTCCCCCAGGTAAATTGACTTTGAGACCCCTGTTGTAGAGACTCTCAACCACCCTGGGAACGCCCACCTCAGATAAGAAGTAGAAGAAGTCCGAATGGATGGATGGATGGAGTGGAGCGTCTCCATTTCCTGTCATCCTTCCTTTCTTCTTCTCTTGGCTTGTGCCAGTACACGTACGTGCACTGGTGTGTGATTATACACCCGAGACCCTTTGTTACACCAACCTTTGTTCCCTTTGTGCTCCGGCGTGCCGCCAACCTCCGTGTAACGAGGCTTCAGTCAGTCCTCGGCTGTCTTCTGATGACACGAGCACAAAGAAGGCGTCTCTGAGCTGGCAGTTAAAGGGTCGTCTATGAGTTGACTGTTCTTCTCCACTTGAAGTTAAAGTTGATGTTTCTTGGCGGCTGACGTTCAAGCGTCATTTGTGTGTCTTGACTCCGAGTTAAAGGGGAGTTAGTAAGTCGAGACGCTGGATCTTGGCTTTCTTAGTGATATTGATATATCATTGATATTGACCCGTGTCATATTACATTAGAAGTAGGGATTTAGTTTTGGTTTTCTGTAGTTTTCGTGTTCGTTCATTCATTCATTCATTTTCTACCGCTTTTTCCTCACGAGGGTCGCGGGGGATGCTGGAGCCTATCCCAGCTGTCTTTGGGCGGGGGTACACCCTGGACTGGTGGCCAGCCAATCACAGGGCACATATAGACAAACAACCATTCACACTCACATTCATACCTATGGACAATTTGGAGTCGTCAATTAACCTAGCATGTTTTTGGAATGTGGGAGGGAGCCTATCCCAGCCGTCTTCGGGCGAGAGGCGGGGTTCACACTGGACTGGTCGCCAGCCAATCACAGGGCACATATAGACAAACAACCATTCACACTCACATTCATACCTATGGACAATTTGGAGTCGCCAATTAACCTAGCATGTTTTTGGAATGTGGGAGGAAACCGGAGTACCCGGAGAAAACCCACGCATGCACGGGGAGAACATGTAAACTCCACTCAGAGATGGCCGAGGGTGGAATTGAACCCGGGTCTCCTAGTTGTGAGGTCTGCGCGCTAACCACTCGTCCGCCATGCCGCCTATTTTTCGTGTTGTTTCCTGTTATGTGCTCTTATTTTGTCTTCCACGTTTCTGAGATCAGGTCACACGGGACGGACGCCAAATCTCGCAGTTTAAGGTTTTAAGGTCCTTGTTGTGTCTCAGCTTCCAGTGACTTTTTTTTTCGCTCTGACTTTTAAGGACTTAAAGGCTAATTGTCCTTCAGTGGCTCTCAGTATTCCTTAACGTCAAGCTAAAGGACAGTCGGCTTGTCCCGGCGCGAGTGAAAGGTTTGCAGAGGTTAAAGGGTAATTGGCGTACCAAAGCTGGGCGCTAAAAGGTCAGTTGTTGTCTCTCAACGCAACATTCAGCATCTTCGCTTGAAAAGTCCCAGTTAGCTTAGCTCTTAGCTATTAGCTATTAGCTCAGAGTTGGTTGTTGTCCAGTCCATCAGTAGTTGGCATCTTAACTTGATGTTAAAAGGTAGCGGGGACTGCCAGACATGGGATTTAATACTAGTGGTGTTTTTATCATGAAGCTTGTTAGGAATGGAATATTTTCCACTCTATCTACTGCAGTAAAAACACATTCAGAGGGTCTTTTACTACAAAAGGGAAGTTTGACAGAAAACAGAACCGAGTTCCTCATCGTTCTTGGCCTCTAATCTCTCGCTCCGGTGCTGGCATTACAATCACTGGCATTCACTCCGGTTTGAATTCAATTGTAAACTGTCCTCGAGACTCCTGCACTTATTTACTTACTGGAATTAAAGAACCTGGGGGGACTTTTTCCCTGCGTGAGGGCTGATCCCAACAGATTTTTGCTCTTGTCGGAAGTTAGGAACTCTTAGATCGGAACTTCTGGTTAGCTTTGGTGTTAGCTTGTTCAGAATACAGTCGGCAGGGGGGGGGCTTTAAAGTAAGTCAAATGGAGGGCAAGTTAAAGGAATCCAAGTCGAGACCAATTTTGGGACAGATTAAAAATATGAAATGACGCAACCGGGTGGCACGGCGGTCTAGTGGTTAGCGCGCAGACCAGGGTTCAATTCCACCCTTGGCCATCTCTGTGTGGAGTTTGCATGTTCTCCCCGGTGCATGCGTGGGTTTTCTCCGGGTACTCCGGTTTCCTCCCACATTCCAAAAACATGCTAGGTTAATTAGCGACTCCAAATTGTCCATAGGCATGAATGTGAGTGTGAATGGTTGTTTGTCTATATGTGCCCTGTGATTGGCTGGCTACCAGTCCAGGGTGTACCCCGTCTCACGCCCCCGAAGACAGCTGGGATAGGCTCCAGCACCCCCCGCGACCCTTGTGAGGATAAGCAGTAGAAAATGAATGAATGAATGAGTTCCATCAAGGAACTTAAAACAAGGAACGCTCATGTGAAGATGTAAGTAGCCGTAATGGCGGTGAGAGCGTCTCTGGCGTGTCCCCGACCCTGCCGCCCTTTAATGCTTTTCTCCCTGCAAATGTAATTGTGGTCTGGCGAAGGGTCTCGTAAACATCTTAACCCGATTACAACTTTCACCCAAGTTTGACCGGCATCTGCTTGGAAGCGGAGCGCCACGGCCGTCGGATCTGTCAGACGTTCCGTTCCCACACTTCTTGTCGCCGGAGAGAGGAGGGGTTGGGGGGTTGCGATGTGATCCACTGCCTGGCCTGACATCGGTATAAAGCGGCGACGGCGACGACGGCGGCGGTGGCGTCCCGGCCCCAATTAATCCTATTTCCTGCTGTCGCGTACCTGTTGCTAGCTGTCCTCGCCACCATATTTTTCCCCCCCGGCTGAAAGGCCTGTTTTTTTTTGTCTGTGAGATGACAGCGGGCCACATGGCGTTCCCCGGAAAGACGAGTCAACTCCTGATCAAGTTACAGTGAAGAGGACAGCGAAGTTGCATGACAATTCTCCTATTCATTATTTCAAACCGGGGGGGCCGGGTGGATGGCGTGGGAGCTTCCAGTGAGCCCGAGATCACATCTTTTATGTATGTTCGACCCCCCCCCCACTTCCCACCCATCCTCCACCCACACAATAACGCAAACGCCATCGGAAGAAATGGGTTATAAATTGGCCTTCCAAGCCGATTTTTCCGACATGATCTCTGCTTCCCATCTCGTTAGTTTGCTGTTTGTTTCTTTTCTTCCCGACTCCTGGAGACTTTGTTTCTTTTTTGACTCGTTCCTCTTAAGAATGCGGCGTTCCCCCATCCCCAGGCGCCCCGGGAGATGTGACGAGGATGCCTCGGAGGAGTTGTACTCATAAAGCTGCTCAGGCACGGAAGGGGAGCGATGCTGGCATAATAACTACACTTACGCCACACGTAATGAGACAACGCCGCCGCCACTTCAAGGAAAAGCGCCGATATATAAAAAACTACAGAGCGCATCGCGGAGGGAGTCGGGAACCGGGAACCGAGTGGGGGAAGTGGGGGGGTGGAAAAGGAAGAAACTATGTCAACTTTTATTTCCCGCGTTCTTCCACATCAATGGCGGCGTGCGGCGACGGCAATACAAACAGAAAAACACGCACAGGTACACACACACACGGCGCTTTGAAGAGCCGGGTGGCAATTAGGGACAAATAAGTTAGCGCTACTTCCCGTCAACCACGCGTGATCCCGACCACTCGCTAAATCATCACGTTTGATTCCCGCGTCAAACGCCGGCGCCGAGATAATAAATAAGTCAAATAAACAAAGTTAGCGCTGGGAGGAAAGACATTGTGTGGGGGGGGGGCGGGGGTGTCGCTTGTTATTTCGAGTAAACCAGGTGGGAATAAAATAAGAATAGCGAGCACCGCGGCGCCCGTAACATTAGCACGTACAAAACACATAAACGTAAACAAATCCCAGCGTTGGGATTCAAAGAAGCGCTTTGTTGCGCCGTCGCTTTAATTATGGAGCTTTTTTAATCGGGATTAACGAGGTTACCTGCCCCCCCCGGGGGCACCGGAAAGGACACGTCGTGACCCTCGTTCGCCCTCCATCATCCATATCTCCATCATCTATCTTCTACCCCTCCATCAGCCATCTTCTACTTCTCCATCATCCATATCTCCATCATCTATCCCTCCATCATCCATCTTCTAACCCTCCATCATCCATCTTCTATCCCTCCATCATCCATATCTCCATCATCTATCTTCTACCCATCCATCATCCATCTTCTACTTCTCCATCATCCATATCTCCATCATCTAGCCCTCCATCATCCATAGCTCCATCATCTATCTTCTACCCCTCCATCAGCCATCTTCTACTTCTCCATCATCCATATCTCCATCATCTAGCCCTCCATCATCCATCTTCTATCCCTCCATCATCCATATCTCCATCATCTCTCTTCTACCCCTCCATCATCTCTCTTCTACCCCTCCATCAGCCATCTTCTACCTCTCCATCATCCATATCTCCATCATCTATCCCTCCATCATCTATCTTCTAACCCTCCATCTTCCATCTTTTATCCCTCTATCATCCATATCTCCATCATCTATCTTCTACCCCTCCATCATCCATCTTCTACCTCTCCATCATCCATATCTCCATCATCTATCTTGTATCCCTCCATCTCTCCATCATCTATCCCTCCATCATCCATCTTTTAGCCCCCCATCATCCATCTTCTAGCCCTCCATCATCAATATCTCCACCATCCATCTTCTACCACTCCATCATCCATATCTCCATCATCTATCCCTCCATCATCCATATCTCCATCATCTATCTTCTACCTCTCCATCATCCATCTCTCCATCATCTATCCCTCCATCATCCATCTTTTAGCCCTCCATCATCCATCTTCTACCTCTCCATCGTCCATCTCTCCATCATCTATCCCTCCATCATCCATCTTTTAGCCCTCCATCATCCATCTTCTACCTCTCCATCATCCATATCTCCATCATCTATCCCCCAATCATCCATCTTCTCGCCCTCCATCATCCATCTTCTAGCCCTCCATCATCAATATCTCCACCATCCATCTTCTACCCCTCCATCATCCATATCTCCATCATCTATCCCTCCATCATCCATATTGGGATTAACGAGGTTACCTGCCCCCGGGCACCGGAAAGGACACGTGGCGTTTAGGAACGGCTCATCTGCGGAAACGACATCATGCGCTAAAACAATGGCTTTTTTTTTTTTTTTTAAACGCACCCCCGACCTGGTTAAACAGCCGGCACCGGCAATCCGCTTTAATCTGATTAATAACTCAGTTGATCACACATAACCTCATTTTCATTCCGGACCGCCCTCGTCTTCCCGCCGACCTTTGGCGCTCCGCACCGAACACAAACCACGCTTTGTGCTGCCGGGAAAAAAAAGACCAGAGATGTTTGACACGCTTGGAAAAAAAATGAATGTGTGGCTGCTTTTTAAAAAGCGCACAAAAGGCCAGCCTGCTGAACGAGGGTCATTACGAGCGGGATTAGAGTTTCCCGGGAAAAAAAAAGGCCCGGATGGGAAGTCGCTCGGCGGCGCGTTCACAGTAACATGAATCGTCCCTTTTTAAAAGAGATATGGTTTCATTTTAGTTATGAAAGGTACAGTAAAGCGGGGCGCTGACACTGGGACTCTTTGTTCCGGCATCCGCTTCTCCGACTGGGCCGGAAAGACGAATCCGCCCCCCTTCCCGCTGATCGCCCCCTGCCTGGATATATCTCTGATTCCTTGTCATCGCCGCTTCTCTGCTTGTTTGCACGTTGAAGAATATCGCAGGAAGTGGGAATCAAGTATTTATGAAGCCACGCCCATATGCTGCTTATATAACGGGGGCCACCGTCAAGGGGGGTCAAGGGGGTCAAGGGTGTCGGGGCCTCATGGAGACAACTTGATTCACAGGCGGGGATCCTCGTTGCATAAATTGTTTACTTGAAGTTTCTTCACAAGGCCGCCTCGCCTGGAAGAGCGCAACGCCGTGAGGGGGGGACGGGGGGCAGGGGCGGGGGGGGTCCGGGATTAAAAGTGGGGGATTAGCACCATACTTGAAGTCAAATCTGTTTTAATGTGAAACCTCATCCCCGCTCATTCCACGGGAAGCGCTCCCATTAACCGCTTTTCACGCGTCCTATTTTAACGCCGCCGGCAACTTAAAAGTGGCGTCGAGTCTTTTTTGGACCCGCTCGCTCGCTGACTCGGCTCGATGCCAGCAACGCAAACGGCGTCGCGGCTAAGCCGCTAAACGCACAACAATGGGGCGGCACAATCGGGCTTTTGTACCGCCGCCGAGATAAGACCGGCTTGGCCCACGACCATCGCTTTACCGTCCGCCATCTCTTCATCTTCTCCCGCTATCGTCCGTATCTCCGTCATCTAGCCCTCCATCTCTCCATCTTCTATCCCTCCATCATCCATCTCTCCATCATCTATCCCTCCATCATCCATCTTCTAGCTCTCCATCATCCATATCTCCACCATCCATCTTCTACCACTCCATCATCCATATCTCCAGCATCTATCTTCTACCCCTCCGTCAGCCATCTTCTACCTCTCCATCGTCCATATCTCCATCATCTATCCCTCCATCATTCATCTTCTAGCTCTCCATCATCCATATCTCCACCATCCATCTTCTACCACTTCATCATCCATATATCCATCATCTATCCCTCCATCATCCACCTTCTAACCCTCTATCATCCATATCTCCATCATCTATCCCTCCATCATCCACCTCCTATCCCTCTATCATCCATATCTCCATCATCTATCCCTCCATCATCCATCTCCTATCCCTCTATCATCCATATCTCCATCATCTATCCCTCCATCATCCATCTTCTAACCCTCCATCATCCATTTCTATCCCGGTATCATCCATCTCTCCATCATCTATCCCTCCATCATCCATCTTCTATCCCTTCATCATCCATATCTCCATCGTCTATCTCCTACCCCTCCATCATCCATCTTCTACCTCTCCATCATCCATATCTCCATCATCTATCCCTCCATCATCCATCTTCTATCCCTCCATCATCCATCTTCTACCTCTCCATCATCCATATCTCCATCATCTATCCCTCCATCATCCATCTTCTACCTCTCCATCATCCATATCTCCATCATCTATTCCTCCATCATCCATCTTTTAGCCCTCCATCATCCATCTTCTACCTCTCCATCATCTATATCTCCATCTATCTTCTATCCCTCTATCATCAATATTCCCATCATCTATCCCTCCATCATCCATATCTCCATCATCTATTCCTCCATCATCCATCTTCTACCCCTCCATCATCCATCTTCTACCTCTCCATCATCTATATCTCCATCATCTATCTTCTATCCCTCTATCATCATTATTCCCATCATCTATCCCTCCATCATCCATACCTCCATCATCTACGTACCTTCTATCCCTCTGTCATCCATCTTCTATCCGTTCATCATCCGTCTTCTACCACTCTATCATCCATATCTCCATCATCCATCTTCTATCCCTCCATCATCCATATTGCCATCATCTATCTCTCCATCATCCATCTTCTATCCCTCCATCATCCATATTTCCATCATCTATCCTTTATCACTCCATCATCCATCTTCTATCCCTCCATCTTCCACCACCAAAGTATCTCCATGTCTTTCCCTCCGTCCCAGTATCTCTCTATCCCCAATTCTTCCGTCACTCCATCTTCTACCACTTCATCAGCCATCACTGCATCTCTTTATCACTCCCTCTCGCGTCACCCGCAACTTATCACTCCTCCTCATGACTCCATCGCTTCATCTTTCCATCCTGTCATCTTTTGTGGCTCCATTCCATTCCAACATCTTCCTCCAACCCTTTGCTCTCCATCACTTCATCCTCCATCCCTCCATCCCTCTACCACGTACAACCTCTTCTCCTAACTCACGTCATTCTCCATCACCACCTCATTTTCCGCCACTCTGTCCCCGTCGCTCCATCGCTCCGTCATCCGTCACTCCACGTTTCATCCCCCATCACTCCATCTTCTCGTCCTCCATCGCCATCCATGGCTCCGTTTTCATTCTCCTTCCCCGCCTTGGTCTTCCATCCTTCTATGGATTCCTTCCTCCATCCCTCCATTTCTATCCCTTCATCTTCCATCCTACCATGGATTCTATACTCCATCCCTCCCTTTCTATCCCTTCATCTTCCATCCTACCATGGATTTCATCCTCCATCCCTCCCTTTCTATCCCTTCATCTTCCATCCTTCCATGGATTCTATCCTCCATCCCTCCCTTTCTATCCCTTCATCTTCCATCCTACCATGGATTCTATACTCCATCCCTCCCTTTCTATCCCTTCATCTTCCATCCTACCATGGATTTCATCCTCCATCCCTCCCTTTCTATCCCTTCATCTTCCATCCTTCCATGGATTCTATCCTCCATCCCTCCCTTTCTATCCCTTCATCTTCCATCCTTCCATGGATTCTATCCTCCATCCCTCCCTTTCTATTCCTTTCCATCCCTTCATCTTTCATCCTTCCATGGATTTCATCCTCCATCCCTCCCTTTCTATTCCTTTCCATCCCTTCATCTTTCATCCTTCCATGGATTTCATCCTCCATCCCTCCCTTTCTATCCCTTCATCTTCCATCCTACCATGGATTTCATCCTCCATCCCTCCCTTTCTATCCCTTCATCTTTCATCCTTTCATGGATTCCATCCTCCATCCCTCCCTTTCTATCTTTTTCTATCTCTTTATCTTTCATCCTATCATGGATTCCATCCTCCATCCATCCCTTTGTATCCCTTCATCTTCCATCCTTCCATGGATTCCATCCTCCATCCCTCCCTTTCTATCCCTTCATCTTCCATCCTACCATGGATTTCATCCTCCATCCCTCCCTTTCTATCCTTTTTATCCCTTCATCTTCCGTCCTTCCATGGATTCCATCCTCCATCCCTCCGTTTCCATCCCTTTCTATCCCTTCATCTTCAATCCCTCCATGGATTCCATCCTCCATTCCTCCCTTTCTATCCCTTTCCATCCCTTCATCTTCCATCCTTCCATCCTGCTGTCGGCCCTCCCAGTCCTTCTAGAGCAGGGGTCGGCAACCTTTACTATGAAAAGAGCCATTTCACCCACTTGCCCACTAAAGAAAAATAGCCTGGAGCCGCAAAACGTTGTATGTTTAAAACAACATTGGAGGGAAAAAAAAAAGACGAGTTGGAGTACTCTTGCTAGTACTGGAGATAAACTTTTGTTTTTAAATGAGCTCTAATTTATTTTTTAGAATCGTCAAATAACTCATTAATAATAATTAATAACTCAAATAACTCAAAGTATTACTCATTTCCCTTTATGTTAACCTGTCAGAGAGAACTGGATAGCATCCTGTCTGCTCATTCAGTCACCAGTCAGAACTCAGTCAGGATGCATTCATGGTCTCACACAAAGTTGGATTTTTGTAAACTCATAACAAAGACGTGCATTTTCACCACACGGGTGCTAAAAAATATTCAAGCATTGCAAAGGGAGCCGCAACAAAGAGGCTGGAGAGCCACATGCGGCTCTGGAGCCGCGGGTTGCTGACCCCTGTTCTAGAGGATGTTTTTCACCTTTGGAGTTGTTTAAGTGGCGGTGCCAGTGCAGCACATAAACGTGAGAAGAACTCCAGCGCCCCCCCCCCCCCCCTTTCATAAAAGACGCCAGTAGCACACGAGGCGGTGTTTGTTACAAGGTCAGCACGGAGCGACACATGACAAACGATCTCAAGATGGCCGCATCATCTGTCCTCTAATTGTTGGCCACAGTCTTTGTTGTCTCCTCCCTCTCTCCCTCTGTCTTCACTCACTTCCAGATCTCTAATGTAATGTCCCTTTCTGGGGGGGCCGGGGGGTGTGGGGGGGGGGCTGTTGACGACGTGTGTGTGTGTGTGAGAACAAATGAACAAGAAGCAAATCTTGTGCAGAAATCCGTGGATGCTGTTTCTGTATCAGGCAGCACACTTGGCAGGAGATTCCCATTCCGTATTATGGACAAGCTGCTCATCAGATGGGAAGCCGGGTTTACCCCCCCTCCCCAGTCCCAGCCCCCGCCTCTCCCTCTTGTTTGCTTCCTGTCCAAGATCTGGACAGCAAGTTTGGGGGCATCGTCCCACCGTCCCATCGTCCCGACGGTCCAGTGGTTTGGAGAAATGATTATTAATGATCTAACACATCTTCGTGATCCGAGTCGTCTTTGATGTCGCTCCCTCCGATGGCGTTCCTCTGCAGGTAGCCCCCCCGTCCCCCTCCCCCTTAAACTCGCCGATGTCGGCCGAGTAACACCGTCGGGTTTGACAACCGCCGCGACAGGAGGTCTTTTTCCTGGCACCGCTAACGAGGTTGTGTCACGTTCGACATCATCAGTCCATCACTCAACTCCCCCCCTCCTCCTCAATACCCCCCCCCCCCCTCACACACACACACACCCTGCAGACAGCCATCTTTATTAGACGCCGTGAGACAGGAGGAGTGGAAGGAAGCGTTTGTTGCAAAGCGCCGCCAGCTCACCTGGAGACTCGCATGCAACACGACTCGCTTGCAGGCTCCTAAATGAAGACAATAACAGGCTTACTTCCTTTTTGGGAGGGGCGGGGGGGGGGGGGGGCATTGTATGCATCATTATCTGCTTTACTGCAAAGTTTTTGAAGAAGAAGGTGCAGGAAGTCAAACTTTATTTAAACTCTTGACGGGGAGGTCTAAGCACTTTTGTTTTTTGCTACTATATACTTTATGTACTTGTACCGTACTTAGTACTACGCATATTTTTACTACAGCATATGGGGGGGGGGGGCATTATATGCATCATTATCTGCTTTACTGCAAAGTTTTTGAAGAAGAAAATGCAGGAAGTCAAACTTTATTTAAACTCTTGACAGGGACGTCTTAGCACTTTTGTTTTCTGCTACTATATACTTTATGTACTTGTACCGTACTTAGTACTACAACCATGTACTTTCTTCGTCATTGCATATTTTTACTACAGCATATTCGGGGGGGGGGGCATTGTATGCATCATTATCTGCTTTACTGCAAAGTTTTTGAAGAAGAAGGTGCAGGAAGTCAAACTTTATTTAAACTCTTGACGGGGACGTCTTAGCACTTTTGTTTTCTGCTACTATATACTTTATGTACTTAGTACTACAACCATGTACTTTCTTCGTTATTGTAATGTTTTTACTACAGCATATCGGGGGGGGGGGGGGGGGGGGTTGTCCTTTGCATATTGGACGCTGATTGGCCGTTGTCATATTCCGCCATTTTCTTTCTTCAGTGGAATCTGAAGACGTTTTCCAAACTTCAGCAGCCATTTTGGACGTCACTCATGCCCAGACAGGAAGTGAAGACGGGTTTGTTTTACGATGGCGGTCTGGGATGGAGCCTGAACCATTTCCGGATTTGGTGACCCCCCCGATGTGGTCTGAACACTTAACTTTCTGATGTATTGAGAAGTTGAAGTCATGTGGATGTGGGGGCCTTGGTCCAGCTGGCCAGGCCCCCCTCGGTGTGGGCGCCCTACTGGCTCAGACTCTGGTCCGGCCCCCGTGCACACCCACGGGAAGGGCCCCCCTCTCTGAAAGTCAGGTGTTCTGACCACCGGCTCCACCCTCCACACCATCTTGCCTCTTCTGTCCCCACCCAGAACTCAGGACCAAGTGAGGGTGGGACGACTTTTGAAGGCCTCCAAGCCGTTCCCAAGTGTTCCCAAGAGTTCCCTTGTGTTCTTTGTTTAAATGAAGTATCCGCCAGTATGGATCGTCATGCAGCACCATAAAGTCAAAATAGTCTTATCGGGTATTTAGGTGGGTTGGTGGGGGGCGGGGGCGGCGGGGGTCTTGAATGCCGAGGTTGCAGTATTGGATGCAGTTTCTCCGGGCGCTGCTGCACTTTTTTTTTACAAAGCGTGCACGGCTGCAAAGTAATGATCATATAGGAATATCAATATGAGAAAGAGTGCCTTCTAAAGAAGATGAATGGCTATTGACGTTTAAATAACTGTAGCGTAAGAGAGATGGAGCGGGGGGAGGATTGGGGGGGGCGCGTTGGGTATGGGGGGGGTAGGGTCGGGAATCATATTTTTCAAACTGTGTGAAAAAGAGCTAGAAATGGAACGCAGCCGAGCAAACGGATGCATGCGAATGATGGAAGTGCGGTTGGGAAAAAAAAAAAAAGCACGGAACGGTGCGGATATGACTTCCGGAATATCTCCGTGGCAAATATTTGTGCGGGATAAACAAACACCGCCATTCCTGCGGTTTGGAGATGCTGTGACGCTAGCAAGTGGAGCACGTGTTTGTTTACAAAGAGCGGGACAGACCATAATAATAACAAGTGGCTATGGAATAGTGCGTCTTGTTTGCCTAACATGAAAGCGGAACGCAGACGAGGAATAAAAGCACAATGTGTACTTTACCCCCCCCCTTCCGCCCCCCCCCCCCCCCCCCCCAATAAGACAGATGCCTTTCACGGGCGCGGCTGTAATCCAAATCAAAATGAAACAAACAGATGAATAAATAATTTCGTCCGTCCGGCAGCGTCATTTGCATTTCAAATAGCGGCGATATTCCGGCGAGGCGCTTCAAATGCCAAAACAGGAAGCCCAATGCCAATCACCTCGTCTCCTCCTCGCCGCTGACATTAAAAGTCGACCCGCGGCCTTGCGCTCGAACGCAACACAAATACATTTATCTCCTCCTCCACGCGCCTCCGTCAACCTTTCCGCCGCTCGTTACTTTAATATCACTTTACATTTCAATATCACCTCCACGCCGGAAGAAGAGACGAGTCAGCAGGCAGCAAACACCCCCATAACCCCCCCACATCCACCCCGCCCCCGTCACTTTTTTCATATTCCTTTTTGTAATTTACACCAAATCCAATCCCCGTCACTCTGGCCCCACACGGGGACGCAAAAGGAAAGGGAAAAAAAAGAAAAAGTGCTGTAAATTTCCAGCGTGGGGAAACAGCTGCTGCCATATTTACAGCGAAGACCACTCTAAAATATTAAAGATCACCGGCGGCGGCATGTGGCGGCGTGAGGCGGCGTGCGGCGGCGCCGCCGCGTCTGAAGCCATCTGCTTTCTATTAAAACATCACACCCAAAAATAAGGCGGCGTTCGCTCTCGCCTCGCTCTGCCATCGCCGACTCGCTTCTCTCCCACCTGAGGGAAGACCCGGGGTCGGGTCCTCGTGCTGCTGGTCCCGGCTCAGAGGGGGTGGGACCACCGCCGACACCTTCGAGGGCACTCGGGAAACATCACATTATTGTACGTATCTTGTACTCTATCTACTTCAATTAGCGTAACCATACCTAAAGCGGGGACATATAATACCTAAGTATATACCTAAGTACGTATTTACGTATTATTTACGTATTTATTGAAATGAGAAGCCATCTCGCCACATCCTGTCACGATGTCGCCATGTTTATCTTTGCCGCCGTCCATCTTCGTTAGCGTCGTCATGTGCCCTCGCTAAAAGCGCTCACTCGCTATAGCAAGACCAGATGTCATCCGCCCAAAACTCGTTGAGTCATCCAACGCCTCCACGCCCCGACAGGGACCAGGCCGACGGAGGGGGGTGGGGGTGTCGCAGGGGCGGCAGAGACATTTAGCGGATGCTCTACTTGTCGCGCTAACATAACGCAACATTGCCCATCCGAACAGGAAGAAAAACTTTGCGCCACAAACGGCCTCGGGGGCCACACATTGGACACCCAGCTCACTTTGCCATGAGCCAGCCCCCCAGCGTCGCGGGTCCACTCAGCACTCCGTCAGCCGCGCTTCCCGTATTTGTCGGCGCTAAAGCATGCTAACCATGACAGCGTATCCTTTTCCGCACATATTGCGTCCACATTACGGAGACCCAGCTGGCGGCGGCGTGCTCTTAAGAGCCGCGTGATCCAGTTAGCGGGCGACGGCGCTCAAGCCGCCTCTTTTACCCGCAAACTTATTAAATGCAGGAAAGCACATTATTTTTGTTCCAGAGTGTACGCGTAATTATTGTCACACACCTGTGACTCCCCGCCATGATGAGGAGGGATGATTGGGGGGGTGGGGGTGGGGGTGTCATCGGGAGCGGCGGGGGTCCTGGTTTCAGGGGGAGGAGGAGGAGGATGAGGAGGAAAACAAGAGAGCTTGTTAATCAGACGCTTCTGTCACCGGCTCAGCGCTCATGTCCCCGTGATTCACGCCAACATGTGACATCACACACGGGGGGGGGGGGGGGGGGGGGGGTACTGCGTGAGCATCAGAAGGGACATGAACGGAATAGTGGAGTAGTCGTACCAACAACGGGGCGTATACATGTTTGGATCCCGCTTCTGACACCACAACTTGACATCGATATTTTACACCGGCCACCAAAAGTCACAAGAAAATACACAACTTTTTTTAATAAAATATTTAAATACTAATTATTATGATTGTATTTCAATACATGTGTCATTTAACATGTAGAATTAAAATAAATATGGTTATTTTCATTTTTAATTAAACTCATGTCCTGGGGGCCAGATTATTATGAGAATTATTATATTATTTACATTGTTTTTTATATCATATTCAGTAAAAAAAATTAAAAATCAAAAAGACACTTTTTGTAAATGTATTCATTTTGTCAGACAATTATTACTGCATTCAATTATGATGCATTTTTTGTTGTCCAATAATATTGTTGGTGAATATGAATATTAACAATTAATAGTTTCTGCTTGGCACCTTGACTTATCATGCCAACCCAAATATTTTAGTAAACCAAGACCAAATGAAAGTGAATAATAATAATAATAATAATAATAATAATAATAATAATAATAATAATAATAATAATAATAATAATAATATGATAAAGAATAAAGTTGTAAATTAGGTTGCATAAAATGTATAAAGGACCAAATGAAAGTGAATAATAATAATAATAATAATATGATAAAGAATAAAGTTGTAAATTAGGTTGCATAAAATGTATAGAGGACCAAATGAAAGTGAATAATAATAATAATAATAATAATAATAATAATAATAATAATAATATGATAAAGAATAAAGTTGTAAATTAGGTTGCATGAAATGTATAAAGCCATAATTACAAGATGGAAATTTACAAGAAAGCTGAAATTGTTGGAGAATTTAAAAAAGTAATTTCATGAGAATAAAGTTAAAATATGAAAAATAAGAAAAAAGTCCTATTTCCTTGCTAATGCTAAAGCTAATGCTAAAGCTAACTTTTAATATAATGAGAAGAAACAATGCCAATTTGGCATGGAGTAGAAATATGAAATAAAAATCTGTTCCAGACGTAAGATTAAAATAAAATAAAGTTGTAATTTTGTAAAATGAGTTTATATTCATAATCATAGTCAATGAGGCAGACCCCCCCCTCCCCAGAAGAGTCTGCCAAATGAGGAGGCCAAACCCCATCCGCCATGTTTTCTGGAAAGCTCGGGCCCTGCGTGCTCCGTGTTGTCGTCTTAAGTGAAAAGTTGTGCGAGTGTCCTCTGGCTCGCCATTGATGGATCGGGAGGGGGGTGGGGGGGTGCGTGTGGAAAATGTCAGCTGATGACAGCCGGCGATGGCGATGACATGGATCCCAGCGTCCCAATCACAAAGTAGAAGTGACTGGGGGGGTGCACCGAAGGGAGTCGAGAAGACGACAACGAGGGAGTCGTTCAAGGACGCGGAAGCAGGAAGGAAAAGCAGTGTAGAGTGGTGAGGGGATGGGGGGGCAGGGGGCCCGTGGGGGCGGCGGTGTGTCAACTTCAAACAGTCTCTGATGGCTGCCGACGCCGCCAGCCCCGACCGCACGGCGCACGTCGGCCGACTCTCCTTAGCGGTCTTTGGTGATCCGGCGTGAGCTATCAAAGACGTCTGCTCCCCGCTCGAAAACCCCCGGCCCCCGTCCATCCGTCAGACCTAATCACCACATCGGCGGAAAGCCTCGTACGCTGGAGGAGAAATATTTGATCTGTCCTCCTCGCCGCCGTCAACACAAACGACGGGAGCTGTGGGGGACGCGATGGGGTGGGCGGGGGCTGATGAAGGAGCGGAGAAGTTCATGGAGTCGACCTGGCTTTTAATCACAGCTGACGCACTCGCTGCTCGCCAAAACTTGGCGATGATGTGGGGGTTCTCAGGCGGCACTAGCAGCTAGTTAGCGTGACGCGTTAGCATGTGGAATGTTAGCGCATGCTAGTTAGTTCAGGATGATGTGGGTTCCTAGGGGGCGCTAGCAGCGAGTTAGCGTGATATGTGGAATGTTAACGCACGCTCGTTAGTTGAGGATGATGTGGGTCCCAATGGGGTGCTAGCAGCTAGTTAGCGTGACTTGTTAGCATGTGGAATGTTAGCGCATGCTAGTTAGTTGAGGATGATGTGGGTCCGAAGGGGGCGCTAGCAGCTAGTTAGCATGACGTGTTAGCATGTGGAATGTTAGCACATGCTAGTTAGTTGAGGATGATGTGGGTTCCTAGGGGGCGCTAGCAGCTAGTTAGCGTGATATGTGGAATGTTAGCGCATGCTGGTTATTTGAGGATGATGTGGGTTCTCAGGTGGCGCTAGCAGCTAGTTAGTGTGACGCGTTAGCATGTGGAATGTTAGCGCATGCTAGTTAGTTGAGGATGATGTGGGTTCTCAGGTGGCGCTAGCAGCGAGTTAGCGTGATATGTGGAATGTTAACGCATGCTCGTTAGTTGAGGATGATGTGGGTCCCAAGGGGTCGCTAGCAGCTAGGTAGCGTGACGCATTAGCATATGGAATGTTAGCATATGCTAGTTAGTTCAGGATGATGTGGGTTCTCAGGTGGCGCTAGCAGCTAGTTAGCGTGATATGTGGAATGTTAGCGCATGCTAGTTAGTTGAGGATGATGTGGGTCCCAAGGGGGCGCGAGCAGCTAGTTAGCGTGATGTGTTAGCATGTGGAATGTTAGCACATGCTAGTTAGTTGAGGATGATGTGGGTTCTAGTTGTTATTATTATTGTAGTAATTATTATTGTTTATGTTATTATTATTATGTTATTCTTTTGTTGGTATTCATTTTGTTATTATTTCATCGTTACATCTTTTATTATTGTAGAATTGTATTATTATATATTTTGTATTCTTTTTGTTTTTGTATTGGAATTATTCCATTGTTGTATTTTATTATTATTATTGGTATTCATATTTCATTATGATAATATTTTTATTTGTGGTATTATCTTATTTTTTGTTGTTTTTTTCTTTGAATTATTGTATTATTATAGAATATTTTTCATATTATTCTTATTAGCTTTTTAGCATACCACGTTTGATAATGGAGAACTGTTTGAAAGGAACAATTTGCTAAAATAATAATCATATTTGGAGAGGCACCTGTATCTGTCCTACTTTGAAATCTGCACGGACGGCATCAGCCAAAAAAAAAAAGGGGGGGGGGGGGGCAACCCTGCTGATTTTGTTTTTGACACGTAAGAAATAATTGAAAGCATTTATCAAGCATAAATCCCCAACATGTGCTGCACAAAGCTGCTAAAATATGGGAGGTTTTTTATTCTCTTTTAATCAGTCGATGTAAGCTAAAGCAGCCCCCCCCCCCCACACACACACACAATGAAGTGATTGAAGTGAAAGGTTTAGTGGCACCAAGTGACCTTCCATTAACCTTGCCAGCATTTGGGAATATTTTGTCAGTCAAGATGAACTTTGTCAACATTTCTGTCGGAGCCGTCAAACATCTGTCAAAGATCCGTCAAACATCTCAAACGTATACAAATCCTTATGATCGATATTTACCTGTCGCTTTGCAAACATGATTGATGCCTCACTTTCACTTTCTTATCCGACTCTGATGATGATGATGATAAATGTTCATTTGGAATCTACTGGAATCACCTTTTTCTCCAATGATGATATGAAATGTGATGATGAAATATAACAGTAAATCATACACTGAATATGTCTTTAATAATTCAATATATAATAGTAAATATAGTAGATGTAGTATATCAGTTCAATATCATGATGATATATATATATATATATATAAATATTCTATTTCATCTTCTGTGTAGCAGCCGCTAGTGATGAGTAAATGCCATGATAATATCAATAATAATCAATTAATAATAATATTAAATAAATAATATAATATAAAATAATATAAACATAATACTAATAAAGTTATATTCAATATAGTTGCTGAAAAAGGTCTTGTGAAAAAAAAAAAAATATATATATATAATACTAATCATAAAGTTCTATTCAATATAGTCGCTGAAAAAAGTCTTATGAAATATATATATATATATATATATATATTTCATAAGACTATATATATATATATATATATATATATATGAAATATATATATATATATATATTTCATAAGATCCGATATATATATATGTATGAGATAGATATATATATTGAATATTGAATATCTATATTGAATAGAACTTTATGATTATTATTATTTTTAATGATTGTTATGAACAACACACACACGCAATATATATATATACTTTGCGTGTGTGTGTTGTTCATAACAATCATTAAAAAGTAAAAAAAAAGTCTGTCTGTAAATAAAACATACTACCATAAAGAACGATGACAATGATGTAATTAATTATTAATTTTTTGGAATTGTTTGCGTTCATCTCATCTCATGTGTGTATGTGTGTGTGTACGTGTGAGTGTGTGTGTGAGACGTTATTTCTAAGCGTCAGCGTTTGTCTCCGTCGTCAGGCTTCACTCTTAAATCCTGCGAGTGAGATCAGACTACAGAATTACGTCGCACGTGAAGACCTTTATGTCTGCGCCACACGGGCCGGGCCACGCCTTCTTCCTCTTCTTCTCTGACTTCCACTCTCTCTCTCACACACACACACACACACACACACACAAACAGTCGCCGAGGTGAAAGGTAGCGTTTGTCTTGTGTCGACCAGGCAAAATGTCCCTGCATGCTAAGACAAATGTCCTCACAGTAAAGGTGAGATGTCAAGAGATGAGCCGCACACACACACACTTACGCACACACACACACACACGTCAGCAGCGGTGGAACAGCTGGTCGCATTATTGACACACTGTGAGCTCAGGGGGGAGGACGGGGGGACAAGAGGGAGAATCAAATGGGGCCGATGAATATGTGATTGGAAGGTGTGTGTGTGTGTGTGTGTGTGTGTGTGTGTGTGTGTGTGTGTGTGTGTGTGTGCGAGTGTGCACGTGCATTAAAGCATGAACACACACACACACAGTAACACAGCCCTACACCCCCCCCCCCTTTTTTGGCATGAACGCTGTCAGCAAGGCAGGCTTGTCATGTCAGCCCGTCACTTCCGAGAGAGGACACACACACACACGTGCACGCATGTACACACACACACACATGTGTTGTGTGCATGTGGTACGCTGCAAGTGAAGGGTTGAAAAGGTGGAATGTTTGCTAAGCTAATCAGGGTAGAACACAGGATGATGGAGGACTGGAGCACCCACGCTAATCTCCGTGCTAGTGTGTGTGTGTTACTGTAAAGTCGACACACTGCAGGTGTCATTGTTTTACGGGGGGCGGGGGGGGGGGGGGGCTTTATGTGTATAAGTTTCATACTCCACATATTGTTATGTTCGTTTACTCAACTGCAGAGAGTGTCTGGCATTCCCTGGGTGTGGTACCATTGTGATAACATGAAACAATATGACTTGTTTGTTTCCCACAAATCATGTTTCAATTTCCAGAGGGAGATATTTTGTATATATGTATATTGGAACGAGGCGTTCACTGGTCTTTAAGTGATAAGTGGGTGATAATTGAGACACGGCATCTACTTTTGTGGAAGAAATATATGACACAACAGTAAAGTTGCCATACATAAAAATTACAAAATAAACAAATAGTGCAGTGGAGGACACGCGGCAATAAAGTTGTAGTTTAAATTGAGTAAAAAAATTATTATTGAGCTATGGTGTTTATTGGAGTGGAGGCCACTATTGTAATACATGCAACACACAGCAATAAAGTTGTCATTTAAATTGAGTAAAATAATAATAAAAAAAAAAATTTCAAGTGTACAAGTCACCCAGGAATTATTATTGAGCTATGGTGTTTATTGGAGCGGAGGCCACTATTGTAATACATGCAACACACAACAATAAAGTTGTCATTTCAATTGAGTAAAAAAATAATCCAAAAAAAAATTCAAGTGTACAAGTCACCCAGGAATTATTATTGAGTTATGGTGTTTATTGGAGCGGAGGCCACTATTGTAATATGTGAAACACACAGCAATAAAGTTGTTGTTTAAATTGAGTAAAATAATAATCCAAAAAAAAAATTCAAGTGTCCAAGTCACCCAGGAATTATTATTGAGCTATGGTGTTTATTGGAGCGGAGGCCACTATTGTAATACATGCAACACAGAGAAATAAATTTGTCATTAAAATAAGTAAATTAATCACTCACATAATAATCAAATACATTTCTTTCAAGTGTGTAAAACAGCCAGCAATTAGCCGAGACATGGCATTTATTTGATCGGAGGCCACTGTTGGACGACATACAACACATAGCAATAAAGTTGTCATTAAAATAAGTAAAACGATCGCTCACATGATAATCAAATACATTTGAAATCTGTGTAAAACAGCCAGCAATTAGCCGAGACACGGCATTTATTTGAACGGAGGCCACTGTTGGACGACATACAACACATAGCAATAAAGTTGCCATTAAAATAAGTAAAACGATCGCTCACATAATAATCAAATACATTTGAAATCTGTGTAAAACAGCCAGCAATTAGCCGAGACACGGCATCTATTTGAATGGAGGCCACTGTTGGACGACATACAACACATAGCAATAAAGTTGTCATTAAAATATTCAGGGACGTCGTGAGGATGAAGCGAAGCCGGAATTGGCCAATGGTGATTGGATGAAGTAAACAGACTTAGCATGCTAGCGTTTAGACTAAAAGCATCCATGAGTTTGTTTATTGGAGTGAAAAGTTTGAGTTTGGGGAGTAAACAAGCCTAACAGAGGAGGAGAAGGAGGAGGAGGAGGAGGACTAATTGACTCCGGCAAAGAGTCGTCCTTTGCTGTGTTTTGTTGAATGATTTATTTCTATTTTCATGCCGGCGTAGCGCAAACAGCCGTGACGCTGACGGACGTGAAGGTCATCTGTGAAGGTCATGTCGCCGGTGCTCAGCTGTAAAGATGATTGTTGGATATATTTTTATATCTTATCAACATGACAGCTAGTGCATGTAGGAGGATCTCTGGGGGGGTGTTAAAGATGGCAGGACGTCTGTGTGTGTGTGTGTGTGCGCATGCTAACAGATGTCCCCCCACCCCCCCTGCCGCCCCCCTCCGCCCCCCCACCCCGGTGGTACACGTGTAAAGTGACAGTGATGGACAGCAGGTATTGTTTTTCATCAATGAATGCATGGAAATCCTCTCTGTGTAAGGTCAGAGGTCAACACTAATACCATCACAGGCAGAATAAAAACAATATTTCCATCATATTTGCAATAAACCTTGATGGAGTCCTTCTGAAGACCGTGGTTAATGACGTGTTACCAACGTGTGTTGGAAGAAGTTGATGCTAATACTTTAGCATTGATTCTTCCATAAGAAAGCTTATCAACTTTTTGGACTCTAGGGGAGAGTCTTTATTATTATTATTTTTCTATATTCTATTATTCATGAAAAATCAAAAAATGTATTCATTTTTTTGTACTTTTAAGGCATGAAAGTTTCGTAGTAAGATATATTAATATTCTTAGAAGAAAAGATAATATGTATCATTTATTTCTTGATCACCAAAGCTTTTTTTGAAACTGTTCAAATTTGGTGAACTAACTAATTTTATACATGTCATCAAATAATCAATGAATAATCATAGAAAATATTACTATTCTACTTTAATAATAATAATAATACTGATATGACAAATATTGCAAAACATTACTGAATTTGGTGAACTAACTAAATTTATACATTTCATCAAAAACCCAATGAATAATCATAGAAAATATTATTATTATTACTTTAATAATAATAATAATAATAATACTGATATGACAAATTTTGCAAAACATTACTGCAGTATAAAATACAAATTGTTTGTGTCCAGGTTATAAAATTGAAGAATGCGGGATTAAAAAAATGAAAATGTTTAGAAATTCTGTTTATTAAAATTCAGTTTGCTAAAATACTTTTACTAATACTTTTATTAAATTAAAAACGTGTTAACAGGGGCGGATGTTAACCAAAGTTAGCATGTTTTTTTGGTTAACTTTGAAAATTTAGGCAAGAATTTTGTCTCGGTACACCCTGGACTGATCGCCAGCCAATCACAGGGCACATATAGACAAACAACCATTCACACTCACATTCATACCTATGGACAATTTGGAGTCGCTAATTAACCTAGCATGTTTTTGGAATGTGGGAGGAAACCGGAGTACCCGGAGAAAACCCACGCATGCACAAGGAGAACATGCCCAAGGGTGGAATCAAACCCGGGTCTCCTAGCTGTGTGGCCTGTGCGCGAACCACTCTCCGACATGCAGCCCTCAGTAGTGTTGGTTTTTAACCAAAAAACGTGTTAACAGGGGCGGATGTTAACCAAGGTTAGCATGCAGCCCTCAGTGTTGGTTGTTAACCGAGGTGGATGTTAACCAAGGTTAGCATGTTTTTTTTGGTTAACCCACGCATGCACGGGGAAAACATGCAAACTCCACACAGAGATTGCTGAGTGTGGAATCGAACCCTGGTCTCCTAGCTGTGAGATCTGCACGCTAACCACTTGTCCACTGTGCCGCCCTATTCGGAAAGCAGTTCCATTTATTGTGATAAAAAAATTTTTTTACGGCATTTATCTGTTTGTGTTCAAATTAACCTGAAAAGGCATGAATGGATTTGGATGAGGCCTGCACGCTAACCACTCGACCACCGTGCGATTATTATTATCATTGATGATAAATCTGCTTTCACGTAATGGATTTTCACCATCGAAAAAAGTCTGGACTTTTGTCGCGTGTGGAAAGGGATCGTCTGTGTGTCCCGCCACGCCTGCGTAGCGCATGGAAACGAGGCGTTAGCGTGTAAAGGTTCCCGCATCGACGCTGCTTTGAACACTCCAGCACATCGTTAGGCGGCGAGGAGGAGGATGCGGCGTCAGTCACGCGGGGACATTTGTCCAGCACCAGGCTGCGGCTAAGTGAGCCTCAACTGACCAGAAAGGATTGGCCGCTGTCTGTTAGCCGCGTAATGGACTCGTTGAAGTCGTCCAATTAGGAGGCGGCGAGATGGCGCACGCTTCATTACGGGGGCCTCGGACGGCCGCCGCTCTGCATTTACGTCACAAATGATTTCAGGCCAAATGAATGTTTTTATTGTCTTGTCTTAAAGCGCACACAGACACACACACACACACACACACAAGCGCTGTTCAATTCCCACATGTAACAGCTGAGCACCATCTAGAGGCGTAGTCGACATTCCGCATCTAGTCCTGGTTTTTCCTTCCTTGAGAGCCTCCAGCGGAGTTTCAAGGCATAAATATCAGCTGACTCAGCCCGTCTGGATCCAAACACTCAGGTCCCGACCTCTAAATCAGAACCAGGTGATGACGGAAATAGGAAATAGACTCTACCCGCTGGGGACACATCAAAGTATCACTGTGGGAGGGGGGGCGGGGGCGGGGGCTGGGGGTGTCAACATGGAGGTCTGACAAGTTTGGATCTTTGATTAGAGGCAGAACACCAATGTGAAGTCCTACCTTGTTTATGTGTGGTCTTGTTGTTTTATGGATTCTTCTGGTCCAGGTCTTGTCCTTGTCTTCTAAGTAGTACTAAGTCCTGATGCCGAGTCTCAAAGGGACTACATTTGTCAGTATGCTTCCAGAAGTATACTGGGTCCCACATGACTTTGGATTTCATCCAAGACTTGTCACTGGACTTGGACTTTGACACGAGTCAGGACTTGACTGGAACTTCAGTCTGATGACTTGAAAATATTTGAGGTTCATTCACGCGTCCGGGGGGGGGCTGGGGGTGTCAACATGGAGGTCTGACAAGTGAGATCTTTGATTAGAGGCAGAACCCCGATGTGAAGTCCTACCTTGTTTATGTGTGGTCTTGTTGTTTTATGGATTCTTCTGGTCCAGGTCCTGTCCTTGTCTTCTTCTAAGTAGTACTAAGTCCTGATACCGAGTCACTTTTGTCAGTATGCTTCCAGAAGTATACTGGGTCCCACGTGACTCTGATGACTTTGGATTTCATTCAAGACTTGCCACTGGACTTGGACTTTGACACGAGTCAGGACTTGACTGGAACTTCAGTCTGATGACTTGAAAATATTTGAGGTTCATTCGCCCGTCCGACGTCTTTTCCAGCAAGACCACGAATGCTCCCACTCGATGCGCCTGATTGGATGCAGCCACTGTACGTAACGTCCAATCAGGAAAGAGCGGGGCGGCCGTGGGTTCCGTTTCAGTGATGATCATCGAGGAGAACCTGATTTGTGTGTGCAAAGTACGAGGTCATGGTATTTTTGGACCTCTAGATTTGACTTGACTTGGACTTGCAGACTTGAGACTTTATTTTGCTATGGGAAAAATTGCAGAGTTGTTGGTTTCGAACCGAAGACCAAAACACAAGGAACTGTTGTCGGACGGTGGACTAGTTGAGAACCACTCAGAACCCAAGTCATCAACCAATCATTCACCTGTTAGCATGTCAAACGTCAGCTAACGACAGATGATTGACAAGTCTTAGGTCACTGCAGACGCTCCAGCCGTCCCTCACTCATGAACTTTAACTCCAGGTTCCCAAACCTGAGAACCGTGGCCTCAAATTTGGTTGTGTAGATCTCATCTCAGTAGCTTCACACTGTGAACCGCCCCCCAGTGAACATTGAAGGCCACAGCCTGGTGGGACCCTCAGGACCACATCATCAGATCCTAAGGACTCTAAACTGGACATGAAATTTGAACACTGCAGAGTTGTCGGTTTCGAACCGAAGACCAAAAACACAAGGAACTGTTGTCGGACGGTGGAGTAGTTGGAGAACCTCTCAGAACCCAAGTCATCAACCAGTCATTCACATGTTAGCATGTCAAACATCAGCTAACGACAGATGATTGACAAGTCTTAGGTCAAACAGGAAGTTGTGGTGACAGGAAGTGCCTTAGAAAGCATAACTGGTGTGAAAAAGGTGGGAATAAAAAGCCGAAAGTGTTGACATGGCTGACGTAGCGTTGGAAGATGTTAGCTTGTTGTTACATTTGCATCGTGGGAGCTTGACTGACAGTCGGTGATATTTATGCTCGGTGCCGAGTGTGTTTGCACGGCTTTGTTTCTGATCTCACACACACACACACACACACACACACACAGCCTCTGTTGTTCTTGACATTCCGTCGATATCGTTTGCGTCCGTCAGCTCGATACGTTTGATGGACCGACTCTGACCTCTTTGAATTGGAAAGGGAAAAAAAAAAAATCCAAGAAACGTCAACTTCCCTCGTCTTCCTCCGGCAATACTGTGCACGTGTGATAACATGCACACGTATAGCGGACGCATCTTTCAAACAGGAAGCTTGCTGGCGATGACCTCAAACAGGAAGTCTGTGACACGTTTTGAACATGACAAGTGTAAAAAGACGCCAAAGAAACGTATAGAAAAGTCTGAGATTTTTTTTTTTTTTTTTACTGGATATAGCGCGCAGCTAGGAGACCAGGGTTCAATTCCACTCTCGGCCATCTCTGTGTGGAGTTTGCATGTTCTCCCCGTGGATGCGTGGGTTTTTTCCAGGTACTCTGGTTTCCTCCCACATTCCAAAAACATGCTAGGTTAATTAGCGACTCCAAATTGTCCATAGGTATGAATGTGAGTGTGAATGGTTGTTTGTCTATATGTGCCCTGTGATTGGCTGGCTCGCCCGAAAACAGCTGGGATAGGCTCCAGCACCACCCCCCCTCCCCCCGGCGACCCTCATGAGGAAAAAGCGTTAAAAAAATGAATGAATGAATTTCACTGTATAAAAATTCATATGCAAAATACGCTACCTGTTTTTGTCAGACAGGTGTTAGGAATGGAATATTTTCCACTCTGCTACACATCTGCGTTGTTAAGGCGCCAATCACGAGGCCTTTGACTTGGAACAAGCTCCCACTGTGTATTCTGAATTCTGAGTGGAATCTGTAAATGCCGTACTTTCATAATCATGTCAAATTTAGCTTGTCAGTGAATTGTCGGCATGGAATTAAAAAAAAAAATCCATTCCTAAAAAGGTTGGAAATGTAAAGACGTCCTTTTTTTAGTGCGTGTGCCGCCACCGAGAGACAAAAAGTTTCTTAATTGTTGTTGTGGACACGCAAATGAAGGCTTCGATGGCGATATCTAACACGCCGGCCGGGTCCAGAAGGTAGCTCTGCAGGACGTTAGCTGGCACGGCATTCTGGGACGGCCGCCCAGGGGTCCGGCTGACCTCCAGCGTTAAAAAGCAAACAGCGGGAGCGAAAGACGGAGGAATGGTGGAGCGTCACGATGGGACAGACGCTGGACGCTTATTTACGCTTTAACCTTTCTCTCTTAGCTAGCTTATTCGGCTTCCTGGTTTAGCAAGAAATATTATATATGATTATATGTAATATTATATATGATTTTTTTCAGTATGTGTCTCTCGGTGGACAGTCTTTCACCAAATTAAGTTGTCATATATGTACACATGTAGTACACATGCAGTACACAGAAAAAAAAATACGTTCGATACGTTTGAAGGACCGACTCTGACTTCTTTGAAATGGAATTTTTTCTCATAAAATTCATTTTTTTCTTTATTTTTCTAAATGACAATATTTTACAACCTAATTCATAATTCCTGTTAAATTGTGACTTTTTTCTCTTGACTTTGACTTTTTTTTTTTGCATTCTTGCTCGTTTTTAATTTCAACTTTTCTTCATGTAATTATGACTTAATTTCCATATTTACAATTTATTCTAGAAGGAATTGGAATTCAAAGAATTTGAATTTTTTTCTCATAAAATTCATTTTTTTCTTTATTTTTCTAAATGACAATATTTTACCCCCTAATTCATAATTCCTGTTAAAATGCAACTTTTTTCTCTTGACTTTATGGCTTTTTTTTTTTTGCATTCTTGCTCATTTTTAATTTCAACTTTTCTTCATGTAATTATGACTTAATTTCCATATTTACACTTTATTCTAGAAGGAATTGGAATTCAAAGAATTTGAATTTTTTTCTCATGAAATTCATTTTTTTCTTTATTTTTCTAAATGACAATATTTTACCCCCTAATTCATAATTCCTGTTAAAATGCAACTTTTTTTCTTGACTTCGGCTTTTTTTTTGGCATTCTTGCTCGTTTTTAATTTCAACTTTTCTTCATGTTTTTATGACTTAATTTCCATATTTACACTTTATTCTAGAAGGAATTGGAATTCAAAGAATTTGAATTTTTTTCTCATGAAATTCATTTTTTTTCTTTATTTTTCTAAATGACAATATTTTACCCCCTAATTCATAATTCCTGTTAAAATGCAACTTTTTTTCTTGACTTCGGCTTTTTTTTTGGCATTCTTGCTCGTTTTTAATTTCAACTTTTCTTCATGTTTTTATGACTTAATTTCCATATTTACACTTTATTCTAGAAGGAATTGGAATTCAAAGAATTGGAATTTTTTTCTCATAAAATTCAGTTTTGTAAATGCAAAAGTTTTAAAATGCAGTACACATGTAGTACACATGCAGTACAATGAGCAGTGAAGAAGCTAATGCTGTCAATGGCAGCTGTCTTGCGTCTCCCGGGGGGGGGGGGACAAAGCGTCCTTGTTTCGGTGGCACGATGGTGAGCCAGCGACCCGGCGGCGACGTCGTCTCTCTCTCGCAGAGAAGAGCTTTTTTTTGCGTTCGGCTTTTCCCGGCCTCGCTGTTAAGCAGCAGCAGCGGCGGCAAACAGGCGCTGTAATTTATTTGATGCGCACGTTCACATGACACGGGAGCGGCGCAGGGGACGTCTCGGTATTGGGGAATCTTTCAATAAATCAATGTGACTTTAAACACATTTCCCCGGCGACGGCGCTGACCCGATAAGAAGTCGACTAATCTCTTTTTTGCTTTGAAGCAGATCTACTGCGCATCTATCACCAAGGTTATTTGTCAATGGCGGCTAATCCAGGTAAATGTGCACGCTTTTTTTTACAGCGCCCGTTCTCATGTCTGAAGTTTGCCGGGCCTTGGGAAAAGTGCGAGCGCCGGCTTACGAGGGGGGGGGGGGGAACAAAAGGAGCCTTATGGATCTCGGCTGCCAAATGTCGGTTCAGGAAGAGGTTCATCTTACTTTTCAAAGTCCAAAGCTGATTGTTTTTTTTTTTTCCTGCTTAATGTGATGTCGCTATTGATCTCACTTAAAGCCTTTTTCCTTTACTCCATCTTTCTGTGTGTGTGTGTGTGTGTGTGTGTGTTATCTTTGCAATCGTACAAACGCAAAGACAAGCACGGATCAGTGCACTCCCACCACCGAACCGTGGCGGACCTGCGGTGTCAAGCGTACAGACGACACCACTGGCGTCACACATATACCGGATGTCATAGCGTGCTAAGGAGCTACACCCGATACATTTCTAGCATGTCACCCTTGCCATATTATTCGCATCAACTTTTTTTTTTTCTTACAGTTTTTCTCGATTGTTTAAACACATTTTGTGAAAGGATGCCTCATATTCTCAGAACTCTACACACAAATCAAAAAACCACTTCCACATTTCTGAAAACCCCTCAATTCTCCTGCAAAATAAAACTTTACATCCAAAACAGTCTTCATTCTTCTCAAAATGGTGTTTTGTCTCCAAATGACGCACACTATATGTGCCACTATATGAACAAACATTTATATGAACCAGTTGAACACTGATGTGCTCAGTGTAAAACACTGTGATTACATCATATTCATCATGACTCGGGACTTTTTGTGTTCAGTGTGACACTTCTTGCTAAATATTTTAGAATTGTTTTTTGGGTTTTTTGTATTTTTTTTTGACTCAGAACACAAAATTACACTGGAAATTTTTTTTTTTTCACAGAAAAACAATGTACGAAGTGTTCATCACAGCCAACACAAAGTTGTCTAAATGTATACAGCTTCAGTTAAAGAAATAATAATAATAATAATAAACAAAAAAATCAATCAATAACAAAGCAAAAGACTCTGCTGCATCACGTCTTCTGTGCACCTCATCTACATCACATGCAAGGTTTTCTCTAGCTAAGCAGCGGGGGAAATATCGCCTAGCATGGCCAGTCCAGCCCTGGAAAAGCATCCGCTGGAATCTCTCTACATGCATCTTCCATAGCTTGGAGAAGGGGATTGTGTGTTTGTTGATTTCTGACCCTTTGCCCAGCCTCCCTCATTGTTAGATCGCCACTTGTAAAAATGTGTGACAGGAGTTTACCCATGTGATGAGTCAGTGTGAATAATAGGAATATTAATTTGACTGTTTTGAGTGGCATTGTGTTCTTTGTGAAAACAGGAAGTTTACTTCATGAAAATTGTGCCAAAACTCAGATAATTGTGTGTAGTGTTTTGGGAAAAAAAAAGTGTGTTGTAGATCTGCAGTCTGAGTGTAAAGCAGGAATTGTGCTTATAGTTTAGCAGACTTGGTTCATGGAGTTGGTGCATTGGTTATATGTTGTGGTCATCGGGTCTCAGGCATCACAAATTGTGTGTAAACAATCAAGAAAAACTGTATTAGCATCAACTTTTTTTTTTCTTAAATAACCTTAGTAAATGTTCTTCTTGGAATATTATGGGAGAAGGTTCTGCAGCAGGTTCTGTAGGAACAAGCAGGTTTAGAGACAGCTACTTCCCCCTTGGCCATCAGACTGCTCAATGCCAAATAAGCCCCTCTGCCTGCCCACATGCAAAATTATTATTATTTATTCTAAATTATTTAAATTATTTGTACAAATTACTGTTTACGCTGTACATTGTTCATATTTGATGTCATCTATTTATTCTTTATTATTTTATTATTTATATTTATATTTTATCATTATTATTTATTATTATACGGGAGCCAGGCAACCACATTTCGTTAGCAATTTCACTGCTGTGTTATTGTGCAATGATAATAAAGAAGATTTATTCCCTTAATATTTGGATTTTACGACCATATTATTCAAACTTTTTCACCAAGCTAATTATGCAAAAATTTATTTAGGTTTTTTATTTATTTATTTACTTTATTTAGTTTTTTTTCTCATAAAATTCAGTTTTTTCTTCTAAATGACAATATTTTACCCCCTAATTCATAATTCTTGTTAAATTGCGACTTTTTTCTCTTGACTTTTTTTTTTTGCATTTTTTCTCGTTTTTAATTTCAACTTTTCTTCCTGTAATTACTGACTTCATTTCCATACTTTCACTTTATCCTGGTAGGACCCCCCCCCCCCCCCCCCCAACCTATTATTTTTTTTTACCTGTCTAAAACAAAGTTGTCCTTCCTCATAATGTTCGTCAGCTCGATACGTTTGATGGACCAACTCTGACCTCTTTGAATTCTATTTTTTCTCATAAAATTCATTTTTTTCTTTATTTTTCTAAATGACAATATTTTATCCCCTAATTCATAATTCCTGTTAAATTGCGACTTTTTTCTCTTGACTTTTTATTTTTAATTTCAACTTTTCTTCATGTAATTATGACTAATTTCCATATTTACACTTTATTCTAGAAGGACCCTCCCATACCTATTTTTCCAAAAATGTCTTCCCTCATAATGCTTTAATATTGACATTATTCTCCAATGGTTGTGTTAATATTTAGATTTTATTCTTATCAATTACTGCTGATTTTCGCTCTTTTGTGTGGGTCCACCCTAAGGGTCCCAGAAGAAGGAGCAGTAGGAAGTTGTCAAAAAGAGAGAGGTGGGGGGGGGGGGGTGTATGTGATCTTGGAAAGGTTTGCTATATCATAATTATCCTGTTAAGTAACAGCGGCGCGGCCCCCTCGGGGGGATTGGTCTTAAATGGAAGATTTGCGAGGAGAACGGGTCAGAGAGGGAGCGGGAACACAGCTTCCAGTCGGCAGGAAATCCTGTTTACATTTACATAATCATATCAGCGCGCTCGTCTTCGCCTTGTTCCGAGGAGGAAGGAGCTCATTGGAGAAGCCTGGAGGGAGGGGGGGGTGGGGGCGGGGGGGGGGGGGGCTGGGGCTTCTTTATGCCTTTGCTTGTTGTGGCCTTTTTTTTCTTCTTCTTCTTCTCTTAAAAGTGATGCCAGCCTTGGCGCCGCTGCCTCTTCTTTCAAACGAGCTGCCAGAACCTCCCAGCGCCTCTTAACGTCTTCCCGCCTCATCGTGTCGCCTTGGCTCACTCGGACCTCCGAGGGCTCCCACCCCCCCACCATCCCCGCCCCCCGCCTCTTGTCTGGCACCGCCACATTAAGAAAGAAGAAAGCAGAGGCGTAAACGAGGTGCGCCAGCCTTAATTGAGAGAAGCTAAGATCAGCAAACTGTTGCTGCGGAACGACGGCGTGTTGAATTCGGGATCCCTCCGTTCATTCTTCCGCCCCTTCTGGGTCCCGGTCACAGTGTAGGGAAGCCCAGAACCCGGGTCTCTGGCCGCTTCTTCCAGTTTCACCAGGGGGACACCGAGGCAGTCCCAGGTCTACTGCGAGACATAATCCCCTCCTGGTTGGGCCTACCAGAACACCTCCTCAGGGGGTGGCCTGTAGGCACCCTGACCAGATGCTTGAGCCACCCCAACTGATCCCGGTTAAAGATAAGTGGTGATTGACACGTGTCAATCCAGGGGTGTTGAATTCGGGATCCCTCCATTCGTTCTTCCACCCTTCTGGGTCCCGGTCACAGTGTAGGGAAGCCCAGAACCCGGGTCTCTGGCCGCTTCTTCCAGTTCCACCAGGGGGACACCGAGGCCAGTCCCAGGTCACCTGCAAGACATAATCCCCTCCAAGTAATCCAAGAAAAAAAAAACAAAAAAAAACCTTAAACTGTATTATGGAAAGCAGGAAGTGAACAAATGTAACAGTCACTCATTATAAAAGTACCAGATGGAGGGGTAGGATTTAATAAGCTTTGCTTCTTCCTACTCCTTTTGGACATGTGGAACTGGGAACTGATTATGGGATGCATTCTAAAAAAAATAACAAAAAAAAAACGACAAAAAAAATTAAAACCTTAAACTGTATTAAGGAAAGCAGGAAGTGAACAAATGTAACAGTTACTGATTGTAAAAGTACCAGATGGAGGGGTAGGATTTAATAAGCTTTACTTCGGAAACCGATTTTAATCCATTTTGGTCGGAACCCAAACATGTGACCGGGGGGTGAGGGTCGGAACCTGCAAATCCACGGCTTTACCTTCTGGTTCTCTCATTACCACGAGGGCCGGTACAGGTACCACACGACTTGCAGACACTCCAGCTGTCCGTCACTCATGAACTTTAACTCCAGGTTCCCAAACCTGTAGATCTCATCTCAGTAGCTTCACACTGTGAACCGCCCCCGAGTGAACATTGAAGGTCACAGCCTGGTGGGGCCCCTCAGGACCACATCATCAGATCCTAAGGACCCTAAACTGGACATGAATTTAACACAAACCCGATACCTGTTGCTTAGACTGATCCACGCTAATGGATGCTAAACGTGCTCTCCTTTGGAGAACGGGACTTCATCATAAACGAGCAGAATGACTGACAGCTTTTGCAGCTCGCACGGAAACAAAAGCAAAAGAAGAAAAGCGCCTGAAAGCAAAGAAAGAAATCCATAAAGAAATATGAAAGCAGGTGTGAACGTTTATTTGGCTGAAATGGATGCTGCAGTGCCAAGGAGTTCGCCTGGAGGTCGGAGAGACGCGAAGGGGCGGAGCTAGCAGTCTTTCCTTTAGTTGGGGAGAACAGCAAGACGTGGAGTGTTTTCCCTTGTCAACTTTTGGGGTGGGGGGTTGAACTCGATCCATTTCCAGTCCATCAAGACAATCAATCACGCGTCTTAATTCGTCTCTTCCAGGCTCAAAAATCCAAACGCCATTCCGTCCTGTCATCTTGGAAGAAACGTGTCTGAGCTTCGAAAAGTCAGAATTGGACCAAAACCTGTCTGATTGTTTTCCTTGAGGGTCATAGCTTTGCCCGTCGTAATTCCGGTTGGGAGGCTGAAAATTTTCATATTTAAAAAACGGATCGAAGCATTGGGCACCGAAGCCCAGACTTGCCTCTCCCCAGCTACTTCCTCCCACTCCTCCTGGCGGATCCTAAGGTGCTCCCAGACCAGCTGAGGGACATGGTATCTCCGTGTCCTGGCTCCTCCCCGAAGCCTCCTACCGGTCGGAGGTGTCCAAGACACGCGTCCTGACCAGATATCCAAGCCACCTCATCTGGCTCCCGGGCGGCCGTGCTCCGGGCAGCCACCCACCGATGACCACTCACTGTCCCAGTGGTTCTCAAAGAGTGGGGTAGAGGGGGCGCCAGGGTCAGGGTGTCAGGGTGTCAGGGTCAGTCAACCACTAAGGATTTGAGTTTGATTCATATTGACTTGGTCCTGATCTGGGACCTGACCCATTACTAGATGAATCAAGAAAGAAAAGATTCCGCTAACGTTGGGCCTAGCTTAGCAGACAGATAACGGGTTCTTAGTCAAGACTTCCAATCGCGATACAGGGAGCGTTAGTAATCCATGATAATCCAAGAAATTATCCAAAAAGTAATCCAAGAAAAAAAAAACCTTAAACTGTATTATGGAAAGCAGGAAGTGAACAAATGTAACAGTTAGCGATTGTAAAAGTACAAGATGGAGGGGTAGGATTTAATAAGCTTTGCTTCTTCCTACTCCTTTTGGACATGTGGAACTGTGAACTGATTAATCTGATTAATCTGATGCATGTTCAAATGAAATAAAACCATTACCATTACAAATAATACCGCTGATTACTCTCAAAGAACTCGTCTTATTTCAAGCCGGCATAAAATGGTCCCTTGACAGAATCACTCAATAGACGCTAATCATACAAACAAAACAAAAAAAATTAATTATTCTAAAAAAAAACAACAAAAAAAACAGAAACCTTAAACTGTATTATGGAAAGCAGGAAGTGAACAAATGTAATGTAAATGTTCGAAAATTCAGCCAAAAAATTATTCTGTGTTTTGTAAGACCGACTGATTGGCTGGCTCAGCAGAGGTGGTCATACCACCAAAAAATACAAAAATTAAAAAAAAAACCTTAAACTGTATTATGGAAAGCAGGAAGTGTACAAATGTAACCGTTACTGATTGTAAAAGTACCAGATGGAGGGGTAGGATTTAATAAGCTTTGCTTCTTCCTACTCTTTTTGGACATGTGGAATTGTGAACTGATTAATCTGATTAATCTGATGCATGTTCAAATGAAATAAAACCATTACCAATTACCATTACCAAGATAATATGGTTAGTTTAGCAAAAGAACAAGGTGTAGCCATCTTTCCCCATCTGAAAGTAGAAACGTCACGGAGGAGATTGTGTTCACCGTTTTTTCAGAACGCAAAGTTTCTTCTCGGCTCGAAGTGATCATCAGCGCGAGGCGGGATAATGAGAGGAAACCGTGGCCGGGAGGCGTGTCATTCATTCGCCGATGCCAACTTTTTGCACTCTTCTCCCAAAAGGCCGTCAGAGGTCATCCCGGCTTTTAGCGAGGTGAAGGAGTGAGCCTTCCTGCCAAAGATCTCGCGTGCTCTCCTCGACACGCTGCCGGCGCTTCCGGGCACTTTATTAATTTTCTGGTGAAAAATACGCAGTTATTAACATCATGTCAAAACTAAAAGTTAACCGGAGGAGATTTGGACCTTCTTTGTGGCTCGTATTTCACCAAATTAGAAAGTAAAACCCAAATGAGCTAATAGTTTGTATAAAATATGAAAACAAACTTAGTTCATTTTGGAAGGACTTGGAAGATGAAACGTTGGAAGTCGAGCCGCTCCCGGCCGCCAGGGGGCGCTCCTGTATGGAACGTTCTCGTCTCGGCGACATCGTGTGAGACTTTGTAGTTATCTCGTTGGAATGTGAAGCAGGCCAAGGTACGGTTGGCCCATATATGCACGCTGGCCTATATAGTGCTGCCCTATTTGCTCCAGCCCCCTCCTCCTGATCCACATACATCCTCCATACTGTGTCACCGCACTCCATGCACCTGCACTTCCACGCAACACCCCCACCCTACTCTCCTGGGGGGGCTCTAGCCACACCCAATCGTGTATTCGACGTCAGTAAGGAACGGACGCCCCCTGGTGTTTTCATAGCGGACAGCAATGCTTCATTCGCCTTTTTGGGGTCACAAGGGTGGACTTAGGTTGAGAGGCGGGTACTACCCTGCAGGGATCACCTGTCAATCACAGGGAGCCTCATACAGCCTACTGTACATGCTTTCGGTCAACTTCATGTACATTTTCCTCTCCGCTGAGAATTGTCATGAACGTCTTTGTTTATTTCAAGATTTTTTTTTACATATTTTTATACCTGAATTATGTATAAAAAATATGTTTAAAAAGTCTTTAAATAACTTTGAATAGTTATTTATAAAGTTATTTCAAGATTTTTTCAAGATTTTTTTTAACATGTTTTTATACCTATATGTGAATTATGTATAAAAGTATGTTTAAAAAAATCTTTAAATAACTTTGAAAAGTTATTTGTAAAGTTATTTCAAGATTTTTTCAAGATTTCAAGATTTGTTTGAACATATTTTTATACCTATATGTGAATTATGTATTAAAATATGTTTTTAAAAATCTTGAAATAACTTTAAAAAGTTATTTATACAGTTATTTCAAGATTTTTTAAACATATTTTGATACCTATACGTGAATTATGTATAAAAATATATTTAAAAAATCTTGAAATAACTTTGAAAAGTTATTTATAAAGTTATTTCAAGATTTTTTTACATAATTTATACCTATACGTGAATTATGTATAAAAATATGTTAAAAAAATCTTGAAATAACTTTGAAAAATTATTTATAAAGTTATTTCAAGATTTTTTCAAGATTTCAAGATTTTTTGTCAACATATTTTTATACATAATTTTTTGTATAGGTATCAAAATATGTTTAAAAAAATCTTGAAATAACTTTGAAAAGTTATTTCTAGTTATTTCAAAAATTTTTCAAGATTTTTAAACATATTTTGATACCTATACAAAAAATTATGTATAAAAATATGTTGACAAAAAATCTTGAAATAACTTTGAAAAGTTATTTATACAGTTATTTCAAGCTTTTTTCAAGATTTCAAGATTTTTTAACATATTTTTATACCAATATGTGAATTATGTATAAAAATATGTTAACTTTTCAAAGTTATTTAAAGATTATTTTATTTATAAAGTTATTTCAAGATTTTTTTCAAGATTTTTTTAACATATTTTTATACCTATACGTGAATTATGTTTAAAAATATGTTTTAAAAAAATCTTGAAATAACTTTGAAATAAAGTTTTTGTTGAAACAAAGTGTTTGTTTTTGTAACAAGATAATTGGGGTCTCTAACGCTTTGGTATTTTTCTTAAAGACAACTTGACAGTTTTATTTTTATTTTATTTTTGGTTATTTTTTATTTGTATTTATTTTTTGTTAATTTTAATTTAATTGTGTATTTTATTTAATTTAAAAAAAAAGTTTTTTGTTTTTTATATTATTTGTAGCGTTGAACAAAGCCGATGAAGCCCCAAACCCAACAGTTTTTAAGTGTTTTCCTAAGTGACTATGTGAGTTTTATTTTTATTTTATTCATTTTTGGTTATTTTTTATTTGTATTAATTTTTTGTTCATTTTAATAGTGTATTTTATTTAATTAAAAAATTTTTTTTTAGTTTTTTATATTATTTGTCGCTTTGAACAAAGCTGTGGTAACATAGGCATCTTTCATCTTCATTGAAGTACGTACACGTGCCAACTGGCACCCAGTCAGGGCGGCTACCATGGAGGTAATCTAACCTGTGTTGTTTTCTGTCAGTGGTAAACTTTCTATGTTCCTGCCGGGAATTTATTAGAGTACTGCAGAGTAAAAGTAGATAAGTTGTGCTAAAATCGGGTGGGGGTGGGGGGCCGGGGGGGTGGGGGGGTGAATTAATGAGTCCTTTTTTACAACAGAGCAGTGTCACAGCCTTTTTAAGTTGTGGCCTTTTCTGCCTTGCACATTCCAGCGCCATTATGTGACATTGTTGCAGAATAAAAGGATGTATTATGTTGCGCCCCCCCCCCCCTCCCCTGCCCCCCTCCTCCCAGTAAAAGGGCAGAAGTGGACCCGTTTTTTTATCTGCTGAACGAATCAATCAGGATTATGTCAGCCCAAAAGAATCAGACAGCAAGCGTCTCTCTCTGCTCTTCTTGTCTCTTGACGTCCCACCTTGACTTTTTTTGGGGGGGGTTTCTGTGTGTGACCCCCACCCTCTGCTCCCCCCCTCCTCCCCTGCCGCTGTGTGAGGATTGCAAGGCCGCTAATTATCATTTCAGCAGAAATGACGAGGAGATCAAACATAGATCGAACGCCATTTCCTTCCGCTAATGCCGGCTTTAGCGTGTCTGTCATGGCCGCCCCTCGTCACGGATGGGGGCCGGGGCGGGGGGGACACACGATGGGACACATGTTTGATCACAGAGATGCAAGACTGTTGCACAAAAAAGGTGTGTAACTATTCAACTAGTACTTTTACTGCATAGTATGTACACACTAGTCCACTATTATGTAGTACTACTGTGCTCCTTTGGAGTTTTTGAAGTGTAAATGTATAGTACATAGTACTATACCTGTACTTTATATGTAGTATGTAGTGGGAGGAATATTAACAAAGTACTACAATATCACTGATGTGTTGTAGTAGAGTAGTATTAGGTACTGTAGTTTATCAGAACAGGACCTGTCAGATATTTTTCAGCGTGTTGCCCCCTCCTGGGGGATGGTGGGGGGGGGGGCACAGCAGGATACAAAAATACCATAAAATACATTTTTTATTTAGGTTTTTTTTTCAGGTTTGGACCAAGCGGTCGCTTATTTAAATTTGTGGTTCTTCCACATCACTTTTATGGCGTGGGGGGTATCAGAACAGGATCTGTCAGATATTTTTCAGCGTGTTGCCCCCTCCTGGGGTGGGGGGGCACAACAGGATACAAAAATACCATAAAAATACATTTTTTATTTTGTTTTTTTCACGTTTGGACCAAGCGGTCGCTTATTTAAATTTGTTTGTGGTTCTTCCATGTCACTTTTATGGCGTGGGGGGGTGGGAGACACCCCCTCACACACACACACCCCACACACCCTCATTGGTGCTGATTTTCTGACATGTTCATGTCCGGGAATGTTGTGACTTTCACTGTACTTTTGTATTTGGGAGTCGTTGGGCCGTACAGCGGTGTCAATGCAACAGCGACTCCTAGTGGCCAAAGACTGGCATCACAATAAGCTTGAGTGATGACCTCGGCGCTCGGCGCCATTAACGACCCCAGCGCTCCCAGCTCCATTCCACCCCCCCACCCCTCCCTCATCAAAAACAGGAAGAAAAAAACATTTCTTCCTGTCTGCAGCAGTCATTTCCCCGGCATTGTATTTATGCAGTGTAGAAAAAAAAGGTAATAGATCAAGCACATTCCATTATTCTCTTATAAGATCATTAGCAAATATAATTAGATATGAAAGAAAGTCATTTGGAGAGGAGAGCGGAGAAAAGCGCTATCAGGCACACAAGACAGATTGTAGCATCGCACTGTTTGGGCTTAAATTGCTCAGTGGAGCTTTTATCGGGCCGCCAATCTTTCAGCCTCTGAAATAGTTTGAGTGAGTGTAGTGGGGGTGGGGTGGGGTGGGGTGGGGGGGTTGAGGCCTTGCGACTTATTTCCTTAAAAAAAAAACCTCCTCGCCTTCTCACGGTGACACAAAACAAGTGCTGATTGTGCTTTTGGGTTCTTTTATGACACTTTAATAAACACACAAATTTAGTCTTGATGTAATGTAACCTTGTAGTGTGTACTATAATACCTGGGACATACCTTGTAGTGTGTACCACATAGTATGCACTTTGTAGTGTGTACTACATTGCCTGGGACATACCTTGTAGTGTGTACCACGTAGTAAGCACTCTGTAGTGTGTACTACATTACCTGGGACACACCTTGTATTGTGTACTACATTGCCTGGGACATACCTTGTAGTGTGTACCACGTAGTAAGCACCCTGTAGTGTGTACTACATTGCCTGGGACATACCCTGTAGTGTGTACAACGTAGTAAGCACTCTGTAGTGTGTACTACATTACCTGGAACATACATTGTAGTGTGTACTACCTAGTATGCAATACTTTGTATGCAATAATTTCCACTTTGCAAGGGGTACTACATTAACTGGGACATACCTTGTAGTGTGTACCACATAGTATGCACTCTGTAGTGTGTACTACATTGCCTGGGACATACCTTGTAGCGTGTATCACATAGTATGCACTTCTTAGTTTGCACTTTGTAGTGTGCACTACAGTACCTGGGACATACTTTGTAGTGTGTAGTGTAGTGTAGTGTTTGAGTGAGTGGGGGGTGGGGGGCGAATGGGGGGGGGGGGGGGGTGGCGGGGTTGAGGCCTTGCGACTTATTTCCTTAAAAAAAACCTTCTCGCGGTGACACAAAACAAGTGCTGATTGTGCTTTTGGGTTATTTTCTGCCACTTTAATAAACACACAAATTGAGTCTTGATGTGATGCCCCCCCACCACCACCCTGCCCCCCCCCCCCCCCCCCCCCAAGCATCCCCTCCTTCCAAAAGACGTGAGCTTGTCGCACCTGAACGCCACGCCGTGTTTGTCTAATAGGATCTAAAAGCAGACGGCGAGCTCACAACAACGCTGCCGTGCACCACAAATTCTCTTCTTCCCGCCCCTTCTTCTTCTTCTTCTTCTTCTGCTTTGAGGGATGGGGAAAGAGGGGTGGCGGCGGAGGGGGGGGTGCAGGAATGGGAAGTGAGCGGAGTTGAGGGGTGGGGGGGTTTTGAATGTAGATTTTTCTCGTCTTTTGTGCAAATCACAGAGAATGGCGGTCCTATCTATAAACATCCTGTATTCATTAAAACCCTCTAAAAATACAGTTTTTGTTTTTTTTGTTTTTTTTTCCTACCGGCTGCGTTCACTTCCTTTGCACTCGTACTCCGCGTACCCTGCGTGTATTCTCATATTTATTATTGTTACATAAAGTGGCTTTGCCAGAACAAAACTTCTCAAGCTCACGTTGGGCCGAGGAGAAACAAAACATTCTCCACTCCAGGAAGTAGACTGCACCCGCCAACGGTGTAGTGCAGTGCAGTACAGCGCAGTACAGTACAGTATACCGCTCTTGCAGAAATACTGCATTAAATGTCAACCCGAACTGACTGCATACTACACTATATTACCTGGGGCATACCTTGTAGTGTGTATGATGTAGTATGCACTCTGTGGTGTGTACTACATTAGCTGGGACATACCTTGTAGTGTGTACCATGTAGTATGTACTCTGTAGTGTGTACTATATTACCTGGGACATATCTTGTAGTGTGTACTACATAATAAGCACTCTGTAGTGTGTACTACGTAGTAAGCACTCTGTAGTGTGTACTACATTACCTGGGACACACCTTGTAGTGTGTACTACATTACCTGAGACATACCTTGTAGTGTGTACCATGTAGTATGCACTCTGTAGTGTGTACTACATTACCTGGGGCATACCTAGTAGTGTGTACCACATTACCAGGGACATACCTTGTAGTGTGCACCACATAGTAAGCACTCTAATGTGTACTACATTACCAAGGACATACCTTGTAGTGTGTATCACGTAGTATGCACTCTGTAGTGTGTACTACATTACCTGGGACATACCTTGTAGTGTGTACCACATAGTATGCACTCTGTAGTGTGTACTACATTACCAGAGACATACCTTGTAGTGTGTACCATGTAGTATGCACTCTGTAGTGTGTACTACATTACCTGGGACATACCTTGTAGTGTGTACCACATAGTATGCACTCTGTAGTGTGTACTACATTACCTGGGAGACACTTTGTAGTGTGTACCATGTAGTATGCACTCTGTAGTGTGTACGATGTAGTATGCACTCTGTAGTTTGTACTACATTACATGGGACATACCTTGTAGTGTGTACTACATTACCTGGGACATACCTTGTAGTGTGTACCATGTAGTATGCACTCTGTAGTGTGTACTACATTACCTGGGACATACCTTGTAGTGTGTACGATTTAGTATGCACTCTGGAGTGTGTACTACATTACCTGGGACATACCTTGTAGTGTGTACCACGTGGTAAGCACTCTGTAGTGTGTACTACATTACCTGGGGCATACCTTGTAGTGTGTACCACGTAGTATGCACACTGTAGTCTGTACTACATTACCTGGGACATACCTTGTAGTGTGTTCGATGTAGTATGCACTCTGTAGTGTGTACTACATTACTTGGGACATACCTTGTAGTGTGTACCACATAGTAGGCACTCTGTAGTGTGTACTACATTACCAGGGACATACCTTGTAGTGTGTACTACATTACCTAAGACATACCTTGTAGTGTGTACTACATTGCCTGGGACATACCTTGTAGTGTGTACCATGTAGTAAGCACTCTGTAGTGTGTACTACATTACCTGGGACATACCTTGTAGTGTGTACGATGTAGTATGCACTCTGTAGTGTGTACTACATTACCTGGGACACACCTTGTAGTGTGTACTACATTACCTGGGACATACCTTGTAGTGTGTACTACCTAGTATGCAATACATAGTATGTGCTTCCTAGTTTACACTTTGCAAGGGGTACTACATTACCTGGGACATACCTTGTAGTGTGTACCACATAGTATACACTCTGTAGGGTGTACTACATTGCCTGGGACATACCTTGTAGCTTGTATCACATAGTATACACTTCTTAGTTTGCACTTTGTAGTATGCACTACAGTACATGGGACATACTCTGTAGAGTGTACCACGTAGTATGCACAATCTAGTATGCGCTTCCTAGTTAGCACGTTGTTGTTTGCACAATATATTATGTTGTGCATACGTACTTTGAAGTGTGCAGTAGGTAGTATGCACTTTCTAGTTTTCACTTTGTAGTGTGCATTACCTTAATGGGACATACTTTGCATTGTGCAGTACGTAGTATACCCTTCCTCGTGTATACAACCTAGTACGGACTGGGTAGTATGCACTATAGAGACAAGTAATTGTAATAGTCACTACTACTGTACACTACACATCACTACAGTTTTCCCATCCAGACGTACTTTTCCCAGCATCCTTTTCCAGGAAGCAGGAAGGCATGCGGGCGGTGAAATGCCAGCGTCTGCTCTGCGTTTTCACGGGATGCTATTAATGTCAGCGGTACCTCCGAGAGACCGCTTCATCCCTCAGGTCTACTCCCCGCTCCAGCGCCGCTCCGGGCGTTCCGACACCCGTTCAAGCACTCAAACCGCCTTCCCGTGTATCCATCGTTTTTCGTTACTCTGTGTTTCCTTCTTTAATAAGACGCCTGTCTATGTGTGCTATGTCGTGACTCGCCACAAGAGGGTGCAATTGGGACAGTTGGCACGTGTACGTGTCAACAATGGCTTCCAGCAGGGAAAACCTTGTTGAAGGAGACAAAAAAGTCTTACCATTCCAGGGATAAAGCATGCCAGGCGTGTATGCGTGCGTGCGTGCGTGCGTGTGCGAGCGAGGTGCATCTGCCGCCCGCCCGAATGGGAAATTAAAAACTGCGAAGGGAAGTTGTGCTAAATCTATAAAGTTGGCCGGGAAATGTCTCCCGCCCTTGCAGCGGCAGTTGTTCGGGGAGAAGGAGCGCCGTGCTTAAATAACATTCCAGGTGGCTCGGTTAATGAACAGTGAAAATCAAATATGGGGTCTAATCTGGAGCTCGTTACCGACACTTTCTTTTACTGGGAAATCAAAAAGGCAGCACGACACGCCGGGGGAAGAAGAAGAAGAAGAAGACCGACTTTGGACTTTTGCTTTTCATATTGTCGCTTCTTTTCTTTGGGAATTTTAGGCCGCCATTGTTCCCTTCGTGGATCTGACCGCATTGGTGGTCTTTTTTATTTGAATGGCTTTATTTCTAATGGCCAAGCTGGCTGAGCTTCACTTTCGGTCCTGCACTGCCCTCTGGTGGCCAACATCGGTCACTGACGCGTGTCTTGCAGTGTGGTGTAATGCCTCTACTTCTAGGTACTTCATGTACAGTAAATACATGCGTGATATGTACTTTGGTCGTGTACACTTAGTAGTAGACGCTGTGTAGTCACATACTAAGTGTGCAATCGGTAGTACGTACTATCTAACACGTACAACAACGTACAGCATTATGCAGTACACATGCACTACTAAAGTACTACTGTGTAGTGCTGAGTACATAGTATTACTGTGTATTATGCAGTTTCTTAGTATGTATGAGTATTAAAATACTACATCGTATAGTGAATAACTAGTTAGTAAACAATGTGGTAGTAGTGCAACAAATGTGTGTACAAATGTATGTACACACTTCTAAAACAACTTCTATGTCATAGTACAGTACAATCAAGGAAGTAGTAGTAGTTTAATGTGTGTACTTAATAATATACTATGTGATATATATACTATGATATGTACTATCTAACACGTACAGCATTATGCAGTACACATGCACTACTAAAGTACTACTGTGTAGTACCCTATGTACTGAGTACATAGTATTACTGTGTATTATGTAGTTTCTTAGTATGTATGAGTATTCAAATACTACATCGTATAGTGAATAACTAGTTGGTAAACAATGTGGTAGTAGTACTACAAATGTATGTACACACCTCTAAAACAACTGTTATATCATAGTACAATCAAGGAAGTAGTAGTACAGCATTATGCAGTACACATGCACTACTAAAGCACTACTGTGTAGTACCCTATGTACTGAGTACATAGTATTACTGTGTATTATGTAGTTTCTTAGTATGTATGAGTATTAAAATACTACATAGTATAGTGAATAACTAGTTGGTAAACAATGTGGCAGTAGTACTACAAATGTGTGTACAAATGTATGTACACACCTCTAAAACAACTGTTATGTCATAGTACAATCAAGGAAGTAGTAGTACAGCATTATGCAGTACACATGCACTACTAAAGTACTACTGTGTAGAACCCTATGTACTGAGTACATAGTATTACTGTGTATTATGTAGTTTCTTAGTATGTATGAGTATTACAATACTACTAGTGAATAACTAGTTGGTAAACAATGTTGTAGTAGTACTACAAATGTGTGTACAAATGTATGTACACACCTCTAAAACAGCTGTTATGTCTTAGTACAATCAAGGAAGTAGTAGTAGTTTAGTTTAATGTGTGTACTTAATAATATGTACAGTAAATACATGCGTGATATGTACTTTGGTCGTGTACACTTAGTAGTAGACGCTGTGTAGTCACATACTAAGTGTGCAATCGGTAGTACTGTGTACTATCTAACACGTACAGCATTATGCAGTACACATGCACTACTAAAGTAGCACTGTGTAGTACCCTATGTACTGAGTACATAGTATTACTGTGTATTATGTAGTTTCTTAGTATGTATGAGTATTAAAATACTACTAGTGAATAACTAGTTGGTAAACAATGTGGTAGTAGTACTACAAATGTGTGTACAAATGTATGTACACACCTCTAAAACAACTGTTATGTCATACTACAATCAAGGAAGTAGTAGTAGTTTAGTTTAATGTGTGTACTTAATAATATGTACTTTAATATGTACAGTAAATACTTGCATGATATGTACTTTGGTCGTGTACACTTAGTAGTAGACGCCGTGTAGTCACATACTAAGTGTGCAATCTAACACGTACAACAACATTACATAGTACATAGTACAGTACAATCAAGGAAGTAGTAGTAGTTTAATGTGTGTACTTAATAATATGTACTTTAACTGCGTACATGGAGCTGTGAGATGCAAATACTTTGAAAAGTACTGTGATGGTTGAATAAGAAGCACAATGTAGTATTTATTTGTGAGGAGCGTCATGAAAAACGTGTTTTTGTTGCTAACCTTGTCGTCGTCTTCTTCTTCTTCTGTGGTTGCTCGTAGTTCACCTGTGGGCGGCGGAGGAGGACCAGCTCGTGACCCATGACCCCAATCTGACCCTCGGCCCCAACCACGTGGACGAGCACGACCTTCACGAGCACGACCTTGGCCAGGCTGAAGGACACCAAGACTAACAACCTAGTGGGGGAGACAAAACAGAAGATTTTATTCCAACAAACGCCAACCCGGGGGGGGGCGCCTGAGGGGGGGCGTGGCCCCAAACGTGGACCTAACGACTAAAAAAAAAAAAAAAAAAAACACTCAAGTGAAGACTTTTTTTTCTCTGTCTTTGTGAAACTACCTGTGTGACGAGCACTTCCTGTGACCGCCGTCACCATCTTTGAGGCATTCCCCCTGGCCCCCTGGCCCCCTGGCCCCCCGGCCCCCTGGCGAGAAAAATCTTTTTTTCTAACTGATGGAGTGAGTCTGGCGTATTACACCACGACAAACTTTCTATATCCTACCTGGAATGTATTCTTCTGTAGACTAGAACACGTGGGCGCCATGAGCACACTTCCTGTTAGCGACGTGGAGCTAACGCGCTAACGCGGAGCTAACGCCGACCGCGCCACCAGGACTTTTTGATCATGTTATTGATTGTGACGAAGCAGCACTACTTACCCGACAATGTACTTAAACCCTCGAGCCCCCGGCTAGCACTAGCACTAGCACTTAGCACTAGCATGCTAGCTAGCGGGGGGTCTCTCTTGTCTTTGTACATAAAGAGATTTATGACGTCGAAAAACATAAACGTTCCAAAGGAGCGGAATGGAAAAAAGAGTCGCTTATCAAGGCCACGTTCTTCGAAGAAGAATTTAAACTAAATAACAATTAAAAAAAAGAGGGGCGGGGTGGAGGGGGGGGGGGGTTGAACGTGTTTGTAAATGACTGCCACCCGTCGTTGTTGCACAGCGTTGCCGACTACTGATGATAATGATGATGTATTTACTTTACAGTGAGAAGAAAACTACAAAAAAATACATAAAAAATGGAAAAGGACATTATTGTGTATAGCATTAGCTCCATTTCTTCTAAGCTGCGTAGCTGTGCTAGACTGTAGGATGTGCGGTTGGTTTTCATTTTTCATCTTTTTAAATATATGCATATATATATATGTATGTATATATGTATACATACACACACATATATGTATTTTGTGTGTGTGTGTGTACTGCCTTCTCCATCGCGCTCCATCAAGAAAGAAAACAAAAAAAAAAAGCTGACAATCGTCTCCTGTGCTGCAAAACATATAACAGATTCCATTATGCATAGAGGGACTTTATCTTTTTTTTTTTTTTTTTTTTAATTATTTGACTTGTTTGGGTTCTGAGAAGTATTTTGCACTGTGATAGTATTCTCTAAATGCGACTTATACAGTACGACACTAGCTAACTAACTAAACGGAAGGTGTGTGTTTGTGCGTCCCCTTGGCATTGTGAAATGTTTCTACGTCTTTTTTTTTTTTTTTTTCGTGTGTGAAGAAGCCAGAGAACAATTCTAAACGCGCTATGTACAGTTGAAAAAATATAATCCCACCCCCCCCCCCCCCAAAAAAAAACGCCCCTTTTTGATTTAGTTCCGACTTGAGTTGACGGATACTCAGATACTTCATTTGATTCCGTGTGGATTCTGATATTATTTGGCGCCGATAAAGGGGGAACATGGAGCGATGGGAATGTAGCGGGAAGATAACTTGAAGGGAATATTTCTAGAAAGGCAGAACGGAGGGAGGGAAGTCCGAGCGGCGATGAAGGGAGCATTCCGCATCCTCTTATTGTGTCTTGTGTTTGGCTGTATCCTCATGGCAGATGCTTTGTTTTGTAACTACTGAACTGTACTTATAATAAAAATAAAATGTATTCCAACTAAAAAAAAAAAAACATTGTCACAGAGCATCAGCTTGTGTGTCTTCTACCTTTTCTTCACTTTTCCTCCTTCATGATGTTCATTCATTCATTCATTTTCTACTGCTTATCCCCACAAAGGTCACCGGGGGTGCTGGAGCCTATCCCAGCTGTCTTCGGGCGAGAGGCGGGGTACACCCTGGACTGGTGGCCGGCCAATCACAGGGCACATATAGACAAACAACCATTCACACTCACATTCATACCTATGGACAATTTGGAGTCGCTAATTAACCTAGCATGTTTTTGGAATGTGGGAGGAAACCGGGAGTACCCGGAGAAAACCCACGCATGCTCGGGGAGAACATGCAAACTCCACACAGAGATGGCCGAGGGTGGAATTGAACCCTGGTCTCCTTCATGATGTTCAATCCCGAAAAGGAAAGTGAATGATCAGCAACGTATGTCGTTGTTTGTTTAACATGACAATCATCTAACAAAAGGTTAGCCTTTTGGTTGGGTACTTGGTTTAAGGGTTGGCTTGGTTTGGGTTAAGGGTTGAGAGTGTTAGGGTTTGTATTTAAAGGAGGACCTATTATACTCATTTTTGGACCCTTTGTATTGAGTTGTGGGCTCCTGAAGAGCAGCTACACACCATAACCAGCAAAGAAAGCTTTCTAGAGCTTCTAGAACAGGGGTCTCAAACTCAATTTACCTTAATGTTAATGCGGCCCGCGCAAGTTTGATATGGATGCTGTATGGTATCATGTACCCAGAAAAAATTATTACGTTTGATTAATGTTCATGTTAAAGGTTAAATAACTGTTAATAGTTATCCTCCCTATCCGTGTGGAAGTGGTAAGTTTTTGGCTATTTAAGTTTAAAGGAAATAACTTGAAGGCTACCGTTTAGGTCGCTAGCTCTCTAGTTTGTTAGCATGTGTCTCAAGACCCTGCAGTTGCGCAATATGTTGTAAATAAAAATAGTATAAATGTGACTATAGTCGTGTTTTGTCATGTCTACAGGGCTCTAATAATGCTTTGTTCATTTTAATCTGAAAAAAATAATTTGTCTACCCACCAACTATATGTGGTTTCTTTGTTTTTTTTTTGAAAAACCTGATGCGGCCCAGCCTTGCCCAGCTCCAGTGGCCCCCAGGTAAATTGAGTGTGAGACCCCTGGCCTACACTTTCACTTCCTGCGCTTCCCACGGACCACCACAAGATGGGGAAGCAAATCAAGCGACACGTCAGACTGTGAGGGAAGACGCATAGCAGGTAGGTGCTATAGTTGGGTGATACTGCAAATTGGTATCGGTCTGATTCCAAGTAAAAACACAGCCAGTGTTGCTGATACCGATATTGATACCGAAACCAAGGAATGATTTTGTGATTGTTGCCCATAATCCATCAAAAACCTTGAAGGTCAACTGATATTGCTGACTTAGGTTGATGGTTCAACGTCCACAAGAATGAAAACACTCCAGCGCTTCCTGTGCCTGACTTTCTGATTAACAGAAGCACGTGTGGAGTTGAAAACAGTGATAAAGTGTTGTTAAATCATTTAGAAATCACTTCTGATAATAACTATAACCTTCTGATATAGTTTGAACCCTGAATGTAGAGGCAGAGGTGAAGGTAGCTGAAGAAAAAGTACCAGGCAAAAGGAACACGGCTACAAAAACGGAAAAGAAGCAAAGGTAATAACTAGGCAAATAATAAAAACTTAAGAAACCACATATAGTTGGTGGGTAGACAAATTATTTTTTTCAGATTAAAATGAACAAAGCATTATTAGAGCCCTGTAGACATGACAAAACACGACTATAGTCACATTTATACTCTTTTTATTTACAACATATTGCGCAACTGCAGGGTCTTGAGACACATGCTAACTCGCAAACTAGAGAGCTAGCGACCTAAACGGTAGCCTTCAAGTTATTTCCTTTAAACTTAAATAGCCAAAAACTTACCACTTCCACACGGATAGGGAGGATAACTATTAACAGTTATTTAACCTTTAACATGAACATTAATCAAACGTAATAATTTTTTCTGGGTACATGATACCATACAGCATCCATATATAAAACTTGCGCGGGCCGCACTAACATTAAACTTATATATCAAGGCGGGGGCCTCAAACTAGTGTCCTGCGGGCCACATTTGGCCTGCGGGCCGTGTGTTTGAGACCCCTGTTCTAGAATCTGCACCTCTTCAGCTGTATTTCTTAGAACGGGCTATTTTAATGTATTCCACCAATGCCCCGCCAACTCCACTGTGGTTGGCCATGCTCCAGAGTGCTTAGAAGGACTTCCAGTGTTGTGCGGCTAGATGCAAACCCTCTCAATGGTAAGTAGCTTTAGCATTTTTAGCATTCATTACACGTTTTTTTTACTACCAATGTTTAAAAAAAAACTTGGGTAGAGATGCTATTTGTGGTGGGAAATGTTTATTATATAACGACGCCCCCGCCCTCTGTGTGCTCGCTCTATAATGCTACACAGACTAGCGCTTTTGCTAGAGGAGAAAAGAAAGGTTGCAGTGACTAGCTTGGCAGGAAAACCAACTAAAGAACTGGGAATAGTACCAGAACTTATGGAACCAAGCCAATGAAGACTGACTCATCAGATAGCTTTAAGAATGACCTAGCATCTTCCACTGAAGCTAAGTCGCTCAAAAGTTTTCATATTGTCCAATTCCCCTTTGACTGCAACAGCAGTGAGGAAATGGATGTACGGACCCCCCCTTTGAAAAAATATACCGTCATACAAATTCTTGGTGAAATGAGGTCTGTTTTTCTGATGACCAGGATCAATATAGAGGAGTGGACTTTGTTCTTGGCCTGCACCAAAGCTTTATCTTCAGAGTACATGCAGCACCAAAGATGGTTGACTTAATAGTACTTATCAATAATTATCGATGACTAAGTGTTTTGCCAGGTTCTGGAATACATGTTGGAAGTGGCTAAAATCCGCATGGTGCCATTTAGACCATCGTGTACTTCTTCTCTGGGAACATCGTGGTCTGACCTGTAACGTACCTCTAACCCCGATGCAAAATATGATCAAAAAACCTACACTGAACTCTAACCAAAGGCCTAAGATAAGTTATGGACCCTTAAGCCTAACCCCAATGCAAAATCTGATCAAAACCCTACACTCAACTCTAACCAAAGACCTAAGCTAAGTTATGGACCCTTAAGCCTAACCCAACCTAACCCCGATGCAAAATCTGATCAAAAACCTACACTCAACTCTAACCAAAGGCCTAAGCTAAGTTATGGACCCCTAAGCCTAACCCAACCTAACCCCAATGCAAAATCTGATCAAAAACCCTACACTGAACTCTAACCAAAGGTCTAAGCCTGTTATGGACCTTTAAGCCTAACCCAACCTAACCCCAATGCAAAATCTGATCAAAACCCTACACTGAACTCTAACCAAAGGCCTAAACCTGTTATGGACCCCTAAGCCTAACCCAACCTAACCCCAATGCAAAATCTGATCAAAACCCTACACTCAACTCTAACCAAAGGCCTAAACCTGTTATGGACCCCTAAGCCTAACCCAACCTAACCCCAATGCAAAATCTGATCAAAAACCCTACACTCAACTCTAACCAAAGGCCTAAGCCTGTTATGGACCTCTAAGCCTAAGCCTAACCCAACCTAACCCCAAGAATCTGAACCAAAAAGGTAAGCCCAACCCCATTACCAACCCTTAAAGCCCACCAAAACCCTTATACTAACCCCAACCACAACACAAAACCAAACCACCAACTGGGGACCTGCACACAATTCTGGGGACTAGGAAAGACCAAATCACATCGGGCCCGCATGTCTTGACTTTTGGGTCACTTTTCCAATTTAGGCTCATTTAGACCAAAGTTATTGCACAAAAAATGGGAGGTTCACACACGTAATAGGATCATTTTCCATTGCCCTGGAATTTGAGCTGCAGGAGGTATGTGGCCATGACTAAAATAAAATGCAAATGCAAGCACCGATGCTGTGTCGTGTTCTAAAACAGCTGATTCAAAAAAACTCTATGCCTTAGCGGCTTTGGCTCGGCCGTCCCGGGTCCTGGAGCTCACTATCCTGAGGATCCCGGCCAACGCTAAATGGGTGAGGAAAAACAAAGCCCGAGTGCTGATGTGGTTCTCTGGGGAGTCCGCATGAGAGTGTCAGAAATAACTCTCTTTACTATTACTATAATCATCAGGATGCCTCAATCGGGGTGACGAAAAACCGTAGCAGACATCTGCAATCATCTGACACGGCGCACTGTTTGCATGTCTATCATTTTAAAGGTCCTTTATCATGTGGGTGGCTTTTTAATATCCTGCTGGAAGTAATAGGTGTCCCTAGCGACCCCAAACATGGCGAAAAATCTATCATCTTCCTGCTTGCTTTTGAAGTTACGGCTTACTTGCTTTTGTTCTTAATAAATAGGATGACGCTATTCATCTGTTGCACAATTACGTGACTTCTCTGTTTTGTTTTTTTTTTAGAAATGTGTGTGTCACTTCACTGGAATGTGTGTGTGTGTGCACCAAGTTAGATATGTTCCGGTCAGCCTGAAAGCACCTCAGAAAATATAAACAGGGGTCTCAAACCCGCGGCCAAATGTGGCCCGCAAGACACTAGTTTAAGGCCCCCGCCTTGATATGAAAGTTTAATGTTAGTGCGGCCCGCGCAAGTTTGATATGGATGCTGTATGGTATCATGTACCCAGAAAAAATGATTACGTTTGATTAATGTTCATGTTAAAGGTTAAATAACTGTTAATAGTTGTCCTCCCTATCTGTGTGGAAGTGGTAAGTTTTTGGCTATTTAAGTTTAAAGGAAATAACTTGAAGGCTACCGTTTAGGTCGCTAGCTCTCGAGTTTGCGAGTTAGCATGTGTCTCAAGATTATGTCTCAAGAATATGTTGTAAATAAAAAAAACTATAAATGTGACTATAGTCGTGTTTTGTCATGTCTACAGGGCTCTAATAATGCTTTGTTCATTTTAATCTGAAAAAAATAATTTGTCTACCCACCAACTATATGTGGTTTCTTAAGTTTTTATTATTATTATTATATTTATTTATTACTGATTGATTGATTTTCTTTATTCTTGATTTGTTTATTTATTTTTCATCTTATTTTGTGCAGAAAAATTTGAATTAAGATATGTAAGAATGTTTTATCAGAGCTTTTATTGTAGAAAATTGGAACCAAAGCACTGAAAAAGTTTGTATATTTTTCTGTTTTTAATAAATGCGTTGTTTTTTTTGAAAACCTGATGCGGCCCAACATGAGCTAAAATATTAGAAACAGCTGTCAGTGTCATTTTGTGCAATTCTGCACCACCGTCATAACCATCATATTTTTCAATGTCTGTCTTACAATGTCACTAAAAATCTTAGCTTTAAAAATTGCACATTTTGTATAGAACTCTTGTATTGGATGTGGTTACCTTGTGTAAATGTCCCTAATAAAGTTTAATGATTAGTTTAATGATCAGACCTTGCCCAAACACGTGCTTCTACTTGGCTCTGCTAGCTAGATCTAGCTAAAAGGCTAACGCTAGCTAAAAGGCTAACACTAGCTACAAGGCCAACACTAGCTACAAGGCTAACGCTAGCTAAAAGGCTAACGCTAGGTAAAAGGCTAACACTAGCTACAAGGCTAACGCTTGCTAAAAGGCTAACGCTAGGTAAAAGGCTAACACTAGCTACAAGGCAAACACTACCTAAAACTTTAATGCTAGCTAAAAGGCGAATGCTAGTGTAAATAGGTTGATTTGGCGAAAGTTGATTGGTCATGCCTGAGGAGCGGGACACTGATGACGTCACGAGAATGCAACTGCCGTTGATAAGTTGCTAAGAGGTTTGAATGCTGGCACCTGTTGTGTTGAATCAACGGAGCTCACACGTCCTCTCCAAATAGTACAAGTTTGTGAGTTTTTGGGCTGAAAAGAGTGATTCTAAACGCCCTACACCTCGCATGATACACTAGCTAAAATGCTAACGCTAGCTAAAATGCTAACGCTAGCTAAAAGGCTAACGCTAGCTAAAATACAAGGAGTGATGTGTGATTGAATATGATTGTAAGTACATTTTATACTTGATTATCACGCATTTGTAACTTATTATGAACTCAGTATCAATGAAATGTGTTATTTTTGTGTATTTGCATATTTTTGGAAAGGAAGATACTGTTTTGAACAAATATTCTGTGCATTTGCGGGGTCCTGAATGCTGAATCAAAAATGTATTTGATTCTATTTGCATTTCATTACCCTGTGAAAGGATACTATAAATGGCTGACAAATTCAAGGTATCAACAGTAAGTTCTCTACACAAGTCTTATTTATTATAGTATTATTTTTTGGCTTCAATTCCACTCCTATTTTCTGGGAGGATGGGTGATGTCATTGCACCGTGGGTGCTATCAGAAGGCACCCAAAGGTTTTTTCCGCACCTTATTTTGAAATAAGCAAACCAAAAGCGCATCACAAGCCCTCCACGTTCACTTGACTCATTGCTTTCCAGTGGCGTCTTTTAGCCACAAGGATCGGTGGTCACCCAGTCAGGGTTTAGAGGAAACATGATGTGCGCCATCCACGTCATTCACTTCTCTTTTTTAAAAAAGATTAGTCTCATTTCATCCCTGTGGGTGAATGATGTCACTCACAGCATTAGTTAATTGAAGACTATAAAGAGCAACATTATAAAAAATGAAGAAAAAAAAAACATTTGCTTCATCCAAGGCTGCTTGTATGTATGTTAGCTTGCTTTCCTTGTTTGAAAACAGCATCGATCCAGCAAACAAGCTATTTAAATGCTATAGCCGTGTAGAATCGCTAAATAATTTTAAAAACATATTTGATTGGTTTTGGACTGATTTTATTCCTCCTGACTTTATAGCAGCTGAAATTATTTTAACGAATATTTTATACATGCATTTTTATTCCATGAAATTTTCGGCACAAACTGATGAGAGAAAAAAAAATCAAAATTCAAACGTAAAAAAAAAACATAAATTCGTTGTCTTTGGTAGTGGAGGCTTGCGTCCACTGAGGTGTCAGGAAGACTTGCAGTGGGTTTAAATGTTTTTTCACATCAACCACTGGAACATCTCCGCTCGCCACTGCAGGCCACAAAGTGTCAGTCTTTGCGCAAGCGAGGCTAAATAGGAGTTAGGCCAGCCCATATTTAGACCCGGTGCGACTTCACTTGACACAGCACTTCTACTCCCACCCGACATACTTGGGAGGAAGAGCTTCCACGCGTGATGACACAGAGGTAGCTCCTCGCCACGCCGGTCCGGCAGTAAGGTCAAAGTTTACACCCTCTTATCTGGAAGGCTTCTACACACCCAGGAGATGATCCATTAACTTCGGGCTGCGTCTGTGACGGGTATAAAGAGGCGTCGCTCTGAGGTTTCTTCTCAGATGCAAGCATGAGAAAAGGAGTCTACCTCAGCAAAGGAACGGCGGTCACCTTAGTGGTGGTGGGTGTAGCGGCCGCCGCTACCATCATCGCCTTGGCTGTGGTCTACGCTGAGGAGAGGTCAAAGAATGAAGCAGCGTCAGTATCCTCCACAGCTCAGCCCTCTACGACCACCATCACCTCCACCCCTTCCTCCAACATCAGCACCACCACACCTCCTGGCCCGCAGCAGCCCTGGCACCGCTACCGGCTGCCCACCTCCGTCGTCCCCATCTCATACGATGTCACCCTGTGGCCTCGTCTGGAGCCCCGATCCGACGGCCTCTTCTTCTTCACCGGGAGCTCCACGGTGGTCTTCACCTGCGTCAACAACACGGACCTCATCCTCATCCACTCTCATAAGCTCAACCTGAGCAGCTTTGACGGAGACCACCTGGCCCTGCTGCAGGGTCTCGACGGAACAGAGGCGCCCCCGCTGAGGAAGACCTGGTTGGAGGTCCCCACGCAGTACCTGGTCATCCAACTGAGCGGGGAGCTGCAAGCCGGCAGTACATACAGCCTCTACACCAGCTTTGAGGGAGAGCTAGCAGACGACCTGGGGGGCTTCTACAGGAGCGAGTACATGGAGGACGGAGTGAAAAAGTACGTTTTTGTCTTCTTCCCTCGTCTCAAATGTGATTGATTTGATGAGGATGATTATGGCTCCGCTTTGGGAGCCAAACCCAAGTCTGTCATTGGTCTCAAAGTGGGGAGGTAAGATGGAGAACCTGACATCACACGCTGCTGCTGCCCCGACCAGCTATGCCTTCTATTCTAGTAGCACCTAAAAACAGCTTCACCCAGGAATATAGGCTGCTTTTGATCATGAAACAATAGCACCGACAACCTGATCGGGTTTAAAAACTTCATCCACAACTATAGTTTTTGATCATTAAAAATAGCACGTAAAAACAACCTCATCTAACATTGTAGATTGTTTTTAATCATTAAAAATAGCATGCAAAAACAGCCTCATCAAACACAGTAGATTCTTATTGATCATTAAAAATAGCATTTAAAAAGAGCCTCATACAAAACTATAGTTTTTGATCATTAAAAATAGCACGTAAAAACAACCTCATCCAACATTGTAGATTGTTTTTAATCATTAAAAATAGCATGTAAAAACAGCCTCATCAAACACAGTAGATTCTTTTTGGTCATTAAAAATAGCATTTAAAAAGAGCCTCATACAAAACTATATATTTTTTGATAACTAAAAATAGCATGTAAAAACGGCCTCATGAAACAAAGTAGATTGTTTTTGATAATTAAAAATAGCACTTAAAAAGAGCCTCATCCAACACTATAGATTTTTTTGATCACTAAAAATAGCACTTAAAAAGAGCCTTATATAACACAGATTGTTTTTATCATTAAAAATAGCACTTAAAAAGAGCCTCATCCAACACTAGATTTTTTTAATCATTAAAAATAGTACTTAAAAATAGCCTTATAAAACACACAGATTTTTTCGATTAAAAATAGCATGTAAAAACAACCTTATGAAACACAGTAGATTGTTTTTGATCATTAAAAATAGCACATAAAAAGAGCCTCATCCAACACTATAAATTTTTTGATAATTAAAAATAGCACTTATAAAGAGCCTCATCCAACACTATTTTTGATCATTAAAATAGCATGTTAAACAGCCTCATGAAAACATTAGATTGTTTTTGATAATTAAAAATAGCACCTAAAAAGGGCCTCTACCAACACCTATAGATATTTTTGATCATTAAAAATAGCACTTAAAAAGAGCCAGCTTCAACCAACACTGTAGATTTTGGTCAAATGTTATATCAGTCAAAGATTGTTTACGATGTTTATTTGACCTTTCAACCCGCGTGCCACCATCAGGGTCTTGGCCACCACGCAGATGCAGCCCACGGACGCCAGGAAAACTTTCCCGTGCTTCGACGAGCCCGCCATGAAGGCCGTCTTCACGTTGACGCTCTTTCACCCCCGAGGGACCGTGGCGCTTTCCAACGCCGTCAACAACGGTGAGTCAGTCCTTTTCCGTTCCACGGCTGAGCATCATCAAGCGTTTTTTGTCCCGGTAGAGCCTATCAACGTCAACATCGATGGCGTGCCTTTACTCCAGACTGACTTTCAACCCACAGAGAGAATGTCCACCTACTTGCTGGCCATCGTCGTGTGCGACTTTGGACACATCGCCGCCGACCCGGGAGCGGACGTTCTGGTAAAACATCTCCTAACTGGCCATGTGATTGATCTGCTTTCACAACATAAGCATGATTCCGTCCCAAAAAGAATCTTTTACTAGCATTTTTGCAGTAGATCCTTAAAAACAGCAGAGTATTCCTGTTAAACAGACATATAGAGGATCTTTGATTTTTGACTCCAGCGCCACCTCTGGTGCCCTTGGTAGAATTCTTTATGGATTTTATTTAGACCCTACATATCTTGGCACATTTGCCATGAATGCGTCCCCTTGCTTGGCCTTCACACACCCCCCGCCCCCCCTCAAAAGGATCTTCTGTTCATATGTGAGAGGTTCCACTGTTTTTATTTTGGAGTATGGCTCGGATTAGCTTTGATCCGCGGTAAAAGTGACTCATTACCCCTGATCCTGATTAGCGTAGGACGACCCAGCCTGAGGTTAGTACTGTGATGTCATCGTGGAGGGTGTGGAGCATCCTCCACTTAAGGGGCTGACGGGGTTATACCCTATCCTGTGTCATGAGAAGAGCTTCGACCCGTATTTTTGCAGTAGAATTTAAAAAATACCACAATGTGGTCCTGTCCTATATAGAGGATCTGTAACTCGTGTTTTCAGAGGAGATTCAAAAACTTCTGTCGTATTGAGGATCTTTGACTCATGTATCTTCAGTCGGTCCTTACAAACAGTCACAAACAGCACTTCTTAAAATTCTTTAAATATCACTATACGGTCCTGTCAGACATAGAGGATCTTTGACTAGTGTTTTTTTCTGTCTGTATAACACTAGTCAAAGATCTTCTATACTACAGAGGATCTATGGCAGTACTTCATCTAAATACCACCATGTGGTCCTGTCATATAGAGGATCTTTGACTATCTTTGTTGCAGCCAGTCCCTAAAAAACAGCAAAGCACTCTTGTTATAAAGATGATCTTTGACTAGCATTGTTGCAGTTTGTCCTTAAAAACCAGAAGCCAGCTATAGATGATCTTTGGCGTCCTCTGGTGGTCGCCGGTGTTGTTGTTTGAGCTGTTGGGTGTTTGCAGATCAGGATCTGGGCTCGCAAGCTAGCCATCGAGGAGGGCCAAGGGGACTACGCTCTGGCCAAGACCGGACCGATCCTGGCATTCTTTGAGGACTACTATAACTCCTCCTACCCCCTGAAGAAGTCTGGTAAGGATCTCACTGCAAAAGTTTTGGGACACATGCTTTGATCAATGAATGAAGACACAAAGGCCACATGTCGCAATACTTGTGGTGTCTTTCCTTGTAGACCAGATCGCTCTACCAGACTTCAGCGCCGGCGCCATGGAGAACTGGGGTCTGATCACCTACAGCGAGAGCGCTCTCCTATACAACCCCAACGTGTCATCCAATGGGGACAAGGAATGGGTGGCCACCGTCATCTCTCATGAGCTGGCTCACATGGTAAAGGAAGCAAACCTTCTGCAGGAATTGGTCATCTCCATCTAAAAAAAATCATGTCCCCCGTCTTGGCATGCAGTGGTTTGGGAACCTGGTGACCACACGCTGGTGGAATGACTTGTGGCTCAATGAAGGATTTGCCACCTACGTGTCCTACCTAGGAGCCCACTACGCTGAACCCTCATGGAATATGGTGAGTTAGTACTCCCCACCTGTGTGTCCTACCTACCTAGGAGCCCATTATGCTGAACCCTCATGGAATATGGTCATTTATTCTTCTTTTTTTTTACTTTTCACTCACTGACACTGAAAGAGAAAAGAGAGCGAACACGAACACCATCATGACAATTTTATTTTAGCTTTCCCCAAAAACCTTGCATCATTTCATTTTAGTTCATGGAATTCTTTCTTTGTATGATTTTTATTTTTAGCTTTACAGTCCTTTGATAGCACAATAGAATTGGATTTATGTTTTATTAAAAAAAGTTTCTCTTAATAAAGCTCTACCAGTAAATAAAATTAATTATTTTTTGTTTTTGCTTTTTAAATTAAATTTTCTATATTAGTTATTATTAATTATTATGAATTATTAATTATACAATTAACTATTGATTTCTGTATTAACGCACATTTTCTTTTAATTTTTAAATACAGTAGCTTTTCATTTAATGCATGTAATACATTTTTCAATTTATTTTATTTATTTTATTTATTTTATTTATTTTATTTATTTTATTTATTTTATTTATTTTATTTATTTATTAATTTTTTAATGAAAAATAAAATGGAATGTGCTAAAATGAATGTGGGACAAATAAAAGCCCAACCATTGCGTACGTCAAATGAAACGGCCGACATTTACCTTTTTTTCCCCCAGAAAGACTTGATCGTCCTGAACGAGATCATCAGCGTGATGAACGTGGACGCGTTGGCCTCGTCCCACCCCCTGTCATCCAAGGAGGAGGACATCCAGACGCCAGCACAGATCAACCAGCTCTTCGACTCCATCACATACAGCAAGGTGCGTGAAAAGACGCATTGGTGATGAAACGCTTTTCAAACGCTTTTGTTCCACCCAGTAGGGAGCCGCCGTGCTCAGGATGCTGTCTGAGTTCATCACAGAGGACGTCTTTTCCAAAGGACTCCATGTCGGTATCCCTTTGGGACGTGTCCAAAAGCGTCAGTGCCCTTTCATCCATGTGATTGATCTTGTCTGCAGAACTACTTGGAGGAGTTCAAGTACGACAACACAGTCTACACAGACCTCTGGAAGCACCTGCAAATGGTAAGAAGACCACCTGCGTCATTAGACATCTTCATTGACAAATACACATTACTAATTATGAAGCCAAAGTAGCTTTTTAACAACAATTTTGCCCTGTATTTAAAGCTGCCCTTTTGATAACAATGTTAATAGCTAGGATGCTAACAACTAGCATGCCACCACCCTGTGTAGATATATGTTCATATCATGGGAACAACCTTTGCTTCAGCAGGTGGTTGTTGAAGTGCAAAGCGCAATGTGACATAAAATGCTAAAGCTAGCACCTAGCAAGATAGTGCTAAGTACCAAAAGTGCCATTCTGTCATGATTTTGCATTAATCCATGTAAATGCATGCAATTAAATATAAAGATATTGGCAAAAACACTAACAGCCTAGCAGTTAGCATGCTAGCACCTGACAACATAGCAAGTACCGAACGTGCCACGGCATTTTTATAGTGTACCCACATCATGCCATGTATCAATTAGAATTTTGACATGAGTAAAATAGCTGAAATGCTATCATGCTAACAGGTAGCATGCTACCACAAAGCAAGGTATCACTAAGTAGCAAAGGTGCCAAGGTAGTTCCATAGTTCCGACATCATGCCACTGTATATGCATTTTGACATCATTACATAGACTGAAATGCTAACACGTTAATGTCAGCATGCTAACACCTAGCAAGATAGCACACTGTACCGAAAGTGACAAGGCAGTTCTGTGGTGTTCCAACATAGTATGTATTTGGACATTATTGAAATAGCTGAAATGCTATAACACATGCTAACATACCAGTTAGCATGCTGTCACCTAGCAAGATATCACCAAGTAGTATATACATTTTGACATCATTAAAATTGCACAAAGGCTAACATGTTAAAGGTTAGCATGCTAGCACCTAGCAAGGTAGCACTAAGAAGTAGCAGGGAAGAGAATGTAGAGAACTAGTGCATGATGAAGGCAGTGTACATAATGAAAGCGGCCATGATCATAATAATAATAATAATCATAACAATAATAATATTTGCTTTGTGGGGGTGTCACCAGGCGGTGGATGAAGCCGGCCTGACTCTTCCTCACTCGGTGGAGACCATCATGAATCGCTGGATCCTCCAGATGGGCTTTCCTGTGGTCACCATCGACACCCAGACTGGGAGAATCTCCCAGAAACACTTCTTGCTGGACCCCGACTCCGTGGTGGACGCCCCCTCACAGTTCAAGTACCTGCAAAATTTACCATTCTGACTTTCCATAGCCATGTTTATTATTCATGATATTATTATAATATATATAATATTCCAACTTTGTGCCAATTATTAGTTTATTGTCATAAAAATGTAACTGTTAGAATGACAGCTGGTTTACCCGTTTTTGCTGTTGCTTTTTAAAAATAATCCTACCTTCTTTTTGTCAATTTTCTTGTCATAACATTATGAGGTTATAATATTTTTCCCAACTTGCACATGGCTCATAGATGTTAATATTTGTCATAAAGTGATGATGTGTGTGTGTGTTTGCAGTTATGAGTGGTTTGTTCCTGTCACGTGGATAAAGACTGATGGCGTTCCTCAGCAGCACTGGCTTCTTAGTAAAGAAGGTAGGAAAATTGTTACGATAACCATAGAACTGCAAATGAAAGGTCTCCTATTGTGTTATTTGTCAAGGGGTACCACAAGGAGCGTTTTAAAAATGCTTTTAGTCTGACCCTGGGATGGAATTTATATGAATATGCTAATTATTGGGGGTGTGGTTTGTGCATTAACACCAGAAACAAACCCGGACATGGTTCTTCTGGGTCCTGATGAGTGGCTGATGGCCAACATAAACATGACGGGCTTCTACAGGGTCAACTACGACCTGCAGAACTGGGAGCGTCTCCTGGCCAAGCTGGACTCGCAGCATCAGGTAGGACTTTCTGACCAGCAGGTGGCGCTGGCGCCGACCGTGGACGTCACGTTTCAGCTCCCTCTCCAATCTCCTGGCAGGATATCCCGGTCGTCAACCGAGCTCAGATCATTGGCGATGCTTTCAACTTGGCCAGGTCCGTCACCATCTTCCTCCATCTTCTCACATGGATCACACGCTTCATGTGGGCTGCTTTTCTTCTTGTTTGTTTTAGAGCAAAGATGGTGAACCTAACTCTGGCTCTGAGCACCACCAAGTTCCTGCAGAAGGAAGTGGAGTACCTGCCCTGGCAGACGGCCAGTAGCAACCTGGACTACTTCTACCTCATGTTTGATCGCAGCGAGGTCTACGGACCCATGCAGGTTCGCCAACAACCACAACGAGAGGCGACAGGCTTCTTAAATTCATAGCTTTTCCTATGGAGTTCTTAATGGCAAAACATTTAATTTTTTTTTTATTATTATTTATTATTTTATTATATGATATATTATTATTTTATTGAAAACATTGAAATAAATATTATTTTTTAAATTATTATTATTATTTATTATTTTATTATATTATTTATTAATATTTTATTTTATTTGACATCAGATGTGTAAGTGGTTAAAAAGGTGCTCGTCCTGCAGGCGTACATGAAGAAGCAAATCACTCCCCTGTTCGAGTACTTCCGAGAGGTGACGGCCAACTGGACCCAGGTTCCCGACAAGCACACGGACCAGTAAGCGAGACTAATCAAGTGTCCCGTCCCCATCATGGCGCATCATGGTGCATGTCCTTGTGTGTCCTTGTGGAGGTACAACCAGGTGATTGCCATCTCCAAGGCCTGCAGCAGCGGAGTGGAAGCCTGTCGGGAGCTGGTCGCCGGCTGGTTCAGGGACTGGATGAGAAACGGCACCAACGTGTACGTAAACGCTCGCCCGCTACGTCTCGGGAAGAGTGCTCAGATGGTGTTTTTCCTTCCGCCGCAGGATCAGTCCCAACCTGAGGTCCACGGCGTACTGCAGCGCCGTGGCGGCGGGCGGCGCGGAGGAGTGGGACTTTGCTTGGGCCATGTTCAAGAACGCCACCATCGCCTCAGAGGCCAACAAGCTCCTAAGTGCGCTGGCCTGCACCAGACAACCCTGGCTGCTCAACAGGTCAGTCCCGTCTTTCTGTTGTTGTCTTTCACCTCCCCACTAGGGGGCCGTGTTGCTCCTTTCCGATCATTCAGCTCATTTTTTATTTTAAGATGTGTAGCGAAGCCTGCTTTTTTTTTTTTTTTTTTACATTTGTCCAATTTTTATTTGCCAGTAAGCATACAATATTTCCTCCAATAAAAGCTCAGTTATTGCTGTTTTCAAGACCCCAGTGCAGTTACAGATCTGTGACTGCCGTTTTTACAGCTTTATTTTAAGATGTGTAGCAAAGCCTGGTTTCTATTTTTTTCACAAAGTTGATGAAAATGATACATTTATATGTTTATTTAGGACAAAAATATGCACAAAATGTAGAATAACTTATGAAATGTAAAAAAAATAGTATACACATCGTAAAATTTAATTTAATTTAATTTGAAAATTATTTATTAGAAAATGTTTACATTTAAATGTTTTGTAAATGTCATATAAAATAATGATGTCATGATATAAATAATAATAATTAAATTGCATCCATGGTAAAATAAAATTATAAATAAATTATAATATTAATTAAATATTATTTCATAGTAATGATGAATAATAATAATAATAATTAAAGAACCTAAATGATCCCCTTTTCAATTGAATGCAATATTAATTTTAATAATTTTAATAATTTTAATAATTTTAATAATTTTAATAATTTTAATAATTTTAATAATTTTAATAATTTTAATAATAATTTTAATAATAATTTTAATAATAATTTTAAAAATAATTTTAAAAATAATTTTAATAATTTTAAAAATAATTTAAATAATTTTAATAATAAGTGCTGTCAGCAGCACTTTTGTTGACTTTCTTTCCCTTGCACCCTCCCTGGTCCCGGGTCTGCTGTAGGTATCTGGACTACAGTCTGGACACAGAGAAGATCCGGAAGCAGGACGCCACCAACGTCATCACCTCCATTGCCGGGAACGCCATCGGACAGCCGCTGGCCTGGGACTTTGTCAGAAGCAAGTGGGACTACTTGTACAATGAGTGAGTGTGCACCTTTTATCAGCTTTCTCATGCACTCCGAATCATGATTTAGCTTTTTATGCTCTTAATGTTCTTATGTTGCACAGTTACGGTGGTGGATCGTTCTCCTTCGGCGGCCTCATTCACGGCGTCACCCAACGCTTCTCCACCCAGTTTGAGTACGAGCAGGTACGAACGCTGACATGAATGGTTAGCGGCAGCACTCGCACGGTCCCGCATTGAAACCTCGCTCCCGATCCTTGCAGCTGCTGGACTTCAAAGAGGAGAACGCGGGGCAGTTGGGCTCGGCCGCCGCCGCCGTGGAGCAGGCGCTGGAGAGGACCAGGACCAACATGAAGTGGGTGGCACACAACAGGAAGGACGTACTGGAATGGTTCACTCGTGAAACCTCAGACTCAGCCTGATGTCCTGCTTAGCTGGCACCCCCGCCCCCTCCCCCCGCCTCATACGTGGAGTTAAGTACATGTAGATATTTTTTATTGTGACACATTTGATAAGATAAGATATGCCTTTATTCGTATTTTTATTTTATTTGTAAATAAACCTACGCTAATGTCACTCGTCACTCACGCTACATAACACCATGAATACCATCCATCCATTTCATATTATTATTATATCAATAAACTTTTATCAATACAATTATATACAGTATGTATAGGAAGAACTATAATAATATATCAATAAATAATAAGTCTATTGTAATGGATAAATTGGAATAAATCAGTAAATAACTAATAATATTTATATTGTAATAATAATAATTTTAATGTCATAGGAATATTGAGCAACAAAAAATATATACGTATCTTTTATTACAGCTTTCATTTTTTTTAGTTAATTTGTACCCGTTCTTCTAATTATCCGTTCTTCTAAGTATTTTTGGTATGTTTCTCTCATCATGTATTTATTTATTTTGTTTTATATATTTTTCTATATATATTTAAAAAAATAAATAAAATTGTATACCTTTTTAGTAATTTTTTTTAGTATATATATATTATACTATATATATATATATACTATATATATATTATATATATACATTAGTATATATATAGTAACTTTTTAGTATATTTTATATATTTTTTAAATTAACTTTTTGGATTATTTCTATTTTTGATTAGTATATCATATTTTTATTTTATATTTTTTATATTTCATGATCATGATCTTATTATCTAAAATTGTATAAATATATATATATATATATTTTTTTTTTTTTACTAAATATATGACATTGTTTACCTTTCTAGTAATGTTTATGTAGTACTATGTAGTGGTAGAGAGTATTCCTGTGTTGCTATGATATGCTGCTATGTTATTGTAGCCGGTGTCGCGTTAGCGGCGTTAGGAAAGCCAGGTGAGAGGATTTCGTGGATTCTACCCCGCGTCGTGTTTGCTTTCCCCGGGCCAGCTGCGTGTCGGCCACACTTGGCCAGGAAGCGGCCCCCAGCGGGGGGTCTTTCCTAAAGCACTTTAGCACGGCCGTGCCACCGGGAGACGTTTATGTTAGGAAATCTAAGCCAAGACCAGAAGGCGTGTTAGCAGTGACAGTTTATTGACAATACCAATAAATACTACATAGTTATTATACTATTTACATCAAGAAGTCATAATTTGTTGCCAAGAACAAAAGCAATAGTTCATTGTTACAATGAAAGAATGAAAGTAGTGCCGTGTGGTGACGACGACGCTCAGCAGCGGCCACAGAAGGTTCGATGCTGTGGCAGTGGTGACCCCGACTGCTCGCCGTTGAAGCCAACGTCCGCCTATGAAAAGAAGGACTGCTTAGAAAAGATGCCCAAAGTCAGGAGAAGCACACAGGAGAAGATGGAGGTGAACTAACCTGATATGGAGGCTCCACGGAGAACATGTGGTCATGCGACCTAAAGCCCCCGTCCTGCTGACCCAAGAACTGGCTGAGGGTCTGGGGTGCCTCAGGGCAACCCGAGGACCTCCTCTGTTCCAGAACCTCCTCGCTGAGGCCCAGCTGAGCGGACAGGAAGGAGATGTAGCGGATAGTGAGGCGCAGGGTCTCGATCTTGGTCAGGATCTGACCCGCTGGGGCCACCGCGGGCGGCAGGTAGGACCTCAGGTGGTGAAGAGCCTTGGTCAAATCCCTCATCCTCAGCTTCTCCCTCTCGCTGGCCGTCTGACGCTTCTTTCCTGGATACCTGGATCTGGATTTCTTAGCAGGGGGGGACTTTGGAAGAACAGGAGTGGGAGGAGGACCGCTGAAGAAGAAAGAGTCCAAAGCGTCCGCCAGGTTGGTCTGGAGGGAACCGGGCGAGAAGGAGAAGGAGTCCTCAGAGGAGGTCGGGGACAGGCTGCTCCCGGCGCTGAAGTAGCCAGGATCTGAGGCCACGTCGTGGGCCGCCGCGTCGCAGGTCTTGTCCAGGAGTTCTTCAAAGAGGAAGTTCTCCTGAAGCTGGAACGGCAAGGAGAAAGAAAGCTCCATGGCTGACGTTGAGTCTCAGTGCTGCTGCGGAGGAAGGACAGGGAGAAGGAGTGAAGAAGGAGCTCCAAGGCTGCTCCATATATGGGGAGGGAGGTGCGAAGCGGCACCTTCTGCACCCTCACAGGCTATGGGAGATGGCCTCACACCTCGGCCGGGGGTTCCCATGGGAAAGATTCCAGCTCTGGGCCAAGGTGCGACCCGGGGGGGGGGGGGCATCGTAAAGAACCTCCTTGGACTTGGGAGCACTGATGGTGAGATCCACCTAGTTCCATATCTCCATCATGCTTCCAAACATCATCTCTGACGGTGCTCGGGATTTGCTCACTCAGGAAGACTTGAACTGAAAGACTTTGTTCCCGGCCGGGCGGCATGGCAACGTGTGCCCAGGCAGCTGGGCGACTTGGCACCTTCTCCTGTTTGGACGACCTCACGGGAGCCAACACGGGAGCTTCTAAACCTGCATGGATGCTCCGTCATGCTAACCCTTGCTAACTGCTTTTTGGGTGTTCTTGGATTCAACCACTCATTCTTATTCTTTCATTTCTTACACACCACACATTTGAATTTTATTTTTAGCATAGATGCAATTTAATTATGAATAATTAATATCGTTACATAATTATTTTATAACGGAAACATTTAAATTTAAACATTTTCTAAAAAAAATATTTATTAAATTAAGCTAAACTAAATTTAATTTAATTTAATTTAATTTAATTTAATTTAATTTAATTTAATTTAATTTAATTTAATTTAATTTAATTTAATTTAATTTAATTTAATTTAATTTAATTTAATTTAATTTAATTTAATTTAATTTTACTGTGTACACTATTTTTTTTAAGTTATTCTACATTTTGTGCATATTTTTGTCCGATGCTGAACGTAGCCAGTGGTTATTATTATTTATCATTACTATGAAATAATTGCAACTTAATTATTATTATAATTTGAATTTTATTTTTAGCATGGATGCGATTTAATTATTAATAAGTAATATCATTACATAATTATTTTATAACGGAAACATTTAAATGTAAACATTTTCTAAAAAAAATATTATTTATTAAATTAAACTAAGCTAAACTAAATTAAATTAAATTTTACTATGTGTACACAATTTTTTTTAAAACATTTCATAAGTTAATCTACATTTTGTGCATATTTTTGTCCGATGCTGAACGTAGCCAGTGGTTATTATTACATTTTCTAATAAAATATTTTTAAATTAAATTAAAATTTACTATGTGTACACTATATATTTTTTAAACATTTCATAAGTTATTCTACATTTTGTGCATATTTTTGTCCGATGCTGAACGTAGCCAGTGGTTATTATTATTTATCATTACTATGAAATAATTGCAACTTAATTATTATTATAATTTGAATTTTATTTTTAGCATGGATGCAATTTAATTATTAATAAGTAATATCATTACATAATTATTTTATCTTGAAAACATTTCCATTTAAACATTTTTTAATAAAATATTTTTAAATTAAATTAAAATTTACTATGTGTACACTATATATAGTTTTTAACATTTCATAAGTTATTGTATGTACATTTTGTGCATATCTTTGACCGATACTGAACATAGCTGTTGGGGTCGATGTCCTTCCAAGACTGTGGCGTTCCCACAAAGCGGCGTGTCACTTTTGTCTCCTGCTCCCAGGCTGAGGTGTCGTCTTCTAATTAGCTGGCATCCTCACCTTCAGGGCAAAGAAAGAAAGAAAGAAAAACGAGAGGCCGTGAGAGCAGAGTTGTTGTTTTTGACTTTGCTTGACCTCGTCCATACGCTTTTATTCTCATGGAAGGCATCATTTCCTTTTTTACTTTACTATTTATTTATATTCATTTTACACAATACTAATACAACGTGTTTACACAATCCATTATATTACTATACATTATTAATTATCATTGAATGGAATGCTTGTTATATTTATATAATTACAAATTCATTCACTTGTGCATTTTTTTATCAACTTGTCCTCACTAGTTTGAATTGTAAATCATAATAAATAATAATAAAATAAATAATAATAAAATAAATAATAAATATAAATAATATATTAATCAAATAAATCAAATAAATAATAAATAAAACCATCTGTACAAATGAGAAATATTTCATTTATAATTTCTATCCTAAGTTCTATATTTAGAACATAATTATAAATTATATATTTAAATGTAATAATAATAATGTAATAATAATTGAAGTGCATAACATGGTCTATAACACAACAAAACAACAAGAATATGTATTTATAATAGTACAACATGGTGAAAAAAGTATTTAAAATTGTATCTCTAAAGTAAAAATTTTATAGATTTTTTTATATTTTTCAAACTTTTTTTAGATTTTCTATAAACATAAAAAGGCAAATATTTTTAAAACAAAATAAAAAAATATGTATTGCATTTTCGACCGCTTATCCTCACAAGGGTCGTGGAGGGGGGGGGGGGGGGGGACGCTGGAGCCTAACCCCAGCTGTCTTGGGGCAAGAGGCGGGGTCCACCCTGGACTGGTGGGATCCTAAAAGATGCTAGGTGGTATTGGTTCGTTACTGTGGTAGTAGTACTATCGTAGTACTGGTGTGTATGTGCACCAGCAGGACAATAATAATCATAAGAAAACCAATAACAATGAGAATAAACATCATATACATTCACCTTGATCCACATGAAGCCGTGAGTGCGTTTCCACGTCCTAATGGACTAATCATCACGGCGGCGTTAACCTTTCAACTCTGATTAGCAGCAGGGTGATGAAAGGGGGCCAAGAGGTTCCATCATGGTGCCTGAACTCATTAGGAGCCCACATGAGATGAGGCCAGGAGAAGGTGGCAAAGCAAACAGCGTCAATATGCATGGAGATCTGCATGCATCCTCAAAACCCTCCCTGGTGGCTCATTAGGGTCTCAAGTCTAGACCGGGTGGTGCCAAGGACCTCCATTAGCGCCCACACACTAAATCAACTCTGAGGCACCTTTTCACGTCAGGTGGAACTTGCTCTTTATTTCTTATCACCCAGGAAGTGCAACCATGGAGCAGAAAGTGGGGAAGAAATAGAAGGTGACACACAGGTGAGCTGCAGGATAGAGTATAGCATGGAAGTAACGTGTAAAAATAAGAATATTTGTGTCATCTATCCTGCAAAAACATACTACAGGTATCGGACCAATGCATTGCACCAAAAATATAATATGTCATTTTGTGTGTTGTGTTGTTTTTTTATGACATAAAAGTTGTAAAAAGAGATGAATGTCATCCAGCCACCATGGAAAAAAACAGTTATAAATGATTGACTTAATTGATCTTTTACTACCTCCAAATATCTTCAGACAGGAAGCAACCGCTGGGCTGATTAAAGATTATGAGGCCATATGTCCACAAGAGGGAGCCATAGAACTTCTCCTTGTTGTATTTTAATTCCAGACCATCAGTATCGACCTATAGTGGCTGTGATGAAATGTATTATGTTAATAGAATATTTATTATTAGATATAATAATATAAATTATATAAATAATAATTTAAATATATTATATTTATTATTATTATTATTATAATTATTATTATAATTCAGCATATATTGTGTTATGTTGTGCTGTATTATCTTATAATTTAATGTTGCGGTTCTTTCCCTCTATATTTTTATTACAGCGTTTACGTCTTTACAAGCCGAGCCTGGCCCTTTAAGAAGAATTGCATTGTGGGAAATTGAGTCTCTGTCTGTCTGTCTTGCACCGCCAATTGTCTTCTGCGTCCTGATTGGCTGTACACCATTGTCAATCAATCGTGCCGCCCTGCCGATAGCCGTGTCTTGCTAGCTTGAGTTTACAGTCATTACAATTTTCTCCCTGACAAAACCCCCAATGTGGACGAAATGTTGTACATCTAAAAGACAGAGGAGGATACTAACTATCAAATAAAAGGTTGTACTTATGTACATGCTGAAGGAAGTTACATTACAGAAGTTACATTACAGAAGTTACGCGGCCATGCGGCGCCATGATGGAGTCCTGTGAATGCATCTCGGGGTGGAAGGAGGACTGCAGCTACTGTTTTAGCAAGGTTACAAAAACGCTACAGTAAGAGGAACGGCGTCAGGAAGAAAGACTCGACTGCAGCGTGAAATAACGCGTGAGTAACCTCAGAGTTTCTTGTCTCCAACCTGTAGGTCGGTATGTAATGTTACGTTGCATTATGTTATGTTATGCTATGTTATGTTGTATGGATGGCTGCACGGTGGACGAGTGGTTAGCATGCTGGCCACACAGCCAGGAGTGGAGTGTGTGGAGTTTACGTGTTCTTTTTGTGTTGTTTTTTTCTCCATCCATAGGTTTGAATGTGAGCGTGGTTGTAGAGGTATTATTGTGGTTGTGTACTGGTGGAGGTGTACAAGTACACTGCAGTGCTAATATTTAGCTAGCATTATACACTTTTATAATATATGTAACATGTCCAATTCTATTCTATCAGCCACATGGCAGCATCCTAATCATGGGACCCCAAACAAAACTCCTTTTGCACATTTTTATTATAAATAGTCATTTGAAGAAGTATATAAAAATAAGCTGTTGGTATTTACAAGACAGGACAGCAATAAATACACGAAAACAAATAAATTAGTCCTTTCACAGTGAGGCGCTTTAAGACAGGAAGTAGCCTGCTTCGGTGGCGGCGACCATGTTTTGAAGACAGGAAGTAGTATGTTGTTGGATGACGGCGAGACCTGGGTTGGGGTGGCGGCGGCGGCCATGTTTTTAGGCCCAGTAGTGTCTCGGCACCAACGGGATGCAGTAGTCGTTGGCGTCCATCTGTATGGAATATACAAACAGGATGTTGAGTCAAAAGACAGGAAGTAGCTGATTTTTGCTGTTCAAAAGATGACCTGGTGAGGACGTACCTGAGAAGATGATCCCGCAGGCACCATGGGTTCTCTCTGAGGGGCGCTGCTCAGTCCAAAAGTACAGTTCCCAGAATGCAACACTCCAGGCTGACCCTCAGAGGAGTACAGGCTTTGGATCTGGTTCAGGTTCTGGCCTTGCAGCGGGCTAGACTGGACCACGGGGAGTCCACGCTGGAAGTAGGCAAGGATGTCCGGTGAGGAGGCGCCGCTGGCCGAGGTGTCTCCTTGCTCCCTCCTCTGGAACAGGACCTCCTCGCTGAGGCCCAGCTGGGCGGACAGGAAGGAGATGTAGCGGATGGCCAGACGCAGGGTCTCGATCTTGGTCAGGGTCTGACCCGTAGGGGCCACCGAGGGCGGCAGGTAGGAGCGCAGGTGGTGGAGCGCTTTGGTCAGATCCCTCATCCTCAGCTTCTCCTTCTCGCTGGCGCTCTCCCGCTGTTTGCTGCGGGTTCTCGTGGCCCGGCCCGTCTTCCGCCCCGACCCGGAGCGGGAAGAAACCTTCATCGCCGGGGAGTATCCGGACTTGGTGGTCTTGGGGGCGGACTGAGGCGGCTGCCGGTAGGTCGGAGACAAGCTGGAGTCCATGGAGTGAACCGGGGACAAAGTGTCCGGGGAGGAGATGCCGGAGAGGTCCGAGTCGGAGAACCACTGGTACTGAATGCCGTAGTTGAGGACAGGAGAGGCGTCCATGTTGGCTGGGCGGACTGAGGCTGCGAGTGCTGCTCGGCTCCCAGCTCCTGCTCTTTAAGTCCAGGCCGGGCCCACAAGGTGCCAAGTGACACCTCCGCACATTCTCCACTACACGCACACACACACACACACACACACACACACACCGAAGGGGGCTGCAGGGTCTCAGGCTGGGAAAGAGGAGCTGCAGAAGCAGAGGTGTGATTTTTGACTCCTCCTCATAACAATAAACACTTTTTGTGCTTTTTGAGATGTCTTTGGCACATGTCCCTAGTTTGGGGGTGTGTTCCGGATTCCGCTTGCATTCACTTCTTTTTTTGACTTTTTGTGTGTGTGTGTGTGGGGGGGGGACAGTGAACAGAGGCTCACAACAGGAGAGAGTGGCGGGAAAGTGGACGCTTCATTAGGTACACCTGTTGCTGCGGACACGACCGGTTAAGTTTACACACTTTGTGACGGACTGCCAATAATCACGTACTGTACCTTTAAGACCAGTGGTTATTTAACCCTCTTCATATGTATCCGCACTCGTCATGCTTGTAGGCTTTGGGCGTTTTCCCAGGTTAGGTCGGATCAACCTGCTTGGCGTCATCAGATGTTGAAATGTGGTCTGATGGCGGACGAGTGAGTGATGGAGGTGCCAGGCTTTCATGCTGATGAGAAGGTGTCGCTTCACACCTCAGCTGTGAGAACGCTCAGGAACCTCCGCTAACCTCCTCTAAACCTTGCCGCCTCCTCTCGTTTTGACTAGGCTGCATCCCGCGTGCGCGTACATGCTAATATTTGTATGATGGAGATGATGAAATTCATTCATTCATTCATTTTCTTCCGCTTTTCCTCATGCTGGAGCCTATCCCAGCTGTCTTCGGGCGAGAGGCGGGGTACACCCTGGACTGGTCGCCAGCCAATCACAGGGCACATATAGACAAACAACCATTCACACTCACATTCATACCTATGGACAATTTGGAGTCGCCAATTAACCTAGCATGTTTTTGATATGTGGGAGGAAACCGGAATACCCGGAGAAAACCCATGCATGCATGGGGAGAACATGCAAACTGGCCGAGGGTGGAATTGAACCCTGGTCTCCTAGCTGTGAGGTCTGCGCGCTAACCACTAGACCGCCGTGCCGCCCCGAGATGATGAAATAATTCCATAAAATAATAATAACTTCTTAAATAATTATATTAAATATTCAATATTACTGGTTAGGAAAGTAGCGTGCAAATAGAGTAGAATTATTTAAAATGACTATACATTATTATTTATTACTATTATATTTTAAAAATGAGTGCTTTTCCTCAATCAAATAACTAACTGTATAGTATACTGTATACTGTATGATAAGATGGTAACTGTGTATAGTATACTCTATGGTATGATGGTAACTGGAAAGTATACTGTATAATGTATGGTAATATGGTAACCGTGTATTATATACTGTACTATGTAATATCGCATGATGCCAACCTGCAGTATAAAATTGGTCAACAAGTACATAGAAATATGAAGTATGCTTGGAAGTACTAGCTAGTTAAGGACGCTACGACGCTCGGCTGCTGTGTCAAGTGGAGGGCAGAGCCAACCGGGCTTGAACCCGCAGAGCGACCCCGGCCGTCCGCCCAGCCGGAGGTGAGGCTGTGGGAGTTTGGCGGACAGTTTGGCACCTCTCGGGGGTGAACGCCCACCCACAGCAGGCTCTGAGGCCGGGCTGCCTGCCACCTGTCTGGACCTCCACACACAGACCTCCAGCCAGCCCCCATGTGACCTCCAGGGGCGGCCCGGGGAGGGAGTGGAAAGGGGGGGGGTGAAAACATTCTTGGAATGATCTGGAAGGATGGGAATTGCTGGGATTTCTGAGTTGAATATAGTTGGAATGATATATGGTATATACTGTATAATATGTATTCATTATTCCCAAAATATGCCTCACTATTCTTTCCAGTTAAAAAAGTGGAAATAATGCAATAAGAAAATGTTATTATAATTAAATAAAATTAAAAATAAACAACAAATATATGATTAAAAATGTATGTAAAAATATCAGGTCCCCCCCCCCCCCCAAAAAAAAACGCATTTATTAAAAACAGAAAAATATACAAACTTTTTCAGTGCTTTGGTTCCCATTTTCTACAAAAAAAGCTCTGATAAAACATTCCACTGTTCTCAAATATCTTAATTTTTATGTTTCTGCACAAAATAAGATGAAAAATAAATAAACAAATCAAGAATAAAGAAAATCAATCAATCAGTAATAAATAAATATAATAATAATAATAAAAACTTAAGAAACCACATATAGTTGGTGGGTAGACAAATTATTTTTTTCAGATTAAAATGAACAAAGCATTATTAGAGCCCTGTAGACATGACAAAACACGACTATAGTCACATTTATACTTTTTTTATTTACAACATATTGCGCAACTGCAGGGTCTTGAGACACATGCTAACTCGCAAACTAGAGAGCTAGCGACCTAAACGGTAGCCTTCAAGTTATTTCCTTTAAACTTAAATAGCCAAAAACTTACCACTTCCACACAGATAGGGAGGATAACTATTAACAGTTATTTAACCTTTAACATGAACATTAATCAAACGTAATAATTTTTTCTGGGTACATGATACCATACAGCATCCATATCAAACTTGCGCGGGCCGCACTAACATTAAACTTTCATATCAAGGCGGGGGCCTCAAACTAGTGTCCTGCGGGCCACATTTGGCCTGCGGGCCGCGTGTTTGAGACCCCTGTTCTAAACTTTTGATCAGCTAACAGCTACCCCCCCTTCTTGCTTTAAATATCATAGCTCGACTTAAAGCCTCGTTAAGATCCTAACCTGCACAAGCTACATTCTAGCTATTGTCATTTTATACCACAGTCCTTGCCTTAATATGTTTCATACACGTTGGAAAAATAGGTAGAAAAAATAAAGCAGAAATAATCATATTTTTACAGTAACCTATATTTATGTTTTCATGATGTATATCATTTATTGTGATGGTTGCAGGCATGCTGTTGTTTGTAATGGAGTGCAGGGGGTGGTGTGGGGGCTTGCTGTGAATGAAGGGGTGATATTAGGCACCTTAGGTGTGAAGGGGGGGGTAGCTGGAGGTGGGCAATAAACTTCATTGTTGCACATGCTCAGTTTAGATTTCTTAAAACATACCAATGGAAGCAAAAAATACCACACGTCGATGATGGGGTGGATATCCTAGCAACAATACCACACGTTGATGATGGGATGGATATTCTAGCAGTCAAATGTTGATAAAGATGGCGGTCACATCATCATCATCATCATCATCATCAGTGTGTTTTTTGGCACCTGAGCCAAAGTCAACATGTCCTCCTCTTAGCACCGCTAACTCACACCTGCATGTTATGTTAGCATACGATGTTCACGTCAACATAATGACATCGTGCGGGTCACATGTGACTTTCTTTATATTCATGTAGAAGTGGCTGTCATCAAGCTCAAGGGGTCTCAAACACGCGGCCCGCGGGCCAAATGTGGCCCGCAGGACACTAGTTTGAGGCCCCCGCCTTGATATGAAAGTTTAATGTTAGTGCGGCCCGTGCAAGTTTGATATGGATGCTGTATGGTATCATGTACCCAGAAGAAATTATTAAGTTTGATTAATGTTCATGTTAAAGGTTAAATAACTGTTCATAGTTATCCTCCCTATCCGTGTGGAAGTGGTAAGTTTTTGCCTTTTTAAGTTTAAAGGAAATAACTTGGAGGCTACCGTTTAGGTCGCTAGCTCTCTAGTTTGCGAGTTAGCATGTGTCTCAAGACCCTGCAGTTGCGCAATATGAAACACGAAAAACACATCAGAAGATAAAGGGCTGCCGTAACTAGCTTGCACACAAGGCGGCGCCATCTTGAAACATGACACCTCTGCACTAAATCCAGTCTATATTATATGAACCATAAGAAGACGACACAGAAAGGTGGGATCCCTGGCCTTTATTCAAGTCATGACAGCGCTACTAGCATACAGCTAAGTCACACCACGCTACGGCATGTACAAGCACAAACAGCACGTATATCACACTCACACTATTGTGTTGAACACGCACACACACACACACACACACACGGTCATGCCAAGAAAGTAACACACGCCTTAGAAATGTTGACACGTTGTCAGAAGAAGAAGAAGGTTGTGTGAGAACGAGCATCATAGCAAAAACAACCAATACACTCGTTCCCATTAAAAAAAAAAAACAAACAACCACAAGAGAAACACGGAAAAGAAAGAGAAAGTACTAGATAGCACGACAAGGCTACATGACACACTACCTCCGCTCAGGACCAGCAGGAAGGAGAAAAGGGACGTTTCCTTAGAGTGACCTTGAAGTCCATGGAAAAGAAGCTAGGGTATTCATAAGTGCAGGCTTTTCATTTTGGAAAAGACGCATTCATGTGGTTTGCGTCTTTTGCTAGCTAACGTTCCACCAAGCGGTACACTTCCATTGACGTATTACTACACGCTACTACAGTAAACCTCGGATATATCGGACTCGGATATATCGGAAATTCGCTCACAACGGACAGATAAAAAAGAACCAATTTTTCTGTAATGCATTTCCAATAAAAATTCATTGCATATATCAGATTTTTTATAACGGATTTTGCCTATTTCGGACAAAATCTCCAGTCCCGTTCCAATGCATTTCCATTAAATTTCCCTCGCATATATCTGATGGCCGCATCGTGGCGCTCCGATTCGCCGAATCGTGACAGGCCGCTATACGACATTTGCAGCGTTTGCAGCGTTGCCTGCGCGTCCAGGTACATTGGAAACATAGTCAAGGAAGTGCCTTTTTATAACGGATAAAATCCGATTTACGTATATACCGGATATAAATCCGATATATGCGTAAAACAGACATTTTCCGGTATACGCATATAACGGATTTCGCTTATATCGGACAAAACCAGTGGGAACAATTGAATCCGATATATCCGAGGTTTACTGTACTTTCAATTTCCTCACGTCGCAAAGGAAAAAGGTGAAAAAACCCCAACAAAAACAGGCTTCGCTACACAACTTAAACTAAAGCACTGCCATGAGTCAACTAGAAGTTTGATCCTTGGATCCTTTGATCCTAACCTAGCTTGATGTTGCTGTTAAAACGTGAGCGTGAATGTTAGCTCACATTGCTATGCTAGCGTCAGGAAAGCCAAAGAGATTAGCGTTACTGACAGTGTTAGCAGCCAGCGAACAAAGGCCACAAATGGACGACTCGTTTTTTCGTATCGAACGTAAAAGTGGCCCCAATCCTGGTCCGGATAATTCTTAACAATGGAAGCGTACCGCTTGGTGTTTACTTGTTGAAGCCAAGCTATAGCATGTAAACTGGAAAACAGGACAAGTAAAAAGACAAAACACTAGTTTCTTGTTCACGTATGATCCGGGCGGCAGCAGGAACAGGAAGTCAAAGTCCACGCAGGCAACCAGACATCTTGTAAAACATATCAATCCTCTAACCAACACCTTCTCCACGCCGTTCCTCCTCCTCTCCGTAAATGTTCCGCTTCTTGAAATGACTCACGGCCGTGGTTGGCGACCCGGTCTTTTTTTTTTTGCGGCGGCGGCGGGACTTTTTGGCTTTTCAAGAGAGGATCTTCTCCCGGGTCTCGGGCAGCTTGAGCGCCAGAAGACCTCCGCAGACGAGCGCAGAGAAGGCCAAGAAGATGGGGATGATCTTTGTGACACCCACGAACGCGGCAAAGATGAAGCTGGCAATAATGGCCGCCAGCTTGCAGACGGCGTTCAGGATGCCAAATGCTGTTCCCCTGCCACAGAATCAGAAAACATGCATAAAAAGTTGTCTTTTTGTTTTTGAAATATTGCTCTAGTAGTGGAAATTAGCTCTTAGCTAGCTTTTCATTCATTTACTGGTATCATGCTAATAGATTTTCGCAGGCTAACATGGTCCCACCAGTCACATAACATTCCCAGGAATGATTCAGCACTTCTGTGGATACTAGCAGGTAAGCTAACACCAGCAATAGCTCTTATTTTTGCCTTTTGTCTTATCTTTATTTCTTTAATTATTCTCCTGTTATTTTTTTTCCTGTTATTCCGACGTTTATTGCTTTAAAGTGGATAAGAATCCCATTGAAAATGCTATCGACTCAAGCTTCGCAAGCTACCATCTGTCAGCTAGCATTACCATGAATCTCACCAGTAAATGAATAATAATAATAATAATAATAATAATGGTCATTGACAAAATGCTATTGACTCTGTCTGCTAGCATGAAGAATAATGGTTATTAAAATGAACCATCCGACAAGCATTTGTATAACTTTATGTGGACGCTAGCAAGGAAGCTAACGCTTATGAAAGCTACCAAAATTGTGAAAATAAATAAATATAATAACAATAAAACGGCAAATAATAAAAACTTAAGAAACCACATAGTTGGTGGGTAGGCAAATTATTTTTTTTCAGATTAAAATTAATTAAGCTAGCATGACCAAGACGCTTCTTTATTTTACAGCTGAGTAAATGAAGAATAATAGTTATTAAAATGAACAATCCGACAAGCATTTGTATAACTTTATGTAGACGCTAGCAAGGAAGCTAATGCTTATGAAAGCTACAAAAATTGCGACTGCTAGTTTTTACTCTCTTATGTTTGTCTTTCAGGTGACGTTTGAGTATTTGTCTGCGTATGACGTAATTTTGCTAGAATGACAACAAGAATGGAAAACACGCTGATCGTCGGCCATTTTGTGTTTCTGTGTCTTGGTGTTGTTTTCATACCTGCCAACATTTGCATGTGGAAATTAGTGAAATTGTACCTTTTAGAGGAGGGGTAGAGTTCCACAGAAATGACCTCCAATCCGTTCCAGGCCGCCACGCTGGCGCCGTAGAAGAGACACTGCCAGCATATCACGGCTCCTTGGCTGAAGCTCAGCAGGAGCAGGAACGTACAAGCGGACGACGCTAGCATGGAACCACCTACACACACACACACACGTCACAGTTCAATTCCACTCACGTTTCCACCAACAGGTCCCGCCGGCGTCCAGGAACTGACCTATGATTCGGATTCTACCGATCTTGTCCATGAAGAGCGCGGAGATGATGTTGCCGGGCAACACGGCTAAGCTGCCCAGGAAGCTGACCATGTAGATGACGATGTCGTTCTCCTCCTGGAAGTTGAGATGGCAGCCTTTCTTGGGATGCAGGAAGGTGGCGTTCTCCATGCGGCAGTTCTTGAACTTCTCCTGCCACAGGTCTGGTGAGTGACAACATTGGACACCACTTATGATTAATCGTGGTGCCTTCAGGGACCGCAGAACAAAGTGCAAAATATCCACGATTGACAACAAAGACACAATCATGTCAAAATTGAGACCTTTCTCAGACTTTATGTTGCACTTTTAGTGCAGGAGGAACGTTTGTTGTGTGCGGGGTTGCGTCGGGCCAAAGATGATTGACACGCTTGGCCTCTGCAACCACTTCTGACTCCATGTTGGGTGGGCGTCAGTCTAGAAACGTCCTAATAGCCAGTAGTACATGTCAACATTTACACTGCATGTGTGTCAGGGGTCTCAAACTCAATTTACTTGGGGGCCACTGGAGCTAGGGTCTGGGCGAGACTGGGCCGCATCAGGTTTTCCAAAAAAAAAAACCCCAAAAAATGCATTTATTAAAAAAAGAAAAATGAATAAACTTTCCTTTAGTTTCGATTTTTTACAAGAAAAGCTCTGATAAAACAGTCCACTGTTCTCAAATATCTTAATTTTTATTTTTCTGCACAAAATAAGATGAAAAATAAATAAACAAATCAAGAATAAAGAAAATCAATCAATCATAAATAAATAAATATAATAATAATAATAATAAAATGGCAAATAATAAAAACTTAAGAAACCACATATAGTTGGTGGGTAGACAAATTATTTTTTTCAGATTAAAATGAACAAAGCATTATTAGAGCCCTGTAGACATGACAAAACACGCCTATAGTCACATTTATACTCTTTTTATTTACAACATATTGCGCAACTGCAGGGTCTTGAGACACATGCTAACTCGCAAACTAGAGAGCTAGCGACCTAAACGGTAGCCTTCAAGTTATTTCCTTTAAACTTAAATAGCCAAAAACTTACCACTTCCACACGGATAGGGAGGATAACTATTAACAGTTATTTAACCTTTAACATGAACATTAATCAAACGTAATAATTTTTTCTGGGTACATGATACCATGCAGCATCCATATCAAACTTGCGTGGGCCGCACTAACATTAAACTTTCATATCAAGGCGGGGGCCTCAAACTAGTGTCCTGCGGGCCACATTTGACCCACGGGCCGCATGTTTGAGACCCCTGGTTTCACTCATGGATGATCGTATCGGCAGCATGAAACCCGATTGGATCATCCCTGATAATAACAATGCTGATTTATTTTCCAAGGCAATTTGACAGGTGAAAAAAAGGGGGCGGGGCGTACCTGTGTTGTAGAAGACGGTGTTTTTGATGGTGCAGTTCTCAAAGAAGGTGTTGGTGGACTTGATGTCTTCAAAGTAGCAGTTCTCGAACAACGACTCTTCAAACTTCACCGACTTAATCTCGATGTTTTCAAACCTGAAACAAAAGCGGTGCACACCTCAATTCCCGTTCCGCCTGGATGTCAAGCAAATGGGCGAAGCTTCGGCGACGTACTTGTCGTGAATGTACTCGCCCTCGCGGTGAACCTGGTTGACTAGCGAGAAATTGAAGTGGAAACGTTCCACGCGCTCCCGATGGAAAACGCGTACTTTGGACTCGTACTCCTCGTACTGCATGTACTTGATCATGTCAGGGAACCACACTCCTAGTCCGTGGTAGCTGACACAGACCAACAAAGATGTTTGTCACGCTTCCAACGACAATGAGCTTCTGAGTGGAGTACCTGAAAGCCAGACAGAACCAAACGATCACCAGGAAGAGGCCTTGCAGTCGCAGCTCCGCCGCCGACAACGACATCACGTTCGCCATCACCTGAACAGGAAGCCCACAAGGCATGAGTCAGGAATTCTGCCGGGCAAAGGGTGGCGTGTTGCGTGTGTCCACCTGCTGCAGCATGGTCAGGTGTCTGACGGTCCAGCGCTGGAAGGCGGTGCCCGTGTCGCTCTGGATCTCGATGAACTCGTCCTCCTGCGTCTGCGGCGTCTTGATGTTGGTCACCTGCGTCGCAACAGCGGCTTTCAGAGCTGACACGACTTTTCATGCACTCCAAATCATGAAGGAAGTGTTTGTGTAGAGTCAAAGCTAAGGGAAAAGTTGCCTCAGTCTTCATACGGTTTCATATTTTTATCGAGAAATGTGAAAAATGAAAGTGACGCTGCCCCCTGCTGGTATGGAGTGGACTATGTGTTCTACGTCCACAACTGAACTCACAGTGAAGACTCTTTCCGGCTCGCCTTTGGCCTTCCAGTTGGTGTCGTGGACCTGACGCAGGATCATCCATGCCTCGTCGTGTCGAGCACTCTTAAAAAAAAAACAAAACATTTGTATGATTAATTTTTTCCACTTATTCATGCCTTATTCATGCTTTATACACTGCTTATTCATGACTTATTAAGCCTTAATTAGCTGCCACTAAGTCATATATGTCGCCTATATTGAGAAGGTTGTAAACAGGTTTTCTATGCTCCAAGTAGCAAAATATTCGGCTGCACGGTGGTTGAGTGGTTAGCGCGCAGACCTGAGTTCAATCCCACCCTCGGCCATCTCTTTGTGGAGTTTGTATGTTCTTTTCTCCGGGTACTCCGGTTTCCTCCCACATTCCAAAAACATGCTAGGTTAATTAGCCACTACAAATTGTCCATAGGTATGAATGTGAGTGTGAATGGTTGTTTGTCTATATGTGCCTTGTGATTGGCCGGCCACCAGTCCAGGGTGGACCCCGCCTCTTGCTCGAAGACAGCTGGGATAGGCTCCAGCGGAAGAAAATGAATGAATGAATAAATAAGGAATGCTATTTTGAGGAAGTTCACTTATCACTGTGATAAACGAGGGACTGCTCCAGCTTAGTTTCTTTGAATGTCATTTTTTGAAGAAACACGCCCCCCCCACTTAGCAGCAAGGAAATAGAAGAATTGAGTGCGGTGGTCTATTTTTGTGCGCCTGGGTGCAGCCAGGTATGCAGTTGTGTAAGCGTGTTTGTCTTTGCCACACGTATCCAATACCGCATGTGGTGAGAGGCCTGACAATGTGCTGCATGGGCCCCGCCACGGCCGCGTGGTGTTCCGCTGACGGCTTAGCAAGCCTTCGCTACCTTGGCATCGCCATGGGGACGTTGCTGTGACGGAGCATGGCTGAAAGGAAGTGCTAAGTATGGCGGTGGCGAGGCAGAGCACGCCAGGCGACACCACGCATGAGCAGATACGCCGTAGATCAGGGGTCTCAAACACGCGGCCCGCGGGCCAAATGTGGCCTGCAGGACACTCGTTTGAGGCCCCCGCCTTGATATGAAAGTTTAATGTTAGTGCGGCCCGTGCAAGTTTGATATGGATGCTGTATGGTATCATGTACCCAGAAAAAATTATTACGTTTGATTAATGTTCATGTTAAAGGTTAAATAACTGTTAATAGTTATCCTCCCTATCTGTGTGGAAGTGGTAAGTTTTTGGCTATTTAAGTTTAAAGGAAATAACTTGAAGGCTACCGTTTAGGTCGCTAGCTCTCTAGTTTGCGAGTTAGCATGTGTCTCAAGGTCTGACCTCCAGAAGGAATCGAGGGCTTTCAGGCATGAAGACGACGCCGACGAGGGCGGCCATGGCGGGAAGGAGACACACCAGGATGAAGAGCCTCCAGCTGTGCATCTGGAATTCCGTGCCGATGGCGAAACCCCAGCCTGCAAAGACGGAAGGTGCCTGATGGACCAAAGTCTACTCGAGGTAAGATTCTTTCCAGGGTTTTCTATTTCATGTAGGGCGGGGCTGGTCCAGAGCGTAGCTCGGTCTATCTACGTGCGCGGTGCCAACCGTAGTGCGGGATGATTCCCCAGGCAGTGAAGGAGGCGTACAGGCCCCCCAGCATCCAGAACATGCAGAGCCAGCTCAGATGTTCGCCACGTTTGTCCATCTGCAGGAACTCTGTGAAGTAGGTGTACACGATGGGGATGGCGCCGCCGATTCTGCAAGAGAAGATGCTCCATCAGGTACGACCTCAACGCACGTGCCTGCTTTGCTTTTGCTTTGGCTTTGCGTTGGCACTTGCTAACTCATGCAATACCGATAAAAATATTCATGTATGGTCTGTAAGCTGGGCATGCCGTCTTATATTCATGTATGGTTGTCTTATATTGGGGTCAGTAGGCTGGGCAGGCAGTCTTATATTCATGGTTGTCTTATATTGGGATCAGTAGGCTGGGCATGCTGTCTTATATTCATGTATGGTGGTCTTATATTGGGATCAGTAGGCTGGGCATGGTGTCTTATATTCATGTATGGTTGTCTTATATTGGGGTCAGTAGACTGGGCATGCCTTCTTATATTCATGGTTGTCTTATATTGGGGTCAGTAGGCTGGGCGTGGTGTCTTATATTCATGTATGGTTGTCTTATATTGGGGTCAGTAGACTGGGCATGTTGTCTTATATTCATGTATGGTTGTCTTATATTGGGGTCAGTAGGCTGGGCATGCTGTTTTATATTCATAGTTGTCTTATATTGGGGTCAGTAGGCTGGGCATGGTGTCTTATATTCATGGTTGTCTTATATTGGGGTCAGTAGACTGGGCATGTTGTCTTATATTCATGTATGGTTGTCTTATATTGGGGTCAGTAGGCTGGGCATGCCATCTTATATTCATGGTTGTGTTATATTGGGATCAATAGGCTGGGCATGGTGTCTTATATTCATGTATGGTTGTCTTATATTGGGATCAGTCGGCTGGGCTTGCCGTCTTATATTCACATATGGTTGTCTTATATTGGGGTCAGCAGGCTGGGCATGGTTTCTTATATTAATGTATGGTTGTCTTATATTGGGGTCAATAGGTTGAATGACTTGGAAGTTCCACTGTCTTGGAAGATGATGTCACAAGGGGTAGATTGTGGTCATCTACAAATGCAAACATTGCATTTATTTGGAGCTTATGATATATTAGGAATATATTATCATCATTGTATTGTGCTCCACTCTACATGCAAAAGATTTATAGTTAATATTCCAATGCTATCTCAACCATAAAGGGAAAAAATCACATTGTTATATATTTGTTTAAAAAAAAAAGTCAGTTGATTTGTGGCCCCTCTGCAGTAAAGATGACAATGTGGATGCATTCATGAGCTTCTCATTACTCATCCAAATCAAATGTCAGGGCTCCGCCCGTGCTGCAGAAATGCGACTTCCCGTGCAAATGGAGAAATAGAAGACAATCAGCGACTCGAGCCCGAGCGTTACTGACGCTAAAGGTCAGGCAAGTGCGAAAAGCTGCAAAGAAGAGGAAATGAAATGTACATCTCATCTCTCACCCCAAGCCGGAGCAGAACCTGAAGAAGAGGAAGAAGCCGTAGCCCTGAGCGAAGCACGACAGGAAAGAGAAGACCAGGTCGACGCTCAGGACGTAGATCAGGCACTTCCTGCGGCCCATCTTGTCGCAAAGACCCCCCCACACGAAGGCGCCCACCATCATGGCCACGTACACCAGCAGGCCTGACGACAAAGCAAGTATTGTGTTGCTCACACATGATACGGCATCGACTGTGCATCACGTGATATCACACCTAGACGGTCCACTGCAATCACACCCAGCACGACACCTTCAGCAAACATCATCATGCTATGCATCATCAGTAAACATCAACATGGGCGCTTTTCATTTCAAAACACCACCAAGTAGCATCCAATGATAACCATGGAAAATACATTTTTATACATTTTTTGTATCTGTATTGCTCCAGTATGAAAACACCACACACTATGAGATTTATTTTATTTTATTTTATTTTATTTTATTTTATTTTATTTTATTTTATTTTATTTTATTTTATTTTATTTTATTAAAATATTATTCTTGTTATTTATTATTTAGAACAAGGACATAGTTTTTCTTGTTGGACGAATATATATTTTTCTAATTATTATTATGATATTTGTTACTTTACATTCTTTAAAGGGCCCCAATAAATGAATAAAGAAATAACTGTTATTAGTAATATAATATAACAATTGGGTTATTCTTTTCAATATTTTGTTGATTATTTTATTTTGAAGGTGGCTTTATTTAGCATTTGTTTTATTTGTTTTGTTATTTTTTTTTGTTTTATTTACATTTAATTCATGCTTAATTTCTGTCAAGTGGTGTTTTTAATCCTCTGTAGCCCTGACAAATTAGCGTGAAATATATAAAGTGTTACAAATCAAATCAAATAGAAAATTAATTATTTATTGTTTATGATTATTTATTATTACTGATGAGTTAGTAAGTGGAAGTAGCTCATCAGTAATTATTTTATTATACTTATTATTATTATTATTATTTTTATTATCTTAAAATCCTGTTTGTGACCTGTGAGTGCACAGCAGCATGCAATACCTGTGATGTCCACAGGGGGACGCCATTTAGCCTTGTATGGTTGCAAAGATGCCCATAATGAAGTTTGATATGGTGTGTTTTATCACAGTAACTTGATGAAGAATGGTGATATTCACGCGGGAACGTGAACAGCGGCGACATTTGCACAAATGTGAGTAGGAAGTAAAGGTCAGAGTCATTTGGAGGTGAAAATATGGAAGTTGGGCTCCCGGCGCTGGTGGAAAATGTGTTTTGCGGCGGTTAGCGTTTGTTAATGGCCGTCTCACACGCTTTGGGAATCAGTCAGCAGGTGTTGAAAGTCGGCCATCTCGGCCCCCGAGCAGCGAGCGGCCGCGTTGGCCGTGATAAAAAGCACGGTGCTAATGAGCGTCCTCTCCAGACCTTTACCTCGCCGTCCGCCCCCGCCTGCACGGTGTTTTACTACACAGCCCTAATTACAGCGGGCCTAAGCGGCTTAGCGGCACGTGGAGCCATAGTGTGCGTCTTCCTGTGGACTAGTGGAGCGTCCAAATGCTGCGACGCTCCACACGCCAAAGCGCCCGTCTCCGTAAGGCCCAGCCCCGCCGGGTTCTGGTGTGCACATGGTCCCTGGGATGAATGCTAGAAGATGCGCTCCGTGGGTCGGAATCTGGCCTACACCTGACGTGTCAGCTATGTGAAGCACTACACTTAACATTATGCAGCATTTTATGGCCCATCAGTTCTTCTCTGTAGTTCTTTATGTGACCCGGGTCCAGTCGTTCTAGCCTCAGCTGCATGGCAAGCTAACCCTTGTTGTCTTAGCTTTCTTGTTTCAACTCGGGGAGCATCTGATCGCAGTTGCTAATGGATATATGTCCAAAGTGTCAATATGTCCTCTTTCATGATGTTCTTGTGGCTTTTGTCACAGAAGGTGTTAACGAGCGGCCTGAGATGCGTGCCAGCTTGACATCGTGACGTAAGGCTCGGTACGCCTACATTCCAGACCTGCGGGCGGCAGTCGTGTAAAATGAACTTTGCCCAAACGTAAACAAGTCATTGGGTTGGTCGTCTCCAAACCTCCATGGCTGACTGATGTTGTTTCAACCACGAACGAAGGAGTGAACCAAGGAACCAGTGAAGGAAAGAAGAAGCAAATGAACAAATGAAGGAGCCATGGAAGCAGGGCGGGAACGTACGAGCGAAAGAATGTTCAGGGACGAAGCATTACGGCAAACAAATGGAAGAACGAACAAAAGAATGCAAAAACGGAGGAACAAATGAGTGAAGAAACTTTTAGGGACTTAGGGACTTAAACTGACCTAAACTGACTTAGGGACCAACAGATCAAGTGACCAACAAATGAGCGAAGAAACTTAGGGACTTAGGGACTGACTTAAACTGACTCAAACGGACTTTGGGACCAACAAATGAGCAAAGAAACTTTTAGGGACTTTGGGACTGACTTAAACTTACTCATGGACCAACAGACCAAGTGACCAACAAATGAGCGAAGAAACTTCGGGACTGACTTAAACTGACTCAAACTGACTTGGGGACCAACAGACCAAGTGACCAACAAATGAGCGAAGAAACTTAGGGACTGACTTAAACTGACCTAAACTGACTTAGGGACCAACAGACCAAGTGACCAACAAATGAGCGAAGAAACTTTTAGGGACTTAGGGACTGACTTAAACTGACCTAGGGACCAACAGACCAAGTGACCAACAAATGAGCAAAGAAACTTGGGGACTTAGGGACTGACTTAAACTGACTCAAACTGACTTAAGGACCAACAGACCAATTGACCAACAAATGAGCGAAGAAACTTAGGGACTTAGGGACTGACTTAAACTGACTCAAACTGACTTAGGGACCAACAGACCAAGTGACCAACAAATGAGCGAAGGGACTTAGGGACTGACTTAAACTGACTCAAACTGACTTAGGGACCAACAGACCAAGTGACCAACATATGAGCGAAGAAACTTAGGGACTTAGGGACTTAGGGACTGACTTAAACTGACTCAAACTGACTGAGAGACCAACAGACCAAGTGACCAACAACAAGCAAAGGAATGAATGAGCGAATCGGGGAAGGAGCGAACAAGCAAACGAATGGAAGAACAATCTGACTGAGGGACGAACAGCGAAGGAGTGAAGGAACAAGTGACGTAGGGAAAGAACAGATGCACTGAGGAACAAAGGAGCGAACAAGCAAGCAAGGATGAACAAACAAACGGATGAAGTGGAAAAGGAAGGAATGAGCTAAGGAATACAACCAAGCTGAGGAACGAATGGAAGAACCTCAGGGACAAACTGGCAAACAACTGAACTAAGGAATGAACGAACCAGCCGTGTGGAGGGAGGGAGGGAGGGAGGGAGGGAGGAAGGAAGGAAGGAATGAACGAACGAGCAAACAAATGCAAGAAGGAACAAACTGACGACGAATGAACGAGTTAAATAAATGAATGAGCTGAAGAAGGAACGAGCAAAGGAACGGTAGAACAAAGGAGCTGACCAAAGGAACAAACGAACTGAGGAAGGAACCAGCAAACAAATGGAGGAATGAACAAACGGACCCAAGTACGAGCAGACCAAGTGACAAACAGATGAAGGAAGGAAGGAACAAAGGAGCTGAGGAAGGAGGGAGCGTAGAAAGAAGGAATAAGTCTGACGCGGGAACGAATTGATTGAAAAGGAAGTAACGCATCAACAGACGGACCGACAGCCCAAGCAGCACAGCAACAAACCAAAGATGTACATAGATGGGTTTGGATGGACATTAAAACCAGGGGTGTCCAAGGTGCGGCCCGGGGGCCATTTTTAGACCACGCCGTCTTTTTTTACTGACCTGCACCACATTCTACAAATCTCATTTATCGAGTAAACTACTACAAAAAACAGCAAGAAAATAAAGCCAAAATATGAAAACATCAGCTTATGTAATATTATGAGGAAAAATTATATAGTAAAGGAAATATTTGTCTTAACAAGTTGTAATATTTTGAAAATTCAGTTGGACAAAAACTTTATGATAATAATAATAATAATAATAAAGTAAATATTAAATAATACATAATAAAATAATAAAAGTAAAATAAAGTTAAAAAAATAGTATTGTAATAATCAGTTGAAAAATAAATTTAAAAAAATCTGTAATTTACATAGAATTAAGAATTACCATTAAATATTACCAAAAAAGTCAAATGTGAGTCAAAAAGTTGCAATATTATGGGAATAAACTGGTAATGTTATTTTAATGTGAAATAGAAAAGACACTTTAAAAAAAAAATCACGATATTATAACCAAAATTAAAAAAAATAATAATTAAAAAAAAGAATTATGGGAGGAAAGCCAAATATTATGGAAATAAAGTCATAATATTACCAAAATAAAACTTATAAAGAATGGGAAACTTTTTCATTCATTCATCCATTTTATCCTCACAAGGGTGGGAGGGGCCAGGGCGGGGGTGCTGGAACCTATCCCAGCTGTCTTGAGGCGAGAGGCGAGGTCCACTGGTGGCCAGCCAATCACAGGGCACATATAGACAAACAACCATTCCCACCATATGATGGGACAATTTGTTTTTGGAATTGGGGGGGGGGGGGGAGTACTCAAAGAAACGGTGACAACAACCTTGATACCCAAGGGTGGAATTGAACTCGGATCTCCTAGCTGTGAGACCTGCACGCTAACCACTTGAACACCATGCAGCCATATGACTAACATGCCGAGGTGAATAGTGAAATAGTACTATATAGTACACTATGTAGTATTTGTACATCTGACAGTGTTTCTCCCCGCCCACTTACCCAGCAGGCCCTTGTTGGCGTTGGAGATGCACATGTCCTTCTCGGCGCTGGGCAGGACGAATCCCACCACGAAGCCGTCCACGCCGTCGGCCATGAGCGCCAGCCCCAGCACCAGGAAGAGCATCCACTGGAAGCGTCCGTGGCCGCAGTCCTCCATGATGCTCTCGTACTGCTCGGGTAGGTTGTCCTCCTCCTCCTGCTCCTCCTGCCGGGCGGCCTGCCGGGCCTTCCTCTTGGCCTCCAGCCGGGCCGCCCGCCGGGCCTCCTTGATCTCATCCGGGTGCGGGATACCCTGGTACTCGCCCTCGTACATCTGTTCGTCCTCATCCGCGCCTTCGGTGGCGTCGCTGGCGGCGTCCTCTTCCTGGGGTGGGTAGTCCGTCTGGTAGGGGTACCCGTCCCGCCCGCCGCCGCCGCCATCTTGGCCGTAGGTGTACTCGCCTCCTTCGCTCACCTGCTGGCTCACGTTGTTCTGGTAGGGGTCGTTCATGGTGCCCTCTGGGGGGAGACTCGCCGGTCCCGCTGCGGCTTTGCGATGCTCCCGGGAATCCTCCTGGCGCTCGGCGGCAGAGACCACGAACTATGACCTTCCTGCCACGATCGAGCTGACAACACAAACAGTGTCACAGTCACTTTCATCAACCTGCAGGGGTCAAAGGTTAAGAGGTCTAATCCCGCCCGCCTGTGTCACTTGGAAATATTTCTTATTCCGATTGGATTTATTGGACGCTGTTATTAGTTACGGTATTTGAATGTGGTTTTGGTATGCATGGGTGGATGCCGTCAATCATAATCATGATCATAATAATCATAATAATTGTTTAGTCATGCGTGATTTTTTCCATTTGGACATTTTGACGTCTTCTTTGTGATTTTTAAATCCCTGACGGTAAACACTGCATGTTAATCCGGGGCAGGGTGGTCGGTCCACATCTGGCTCTTACGTAACGTCCGGCGGCCGCTCCAAGTTTCTCCTAAAAAAACGTAATGACTTCATTGTATCGGACATGCCAGCGATGCTTCGCTTCTTTTTCCACTTGCATGTTGTAGAATTAGTGTAGAGAACACATTTTATTTCTTATTTCTTCAATTATGTTGGTTGTTATTTATTATTATTATTATTTATCCATTTATTATTTATTTTATTTCAGTCATTATGTTATTGAATTCATTTGTTGAAATTATTTTATTTATACGTTTGTCTTTATTATTATTTTATTCTATTTTTTCACATTATTTATTTTAGTATTTATGTCATTTTTGATGATTTATTAATTATTTTATTGATTTATTTGGAATGATTTAATCACCTTAGGGAAAAACAAGCTCCTTTTTCCACTTGCATGTTGTAGAATTAGTGTAGATCACACATTATATTTCTTATTTCTTCAATTATGTTGGTTGCTATTTATTATTATTATTATTATTAATTTCATTTCAGTTATTATGTTATTGAATTCATTTGTTGAAATTATTTTATTTATGCGTTTGTCTTTATTATCATTTTATTCTATTTTTTCACATTATTTATTTTAATATTTATGTCATTTTTTATTATTTATTAATTATTTTATTGATTTATTTGGAATGACTTAATCACCTTAGTGAGGGAAAAACAAGCTTCTTTTTCCACTTGCATGTTGTAGAATTAGTGTAGATCACACATTTTATTTCTTATTTCTTCAATTATGTTGGTTGTTATTTATTATTGTTTATTATTATTATTTATTTTGTTTCAGTCATATTATTGAATTCGTTTGTTGAAATTATTTTATTTACACGTTTGTCTTTATTATTATTTTATTCTATTTTTTCACATTATTTATTTTAGTATTTGTCATTTTTGATGATTTATTAATTATTTTATTGATTTATTTGGAATGATTTAATCACCTTAGTCATGGAAAAACAAGCTTCTTTTTACACTTGCATGATTGTTTGCATCATATATGTCATATATTTATCATATTTATCATATGTGCATGCTAGCACAGCTTAGCTTGCGCGGCCATGTCAGCAAATGTTTACTATCCTTAACATTTGTACGGCTTCTTTTTACGCTTGTTTGAGGAGAATATGAAAACAATCCTCCATCTTTGTCACCAGTCAAGTATGCTTAATATTAGCGTGCAGTTTGACCCTGGAACAGACCATTTCACTCGGGAATTCCAGATGGCGTACCTTTGCCACTTTTAGTGATGGTGGTCCAATAAAAAATCTCTCATTGATGATTGACGGCACACATTTAGAAATATGGTTTCATAAAAATAAAAATCAGAACGATTTCACACGTCTGTGACCTTAAGAGGTCAAAGGCCGCCGTGGCTGATGTCTGCTCACCTGTCAGGTACGTTTAGGAGATCGTACGTAGCTGTTATTTTACATTTTAACAGGAGGTGGCTCGCACGCCGGCAAGGGCGGTCTAATGACGGCGTTGCTTTGACAGGAAGTCGACACGTTGCTTCCACCTGTACGCACGCACACACACACACCTGATGGTCTTACCTGCCGCTGCCGTCCATGAAATCAAGCACAAAAAAGTCCAGGGAGCATTTTGCATTTTCAAAGGTCCAAAGCCGACATGTCCGTGATGATGCAGTCAAGCCTGAAGGATTAGGATCCGACCTCAGCGTACACCCCCCCCCCCCCCCCCCACCCCGCCCCCATCACCCCTCCCTCGCCCGGGATCATCCCACCCCCTCCCTCCCTCCCTACGGGGACAAATGGTACGCTCCCAGTTAACACATGCATGGAGGTCAGAGGTCACGGCTAAATGCTAACCATGCAGCTAGCTAGTTTCCTTTTTTTTTTCACTAGTGTACACATAAGCATCGCTCGTGTTGTCATGGAAACACAACACTCAACATCCTCTGTATGACATATTCGAAGATTTGACTGTAAAAATGCTAGTCAAAGATCCTCCAAATGACAGGAGCGCTTTGCTGTTCGGCTGTAAAAAAAATGCTATTCAAAGATCCTCTATATGAGGAGTGCAAAGATCATATGCAAAAAAAGCATTTTTGTTGGTTTTTGATGTTTTTGCTAATCAAAGATTAGCCTACTGTCAAAAAAAAATCCTAGTCGAAGATTCTCTATATAACAGGAGCGCTCTGCTGTTTGACTGTAAAAATGCTAGTCAAAGATCCTCCAAATGACAGGAGCGCTTTGCTGTTCAACTGTAAAAAAAAATGCTATTCAAAGATCCTCTATATGAGGAGTGCAAAGATCATATGCAAAAAAGCATTTTTGTTGGTTTTTGATGTTTTTGCTAATCAAAGATTAGCCTACTGTCAAAAAAAATTCTAGTCAAAGATCCTCTATAGAACAGGACCGCTCTGCTGTTTGACCGTAAAAATGCGAGTCAAAGATCCTCCAAATGACAGGAGCGCTTTGCTATTCGACTGTAAAAAAAAAATGCTATTCAAAGATCCTCTATATGAGGAGTGCAAAGATCATATGCAAAAAAAGCATTTTTGTTGGTTTTTGATGTTTTTGCTAATCAAAGATTAGCCTACTGTCAAAAAAAATCCTAGTCAACGATCCTCTATATTGCAGGAGTGCTCTGCTGTTCCAATCAAAGATCCTCTATATGACAGGACAGCATGCTTGCGAAACGCACGACTGAAGGACGAATGATGACATAAGAAACTAATCACGCTAATATCCATATCACCGCTCTACAAGTCTTTACTTATTGTGCCCCCCCATGCATGAAGTGAGATGGTTGAGTCCTGGGGGGGTTGGGGTGGGGGGTGGTCCATCATTCCAGAGAGTAGATGTCTTGCGTAGAAGCAAAGCTCTCTAATCCCAAAACCAGATAATTCCAGCGCAAAGAGGATTAGCTCCACCCCAGCAGCAAAGCCATTGGCTAAATTTAGCTTGCCCCCCCCCCTGCCCCACGCTCTGTCTTCACAGACTTCATTTGACCCCTCCCCCTGCCAACCCAAAAGACACGCCCTCACTTCCTGTCTCGCCATTTTGACCACCACTGCCTCACAAGGCAGATAAAGGACAGGGAAATACGGCAGGAAAATTCACATATCAGCAGAAAATCCCCATGTTTATTCACCCATTCTATTCTATGCTCATGTTTTAATGTCTGGGGGGGGGGGTCTGGACGAGGTGGGGCGCTGCCCCGTCAGGCCCGATTGCTAAAGAAGCGTGTCCGTCCACGGGAAGCTCGTCACGGATGAATGACGCCGCCATGGCGCCCTTGCAACATTTTAATCCCTCGTCCTCTCGTGAATGGATGCAGAACAGGTGAGTGGGCGGGATCAAGTGTCCCAAACGCAACCCCATTCTGATTGGACGGCCGGTCTATCAGTCACCTGACTTCTTTGATTTGTGTGTGTGTGTGTGTGTGCTGGCTGACGTGCACGCACACATGCACGCACACACACACATCATGATGACTTAGTGACAGCTGTGTAGCGTGAGTGTTTCCACGCTACAAGGTCAATAAATCCCAGCTGATGGGATCAGCAACACGCTCAGGACGGGCAGGAACACACACTGCCCTCCTGTGGTCATCACCGGAACTGTTCTAAGGACGCTGGGCAGGACGTCATTCCATTTATTATTTATTTGATTTCAGTCATTATGTTATTGAATTCATTTGTTGAAATTATTTTATTTATACGTTTGTCTTTATTATTGTTTTATTCTATTTTTTCATATTATTTATTTTAATATTTATGTCATTTTTGATGATTTATTAATTATTTTATTGATTTATTTGGAATGATTTAATCACCTTAGTGAGGGAAAAACAAGCTTCTTTTTACACTTGCATGTTGTAGAATTAGTGTAGATCACACATTTTATTTCTTATTTCGTCATTATTTCTTCAATTATATTTTATTTTTCATTCAATTTATTATTTATTTTATTTCAGTCATTATGTTATTGAATTCATTTGTTGAAATTATTTTATTTATACGTTTGTCTTTATTATTATTTTACTCTATTTTTACATATTATTTATTTTAATATTTATGTCATTTTTGATGATTTATTAATTATATTATTGATTTATTTGGAATGATTTAATCACCTTAGTCAGGGAAAACAAGCTTCTTTTTACACTTGCATGTTGAAGAATTAGTGTAGATCACACATTTTATTTCTTATTTCGTCATTAATTCTTCAATTATGTTTTATTTTTCATTCCATTTATTATTTATTTTATTTCAGTCATTATGTTATTGAATTCATTTGTTGAAATTATTGTATTTACATGTTTGTCTTTATTATTATTTTATTCTATTTTTCATATTATTTATTTTAATATTTATGTAATATTTGATGATTTATTAATTATTTTATTGATTTATTATTATATTATATTTATCATATGTGGCTGCTAGCACAGCTTAGCTAGGATCCGACCTCAGCGTACACCCCCCTCCCCGGTTTAGATACAACAAAGTTCATACATTTGTTAGTCGGACACACCCAATGAATAAATTACTTTTAACACGTGTACATATAATTAGCATATAATTATAATTATATTAGTATGATTATTTGTGATTAGTGCCATTATCGTTGTTTTATTCAGTGGGAGGGTGAGTGGGCGGAGCCTGGCAGTGACCTTATGAGGAAGTCAATAAAACCACTTCATCTTCTTGATATCCACCCCCCCCCCCCCCCCTCATCTTGAAAGTCCAATCTGGAGTGTTTACTCTTGTCTATTAAGGGAGGGAGGGGGGGCACTATCTCTTCCGCCCTCTGCAGAGTAACAAAACCTGCTTTTGTTGTCCGCACAAAGGCATCTGTGTACTACTTTGTGTCTCACTTGTTTGCCCCCCCCCCTCTCTGTTTAACATTCAGGCCACGTTTAACGACGCTAACCCCCTCCCGGGGTGCTGAAGTGCAGATCATGATGTTGAAAAAAAAGCCTGCGTTGTTGTTATCCTGTTAGCATGCTAATTGCTACACGCCTGCTGCTTGTGATTATGATACTGATCACATGACCTGGAACCAACTTTTACCACACGGAAATTCTCTTTAAAAGAAAAAACCCAAACCCCAATAATTTACTTTTTTTTTATTATTATTTTCATCGGTTTATTCTAAAAGCCTGTAACCAAAGTCAAAGATTCTCAAAAGGACAGGAGCGTGCAACCGTTTTTTTAGCGATCAAACACAAAAACACAAAGATCCTCTACTTAGCAGAAGCGCTCTGCTCCTTTAAGGACTTGCCGCAAAAGACTTCCAGTCAAAGATCTTCTATATGACAGGAGTTTTTAGGATCTACTGTAAGAACACTAGTATATAAGAAGAGCTGGTGAAAAAAACAAACAAACACCGGTCAAAGATCCTTTATATGACAAGAGTGCACTGCTGTTTTATGAGCCAACCTCCAAAATGTCAGTCAAAGGTCCTGTATTTGACAGGAGCACTTAGCTGTTGTTTTTAAGAACTTATAAAACCTGAGCTGCAGTTTCTCGGGACTATGTGGTCAAAAAACACTAGTCAAAGATCCTCTACATAACAGAAGAGCTAGTCAAAGATGTTCTATTTGGTAGGAACATTCTGTTGTCTTGGACGATAAGGTCTATTCTATGTATTCGGAATAAAGTAAATGCTTTATTATGTTTGTGTTGTTGTTGACGAGGCTGCAGGAGGCGTTCTCCACCAGCAGAGGGCAGCATAAACCACAAATCACACAACAATAAAAACAATTATATTGCCGTGTTCCTGATGTTAAGACCATTGTACATACATACATACATACATTGGTTTAAAGACGGAGTACAATAATGCTCTGACGAGATTATTTTCAGCACATTTTTTGTACGACAAAGTGAACTTTTATTGAAGTTTATTTACAGATTCGAATGTCTTTAGCAGGAAACGCCAGTGGCGCAGTTGGTTTCGACTTTTATTGTTAAAATATATCGCCGGATGTGACGTTTTGATTGGGGGGCACTCATTGAATTTCGGTAAGTTCAACCAATGCACGGGACAAAATACAAAATAAGATGCAAACCTTCTTAAAAACAAGACTGCGATACCAAATGACTTATTTGCACATTTAAACTTATTGTAAGCCATTTTGATCGCAATACTTGTAAAACGCTTTCTTATGTTGACTTAATCGTGAAAGTCAATTAGCGGAAGTGACTCTTGTGACTCTGATTATTGTGAAAACCCCTGAGCGGATATGTTGTAAATTCAACTCTCGAGGTTTACAAAAGGAACGGCAAACTTTAAACGCAAACATTTACACTGCTGAAAACGACGGAAATCATTGCGCATCGCTAACCGCACAAAAGTTATTAAACATCTAAATTACGAGGAAGTTGAGAGAGGTGATGACTGACTTCCGGTGTTAGCCTCCTTGGTGGCTCCGCCCCCTAAGTTCTCCTGGGAGACGCGAACAACTGCGTTGTAAAAGTGCAGTCGACACTTGGGACACTTTTCTTTTAGTCCCGGACACCCGTTTAAAGGGACAACTTTCAAGCAAGAAAGGAGCGGCTTCATCCAACCGGATTATTATGTGCCAAAAGCGCGTCTAAGTATCATCTTGTTCGAGGTAAGAAACGCAAACGCTGCAGTTTGAACTTCCTCGCCTCCTCGCCGCTGCTGCTCTTTTTAAGCTAGCTTCCGTTCCGGTCCGGTGCAAGAACCAAAATTTTTTTAAAAAACGCACTTTATTGTCTTCGAACTCGAATATTCTTCTCACTTTTGTACTTGGGGTTTAAGTTTATTTGAAGGTAAGGCGTTGGTCGCGTGATAGGAAGTGAACCGCAAAGTCGGTTTGTGTTCAGAGGTTAGGGACAGAATATTAGGAACACACCTAGCACCGTTAAACAGGTGCAATAATAGCTACAAGCTAACTACGACTATGTCTAATAAATTAATATAGCCGTAACTATTTTTGTAGCCTACCTACAAGACTTAAATTAAGCCATGCGTATATGTTCTATTACCTCAATCACAGTATGCAATATGAACGTTAATGTATGTTAATGTAAGCAAGCTTGGTTGCAGTGACAGGATGTGCGCACGTGAAGGAGGAAACAATCTCGCGCTAATTCATTTGACCTCGCTTGACCTGACACATTCAAACACACGCAGCTCTTCAGACCCCTTCCACTGGATGAAACCCATATTCATATTCATATTCAGAAGACACAGTCGCCACTTATCAGCGTATCATCTCAGGTGCAACGTGTGTTTACAGCTGCCAAAAAAGGGAGAGCATTTGGGCCCCCGCCTTCCGAGCCCTGTAAATTGCCGCCAGGATTCCAGAGGCTCCGCGCGGAACCCGACTGAATTTCTCATCCCCGCCAACCCCCTAATTTAACCATGATGGAGGTACGGCGGTGCAGCGTCAGCCTTGTAATTACGTCCCGTTCGCCGTAGAATGGGTTACACGCTCCAGCCTCGCGGGTTCCTCTGCGTGGTGTCGAAACGCCGTCATGTGCAGACATCTCTCCGGCGTCATGAGCCCATTATGACGGGACTGTGAACAGAGCGTTGTTATTGCTTTGTACAGCAGCAGGTGACGAAGGAAGTACTCTTCATTGGCGGGTGTCAGATTATCAAAATAAGGCTATACACGCGAACAAACAGGCAAAATGACAGACACAGCAAGGTATGCTGGGTAACCAGGAGGTTGCTTACAGCCACAGCTATTAATGCATTGGGTTTTTTTTTTAGATACAATGTTATGAGGGTAGGTAAAGAAAATAAATACAAGAAGAATGCTAAGTTAGCAAAAAAGCAAATAAACTATCATAATAAAGCCAAAATATAGGAGAATAAAGGGGTAAATAATCTGTTCAAGCGTCGGACTTCCCGGCAGACACCTGACCAGCGGGGCTCTCAGGCTCCGCCCCCCCCCACCCCCCTCCCCCACTCGGTGACAGCGGCCCGTGTTGGCGCAAGGCCATATTTAGCTCCAGCGAGAGCTGACACGCCCCGGCCAGCGCCGAGGACACCCGCCGCGTAAACACACCCGCTCCGCTCCCGCTAACGGACTTAAGACGGAGGCCGCGTGCGTGCGCGAAGGAGTCGGACGTCGTCGCTTGGCCCGCGCGGGTAAGGTCTCAGCCGTGGCGTCTGCTCGCATCCTAACTTTTCGTACCGCCTGAAGTCCTAACAAAGGCCGAGGCTTTCTCTCTCTCCGACGTGGTAGTCCACAGGATAAAGTCCCATCTGGTTGCCTAGCGACGCTGATAACACTCCTGCTGGGTTTCACAACACATCAACTTGTAAATTGTCTCCGCTCACGTGACCCGATGCTGCTTTCAGACGGTTACGTAAGCGTGCGGGAACGCTGGAGAAAGACACAGCTCGTGTGTTCCGTGAGATGATACACCTTCATGATCAACATGAGTGATCGTTCTAGCAGCTGTCATAAAGCTGCCGCTCCTTTTGTCACAAACGCTGTGTCATGCTTTCCTGTTTGGCGAAAGGCCGTGTGCTTCCTGATGGCACCCTGGCGTGGGCCGAGCACAGGAAGTGAGCCGCAGGAGCACGAGACGGGCGGTTCTCTTCCCTGAAAAGGCCGCTCTGCATCTGTGGCGGGTTTCCACGGTGACGGAGAGCGACTCTCTCTCTGCAGAGACGCCCCTGGCCGTACCCACGCCTTAACAAACGCCCGTTGCTTTTCGTTTACCGCCGGGTGCGACGGGGGTGATATTAATCTGATCAGGCTCGCTGCACCCGAGAAGGCGGGTTAGCGCTCGCCACGCTAAACCTCTTAGCTCCCAAATGGGACTAGCCCGCACTTTCTCCTGCTGAGATACCGCTCTGCCGTCTCCTCCGACGTCTCCTACGTCTACGTCACTGACAGGAAGTCACGTGTCAGCTGCTGCTGCGGGGCTCAAGGGATGGAGTGGCTAATCAATATATTGCCATGTGCACGCGTGTCAGGCAGGAGGAGAGTTCACTCTGTGCATCGCTTCCATGGACGAAGTGAGCCCTTCCTTCAGTCATACAGGCTCTTTGTCCGGGTGGGTGGAGGCAGGGCCGCTAGCATACACACACAGTGCAGAAGAGAGTTACCTTGTAGAAGTGAAATGAGTAAATTGCAGTATATTGGCATGTATTTTTTTTTATTTGTGTTGCTTTTTTCTTTCTTACCTTGCCTTTTTTCCTGTGCTAACATTCCAAAAATATGAGAAAACTGTAATTGAAACCTGACTATGCTACATGCTACATGCTACACAAAGATTCCAGTGATGACGGAGGAGCTTCTCTAGCCTCCAAACATTAATAACTCATTACTGTTTTTGTTACATTTGCAATATTATTGAAATGATCCTTGAATATCCAAACGAAGGCTGATCCTTTTGGGCTCTTTTTTTTTGCATCGCAAACTGCTTGCAAACTTTTTGCAGTGTGGCCCTCATCGCCCTTCGTAGTCTTTCGATGCACCTTTTTTTTATGTTATTTGCCCCCCCCCCCCTCCCCCATGGTCCTCATGATTGGTATCCATGTCTAAAAACGTAGCTTGTGTTTGCTTAGCAACGTCTACAAAGTGCCTACATGGCTGAATGGCGTGGAAACAAGGGGGGGGGCACAGATCAAGGCCCGGGTCCTGGTTCCAGGCCGGCCCCCGTTGTGCCTCTCACAAGAAGATAGCGCTATCTGGGCCAGCGGGTATTTGGTTTCAGCGGTGAGGGTAATAACTGTCACCAAACACGGAGGAGACCTTTCATCCCGCAGAACCCCCCCCCCCCCCCTCCGCACACAGGACGCTTTTGTCAGGTCGCCACACCGGCGCGCCCCATACCCCCCGTCCCCAAGTACACGTATGTTGAGGGACAATGGGCGGGTTTGCTGAAATCAAAACAGCCGTGACTATCTCAACTCACACAGGAGGGGGGCGGGGTCAACCAGCCCCAATGTAACTTGAAGGCGGCGCTGATGGTCACAAAAGTGAGAACAAGCTCTCGCGACTTCGGCGCTCCGCCTCCTCTGGAGTGTTTTGCGCGACGGCGAACCGAGGGCAGGATTTGCGGGAGGTTAAACAAACGGCGAGTTAAACATCAAACCCCGCGCAGAGCCACGCCGCTTCCCCTTATCGCACATTCCCCTTCTTCACACATAGCTGATGCCGTGTCCCGCTATGGGACTGGCCTGTACTCAGGAATTCACACTACGGATGCTTTCCACAGTGAGTCACGCTCCATCTTTGGAAATGAACTCACCGCTTTGGGACAAACACAAACGTTAGCATCCAATCACTGGAAATGACCCCGCCACCCCATCCTGCTAAGATGCTTAGCTTGATGGCGGCCATGTCTTACCATCATATTGATGCAGACGTACAGTTCGTTGACTATGGCGTCTTATTATTTGACTAAAAATATCGACTAATATTGTGGTCGCTAGGCACCAGGATGATGTCATGCACATTTGGTCCAATCAAAGCCCGAAAAAGCACCCGCGGTTGATTTGGTGGCACGTAGTAACACCCCTGTTCATCAGCATCGTGATAGGTTGGACGTACAAGGACGTGCACTTCATCCTTAAAGCCAGGAGTACATCCGTGCATGTCAATAACTTTGTTCTAATAAGGTTTGTAAACACGAGCTAACCTTGCACATTTGCTACGTTTCGTCTCGTCCAAGCACACGCGGAAGCCACACTTTTTGAAAAGGCTACATATCATAGGACAAAAATCTACATTTACAAAAATAAATCAAATCAATAAGCCTGACATAACATAGCCCAGGATAGAATAGCATAGCCGAGCATAAGCGTATAGCGTAGCATAAGGTAACATAGCATAGTGTAGCGAAACATAGCACAGCATAGCATA